>NC_071398.1:31321243-31921243 GCF_022682495.2 Desmodus rotundus | reverse complement strand
ACAAATCTAAGTTTATTTTCCTTGGGAAGAATTATACAGATGAAAAAATTTAAGTGTTGGAGTTTATAAATGTTGATTTGTATCTGTTCAGGAAGGTAGATATTGCTTAAACAAAATGCATTTAGATTTTCCAACAAAGATGAGTACATAATTTTTACTGGTTTTGCATTCTGAGTTCAGAATTATAAAGTATTTAAATGATATCTTTTCCGGGACACATGATGTAGGACCTCGCTTCTTTCACCTCTTTCCTTTCTTCTACTCCTTTGCCATTTGGGAGTAAATCACTGCAGAAAGACACTCTGAGTAGATAGGTTTGATTTCAGTAGACACCCCTGTCCATGGAGGATATGTTCTAAGACCTTCGGTGGATGACTGAAACTGTGGATAGTACCAAACCCTATATATACTGTTTTTTCCTATATATACATAGCTATGGTAAAGTTTCATTTATAAATTAGGCATAGTAAGAGGTTAACAACAATAACTAATAATAAAATAGAATGGTTGTAACAATGTACTGTAGTAAAAGTTACATGGATTTGGTCTCTCAAAATATATTTTGTAATGTACTCATGTCTTTACTTAAAGGAAACACACTATGGTTTCTCATTGGCATATCCAAATTGCAAGCATCACTACTCTAGGTCTTTGGGACCATTATTAAGTAGTGTAAGGGTTACTTGAACACAAGCACTGCCGTACCTTGGCAATTGAGCTGATCACCAACCTGGTTGCTGAGTGGCTAATGGGGTGGTTCATGTCCCTGGCAGCACAGTGTGAAATTTCATCATGCTTCTAATAACAGTGCACAATTTAAAACTTAGGAATTGTTTGTTTCTGGAATTTTCCTTATAATAGTGTTGGACTGTGGTTGACCATGGGTAACTGAAACTGCAGAAAGCAAAACCTCTGATGGGGGGGGGGGGCTACTATATTCTGTAGAAACAATTTCTCAGCATTTTTTAAAAATTAATTTTTATTGATTTTTTTTTTGAGAGAGAAATGTCAATTTGTTGTTCCACTTATTTATGCATTAATTGGTTCATGCTTATATGTGCACTGACCAGGGATCAAACCTGTGACCTTGACATCAGGATGATGCTGTAATCAACTAAGCTACCCAGCCACAGCCTCTCAGAACATTTTTAACATCTTAGTTTTAACATGCAATTGTGTATTTCCTTGGACTTTTTAGTATTTAATTTTAATGATGACTGAGAAGTATACCTGTAGGTGCCCATAAATAGATTTTTACAACACGAAATACCAAGTTTGTTATTTCTCTTAAAAATGTCAGCTCAAGCTTGGGGATTTATTTTGCCTAGTTTTTCTGTATACTGCTTTCAGAAAATATTGTAGAAAGGAAAGAAGGAAAATGTATGTTTTTCTTCACATCACATGCTGGAAGAAGATTGAGGATAGGGGATGGATATTTATGATCCTTAATGGGACGGTAGCTGGGAGTTACTATAAAATGTCAGCTTCTCTTCAGTTCAGTCAGTCCCTCACCCCTTTCTATTTAGTTCATGTTGAGCCATCGTTTTTCAAGTCTGGTCCAGAATACACCTATTTATGCTACACTAATACTATACTAGTTACTATTCTATTCTACACTACACTACACTATACTACACTACACTATACTACTACTGGTTTATCCTAGACAAAATGATTTTGTTCCAAGATCTCAAAATTTCCAGGGAATTCCATGTTTCTTCCACCAAGGTGAAATGGACTATTCCTTTCAAACAAAGATGGAAGTATGTTCTCACGCCAATACCTTCTTGGACTGTGTTTTGCTTTACCAGGAGTGCATGGTCTGGCTTGGACCCTCTCTGAGGGGCTGCTCTCCCCAGGCCCTCAACACCATTTCCTCTTCTGTTGTCATTTCCTGGTTTGTGGAGCTGATCTGTCAGTAGTGTCCAAGACTTTGACACCAGATACTAAGTCACAGGAACCTTGGAATGGGTGGGCCTGAGAGGGTATCAGGTGACCATGTGGAGAGAAAGGGATGGAGCCAGCCATCTCCGAATGGTTCAGCAATGGCTCAAGAGATCCTGGTGGAGGACTGCAGGTGCTTTAGGCTCATTGTCGTGTACCACACACACTGCTGTCTTGTGTGCACTTCATGTCCATAAAAGAGGTTGCACAAAGATAATTAATCCAAGCGCCTTATTTTGCTCTCTGTAGGCAAACAGTTATGCAGGGTGATATATCCAGAGTATTAAAAGCACATTTGCATACATGGATTTGCTCTCAGTTGTTATCAGTGGGCTTTAAGGTATAGGTGGGATATGGCGGGTGGGGGGGGTCCTTGCTTTAATTGGTATTTTTGATGCCATTATCCACTATTTACAGCTTTTAGAAATAAGTTGGTGTCACTGTACATATGTCATGAACTATTGCTAAGGTGATGAGCCTCAGTCTCACCACCCACACAGTCCTTCTGGAAGGTGGGGACAGCTTGGTGGGGTCTCTTCATAAGAGGGTATTGTGGGTGTATGCTGGAGTAACCTGCAGGTTGCCCTGTTTCAGTTTACATTGTCTTCTCCCTTTTAGCTTGATTGCCTGATTACTTTACCTAATAACTTAAAAAGAAAAATCCTGTGAGCATTTAATATGGAGAGAAACAGAATGACAACATTGTTATCTTGTCTTTTCTCCATGTCATGGTTGCAGCAGAACTTCATTGTTTTTAGTTGCTCTTACCTGTCTCATTCTCTTTAGAAACAGAACTGTGGCCTTGACTGGTGGCTCAGTTGGTTGGGCATCATTTTGCAAATGAGAGGTCACTCACTGGTTTGATTCCAAGTTGGGGTACATGCTTAGAAGTTGTAAGTTTGGTCCCAGATTAGGGCACCTACGAGAGGCAACTGATCAACCAATCTCAATGTTTCTCTCTCACATCAATGTTTCTCTTACTCTCCTTCTCCCTCCCTTCCCCTTTCTCTAAAAATAAATAAAATATTTAAAAAGAAACAGAACTGTGGCCTTAGGCTTTAGGTGTTCCTCAATATAAATCTTGATTTTTAAAAACTTTACAATATTGCATATAAACAGTAGTAGTCATGTGACTTGAATTATGATTTATGATATTTTTCTGGGTTAAGGAAGTCTGAAGTAATTTATATTATTCCGCTGGATTTGTTGGTAAATTTTTAGTCTGTTTGGAAGTTTGGATTTTGAAAGTAAAGTGTTCTAGTGCTTCATCTGGGTGCTATATAATATTCAGTTGCCATTGCCACATTGCTCTGTACTTTCAGAAAAAAATAAAACAACCGTCTGCACCTTTTTTGGGCCATGGACTCCCTAAAAATCAGGTAAAAGCTATCCTGAGTGAATTACGGAGTCTTCAGAGCTTGCTGGACCATTGTCCTCTCATCTCGGCCCAGGTGTCCTTAAACATCCAGGTGTCCTCAGATGTTTGCCCAGGAGAGAGCCACATATTATCACTGGAGTTTATAGTCTATATTTAAATGCAAGTTCTTGATTATGAACTCTTTTTTTTGTAGAATGTACTCTCGTTCCACAAAAGAGTCTCTTACATGCAGAGTACCTTCTTCCCTTTTCCAACCACTCTCTCTTGATAATTTTACAATATAGGACACATGTACTAACCAGAAGTAAAAGAGGGCATATCTGTGAATGACTACAGAGTGTAAAGCTTCATTAGATTGTTAAAAGCATTTACAGTTAGTTTCTTTCAGTTTTGCTTCTAGTTGTAAACCTTAAAGGAAATTCTTAGATATATGAGATCTGTCCAGAAGGTATCCAGCCATGTAATAAGAAAAATAGAGACATTTATTGAAGAAGATACAAGAAGCATTGTACATAAGACAGCGATGCCTTAGTCCGTTTCCAGGTAGGTACCTGGGGACCGCACACCATTCTCCCAATCTCCCATCAGCTGCCCCATCGTATTTTCCTGAATCTCATGGACGGTCTGAAATCTCTTCTCTTTCAAAGGTGATTTTAGTTTTGGGGTAAGCCAGAAGTTGCATGGTGCCAAATCTGGGCTGTAGGGGTGCTGAGTAACCTGGGTGATTTGATGTTTTGCCAGAAAAACTCTGCATGAGATGTGATGCATGAGTAGGCACGTTGTCTTGATGAAGCTGCCAATCACCAGTTGCCCATAGCTGCAACCTTCTGAATCATCTGAATCATCAGTTTCTGTGGAGGAATGTCCAAGCTTAACACAAAATTTGATGCAGATATGTTGCTCTACTTCCTCAGTCATTTTGAATGCAGTGGCTACACAGTACACATGCTCACTCAACAGCATTTACCGTCCCCACTGACTAGTACAGTGAAGTCATCATTGTTCACGCATGTATATTCTAGTCCACTTTCCTTGGCTGCCAGGTTATATCGATGTAGTACAAACTGTTCTCGTTATATTAATAATGGCTGGACTTTTTCTGGATAGATCTCGTATATCTTTGGGATGGAGCTACCATTCAACCCTACTGATGCTTTCTCAAGGTATATGTATATTTTAAAGTATTTTTCTCTGTTTAAATTTAGATGTAATTTAGACATGAATAAAATGCACAGGTTTTAAGTATACACTTTGAATGTAAGTGTAATACACCCATCTGTAATTCTCACTTCCTTCAAGTTACAGGCCATGTCCATGAGCTCCTTTACAGGCAGCCCTCCTTCCCTGTTGAGTGTTTGTCACTGTGGTGTAGTATTGCCTGTCTGGGCCTTCACCCAAGCAGAATTGCACTGTGTGCAAAGTGCGTGCGCCTATCTATGTCTGGAGTTTCCTTCAGCGTTTCCCCCTGGGATTCATCCATTCTGATGTGTGTACAATAGTTCATTCTTCTTATTGCTGAGTTGTCTCCCATGATGTGATCACTGCATAGTTCGCTTATCCATTGCTATGTTGATGGACACTTGGAGTGTTTGCACTTTATTATGGCTGTTAAAAATAAAGCTGCTTTTCTTCCTTCCAAAGGAAGTAGAGTATTTGGGCAAGTGTATTTTAAATATATTCTCTCAGTTAATGCCCTCTTAATAAAAAAAAATAACTTACTTTCTCCAGACACTTTGATGTTTACCTAGGAGGAATCTCTTACTTGGTTTTGCAAAGGTGAGCAGTCTGGCATTGAGGTTTTTGTTACATTAGGCTGTGGTCCTCAGTGCCTTTGTTGTGTCCTGAGCTGATGATGTCAACGTCCTAGGAAAGGCTGGGATGCAGGAGACCTGCCTGAGGTGTTCCTGAGGAAACAGGAAATGCCTGTTGCACTGCAGGACTTTACACACACTTGCTCAACATAGCCACTCCCACTTGCCATGCTATTGGCAGCTGGGAGCGAGCAGGCTATGTATGGCTTCCTCTGGGAGCATTCTCTATGGCTCTTTAGATTGTCAGCCTGTTTGCCCTAAATGTTCAGCCAAGCTCATACCCGGCTCCATTCAGGTGAGGTGGTGCAGGACAATCCTGGAAGTTTCACAACATTGTCAGCCACCCCCACTTCTGAACCTGCACCTCCTGTTTTCACAAAAGCAGGCTCAATTTTATCCTCTTCTAACCATAGGAACAATGAAGGAAACATTCTTTTGGTCTTCATCACAAACAGTTCTTTAGACTGGGATATTTTGCCTAAAGTTATTTAGTTCTGGTGTTTAATATATAGTTAAAAGAATATAGGGGATGGTGGGGAGCATTTTGAATTGTGCATAATGTCTATGAGCAATTACCCAGAGTGTCCTTCTGGTTAAGTTAAAAGGTTACGCATTGAGAACCAGTGGATACTGGATCTCTTCCAGGTTTTTACGTTACTGAGTCTGATGAGACTCTTGGGCATAGGCCAGTTGATAGTGATTTTGAAGGGAAAGGAGGAGGTGGCTTCATTTTGGGTTAATTTCTGTGTGATTTAGTTGCTACTGGTTAGGCTTGTTTTGCTCCAAGAATCCACTTGGCAAATCTTACGTTAAAAGAGGGAAACTGCCCTGGCTGGTGTGGCTCAGTGGGTTGAGCACCAGCCTGCAGACTGAAAGCTTGTCAGTTGTTTTCCCAGTCAGGGCACAGGCCTGGGTTGTGAGCCAGGTCCCCAGTTGTGGGCAATGAGAGAGGCAATCCAGTGTTTCTCTTGCACATTAATGTTTCTCTCCCTCTCTTTCTCCCTCCTTTCCCCTCTCTCTAAAAATAAATAAAGTCCATTAAAAAGAGGGAAGCTCTTTTTGTACCCTGTTGATTATCTAACCATAAGGAAAGCAAAGATGGTAGTTTGTTGTTTTTTGTATCCTTTTTTTGCAAAAGGTCTTCTGTTTTAGAAAACTAAAACAATTGTGAATACAGCATTTCCAGTACAGACAGGCCTTTTTCAAACTGACTGCAAGCCAGCATTTGTCAGTACCCTTTGTAGTAAACAGATGGCTGTCCTGTTTTTTGGTTTCATCCTGGGGGACGTTGCCATGCAGCACTGAGGGGATTCATGCAGGGTGCAGCCACTCAGAGCAGCACACAGACAAGGTGAGTACCTCAGTGGTACCTGGCATGGACAGATGGATGTTCAGGGCTTCATGGAGTGGCATACTGTTGTAGGGCTGCAGATGTGCCCACCCCAGCCCAGCGGAGGATGCATCTAGGGGCATCTCTCGCAGTGTGTGTCCTGGTAGCTAGACATGTCTCAGCATCCGGTGGTGGACATGGTGGAGGAGTGTGGCAACACTGATGTACCAGGAGGTCACTGATGGCCTTATTTAGTGTGTTTCACATGTAACAGTGAGCTTGGAAGGGCAGGAACCTCACGCTCAGCAGATGTGCCTTGCAAGCTGGGACTAGACACAGAGTTAAGCACAGGTCCAAACTTAGTTGGTGGTCTGAAAACAAAGGGAGGAGAATGTCATTACTTTGGCTCCGCTAATTCAAGTACTGCTATGGCTGGTGTTACATACTGGGACATCCTCACTCTCTTAGCATTGGTCAAAAGCTGAGCTATAATTTCTTTCCAATATACTTTTATATAATTACTAAAATGGAGAAATGCATGCCAATTGGAACCACTATGCCTGCACACAAGGGAGCATAGCCATCATGCAGAACAGATGACTCATGAGGGATACAGGTGGCCAAACAGGAAGACATGCATATGAACAGGCAGCCACTCGCACCAGTAAGATTATATGGGCCCAGTAGGTTGATGTTAAGTTTTTCAAAGCATTTTTGGCAAGGATGGGGGGCAAATTGGGTGCCCCATGTGCTCTCGATGAACACATACATGCGTGGGGGAAGCCTTACTGTAGATCATTTTTCAGTATCATGTAAATGTGTACCCTAACTGCCTGCTCATTTCTGCCAAGAGGTTGGTGCAGGAATGTGGGCTTATAAATGGAGGATGACAACATGGATGAGGTGGTAAGGCAAGAATGCTACCATGGGTCTTGGGACTGCAGAGCAGGACACTTGGAATCCTGGTTTCCTGAAATGCCCATGTGTTCAGAGCTGACTGGGCCAAGGCAAAAGGGTGAGGTGACCAATACACATTGTCTTTGTTGTTGGAGCGTATATTGTTCAACAGAATTAAAAATAATGTGCACTGTGCAAGTATCTCACAGCTGTCTAGTGAGACCCAGTGCCTGTAGCACTTGCTGTGTCTGATCACATATGATAAGGAATCTGAGCTACTAGTTATGTCTCCTCCTTGTAACATTGAATGGAAATGCTGTGCTTCACAGTCTTCACCCTGTGTCTTTTGTTTTGACATTTGAACTTGCAGTTTTCTAATAGGAAGGTGTTTCTTTATATCTAAAATGTTATACTTGCATGAAACCCTTTTATCATCTCTCCTTTGGTTTGTCCAGCCATAGGGATATACCATCCTGGGAGTGGCACAAGAGTGCTGATAGTTGTACAGAGTGGGATGAATCTCAGGGACAGGTCAGTCATGCCCCCTGAGAGGATGTGCTTGAGCAGGTGCTTCACTTCCCCCTTCCTTGGAAGGCGTCTCTTGTAAATAAGGTGTACCTCATGTCTTGTGGAAATTCTTGGTTCCCATCATTGTTGCAGGGTCAGTTGCATTATCTGAACCTTGTAGGAATGTGCGAGGAATTTTCCATTCAGGGGCCTGGATATCCAGTCTTTAAGGGTGTGTGTGCTGGATGCTCTTGTGTGTGTGTGTTCAGCAAATGTTTCTTTAAAAAAAAGATTTATTGATTTTAGAGAGAGACACAGAGACTCAATTTGTTGTTCCACTTTATTATGCATTCATTGTTTGATTCTTGTATGTACTCTGACTGGGGATCATATCTGCAACCTTGGCATATTGGGGCAATGCTATAACCAACAGAGCCTCTGGCCAGGACTCAACAAATGTTCCTTGAGTACCCGTCCCAGCCAGGCCACTTCAGGCTCTGGTGAAGGTAGTGAACAAAATAAACTCTTGCTTTTGCCTTGGCCCTGGGCCTTTACCACCCCTGAGGACAGTGCTTCTGAGTCTCCAGATCTCCTATGTGGTCACGTGGCTGAAAACCTATCAGTAAAGTAATAGTTACAGCTTTTTCAAACCTCCTGGCAGGAAAAGTATCTAAATTGAGTTTCCTGTGATGTTGGCCATCACTTCTTAATTTAGAAACTCGAATAAAAGCTCTACCTGAGAGTCATCAGGCACATTGAAGCATGTCCCATGGTAGTGTCCTGCCACCAAGCTGCTGCATGTCTGCTTATCACCCTCTAGGAGCATGGGCTTAGAGAAAACTCAAGAGTGCTTCTTGGATGAAATGACAAAACAAATATGAGAATAGCAGCTCAAAGGACTCACTATCAGTGGAGACTTGCTCCTGCTCTGCAGGCCCACAGTTAAGATTTATGTAGAGGGTCATCTCACCCCTCAGTCTGTATGTGCGAAGAGCTTCACAGACAGAGCTGTACACCAGGGTGACGTTACCTGGTGTCCTGTCTCAGGGTACTGAGGTGGCACAGAGCTTTCAGAGGGGTGGTTTGGTAGGTAGTGTAGTGAGGGAGCCAATATGTCAAGTATTGGGTGCAGGGTCTTGGTGGGAGAGCCAGTCTTATCTGAAGTTTAAGGGTGGCAGAGTCCCCTCAATGCAAAGGCCTCGTGTGTCAGTGGTGGTGCAGGAAATGACAGCCCCCTTCCCTGTGCATGAGGATGGGTTGCATGTTACATACACCTCACCAGTGCAACCCAAATGAAGACAGGGAATGATGCCCTCCCACCCCCTCTTCTGTATACACTTCCAGCACCATTGGAAACTTATCCACAGTGTGCCTTCATGGTGCCACCGCAGTTCATCTGCTTTCCTTCTGGGGGCCACTTGGGCTGTTTGCAGGTTTTGCATAAGTCAGTGGCTTTGGTGGTCTGCGTATGCATGTCAGTTGGGGGTGTCTAGGATGGCAGCTTCAGTGGAGTATGGGCAGAGCTTAGTGCCCACCAATCTTTGCTCCCAAGTCAAGTCCTGGACTGCTTGCTGAGTACCCAGCTGGGTGGTTCATCTTGTCACTTTCCATCAGCTGTGGCTCTTTGCCAGCCTGCAGTTGGAAGTGGCAAGACCTCACTGTTTGGAGGAACAGTTATGAGAGGAGAATGGGTCCTCAGAGGAGGACAAGAGCACATTCTGTGGAAGCTAAGATGTGCTCACTGATAACAAAGTGTTTTTTCAAGAGAGACATTGAAACATCACATTCAGAGGTCTCCACCCTCAGCTCCACCCTTCCCAACTTGAGAGATAGATGGGTAGTGAAGGGTCCATCATTGATTGAGCTTTTAATATGAGAAAGGTTTATTTACATATTTATAGATAGAGAAACTTAGATGTATGACCCCAAACACAGGATTCTTAACCAGTTAGGACAGTGTTTCTGAAATGTCCTGACAGCTTCTCATTGTAAGAAGAAACTATCTCTGTCCTCAACTCAGTACACACATACATGAGACATGTTCATCAAATAACTTTCTTCATGAGATGGTGTATGTGGTGCCCCCCAATATTTTTTGTCATGTGTTATTTTATTTTTTGAAACAGTGGCTCTTCAACATGTTAAAATGATTATGGGATCGACCCTTATTTTGGCAACACCTTAGCAGGTGATCTGCATTTCTATAACACAGTTCCCATATCTATCTTTTTGGTGAAATGTCTGTTCATGTCTTTGTCCATTTCTAGTTGGATTGTTTACTGTTTTTCTAACTGTTTAAGTCTACATACAAGTCTTTGTCTGACTTGTGATTTGCAGATATTTTCTGCCCAGTTGTAGCTTGTTTTTTTAGCCTGTAAACTAGATCTTTTCTCAGACCAAAAGTTTTAAATTTCATTGAGATACTATTTTTTTCTTCTCTGCATTGTACTTTTGGTGTCGCATGTAAGAAATCTTTTTTTTTTTCTTATGACATACTTTTTTTGTGGTTTTTGTTTTAAGGTCCTGTGTATTTATTTTTAGAGAGGGGGGAAGGGAAGAAGAGAGGGAGAGAAACACCAATGTGTGGTTGCCTCCTGCACACCCCCCTCATGGGAATCAAACTGGCAACGCTTTGGTTCACAGGCCCACGCTCAGTCCATGAGCTATACCATCCAGGGTCATGTCTAAGAAATCTTTACCTAGCCTTAGGTTTTGAAGATTTTCTCCTGTGTTTTATTTTTCTAAAATTTTTATAGGTTTTCTTAGATTTATACCTAAGCATTTCATTTTTATTTAGAGTAATAGAGTGGATCAGTACAGTGTACTGATCTGGTATTCTGCAACCTTGTTGAACTCATCGTTTCTAGAAGTGTTTGGTAGATTCCTTATAATTTTACATATGGACCATTATGTCGTTATTAAACACTGTCATCAGCTCTCAATATCTGCCAGTTCCGCATCTGCAGATTCAGTTAACCCTGAATTAACATATATTTGAAAAAAGTTATATTGTTTCTGAAGTGTACTGTGTAGTTAGATCTATTAATAGTTGCTGCATCTGTACTGAGCATGTACAGACTTTGTTTTCCTTCTCATTCCCTAAGCAGTACAGTATAACTACTATTAATATAACATTTACTTTGTATTAGCGTAATGTTAAGTAATCTAGAGATAAACAGGAGGGTGTGGGTAGGTTGTGTGCAAGTACTGTATGCCATTTTATATACCAAACTTCAGCATTCATGGATTTTGGTATTCATTGGTGGTGGGGGGTGTTCTGGAAACAGTTCCCTGGTGGATACTATGGAAACACTGTAGAAAGTTTTACTGTTTTCTTTCTTCCTAATCTACATACCTTTCATTTCCTCTTCTTGCCTTATTACTCTGGCCGGTACTTCTAGTACTATACCTATTTAGTGGTGCTGGGAGGGACATCATTGCTTTGTTCCCAATCCTGGGAAGAAAACATTCAGTTTTTTTTTGCTGTTAAGACTGTTGGCTATATTGAGGATATTTCCCTATACTCCTATTGTGCTGAGATTTTTTTTATCGTGAGTGTGGAATTTTGTTAAATACTACTTTTTCTGCATCATTTGTTATGATTAATTTTTATTTAGCCTGTTAATATGGTGGATTGCATTGATTTTTTTAATGTTGAGCTAGCCTTGCATATTTAGTATTTGTTACCATAAGCATAGCTGTACCTACCTCTCTAATTGCCTTGTTTACTTGATGATAATGTGGCAGCCACACCACAGTAATAGAACATTCCCCTTTTTCTTGCTCCACAGTGTAGATATGCCACATGACCTGAGCAGCCACCTGGTGGGTGGGCTTTGTGTCCCAAGACCTCTCTAGCTAGTGTTGCAGTAATTTGCTAGCCTTTTCTTGTCCTTGTTTGTATGTCTTGGTGGCAGATCTAGCAGTGGGATGGCTGGGTTTACAGGGCGAAGTGTACATGATACTTCAGGGTACTCCACAGCCCCTTCCTTGAGTGCTGTCCTCTTCTGCATTCCCGGCAGACATGCATGAGTGTGCCTGGGTTCTCTTTCTGACCTTTCTCTCCGCTTGTGTTTTTATCTCCTTCTGCTCACCTCTGTCGGTTTATTTCAATACAGATCAGCCTTAGAAGATGTCTTGGACTCACCCCTCCTTCATTCAGTGCTTTCCTGGCCATCGCTATTTTTAGTTATTTGGTTATGTACCTTTCAGGAGCATGTCTACACTTCCCTGTCTTTCATTACATTTAGTCTATCTGTATCTTAGTTCCTTCTATGTTTTTTATTTATTATTTATTTTGGAGAAAGAAGAAGCAGGGGAGAGAGGGTAACATCGATTTGTTGTTCCCCTTATTTATGCATTCGTTGGTTAATTCTTGTTTGTGCTCTGACTGGGGTTGAACCCTCAACCTTGGTGTATTGGGATGACTCTAATCAACTGAGCTACCCAGCCAGGGCTCTTAACTGTTTTTTTCAGCCCCTCTTTACCTCCCACATTTTAGAGTTATGTGTTTACCTTTAATTTATCAAGATACTCGTTTTTCATTCTGTTCCACAATTACAGTGGCTTGTGCGTAGGTTATGTTCACTCCAAATGTTGGGAAGCCTTGAACTGCTACCTGCTTATGTCTGCAAAGCTACAGTTCTCAATAGGATCACACAGGGTAATGGGGCCACCATCCCTTCCTGGGGCTGGTGCCATCTGAGAGAGACCAGTCCGGCAACAAGGTCAGCTAACCCACCTTCCATTTTCTAAACTCGTGCTGGAGTATAGTTGGTCCCATGTTTTGAACATAACTGGCTTTGAAAATTTTATTTATTGTGAAATTAACATAACACCTAAAAATCCACAAAGTGAAAATGTGCATTTCACTTATCACAGAGAACACACATGTGTGCCCCTTCACTTAGAAACACCCTTGGGTCAGCCTCCCATTCACTGTGCCCCAACCCCCACCATTTTCCAGACTTCTGTGATAATCATGTCCTTTCTTTTGTTTTATTCTTGTCACCTAAATATTCATTCCTACACATTGTAGTTTAATGTTTTTGGAAATTTATGTAAGTATATAATGTGTTTTCTTCTCATCGTTATTTTTGAGACTCCTTCAGGTTATCTGTGTATTGTCACTGCTATATAGTATTCCACATCAGCATACTACCAGTGCAGGCCTCTTACATACGTTGCTGCAGTGCACATTCTTGTACTTGTGTCCTGGTACATTTGTTGCTTGCATTTCTTTTGGATATGTGCCCAGAAATGCCGAGTTGTAGGATATGTATATGTTCGATCTGAGTAGATAGTGCCAGACTTAGTGCATTGGTTCACACTCCTATTAGAATGTATTAGCTGCCTTTGTTGTAGATCTTCCCTGATACCTGATAACATATTTTGATTTTTGTTTGCATTTACTTAATTGTTAGAGAAGCTGATAATTTTTCATATACTTACTAGCTCTTGTCACTTTGTGTATTAGATGGTTTGTCTTTTTATATTGATTTGTAGGAGCTCTTTATATATTTTTTGGAGAAGAGCTGTTTGTCAGGTGCACACGTAGGAAATACTCTATTGTCTTTGTGGGAAGGTGACCTTTAATGCACAAAATTTGTTATTTTCAAAGTGCTCAAATTTTCAGACTTTTCCTTATGGTTAGCATTTCTGGTTAAAGGTCTTTCTTTATATTGAAATTGTGAAACTGGAGAACCAAGATGGTGGCGTAGGTGGACACACTGCGCCTCCTTACACAAACAGAACTGACAGAAAATCGAACGGCAAGGAAGTCCGACACCAAGTAGATAAAAAAGAAACATACATCCAGACCGGTAGGAGGGGCGGAGACGGGCACCGGGGCGTAGAGGACTCACGTGGCTGTGGCGGGACCAAGACTGGCAGAGTTTGGGACGAAAGGGGCACGCAGTCTGACCACTAGCAGGCCCTGCGGCCCCACATTCGAGCACAGATAAACCGGACTCAGAGTGGCGGAGAACGGGCGGGTAGCACCCTGCGGCCCCACATTCATGCATAGGTAAACCAGGAGGAATCGCGGGGAGTGAAGCAGACTGCGTAACCCAGGGCTCCAGCTCGGGGAAATAAAGCCTCAAACCTCTGATTGAAAACGCCCGTGGGGGTTGGGGCCGCAGCGGGAGAGACTCCCAGCCTCACAGGAGAGTTCATTGGAGAGACCCACAGGGGCCTGGAGTGTGCGCAAGCCCACCCACTCGGGAACCAGCACCAGAGGGGCCCAGTTTGATTGTGGGTGGTGGAGGGAGTGGCTGATATCTGGTGGAGAGTGGAGCGGGCGCCATTGCTCCACCTCGGCCCCTCCCCCACGTACAGCATCACAGCGCAGCAACCAGCGTTACCCTGCCCCGGGGAACACCTAAGGCTCTGCCCCTTAAAGTAACAGAAGCGCAAAGACCAAAAAAAAAAAAAAAAAGGCCCAAATGACAGAACACTTCAAAGCTCCAGAAAAAATACAACTAAGTGAGGAAGAGATAGCCAACCTATCAGATGCACAGTTCAAAACACTGGTTATTAAGACGCTCACAGAATTGGTTGAATTTGTTCGAAAACTAGATGAAAAAAATGAAGCCTATGCCAAGAGAAAACAAAGGAAAATGTACAGGGAACCAATAGTGATGCAAAGGAAACTGGGACTCAAATCAACGGTGTGGACCAGAAGGAAGAAAGAAACATCCAACCAGAAAAGAATGAAGAAACAAGAACTTGGAAAAATGAGGAGAGGCTTAGGAACCTCCTGGACATCTTTAAACGTTCCAACATCCGAATTATAGGGGTGCCAGAAGGAGAAGAGGAAGAACAAAAAATTGAAAACTTATTTGAACAAATAATGAAGGAGAACTTCCCCAGTCTGGCAAAGGAAATAGACTTCCAGGAAGTCCAGGAAGCTCAGAGAGTCCCAAAGAAGCTGGACCCAAGGAGGGACACACCAAGGCACATCATAATTACATTCCCCAAGATTAAAGAGAAGGAGAGAATCTTAGAAGCAGCAAGAGAAAAGGACACAGTTACCTACAAAGGGGTTCCCATAAGACTGTCAGCTGATTTCTCCAAAGAGACCTTACAGGCAAGAAAGGGCTGGCAAGAAGTATTCCAAATCATGAAAGGCAAGAGCCTACATCCAAGATTACTGTATCCAGCAAAGCTATCATTTAGAATGGGAGGGCAGATAAAGTGCTTCTCAGATAAGGTCAAGTTCAAGGAGTTCATCATCACCAAGCCCTTATTATATGAAATGTTAAAGGGAGTTACCTAAGAAATAGAAGATAAACAATAGGAACAGTAAAAATGACAGCAAACTCAGTTATTAACAACCACACCTAAAACAAAAGCAAAAGCAAACTAAGCCAACAACTAGAACAGGAACAGAACCACAGAAATGGAGATCACATGGAGGGTTATCAACAGGGGAGTGGGAGAGGGAGGGAGGGGGGAAAGGTACAGAGAATAAATAGCATAGATGATAGGTGGAAAATAGACAGGGGGAGGGTAAGAATAGTGTAGGAAATGTAGAAGCCAAAGAACTTATAAATATGACCCATGGACATAAACTATGGGGGGGAATGTGGGAGGGAGGGGGTGGGCAGGATGGAGTTGAGTGAAGGGGCAGAAATGGGACAACTGTAATAGCATAATCAATAAATATATCAAAAAAAAGAAATTGTGAAACTGTTCTTCTATACTATTTATTGTCTAGTAGTTTAGTGGCTATTCCTTTTACATTTAGACTTGTAATCTGTCTGGAATTTGTTTCTAGGTGTGGTATAAGGTGGGAATCATGTCTAGTTTTTCCACGTGGATGTCCAGTAGTCTCAGAACCTAATGGACAGAAGTGTCTTTTGTGCTTCGTGGTCCCTCTGCAGTCTTAGGTTAGTGTCTACTTATGGGCACGGGGTTGTTTCTAGCTCTGCTGTATTGGTCAGCACCGTGTCAGCATCATGCTGTTTTAACACTGTTGCTTCAGCTTTTAAATAACTTTGACTTTAATTTTGAGGTTCTTTCCATTTTAAGTTTATTTGCATGAGGTTTTTTTTTTTTTTTTTAAGACTTTTTTCTTGTGACAGTTTGGGTTTCTTGGCAGTAGTCATTTTATGACGATCACATCACTGCTCTCTTGGTTTCAGTTCGTCCCAAGTCTCTTGCCGCCCTTGTGCTTGGGGAGATTCCAAGACTTCTTGGGCTTGAGGGTTAATGAGGACCCCATCAAGCTTTGTCATGTGGGTTATAGCTTTCAAATTAGCATATTAAAGGGTATAACAGAAAAAATTTTAATGTTTCGTTCATTGAAAGTATTACATATCAATATAAATAAATTTACTGAAAGGTAACTATTTTACTAAGGAAGTCACAAAAATTTAGTGAAAAAGGCGGTATTTAAATAAAAGACAGCTGGACGCTGCTGACTGTGTCTGTTGTCTAATGCACTCTGCTGTTTAAAGCCTCTCATAGACATGTAGTAGGAAAGGGGCACATTAGGAGTGTTCTCACATGATTGTGGATTCCACTTTGACAGGAATTGTTGCTCCAACTGGGAAGAGCCTGTTGATTCAGTGTTGCACTGCAGTCCCATTGGTGTGGTCTGTGCATGGATGGGTCTTTCTTTCGTGTGGTTTTGTAATGTCCCATATTGGCCATTTGGAAACTATTGGTTAACTGAATTATGCATATCTTCCAAATGTTGGCATGCTTTATCACATATCACTGATCTCATCAAAATGTCTTTAAACGTCGGGATGCTGTCAGGCTAATGGAGGTGGATACAATTTTTCCAAAATTCAGATTTTACCTGAAAGTTCAAATTTTATTATTGGCCATAACCAACTACTATTAATTCTCCTTGAAATGGTAGACTCGGTTTATTCATTTTTGATAAAGTAACTGCCAGATACCCAGTTCTTAATGAGAATAGTTTGTCTGAAGGAGTCAAGTAAAATTTGTGTTCCATGAAAATGCAGCCAGTTCAGCTAGTAACTCACATATTTGTGGAAGCTTTTCTTCAGATAAGTGTTATGCTTTGATATGCAGCAGAAGTGCTTCATACACACTTCCATCTTGTCACAATATTGGAAGGACAAGGACTCAAGGTTTGCAGTTTAATAAAATTTATAATTTTTGCTGCTCTATCAAGAAGAGTCATAGGCGACACTGGCTTGTTTTATGGTGGATGTGACAGCGAGGAGAACAGGGAGCATGAGGAATTTGCCTTGTTTGGGAGCATGGCAGTGTATACCTTGGCACAGGCAGGTAGCTGGCTCTTGGCATTATTATGAGAACAGTTTTGGCCTCTCAATCCCTCTGAAAGGGCCCACAGACAACACTGAGAACTGCTACACTAAAGGGGGGACTGGGTAGGAAATGTCTCAGGTGCTGTGGGCTGTCTGGTCTGCCTAGTCTGTCTACCCTTACAGAGTGAAGGCAGCTGAAAGCCAGGGCTGCAATCTGGGCATGGCCGAGGTCCAATAAAACGTTATTTATGGACACAGAAATTCTAATCCTGTGCAATTTCCATCTGTCAAAAAATATTAGCCTGTAGTTTCTTGTGGACACCACCTCCCCACCATTCCCCACAGCCCAAAGGATTTAAAATACAAAAACTATTCTTAGGTGGAATGGAGACAACTGGCTTTGGCCTGAGGCTATAGTCTGCTGACCCCCTCAGGAGGGCTACAGAGGAGATTAACTTTACTTTTATGCATGTGTTTTGAAAATATCTTTAATTTGCTCTTAGGCTCGTTGACAATATGGCTGAATTTAGTATTTCAGTGTGGAAATAATTTTCTCAGGTCTGTGGCTCTATTGTTATCTGGCATTCATAAGTTGATCAGAATTCTGGATGCTGAATTTTGGATGCAATCCAAATCTCACACCCTATGCAGGACATTGGTGCTGCTGATTTCTGGAGGCCAGGCAGGGTTATGGCTCAGTTCATTCCTGTTGTGTGCCCTCAGAGTCTTTCTGTTTAAAGAGGTATGTATGCCTTGGCTGTTCACCTATTTCTTTGGTTATGTCTTTGACTTGCTAAGATGGTAGGTTTTGGAATTCTCTAGAACTTAGGTTTTACCTTATTTTTAAATTTCTGAACTTTTATTCTCCTTGAATTCTCTACTGATATCAAGGTTACTTTGAATCTTTTGTTTCTCTTATTTTATTATTTTTTTAACCCTCACCTGAGGCGGGGGGGGGGGGAGGAGGAGGAAAATATTGACTGGCTGCCTCCTGTACCACCACAACTGAGGATTGAACCCTCAACCTAGGTATGTGCCATGACTGAGAATTGAACCTGCAGCCTTTTGGTGCACAGGATGATGCTCCAACCACGTCAGCCACCCAGCCACCCAGCCACCCAGCCACCCAGCCAGAGCTTCTTTGCTTCTCTTTTGTAGCCCTTTGCTTTGTTCCCTGTTTGTATCTCCTGCCACGTAAATAGAGGTTCCCTGCATTCTCTGCACTCCTCCTGGTGTGTGTGTTTATTCATGCTGGTCTTCCTCTCAGGCTACCTGTCTTCTTCCTGTGGTTGCAGCTCAGCTGGACAAGGTACCCTGGAACCTGGTGGGTCTTCCTTGACCACTGTGTGCATGTGTAGCCTGAAAAGGTGACCAGAACTGTTGACCCTGTGTCCTGTTCCACTGTGCTCTTCTCCCTGGCAGAGCTGCTCCAGCTGGCTGGGCCCACAAGGCCCCTAGTGCCTTTGGGAACTTTCACAGGATTTTCCCACTCAGGTTCCAGCTCTGATCTATTTTAAACGAGGCCAGTAAAAATGCATTCTGATTCCCCTTAGTTTCTTGCTGTTAGCTTGATACTTAAGGCAGGATCAGGCTAAAATTCCTAGGATTTTTGCCAAGCGCAGGCATTGAAGTAGTGCCTGTCACCTTCCTGCATCAGATTTTGTCTTGGAGGAGCCTCTTTTACATGTGCTGTGTCTCCTGCCCACATAGAGCATTGTGAAGTATGTAAAGAAGGGGAGAGACAGTGTGATATTTGGGATGGCTACCTTAGACAAAGGCCTTGAATGTGTTTATTGTGGTATGGGTGGGAGCTGGGTCTGCTAGCAGTTCTCGCACTTGAAGGCTGTTCAAAGTAACTTTGGGAAGGAACACACCTTGTTATCCTTGTCCAGAAGCCTCCTGTCATCACATTTGTTCTGTCAGCCCTTTGAATGATTGTCTTTCCAAGCTCCAAGATGTAGGATCCCATGGCAGATGAGGAGATTTTGCTGGTTGGATACCATGTGGAGTTTTTGTGGGCTGTAGGCCACCTAGCAGTGTGCATAGGTACAGGGCTGGATGGCCTTTCCCTCCCAATGTGACCATAGGTCAGGGGCCTGGCTGCAGACAGTTCTTGGTTCTCTCCCAGCTAAATGGATTTTTGTTTGGGCTCTGACACGTGCCTGCCAGGTAATTGGCAAATTTCTTGAGCCAACAAGAGAGGCACCATACCTTATTTCAGGGAGTGTGACTCAGGGAATGTGACGGTCTCTTTTTTAGAAAACTCGCTTTACTCCATACTCTCTTGAGTGCTTTCCTGAATGGTCTCCATGCCACTGACAGCCTGTGAAGCTGGAACAGCTGCTGTTCAGTTTGGAGGTGCAGGAACAGGGCCTGCATCCAACAACTTACTCCTGCACAGGAGCTGGTCAGTGGCCAAAGCAGGGCTCAGACCAGCTGTGTTGTCCTCGGCCACCCTTGTACTGTGCTACAGACATTTCCCAGGTGCTCAGTGTCAAGTCTGCATGTGTCCCAGTGTGCTGTGGAGTGTGGAGTGTTTTGTTTTGATATGGATTGCAATGTCTCTGAGTTTATAATAGACTTCTTCTGATACTGGAAATGAGGAGATTCAAGCTACACTTACAGTGTTTCTGTGCAGGGACAGCCAGGTCACTTCGAGGAAGAAGATGATCTTCCAGGGTGAGGCTTATTGGTCACACATTGGGTTGTGGTTGGCTCTGGAGCATGTTGATCAAAAAGCCCCAGGGCCTGGGTTCAGACAGCCTCTGAACTGTGTAGAAGGGAGGATTGCCAGCCACAAAAACTATCCACGGTGAACAACTGTCAGATGGTCCCAACCTCTTCCAGAGTTTAATAGTGAATGCTCACCTGTGAGTGGGGAAGCCCAGTCAGTCTTCACAGCAGTGCTCCAGAGCCTGGCTCCTGACATGGAGGCCTCACAGTGCTGACGAAAGTTGCTGGTGGTCCCGCTTTGTCTGTATCATTCCCTTGGCTAGCATGGCCATATCTGCAGAAAAGGGAAGAGGCTGACCAGGTAGAAGGGCACAAGCCAGTGTGGAGCCTCTGGGATCTCCAGGATGACTAAGCATTTGAGCTTTTATTTTCATCTGTTGCATTGGCCACAATGTCCGTTGTTTTTTCTATGCAATGGCTCTAGTAGTGCTTAGTTGTCTAAAACGTCATTCAAAGCAATTTTGTTAGATTGTATTGTGACAGCTGTCATATCAGCATGCATGTTTAAAAAACAACAAATTTGGTGAATTTTTGTGCAGCCATTTTACTAATGAAGATGGAAGAAGATACATCACATTTTCGGCATATTATGGTTTATTCTTTCAAGAAAGGTAAAAGCACAACTGAAATGCAAAAAAAAAAAAAAGATTTGTGCAATGTATGGAGAAGGTACTGTAACTGATTGAATGTGTCAAAAGTGGTTTGTGAAGTTTCTTGGTACCATTGACCTTTTGGCCAAATAATTTTTTGCTGTGGGGCTGTCCTGTGCATTACAAGATGTTTAGCAGCACCTAGAGGCTCTACCCACTAGAAGCCAATAGTGGGAGGTAGACGGCATACTCAGAATATCCAAATCAATAAAGTTACTGATGAAAATGAAAAATGTGTCTTTTATTTTACAGAAAAAACATAACAGACTGTTTGGCCAACCCAATAAGTTGTCATGAGGAGAAAACAAAATTAGGGTTAGCCAGGGAGCTCACCAAATGGGTCATGTGAAGAATGGGATGGATCACCTCATGCATCCAGCTCTCCTTCCAGAAACTCAGATGGAATGCGTCCTAGCAAATCTGACCTCTGTCTCTTTGTTATTAACAGCTTTCTTGAACTTTTTGTTTCAATGACTGCTCCTAAAGAGATGAGTGTAGTGTGCTGGGATGCACACCGGGTCCTGGTTTTCCTAATTAGTACTGAATATTGAGGCATTTGTAACAAGCATCACACCCAAACACAAGGATCCTGAGAGTGAGGTGCCTAAGATGGTCTTGGCTGTCATCATGAAGGTGGGCTTGAGAAACACATGTCATGGAAAAGAAAACCGTATTCAGGATGACTTTCCTGCCCCATCTATGGTGTCTGCAATACTTGTGGGAGAGGTGGGGTGGAGCCTTTGAAGACAGTGGCCTTTTCAGATGTAAGCGAGGCCCATGGGCCAACACAGGCTATATAGCATGCTTGGCCAGCTGCCAGCACGTAAAGTCCCTCAGGCTGTCCTGCTGAGATTTGGACCTGCCCCCACTCTATGATAGATCACACAGAATTAGCTGGTTGGTTGTTCACAAAATGAAAATACTAGTGAGCTGGTTGTGGCAGAGGATCATGTGTCAAAGTCTAGATCAGAGGAATTGGACCCAAAGACTTGCATCCTGAGGTTTCAGGGTTTTAATTTTAACACCAGCAATGACAGCCATGACAGCCTACATTGGTGGACCACTTCATGGTTACATGGTACCCAGGAATGATTGGTACACCTTTGAGGGCCACCACTTTGTGGGCTTAACCTGTACTTTGAGATGTCATTTCCACCACGGGTCTTGGGCTGTGGTGAGCAGAGCTCCTTCCCAGTGTATCTGGGTGTCATATCAGAGCTCAAACTAGCTATAATGCCTGCTTGTAAAACACTTCACTCTGATTTCTGAGGGTGCTTTGAAAGTGGAAGAAATCCTGAATGAAGAAGGCTCAGAACTCATAATCACCCTTCCCCTGGTCCTGCAGCTTCTGTGGTTGTTTTGAAAGATAATTAAGCTTTGGAGTTTGGGGGCTGTTATTCTGGAAACTTTGTATTCTCTTCATGCTGTCCAGTAGCTATTGTGGTTTCCCAGGACAGGAAGGTGGGAGTGGGAAAAGGAGGCAGGTTTTTCTCGCAGGTCAGTTCAGGGGACCTCAAAACTCCACTTTCAATAGAGAGACCACCAGCAGAGTCAGCTCAGGGACATTGAGTGAGCTCAGTTGTTTGAAGAATGAAGTAGTTCTCCGTGCGCTCTTCTGGTCAAGATGCTGTGAAGTGAGCAGTGAGATCTGAGTCCAGGAACTGGGGGTTTGCATTGCAGCCACACCTAAGCTGTTCAAGGTGTTTTCTGTACATACCCTACAGACTCGTGTGTTCACACCTAGGAGCTGGAGGGTTGAATATCCCATGATTACATTGCTCAGTTTTTCCATCATGAGAGCAGGCGGTCAGGATTTTTAAAAAAAATTTAACTTCTGGGTAATCTTTAAATTTGTACCGAAATGTTGCTGATGGGTTTTCAGGCAGTAGTAAGTTTTAATAGCCGTTCCTGAGTCAAACTCTATGATGCCATTCCTCTAGGCTGAGATGTTCCAGTTCTGTAATGGGAAATTGGAGGAGAATTTAAGATTTTATCTATATATTTTTAGAGAGCAGGGAAGGGAGGGGGAAAGAGAGGGAGAGAAACATCCATCAGCCGCCTCCTACACGCTCCCAGCTGGGGACCTGGCCTGCTGGCGCCCTGACTGGGAATTAATCCAGCCACCTTTCCATTGTGGGACGGTGCCCAACCCACTGAGCCACACCAGTTAGGGTGAGAATTTAGAATTCAGTTTCAAGGAGAGATGGAAAATGTCGTTTCTGGCCTTAGCCATCAGAGCATATGGATAAATAAACCTGTTCATCTGCATTATGTGCCGGGGAAGGAAGTGAATAAAATTGGTCAACTGTGCCCTTCTCACCAAAATAAACTTAGGTGTGTTCTTATGTCAGTTAAGCAGCAAGAGGATACTTTGTGAAATTTTATCAGTTAATACAAAAAAATAAGACAGGATCTCTAGAAGATATGGTGAAGGGCAGATTGATCTTCAGCACTTCAGGAGCAGCAAGAGTAGGGAACTGACACTTCCAGAATGCTTTTGAACATGTATTTCAAAAGCTACACTTCATACTTAAAGAGGCTATTTAATTCCAGGTGAGTTAATTATAAAAATTACCCATCCAAAATGGAGAAGCACAAAGGCATGTGACTGTGGGAAAAGGAGATGAAACAGTGCATGTGATTTGGTTTGTATAAAGTGTTTTCTAACTCAGACAATGAAAATAACGCACGGAAAGGAAGGCAGTGGCTTTTAGGAAGATACACTTTTTCTATTCCTCCTGCTATGTGCCGCTAAACCTCTGGATATGAAGTGTGGAACAAGCATAGGAAGATTGGGAAGTGGAGAGAGAGGCAGCATGTATTGTAGGAACGTCCACGTCAGGCATGTCTGGTCAGGTCAGTGTGGCCACAGGCAGAGATGTGATAGGATATTGGTTCTTCACATAGGTCCCAGAGAGAGGTACTGTGTGCCACACAGCCACCAGGGAAAGCACCACAGGGGTCAGGAGCAAGAGGGAATTCTTGGCCAAATTTTTGTTGGGGTTTCTGCAGGAAGGCAAGGCACAGCAGGGTGAGCAGTTTAGGATTGGCTAATTTGAATAATTCTGCAAACTGGGTTATAGGGTGGTCTGTATTTCCTGGTGGCTGGGATGATTTATGTTAGGGGAAATAATTCACTTGTGTGTAAGCTGCTGATTGATAGTTTTGTGTATGAAAGGCATGCCCACTTCAGGAACCCTTTGCTGTCTCTCAGAAACCCCAGAAACCTCAGAAAGGGCTAGTCCCGGGAGAGGTACTCTCTCCCAGGTAGCAAGCCTTTTAAGGGGTCAACACATGAGAAAATAAAAACAGGATGAATACAGCATATGTCCTGGGATTTCCTGGGAGATGCTGGGGCTGGGGCATCTGGCTCAGTAGGTAGGAGGAGTCCAGCATCAAAGTTGCCTGGACATTCTCTGAAACTCCTTCAGGGGCATCACATTACTGCCTTCTGAACATTTTATTCCGGACAAGTTGGTAAACTGGGTGTGCTTGGTGCTTTCTGAAAAGAATAATGATTCTCATCTAACCTTCTGCCTGGGGGTCAGTGTGGGAATTGAGCTGCTTTTCTAGGTGGCAACTGGTGTTCAGGCTATGGCCCAGAGGGTGGCAGACAAGATCTGTAGGACCTGAGAGGCAAGTACTGCATCTTGGGTGTGACCATGCCCATGTGGGAAGGAGTGGCAGGGTGGTGTGGGGGACAAAGAGCATGTGTGGTGCTCAACCCCAAAGAGCAGGGCCAGAGCTGCTGGAACCCCACATGCAATCAGAGAGAGGCTCAGGTACTGGCCACCACCGCCCAGAAGCATGGCCGTCACCTTTTCAGGTTTCTGTAGCTGAGCAATGCCTGCTTGCCCCCACTGTGTTCTCCATAATGTAGTGTAGATGTTCTTCCTGCTGGTGTTGACCACCTGGGTGCATACTAAGTGGCCTCTTCCTGGGCACTGGTCAGAAGAGCTGGTTACATTCTTTAGGTTCACTCTGTCACATGAGTTTGAGATTGTCTCGGTTTTGAGTTCAACAAATTTTAACCCCCTTCTTCTCTTTTGAAGCAGACTGTTGATGACGAAGCGATGGCCGTATAAATGAAGATCAAGTGAGGGGAGAAGAACGATGCCCAAGGGTGGGTGTTCTAAAACACCACAGCAAGAAGAATTTTCTCTCAGCAACGACATGGTGGAGAAACAAACAGGGAAAAAGGTAACACTTGGCTCAGCTATTCTCCTCTCCTTTTTTTCCTCCTCCTCACTTCTTGTTCTTCCTGCTCTTCCTCCTTGTCTTCCTCTGATCCTTACTCTCCTCTCCTCTTTATCCTCCTCCCTTCTCCTCATCCTTGCCCCACTTCCTCCTCATGCTCACCTATCCTCAGCATATTCACGACGTCTATAAACAGGTGTAAGGGCTGAGAATGTCTCCTTGCCCACAGCAGAGTTGTATGTTTTCTTGGCCCTGTCTTTGTTGGGCCTCCCTCGGCAGCCAGCAGTGGAGAAAGCACTGTTGGATGGGAGGTATGGAGAGCAGTGATCTTGCCAAAGAGATCTTGCTTTGTTTCAGGGATGTATTTATTATTTGGGGGACCAAAGTTAGTATTTAAATAATAGGTTTATGTTTGAGATAACCTTGATTTGGCCCCACACTTCTGTCCCTCAGGACCACAGGATTCCTGTCATGGTTTCAGTAAGACCAGATCTGACTGTATTTGAGCTATCCTGACTGATACTACTGCTGGATAATTTAAATTCCAGTTTGGCTTGTTCTCAGTGTGAATAGGAAAATAGGATGTAACTCTAAAATCCTTTTATCTTATTAAAGTGCTTGTAACACTGGGCTCTGGGATATGCACTTCTTATCCTGCAGTGTGGGGTGATACTGGGGTCTGGCACATACTTCCTGTCTTTCAGTGTAGAGTGACAGTAAGCTCTGAGGAGTGTACTTCCTGACCTGTAGTGGGAGAGACACTGGGCTCTGGGGTGCACACTTCCTGTCTTGCACTGTAAGGCTGCCCAATGAGCATGAGCATGGACCTGAAATCAGACCAAAAGGTTCAAGCTCATGCTTTGGCATATGTCCCTTTATGACTATGAACAAGTCAACTACCTGCACTGAGATGTGGTTTCCTAATCTCTACAGTAGGAACAAGAGCACCTTGTGCAGTTATAGTGAGGTGGATAACTGATACAATCCTGTCATCACTGTTCTTTAATCCTGATGTTTCTTGGCTTTTTTCCCTGTCTCTCTGGATGTCCATGTGGCTGGCCATCCACACTAACCAGTCTGACTCTCAGCTCCAGGCCTCAGTTAGAGGTTACCTCTCGCAGTCTCATTACTAGTCCTTGAAGCTGCTTCTCACTGCTTTCCCGCCAGGCCCCTTCTGTCCTAACACTTGGGAATGAACAGAAGTTCTGGGACTACTTCTTGCCCACTCTCTCCCGGAGCTTCCTGCTGCTATATTAGTTCATGCCTGCACCTCTGATGATGCCCTGGGTTCGGTGGGGTGTGAGGTTATTAGCATGTTTTCCACATGAGAAGATTGGCAAGGTTTAATGTGAAGTAGTTCATGAACGTAGACATGCTTAGATGCTCCTCAGGATGAACAGACAGGCCTCTGAAACCCTGATGACTGGGCAGTTGTCTCTACACATTTTATCCCACTTGCTCTGTCCCCAGTGCCTCTTGCTGTGTGCAAGAATAGGTGGGAGATGCAGCATGGAGCCGCAGGCAGGCTGAGGCTTGAGCTTGGTCTGAGCACACATGGGAGGTGCATGCATCTGTGAGGCCTGTAGACAGTCTGGGTTCAGCTTGGGATGGACAGGTGCTGCTGTGCCCGTGAGGAGAGGCAACCAGTGGGGCAGAGTGCCCTGGGAAACATGGGAACACCCACTCTGGTGGCTAAGAGTCCCAATTGTTGGGACATTTTCACACTGAATGGCCAAACCACCCTTGATAGTGTCATGGTTTCCAGGTTTCTGTATGAATTGTCCTTGCAAGAGGATTTCATAGCTGTGGGCATAGGATGAGGGAGAGGCCCACCTGTCCCTTGCTCTTGTGCCAAGGTCCATGTATAGCCCCTCCCTCCTGATTTCTTTGCCTCCAGGCTGGGTCCTCAAGACCCCCAAACTGCTATTCCCACTGGCCTGGATCTACACAAGGTGGAATTGGGGCTGGGCCTGCCCAGGGCTTCTTACTCAAGGCCAAATTGGAAAAGGCATCCAGAGTCAGCCCTTGGAAATGACCATGCTTGGGCCCGGTGGGCACCTAATCCAGGGCCTGCTGCAGGCCTCCTGCTCACCTTCTAACATGGGGCTTATTCTGGGCTGGTTTGCACTGTTTTTCTTTACTTGAGGGGAACAGAGACTCAAGTGGACTAAACTGGATCTGGTGTGGTTGGTGTGAGCAGTGTGTACACATTTGCCTCAGGACATGTGTGGATTTACTTTGTTTTTTTTTCTCAGTAAGGTAGCTTTGTGTTTGGTTTTTTTTTTTTTTTTTTTTTTTGTACTACCCAAGATGAAGCCAGACGTTTTCCTCATGGAGCCGGACAAATTCTAACACTGAAGATGCCATCTAATGGAGCTAGGCCCTCAGTGCCACAGGAGCTTTCTTAGCTTAGATGGCAATTAATAATAGAACGCCTGGGAAGATGTACCTGGTGGCAGTTGTGACCTTCAGTTTATGGTCCAAGGATCTTGGGGTGGCAGAGCTCAGAGGAACAGAGCCACCATTTCTGCTGTTGACATGTGGCTGAACTTGTTCTGTTCTATTTTCTCTCATAAACTCTGTTTTCTTCAGATAAAGATTCACGTTACCAAGAGCAACATATTTTTAGATTTTTGCAAAAGAATCGTGATACAAGTTACACATTTGTGAACAGTGGAGAAAGGGCCCACGATTCTTGGCGAGAGTCCTCATGCTGCATTTGGTACTTTCCTGGTGTTCTTTTGGCACGAAGTCTTCCTACATGGACTCTTTGGGGAGTGTGGGCAGCTGCATTGCAGACAGGCTCTTCCTCAGGGGCTCCTCAGGATCCTGCCCACAGCAGACCCCAGAATCCCTAAACTTCTAAGCTGGAAGGAGCCTGAGAAGGAACCAGTTAACATCTTTGTGGTTGAGGGTATTCTGTGCAGAAAAGCCAAAAGCTGCTGTGGTATCTGAGGTCATCCAGCAAGAAATGACACCCTGATCCCCAGGCCGGGGCCTTCTCACACCAACCCTTCTCTCCATCTCAACACAGGATCCTTCTCCCTGTGCTTGTCACACACCACTCTGAGGAGACTGCACAACAGCTCAGGGTTACTGCAAGCTTGCATGATAGTAAAGTTCATTTTCTTTTGTGCTAGATAAGTAGCTCTCAAACTGTATTCTTAAACCACTGTCATCATCATCACCTGGGAGCCTTTTAGGAATGCACATGAAATCAGAAAGGCTGAGGGTGGATGCCTGCTCTCTTCTGTTTTAACAAGTCTTTTAAGGACGTGGTGAGTGCTCTGGTCTGAGAACTGTACATGTACTGTGCGTATCACAAGCTATAACATCCAGGGTGTTTCCTTCACACTGTTCTTAGAGGAAGTCCTGAAGGGTGGTCTGTAGACGTTATACTCATCCTCTTCAAAAGCCAATTGGCCCACCTCTTCCTGAGGGATGGGGTTCATCTTCAGGGGTGGCCTTGTCAGTACTGTGAGTGGGACTGCTATAATCATCCCCGTGATTCAGCTCCCTTCATGTAAGAGGAGTAACTTCAAAAGTGACCTCAGTTTGGAAGCTGGAGGGGGGTGGGCATGGTTGAAGTGGCCTTCGCTTGTGGCTGCTTCATACTGTGGTTTTTATGACAGTTCTTGGACAAGGCCTGTTGTGAGCAAGGGAACATCCTCAGAATGAGCCAACCACACACATTTGTGTTTCTCCATAATGCCAGGTTTATTAGGGGAGACTTCCCCTATGATCCAGTGGAGTCATACACAGGTTCACACAGGTGGGGGTGGGGGCTTACATGTTAGATGCAAGCAGAACAAGCTTTTGGAGTGAAGTCCTGGTCACTGGCAGACATTGCAGATGGAGAGGCGGGCATTGGTCTCAAATCTGGTGGCTACAGTGGCAGCACGTGTCTGGTGGAATGGAAGTCCAGTAGGGCTCTTAAGTGTGGGCATGTGGTACAATCAAGCTCGAGCACTGGATAGTTGGAGCTCTGAGTTGGTTTTGTTTTTTTGGTTTTTTTTTTCTTTTTTTAAATTTTTAAAAATTTATTGATCGATTTTAGAGAGAGAGGAAGGGAGAGAAAAACATTGATTGGTTGCTTCCCGTACATGTTTCAGCTGGGGATAATACCTGCAACCTAGGCATGTACTGTGTCTGGGAATGGAATCAGCAGCCTTTCAGTTCAAGGAACTACGCTCTCATCAACTGAGCCATACAACCAGAGGTTCCACTCATATTGGTGTCCAGATGGAGTCCTTATCCAAGTGTCCAGACTTGTGGTTTGGGGAGTTCTGGGCCACTCCAGAGCACATTCCTATTATACCCCATTGCCTCAGTCTTGAGCACGTTATGGCTGACAGTGATTTCATACTGGGTTGTCAAAAGCGTTCATTTAAAAGTCTGTTCTTGCTCTATACAAGGCCGTAGTAAACAGAGTCTGCAGAGCCATAGGCCCATCCCTATGCTCCTCCCGACATTGGGGATCCCTGGGAGTACCTGTTTCCACAAATCCAAAAGAGGTCCTCTGAAGAAAGAGTAGGTGGTTATGTCCTCATAATGAAATCACAGGAAGGATGATGGTGGGTCGGGCTTTCTTTGGATCCCAGGCCCCTGAGAGTGTTGGCTCTTCTTAGGCTTCAGGTTTGCTTACTGGTGGCAGCAAAATTAGGTTATGTCACAAATGGACTCCTGCAGTCTCTATGACCTGGAGAGTCTTGGCAGTTGGGATTTCTGTCTGTCTCTCTGTCTGTTTTGTGGGGGCAGAGAGGGAAATAGAGGAAAACCACAGATGAAATGAGACATGCCATGCTTGGGTCCCCTTCTGCTCCCAGACTGGTCCCAGAGCTGGGAAGTCACTTATAGGTATTCTGCTCACTTAGCCACAAGGGATTCCCCAGCTGCTGATTCAGATTGACCAGCACCTGCCTGCCCTGCACCCCCTCTGCCCCTTATACTGTATGATCCTTCTCTGTATATTAGCATGTGCTCCTCTCTGACACACCTGCATTTGCTTGTCTTGTGATCTCCTCCCATCATAAGTAAGCTCTTGGGAGGAGCCGTATGTTCTTACAAAGCTTTGTACACTGGGCACTCATTAGGCATTATTGTGTAGATGCTGACACCCTCAGATGCCCAAATCAGATTTCACAAGTGAAGGCAGGCCAGGTCTTTGAGAAATAAGAGACACAGACTGGAAAGGAAGGAGTGAAGTTACTTTTCCTCACAGAGGACATGATTATCTACGGAGAAAATCCTGAGAAATCCACAAAAGCTCTAAGAACTAAAAAGTGAGCTTAGCAAGGTTGCATAATAAGTATGCAAAGCATATTTCTGAACACTATGAAAATTTAAAACTACATTTATAGTAGTGTCAAAAATATGGATTCTTAAGGACTAAATTTGATGAAAGATGTGCAAGACCTGAACCCTGAAAGCTCTAAAACATTGCTGAGAGAAATTGGGCAGACCTGAGCACCTGGAGAGTTAACACCACATGCATTTGTCAGAACACTGGCACTATTATTTAGATACCATCTCTCCCCAAATTGATCTATAGATTCAACATCACTAAAAATGCTTGTTTTTTTGGTAGAAATTGATAAGCTGATTCCAAAGGTCATATGGAAATTCAAAGAACCTAGAATAACAAAAACGAGTTTGAAAGAAGAAAACTGTTGGATGACATAAACAGTCTGATTTCAGTCCTTACTATAGAGCAGTGATTTTCAACCTCTTTCATCTTATGGCACACATAAACTAATTACTAAAATTCTGTGGCACACTAAAAATATATTTTTTTGCAAATCCGACAAAAAGTAGGTATAATTTTGATTCATTCACACTGGACAGCTATTGTGTTGGCAATTGTCATTTTTTTATTTGACAGTCTAAGGGAAAAGAGGTCAGGAATTGCATATTTTAAAAATTCTTATTGCACACTGGTTGGAAATCGCTGCTACAGAGTTACAATAATAAGATAGTGTGGTATTGGCCTAGCATGTTGATGAGCGGAACAGATAGACCCCACACATGTATGGTCAATGCTTTTAAACAAAGATGCTGAGACAGCTCAGTTAGGAAAGGGTAATCTTTTCAACAAATGGAGGTGGAAGTGTTGGACTGACATATTTATGCTGTTTTTAGTGGCTAAAATAATTTTTGTTCTTAATGGAATCTTTTGCTGTTGGTTATTTATAGATGAGTTAGTTAACCATACTTAAGGGTGACTGTGTCAAGTGGACCATAACCATCTTCCAAACAGTACCACAGTTTTCTTTCCCCCTCTGTGTGGAAAGCACGGTGTGGTCGGGGATTGCAAGCTGGACTTCCTTTCTTTGTACATGGTATGTGTAGAGCCCCCTCCTCAAGTTTATTGTGAAGATACATGAGATGACAAGGGCCAACTGGGTCACCATCTGGTGTCCATGCCAGCAGTTACCACCCTGGCAGTTTTTATGGCATATCAAAGTCTGACACAGAAATGGCTGAAAAGGTTGAATTTAATGTTTTAGGTGTTCCTTTTAGCATTCAGGAAATGAAAACATGTTGTAATGTGTATAGTCAATTCCTGTTAGTTTACTAGTGAGGAAAGCTCAGCTCTGTCCCAGCCCAGCTACTCTGCAAGGTTCTGAACCCAGGTATGCCCAGAGAGCCATACCCCTGCTATGCAGCTCAGGGTCGAGCCCCTACCATACCCCAGGTGCAGTGCAGGTGTTGTTTTTCCCTGTATAGCTAGTATGGTGAGAAGCTGGGATTTTAAAACTTATTCTGAACTTTTAAAATGTAATATAAATGCATATATTATCTATTTCATTTTTAAAACCTGGGATAATCTCCATCCAGATCAAAATATTCCAGCATTGCCAGCCTCCTAAGAGTTTTCCTGTGCAGTCTGAAGTAGAACTCCTGACCAAAGCGAACTCTGTTCTTGCCTGTGTCACTGTAACCAAGTTTTTACTGTTGAGATTTACATGAGAACAGTTGTTCAACATTACATCTGATTCACGGGCTTTTTCTTAGCAGCCATTCTCTTCCTCTTTTGCTGTGTTATCCATTCTTCTCCTGTGAACATTTGGATATTTTGTAGTTTGGAATATAACAGAGTAATGAACATATGTAGCATTGGGGTTTTTCCACAGCTGTAGATACGGTTTAATCATTTGTCAAAGTTAATTTGTCAGTTCTGCAGTCCTGAAAGCTGTGAGAGTTCAGGTTGATCCACATTCTTTCTAACATTGGTGTCAGTTTAATTTTAGTCATGCTTGTGGGTGTGTAGTGGTATCCTGTGGTTTTATTTTTGCTTGGCTATTATTTACTGGCCATGAAGATGCTCTCCTGCGTTATCTTCTGAAAGCTTTCAGTCTCTGGCTCATCTGGAATTAATTTTTGTTTTGTATTATCAGGTAGGGGATCAAGGTTTATTTTCTTCCTTTTAGATGTTCACATGGTCATTGTCACTTAATGAAAAGACCTTCTTCCCACTGTGTGGCTGCAGGGCCTTTGTCACCAGCTAGGTGGCATTCCAACTTAAGTTCTTTGTTCTGAACCTTTGGTCCTTGGTCTAGGACCACCTGTTGTGATGACTGAAGTTTTATAGTCTTGATCTCTGGGAGTTTAATTTGCTGAACTTTGCTGATTTTCAGAATTGTTTTTACTATTTTTGACTTTGCTTTTCCATATATATATTTGGAATAAATTGGTTGATTTCCACAAAACGCCTGCTGGGATTTTGACTGGATTGCTTGTAAAGATCAGTTTGGGAGAATTGCCATATTAAGAATGTGAGTTTTCTTAACCATGAACATATCCCTCCATTTTTATGTTGTCTTTATTTTCTCTCAGTAATGTTCTCTCATATAGAGGGTTTGAACATCTTTTGTTAGATTTATTCCTATGTAGTTGATGTCTTTTGATATTTATGTAACTGATTTTAATATCATTTCTAACTTTATAGTGAATAAAAATCAATTACTTTCTATGTCTAGCTACTTTAATTTATATACTATTTGAATCCTTTAATTGTATATTCCTTTGGATTTGTCAGGTATACAATCAATCATTTTAAAATTCATACTTTGTTATCCCTCCGGGGAATAAAAAAGGAAAAAAAGAAATTGAACCAAATCTGATCCCAGAGGGAATTTTATTTTGGGGGCCCAGATGTGTCATGATATAATTGCTGATGCATCAACATTGTTCCTTAGAGCTGTCACAGAAGAGCCGTCCATGTTGTTGCGTGTACCAGGGTCTTTTTTTATTTTTGTGGAATATTCCATTTATGACTGCGCTAGAATTAATGCATCCATTTGCTTTTTAATAGGCAATTGTGTTGTTTCTTTTTATTTCTTTTTATTTTTGTGACCAAAATTGCTATGAACATCACTGTGCCAGTTTGTGAAAAGATGCTCTCATTTCATCAACTTCAGAGTGGTTTTGCCATTTCAGTCCCACCAACAACACCTCAAGTTCTGGTTTTCCTGCCATGTCTTTGTCAACATTTGATACCCTTAGTCTTTTTTGTTGTTTTTTTTAAAATCCTCACCCGAAGATGTGTTATCGATTTGAGAGAAACATCAATTCGTTGCCTGCTGTAGGTGCGCTGATGAGGGGGATCAAACCCACAACCTTAGGTATGTGCCCTGACCAGGAATTGAACCTGCAACCTTTTTTGGTGTATGGGACAATGCTCCGACCATCTGAGCAACCCAGCCAGGACAATACTGTTAGTAATTTTTATTTTAGCCATTCTAGTAGAAGTATTTAGATCTCCTCGTGGTTTTAATTTGAATTTTTCTAATGAAGAACACCTTTCTAAGTGTTAAATGGCTTAATGGATATTTTCTTTTGCAAAGTGTATACTCATATCTTTCGCTCATTTAAAAAAGTGTTTTGTTTTTCAATAGATGAGGTGATTATAAGGCAACCTTGCCTAGGTGCCCCTGTGTCAGGTAGAGGACTGTAACTTATCCTCATGTGCTGAGGTTTCAAGTCAGGATTAGCATAGAATTTTATCACAGGCCTTTTCAGTAGCCATTGAGATGATCATATTTTCTTCATGTGGTGAATTCCATTGATTTTTTAATTTTGCATTCCCAGATAAATTTTATTATTTTATGACCTTTTAAAATATATCCATAGATCAGATTCACTAACTGGGCCAAGACTTTTCTTGGTGGGCAGGTGTTTATTGTACTGTGGCATTTTTGCTAATGGATTCCATTCTTCTCCCAGTTCTGTGGTGGCAGGTGTAGTTAGTAACAGGCGTGGCTGTGGCCTGACATCCCAGGTGCACTGTGGGGTGCAATGGTGTTTCTATCATCTGTGCAGCTCCATCTTCTAGGGGTCCTTCCTCATCCTAGCAGTGCCTGGTGGCCCCTCTTTGTACCCTAGATGCCCTTGGAGCTGGCAGCATGTTCTTGCAGAGATCTCTCTGGTCACTTGAGGGTGTCTCTCATTAACTGCTAAGATTAGTGGATGCTGTGGCTGACTAATCAAGCTGGAGGACCATTTGAGCCACAGGAGGAGGGAATTCAGTGGTACTCGGTGCTGGGAGGTAGCTCCACCTTGGAGGATCCTTACCTAAAATGGTACTGTCCACTGAAGGGTTGGATCCAGGGTGTCTAGCTGCTGCAGCCAGCAAAGCGGGGACTCCTGTCTCCACACAGTTCTTGTTTCATCAACACACCCACATACACACTCTTTGCATTTTGGAATCAGACTGCCCCAGGGCTGTACACACTGCTGTTTCCACACATTGACCTCACTTCATATGATACAGCACTGCTACATATGATAAGCAGCTGAGTTATATGCCCGATGAACACTAAGATCTCCATTTATCATTTTGAGGTGGGCACTGTCTTCTGTTCTACAGATGACGACATTGTAGTGCTAGACTTGCCCAAGGATGGCAAGCTGGTCAGGGTGGGGCTGGAAGTTGGGCTTGTGAGTCTTTACCCTGCAGGACAGACCAACCCTGAGAGGAGAGCCAGGAAGAGAGGTAATAAGGACATGTCCTACCTGCTGTCCAGCTAGCTCTTGCTTTGGAGTGGGTCATCTGCACTCAGGTTTACAGCTGTGGGCTCTGCTTTGGGACTGATGCCTTGGTCTGCAAGATCTGTTCTGAAGGCAGTGTCACAAGCCTGTGGTGATGCCAGAGACAGCATGAGCACTGGGGGTCATGCCAGACCATGTGGGACTGTGCAGGGGATGTCAGTCAGAAAAGGAGGAGAACCCTGCCCATTTATGGTAGAAATCAAGACTCTACCTGTCCACAAAACTTTTTAAGGCTCTTGTACTTCATTATTGGGAAAATGAGTTTGGGGACAACTATATCTCTGAATACTCTGCTTTCTTCATACTCATGAGAATATTTGTTAGCTGCAATTTCTCGAGACTCCTCTCTAGGTTTATATCAAGAATTGGGGTCATGGGGGATCATGGACAGGGCTAAGCTGCAACTGCTTTAACTGGCACATAAATGAAACCATAGTAGAAGTGAGGGTTTTGAGACTTTAATTTGGGAATGATATCTGAAAGTGTTATTTTCTTTTCTAGGATAAAGATAAAGTTTCTCTAACCAAGACCCCAAAGCTGGACCGCAGTGATGGAGGGAAGGAGGTGAGAGAGAGAGCAACCAAACGGAAGCTGCCCTTCACGGTGGGGGCCAATGGAGAGCAGAAGGACTCAGACACAGGTACCAGGAGCCTGGCGCAGCCTCTGCCCCTCCTGCTATCTTCTGTCCCCTTGCTCCTTCCTGACTGCCTCCAGGTCATCCTCACCTGGACCCTTCCCACATCAAGGGAAGACCCCTTCCCTGCCAGACTCTTCTACAGAAAGTGTCCTTGACCCCCATATTCAGGGGTCTGCTGACATCTGGGCTTACCTGGAAGGTGGTCCCAACCCTATTCGAGGAGTCCTGCTGGAGACCTAGGGGGTGGCCCGGACTGAGGCCTCACAGCTCCTTCTCCTTTTCAACTGATTTGTTCAGGGCTACTTGGGGATGATAGGGAAGATTAACACACAGAGAATTCACATAAGTATACAAAGTAGAAATGCCACCCCCTGGCATGCCCCGGGGACCTCCCATTGTGTGTTCAGTTGGTGAAGCTATGAGGCTTTCAGGCATTCCTGACTGTTTTTAGTCCCCTGAAAGTTTTTCCTTGGAGGATAAACATGTTTTTCCCTCAGAACTACAAAAACACATAAATTAAACTCAATTACTTGAAATAAAAGCCAAAGGGACAGCTGAAAGCAGGACCCAGTGCAGTCTTCTTGTGAGTGCAGGTTGACCCTGGGTGTGATGTGTGCATATATGTATATGTGTGTCTGTGTGAGTGTGTACACATGTGCACACATGTGCATGGGAGTGGGGTGTGTATGAGCATGTGCCTGCACACAAGTAGTGTGTACATGTCTCTGTGCCTTTGAGTGTGTGCTGAAAGGTTAATAATACTGGGTATGTACACTTTCAAGTTGGTACCATGTTGAGCTGCTCACTGGGACCTGTGCTGTGTCCTGGGAGTAACCCGGCCTCTCCTGCCAGCCCACACTCTCGTCCTCTTGATCCTGGAGCCCAGGGGCCTTCCCAGCCTGCTAATCATCTGACTGCTCTACAGACTTGTAGGCCAGTCGCAGGCCAGGGGTGTGAAAGGGCACAGACCACACAGAGCTGTGAGGTGGGCCCTGGCTTTCCTACCATGCAATCATAGGACAAGGAGCCAAAGCTCTGCAAAAATGGTGCATGGGTGGAGGGCTTTCTGCATGTGGAGATATGCATCAGATACTGAAACAAGATAAACATGTAAGAAAATTTGGAGAAACGGAAGAGGGAGGAGCCTCAGAAAAAATTGTTAGTGTCAAAGCTTTTATTCATGAGTTACAGGTCCCTCACCCACACCTGCCTATGCAGGTATTCCTCAAGTGAGTGGGTTCATGGTAGCTGGGCAGACACTTTGGTTAGTTAAAAGCCAGTGAAATGGGTTTGGTTTTGCTGGCTGGGATATGAGGAAGGTGGTATGGGCTCCATGGGGTCTTTCAGGTCCTTTGGACAAAGCCCATAGCTTCTGTCACTGAACAAGCACTTTGGGGATGGGAACAGGTGGGTGTGCAAGGGGAAGGGCCAATACTCCATGGAGCAGTGGAGCAAAGGCATGGTGTGGGTATGTGTGGACATGCGGCTTCTGCCAGAATGAAGGGATGCTCACAATTATTCTGTGACTAGGGCTTTAGGTCCAGAGATCAGACCAAGCCTGATACCCTCTCCTGTTTTTGGTTTTCATACCAGTTCAAGTTGTGGAGGGTGTGCGGTAGCTGTTGGTTATTGGCTGTCTGGATGCTGAGGGTATAGAGGTTGGCACCAGACCTCTGGGATGGTTCTGTGAGTCCCCAGAGCTTTGCTTGCAGAGTCAAGGAGTCAGTGTTAGAGCTTCCACCTCCTGAGACAATGTGTCACCTGAGCAGCTGCATTCTGCAGAAAGTGCCCAGGGGCAGAGGTTCTTGGCTGCCCACTCTGTCTGGTTGGTAGGATTTCTTTGAGGGTCTGTTTTGTTTTGTTTCGTTTTTTTAACTTTTATTGAATTTATTGGGGTGATATTGTTAATAAAACTACATAGATTTCAAGGACCCATTTCATCTTGATGGTGGCTTCTTGGGTCTGTGTGCGTCAGCAGGCCTCACAGATTAGTATGTTGATAGCTGGCATCTTCTTAGCAGGAGGTGTTCCACGCTGGTTCTCTGGAGTATCTAGAAGATTCTTGGGGCACTACAGGAGTGCTCACGTTTACATTCTGTGAGTCAGGACCCAGGTGGGGCAGGGAAGAAATCACCATGAGGTAGGAAAAAAGTGAAAAACATTTAGAAAATAGAATTTTCCAAGCAAGGTCTATGTTACAAAAATATAAATACATGTGAAATAGAGTATTTGACCATCTGTGTTTATTTTCCTTTTGGGGGCCGATTTTAATACCTTTCATATACATCTGCTCTGTTAATATGACGAAACTAGATTTTCCAGTGAGATGATTCTGGTACAAGGGTATGTCAGGTATCGCTTATATAATAAGGAGCCTCTAAAACTAGCTGATGTTTGTGCACTGTGCACAGCAGTGGGAAGCCCCCTGCCCAGGCCTCCCTGCACCAGCCATGACTAGTTTGCCTATTATTTGTCATCTTCCCACTTGCACTTCCCAATAAGCAGGATACCTGAGCTGAGCATTAGTTCTGCACTAACTAGGAGCATTTCTTGCTCAGAAATGGGGTGAGATGGAATGAGGCCATTTCTCTTGAGAGGCACAGACCTGGCAGGTGCTGCCCCCACTGCAGGTCTGTACCTGAAGGAGTAGCCACACGGGAAAATTACTAACTCTGACCAGTAACTGAGATAGAGACTCAGGTCCCTTCTGTCTGAGGGAGAGTCCTCAGGAGTGACAAACCTGAAGGGAGGCTGCCTTGCATTCTGCTCCTGCATGTTCCTCCTGCGCCCTCTGCTGGGAAGATGTGATTTGGCACTCTCTACAAGGGGAACACAGCTGAAGGCTCCACAAGTCGGGTCTCTTGAGTGGTAGGTAAATAGTGAGTTTCCTCGGCTGTACCCTGAGTGGACAGAGGCTGCTGAGCCTCCCCCAGAGACCACTAAGCTGCCTAAGAACCTTCTTCTGTTTCCTAGACCCTCAGGAACTTCTGCATATGACCCAGCGCACAGGAGGCCTATCTCTGCAGCGCGTAGTCAGGGCTGAGGGAGACTTGCCAAGAACAACACCCATCTGTGGTGAAAGCTGGAAATACTCTGCATATCCAAGCCCAGTCAAAGCAAATTCACCCAGATGCGGTTTGTCATTTTAGCTGCCTGCATAGCACCCTGGACAGCTCATGTTCAGGTGAATATGAACATGTGTCAGGAACTATTGGCCAGAGCATGACCCAGAGCCGGGTCTCTGTTAGGGCTGCATGCAGGCAGCATATGCTGTGTCTTGGCCCCTGTGGCCTAGGACTGAAGCAGGTCTGGCTACCTATCTAGGAAGAACAAGCAGGCCACTCCAATGGGACAGCTTTTTCCAGGCTGGTCATGTGAGGAGGCTCAGCCTGCCTGAGCACCTGCTGCTGACTCGCTGCTGGTTTTGGTGTAAAGCATTTTACCACTTACAGTTTTCATGATGAACTTATATGATGTCTGGGACCTGCTTCAAATTATACTATTCTGTTGACTTTTTATGTGTTTAAATTTTTCCATAACTTGAAAAAAAATCTATAATTACTTGGATTGGTTTAGATGATTACCTACTCTCTTCAGGCCTCCTACATAAGCCTTGTGAGCCATTATAGTTTTCTATCCCTTAGTTTAAACACTAGCTTGCTTCTTCCTACCTGGCACCCCACAGGTGGGCCCTGTATGTCCCCAGAGGCCACATGAACTTCTCAAGAGCTTCTCTGCCAGAAGCATCAAGAGCTGGCAGCTGCCTATTATCAATACTTGAATGTGTCTTTGGACTGAGGAAAAATTAAAATTTTCTTATTTTGCTTTTACCTTGTGAATAAAACTAGTCTCTGGTGCTGAAATGTGAACTCATTAATTCAGTGTTTGAAGTTCGAGGACAATTATTGAAATTATGATCATCCTGGTTCTATAAGATGGGAAGGCATTGGCTGTTGTGACTTCTCAAGGGCCGTCCCCTGTTTGTGAAAGGAAGACATCTGCCTCCTGAGCACTGGAGGTGACTTTTGCATGATGATAAAGGGGCATCTGCTCACTACTGAGTGCTGGACTGTGTCAGAGGGAGAGAAAGATGGCACTGTGGGGAAGTGACACTGCTGTGAAACCTCAGGCTGTAAAGGGTACATGCCACCCACACTGTGACCCTAGGAGTTCTCAGGATGTAGGTGATGCATTATGACAAGACTCCCAAAGCTAGAAGGACTGGAGTAGGATGCTTTAGCCACATGCATTATGAAGCCCTGCCTCAGTCTACACTGAATGCCTGATCACCTCCCATCTCAAAGCAGCGTCGAGAAGAAGGGCAAAGCCAGGCCCACTTCTCTGTGGCTCTTGTTGTACTGTGTGCTAGACTTAGGTTCCACCCACTTCTGACCCACCACTGCCATGGAATAAAGATGAGTTTTATTACAAACAGAAAAAAAAAATAGGATGTGCATGTTGGTGGGGCTAGAGAGCAGAAGGTAAAGGGATCCCAGTACCTGTCCCTTCCATGACAGAGTTTGAGGGTGAGAGCCCCATTTTTCTAAGGAACCACATTTGGTCACTCAAAGAATCATATCCAAGTTAAATATTTTCAAATAATTAAGAATTCCTCTGGTCAAGCTATTTCCCAATCATTTTTCTTCTCTAAACTTGAACAGCTTCTTCTATAAAGAGGTGTTTGGACCAGCAAAGGGAGGTTGGTTCTTTGTATTTAAAATTCTCTTATTTCCCCCAGTTGCAGAAAAGGCATGATTCTACAGAGTATCACAGCCTTTCTCAAGGCCCCTTACAGGTGCACTCCAGCTTCAGCGATTTGCTGGGAGGACTCGCAGGGCCCTTCTTGTAGTCCTGCTATTGACCATAACTCATTACAGTGACAGGACACAAAGCAAAGGCAGGTTCTGGCCCTCCCCACAGAGTCTCAGGACTGTTTGCATCCACAGGTCATGAGGATACTCAGGAGTATAGTCTATGAGGGAAGGCCATAGAGGGGAGGGCACAAGAGGGGCACAGGAGCCTGTTCGGATGCATCCTGGTGAACACTGTGAGACTTGGGGTATATTTTTTAACTTGCGTGTCATTCAGTGCTTTTATTTATAATTCTCTAAACCATGGGGAGTTTGTGGTTCTGATGTATGAAGTTGCGGTGGGGTGGGGGGCCGGCTCTCAGCGAGTGCTTCAGTCAGCTCTTGGGAGGAGTCTGTGTCAAGACATGGCCTCTCCACCTGTGCTGTTGCCAGGGCTGTGGTCCGAAGACCTGTGCAGACAGGCCCAGGGACTAGCAGGATTGATTGATTACATGGTTCAGGTGTGGTTGTAAGTTTGAATTGATCTCTCTCTCTCTCTTTTTTTTTTTTAATTCTCAGTATGCATTGGTGTAGTGAAAGGGATGGGCAGTGGTTGGGAGACTGTTGTCTGTGTCCCAACTGTTGCATACTATTATGCTAATATTACTTATATTCTGGTTTGCTGGTTGAGATAACCCTCATTGAATTCCCATGAGCCAGACCTAACTGCTTCCTTCTTGGATGAAGATTAAGACCACAGAAAAGGGGACCTGCTGAGCCCCTCTTTTTAAAATGATGAATGATGGTAACTTCTAAAAAAAGAAATTGATACAAATCAGGAAATTGGAAGGAGAAGCCAGTCACTGCTGCAGCCTAAGTATTAGACAACGCTCTACCATGCTGGTTAAGTGGGAGAGTGTTCTGCTTGAGTCCTTGGGTGTTTCATCTTGCTGCATTTGAAGAGTTGGAGTGTAATGCTTAGGTAAACATGGCAGTCCCTCATGCAAGTCCTTATCTAACTTTTTTTTTAAAACTCATTACCTGATTTGGATCATCTGTCTAGTGTATGGGCTGTCCACAAATTAGGCTTCTCGGTGTGAAGTACTGTATTTCATGACTCTGAACACAAAGGTTAGGCCACATGTTTGGTATAGAAGGCCTACTCTGGAGGCCAGATGAGAGACAAGGAAGCTGTCAGGGCATCAGCTTCCCCAGCATGCCAGCACTCCACTCACTGCAGACCTGAGTTTTACCTGACACTGTATTGAACTTTGTGGTTTCACAATAGCACCTTTAAATGCTTTCCCATGGAGTAGAGTCAAGATGGTATTGATATCTTAGGATTTTACGATGGGTCACAGAAGTTACAGATTTCTCTCTCAGCATTTGGTTAGACTGTGTCTCCTAGAAAACGCGTCTGCTGAAAAAGCCTAGGAATTAGAGATGGTGAGTGAGAAACATAACAGATGAACATCTGAAGTCCCCATCGTCTGAGAATAGTAAGAGTTGAGATTCATCTCTGACCTGGCCCCTGCCTGCAGGTCTGCTGGGGTGGCCGTGGACACACCAAGGGCCTCACAAGTTCAGGCCAGTGAGAGGCCGTGCCTGTGGACACTTTGGGCCAGAAGACACCATTCCTCAGCTAAGGCATTTGTCTCTTCAGCTGGTGTCTAGACAGCGAGGGGATTTGAAAAGCCTCCTCAGAGACTAACCTACCCTGCTCTCTCTGTAGGGCAGTCACTTGGATGTGTGCTACCTTATACCATTGGAAATATCTTGAGCTCCCTCCAGTCCTAGATCAGAGACAGGCATCTGTGCACCCAGGGACCCAGAGTTCAGACCAGTATCAGTTCCCAGTCAGAACTACAGACCATGGTGAAGGAACCATCCTGAGAGAGGGTCAGCCCCAGGGACTTCATGCCTTTGGATGATTAGAGAATGTAATAAAAGAGAAAATTGAAAACATGAGCAAAGAACAAGATACGGTCAAAAAAAGATCATGTAATTTTTTAAAAATATAAAATGGAACATAGGGAAATGAAAATTGTCACTGAAATTAAAATTCAATAGGCAGATTATATAGTTTATAACGTAAGAAAGAATTAGTGAATTGGGTGTTATAGCTAAAGACTTAGGCATAGAAAGAAAAAGAGACATGAAACGCAAAGGACATTAAGAGATGCATGTGGGCAGTAGAGGGGAGCTCAGGTGCAATGGTAGCACCTAACCAAGGAGAGAAGTAGGGGCACTGGTGCTCGGAGAAGATGGAAAACTCCTCCTGTCTGTGAAAACGAGTCCTCAGTGAGTATATGCTCCTCAGGGAGCATAGTGCATTATACACAGGGGGAAATACTTACACACGTAAGCATTTTGAACAGCACAGAAAAATTGTTAAAAATAGCCAAGTAGAGGAGACATTGCCTATAGATAGCAAGCCAGCCTTCCAATAATGTGGAGGCCAGCACCACGCCACAAAACTGGACACTCTGACTGACTGGGTCTAATAGGGAAACCTTCCCCTAGATGCTCACTCTGTGTCCTTGCTGCCACAATTGACTGTAACTCAGGTCTTTTCTCCAGTGGATGCATCTGAGATCCACTGATTGTTGGGGAGTGAGACTCAGTTGCAAGATGTGGACTCTGGACACAACTCCCGCACACAGAGGTCCCTCAGCAACATCTGCCCTTGACAGCCCCCCAGTCCCCTGGGAAAAAGGCTCTGTTCTAGTCAGACAGCTGAAGTAAAGAGCACAGAACGGGTAGGATGAGGAGGAGAAAGGACTTAAGTAGGTAACTGGTGACGACCTGGGGACGGTGGGGATTCTTGGATTTGCCAGCTGGGTGACCACATACCCAGAAGGTCTAATAAAATGCTCACCAATTCACAGAGACCATAGGTGAACACATATAAGCATGTCAGCACTGTAGAGATACAAGGGACTGTCATGTCACCGTGTTTTCCTAAAGACACTATGGGGGACTGGCCAGCCTCATGTGAAACCATCTGTCATTCATCAGCCTAAAAGGAATGCCACAATTAACATTGGAATATCAGGAACACAGTAAGAATGAGGAAGACAGCACACAGGCTTGAGGGAATAGGAAGCAAGAATCCAATAAGAAGACAGCTCTCCTCTGGCTGTTGGGATCTTAGGCCCAGCTGTTTCCCACCCGTGCTTTCCATCACTCTGCCTTCCCTGGAACTCTGTCTCTGGCTGTCACCAGCCCTCAGAGTTCTTAAAAGCATGTGGAAGCTGCAGACCACAGTCCCCAGTCTGCAACCCTACCCCCTCACCCCCAAGTCTAAGCCTGGGGGACATTTCATAGACCAGCTTGTTAGAGCCACACCCTCGACCTGCACTTGCTGCTTGGCTGTCACATGGAACTACCAGTTTTCCACTCTGCAACCTGGTGTATGCCATTTGGAATTCATGTAAGTTCTACTTTGTTTCCCATTCGATATTACAAACAAAAAACTAGCAGAATGCCAGAAGAGGTTGCCAGTTACCCCAAGTGTTCCTCCTCTTGCCCTGTATCCAGCATTGCGCTGGCTGATGAGGGCATGTTGCCCAGTTGGGATAAGAGGCAGATTTTGTGGCCTCCCACCTTTAAGGGGCTGGTCTCACCTGGACTGGCCTCTGGGTTGGCCCTTGCCAACAGGACACAGTGGGCCAAGAGGTCTGTAAGGAGGGCAGTAGGACTGCTTCTATAGCATGCAACAACACCCTGTGTGCATGTTGACCCTCAGCTCCATGGCCTCATTGAGGCTTCATTGAGGCTGGGTCAACATGGAGAGGCTCCCTCTGCAGGCAGGGCTTTCAGAGGCAATCCCTCCATCCTGAAACTCACAGCCTGGTCGGACTCAGACTCCTCCAGATACTGGTAGCTTTGGGAGCTTGCAGAAAATATTTCACCATTGAGAAATTGGCATCTTAGATCCGATTACATTTTTGGGTTTTTCCCGGTATTAGGAAACATAAATATCCAATTGAAGCTCAGGGAAGTCCTTGTGAGAAGGCTGCTCTCTTTCCACATGCAGGGAGAGAGTGTCTGCACCCTTTCTTCAGCATCATTGAGAGTTGCTTACAACCCAGGACCATGGGAGAGAGGAAAGACACGATCCTGTCTTTGCTGAAGCTGGGTGACAGCAGAAGCAGAGAGAGGGATGGTGTTAGGGTGTGGTGCTGGAGAGGAGCTGTGAGCATCCCACACACAGTGCTATCTCCACACACCACCTCTGACCTTTGTCCCTTGCTGAGACTACAGGCCAGGTGCCATTTGGTCCCACTCTGCAGCTGGGGACAAAAGCTGTTGTCGCAGAAAGCCCTCCGGGTAAAAAGCTCCAAGTTTTCAGCAGAAACTCTCAGGAAATGTAGGGTAAGCTCCTGAAGATCCCTTTCCCACCTCCTTGACCCCTAAAGAGTCCACTGCCTGCCTTGTGCTTGAAGACAGTGGCTTTGGTACCTTCTGCTTGATTCCTGTGGCATCTTAAAGTCATTGTCACATCTACCCTGAAGACATCCCACTCAGACCCTCCCCTTACCTACCCTGGGTCCACCCAGTACCCCCAGCATCTGCGCATAGCAGAGAAGCAATGCTTTTACCAAATGGCACCCACAACCAGGGGTTCTCTACACTGCTTCTCTCAGGTTTTACTTTAATCCCAATGAGCTTCCTGTCTTCATGACTCCAGGTGAGGGGGAAGCAGTGGCCCTCTTGAACTATGTGTGCTTAGTTGGGGCATGGTGGGCAAGAGACCCTAACAGGCTGGAAGCTAAATGTTTGAGACCAAGCAGTGCCTTCTGGGAGATTGGGCAGAGTGTAGGGCGCATGCATGTGTCTTCTGCATTCTTGCAAGGGGACCACAGTGGACATTGAGAACCCTGTGCTGGAAACACCTCCTCAGTGGTGGAGCATCACCGCCCTGTCCATGGAGGGGTGCTGGTTTGTGCCTGTGGAGAACTGCCAAGGAGGTGGGTGCAGCCTTCCCACTGGTCTTTTTTCCATCGTTATTTGTACCTTGGCAACGGGAAGCTCCGTTATCTTTGTTACTGGAATATGTCACATAGGCAAGCAGCAAATGGCCAAATGGGAAAACATAGAGAAGGCAAGCAGAATGTGCAGTATACGCAGAGATTGAAGCACTGAGCTGTGTAAGAGTGTTTAAACCAAATGCCCAATTTGGATATTAGGACATCCAGTCACTTTGAAAGCGGGCTGTAGCTTCTTGGAACTTAGTGGAGTTACTGGGTCAGAACTAGTTTGTCATCCTGTGCAGAGGCTTCCTCGAAGGCCCTTGCTACTGGAATGTACCATGAGGCCCTGCTGCTTGGAAAGAAGGTTGTAGGTAGAATGGGAGTCACATAAGCCAGAGTTCATCAAAGAGCATTTTTTCCTGGAATTTACTTCCTTTCTCAGACTTGTGCTTATGGATTTGTTAAAGACCGTTGCTGGGGATGGTGACCCATGGTGCCTCAGTGTCCACCTCAGCATATGAATCAGCATTCTCACCAAGTCCAATTAGTTTTTAAAAAGGCAATTTAAAATAGTTTTTAAAAAGTTTATGGAAAATTCTTCTTAAGGAAATTTAAAAATGATGGACATGTGTGTGAGGCCTAAGGTGGTGAATTGTAAAAGGGATATTGTTCTGGGAGGGAATGAGCAGGGTGGACATGTGATCTGTTTAGTCATTGTTTCACAGATGTCACCACCTTTCTAGGGTCAAGCCCTGGCCAGGGGGCCAACTGAGTGACCTCAAGAGAGGGGCTCCTTGGATATGCTGAGTGGGAATCAAGGGAAACACCTCTCAGAGGAGAGTTTTAAAGACCCACATCTCTTTCTACCTGTAGCTTTGCACCCCATCACCTAGAACACTGTGCAGTTTCTTGTCTCTGAACAAGGTCTCCACCCCAAGAACATGGGCTGTGGGGGAGGGGGTGGGTTCTGAGGCTCTTGATGGACCCCAAATTTCCCCTCAGTAGGAGTGTGAGGTGAAGGAAGAAGGCAAGCTTTTGGCTCCTGGAATTGGGGGTATCTTTTCTCTTCCTCAACCCCTGCCTCTTTTAAAAGAAACAGCACATGCACTCTGTTTGAGGTTGACAGAGTATTTTATAATGGGTGAGATAGGTGGAGGATTTGCTTGTTACAAGGAGGCTGAGACGGGATGGCCGCGCTGTTCCATCGTGTCTTGTTAGTGCTCTGTGTTGATGCCTTTAGATGCCTCCAGCTCAGTCCATGTCGTGGTTCAAGGCGGGTTCGCTCCTCGAAGCGCCATGGCATGAAATGGAGGTGCCTAGAAGCAAGAAGAAAGGTACAGTACTGCAAGTCGGCCTTGATCTGTTTATGTATTTCTAAACTATGTTTGCCATTTTATGTCTGTACTGTTTGGAGGCGGGACGGGAAGGAAGACTTGAATTACAGAATGTGTAATAGATGAGACCTGTCCTGTGTGAGCCAGGACATTGGTGATCACCTGTCCCACCGCCTTGCACATAATGGGTGGTTTGGGGAGGCACCTGGAGCTGAGTAAATGGTTGGTGGGGCTACAGCTTAGCAGACTTCATTGGCAGATGACAAGGTGTTGGAATTGTGTCTCACGTTTACTGCTGGAAGAGGTGATGATGGGCAGCAGGAGTGCTGCCAACTCTGTTCTTTCCCTTCTGTGAGGTGGGAGGAAGAGGCTTTGAAATGCCAGTTAAGACTCTGGGTTCTGAGGACTCCATGGCATGAAATCTCCCCCCTCTCCTCCACCACCTCACAGAGAAGCAGGGTCCTGAGCGGAAGAGGATTAAGAAGGAGCCTGTCACCCGGAAGGCCGGGCTGCTGTTTGGCATGGGGCTCTCTGGAATCCGAGCTGGCTATCCCCTCTCTGAGCGCCAGCAGGTGGCTCTCCTCATGCAGATGACAGCCGAAGAGTCTGCAAACAGCCCAGGTGAGCCCCCAGGTGGTGGGTAGTGGGTGTTTTCTGGGACTGGAGATTCCCTCTACATACATGGAGATAGGTACCTATGCAAAGGCATCTGCTTTCCCTTGTGAAGGTGGCCCAGGTGGAGGTTTCTACAAAGCAGGGACACCCCCAGGCCCAGCCTCACTGGCTCTACCCCTAGTAATGCTCTGCCTGTCATTTCCTTGGCCTACAGTAGATACAACACCAAAGCATCCCTCCCAGTCGACAGTGTGTCAGAAGGGGACACCTAACTCTGCCTCAAAAACCAAAGATAAAGTGAATAAGAGAAATGAGCGGGGAGAGACCCGCCTGCATCGAGCTGCCATCCGAGGAGACGCCCGACGCATCAAGGAGCTCATCAGTGAGGGGGCGGATGTCAACGTTAAGGACTTTGCAGGTGAGTACTCACAGCACCCAGGAGATGGCAGGGCAGGGGGACCCTGCAGCAAGTTCACAGGAGGATGTGAGGCTGGCCTCCCCAGAGGTGTGGAGCCCTCTGGCCAAGTGTCATCATCCTGACAGTAGTAGCCTTGCACCTGGGATCAGCATGATGGGAGCAAGAGCCAATCCCTGCGACCATGTGGTTCCGTGGGTGTATTCTGGGTGTATGGGGCAGACCCCACTCTTAACACTAGTATAATTTGCCATGTCTGAGGTGGAGGAATTAGTGTTTCTTGGAAAGTATTTCAAAATAAAATCATTTTGTTTTTCATTATTTTTAAGACAATTGAGGAATATTTAGCTATTTACTCTGCTGTATTTTATAAACCCCAATTCTGTACTAAAGGATTCATTCTTCCTGGCTCCTTGGGGTAGGAGAGTATCTCTGGCATATTTAGGAAGAAATTGTATTGCCCAGGGACACCTTCCCATCTCCCATAGAAGAAATGTCACCCCAGGACTCTTCCTTTTAGTGTAACACAAATGGACGTGCTTCCCTGACCTGACACACGCTGAGGTAGGGCCCTGTGATTACAGTTCACATATTCTTTTCTTGCATAAAATACTTCTGTTATGCCATGGTGCATCGTCAACAGATTTGAGTTGGTTGTTGAAGGTGAATGAGAACATAAGATTAGCAAAGCAGTCTTCATGCAGAAAACTTGATTTTTCTTTCCTGTTGCCCTAGTTGATAGTTATCTGACCAAAACCTAGTTTAACAACTTTTTTTTTAAAGCAATTTTCCTAAATCAAGATATTTTTCAAGAATATCCATAACAGTTTTATTCTTAGTAGCAAGAAACTGAAAACAAAAATGTCCATCAGTAAGTTCATGTATAAATAATTTGTGGTATATGCATGTAATATTCCAATAAAACTCTAATATATACACATAAAAAGAAAAGAGCTTCTGTTATTTTAGTTGGATCATTGAAGTACTTCCTTAATTTTCAGATTTGATTTCTTCTCTACTGTAACACGTGACATTTTTCCATAATACATGACTATTTCTAGAGCCCACTGCTCTGTTGTCTCTTGTTAGTACATTTTCTAGTACATTATTACAACTTGCCTTCATTCAAAATTTCGTTGTTGTTGTTGTTGTTGTAGTAGTACTAAATCAAGATTTTCTTCACAGTACCAGAGTTTGTGTCCAAAGGAACAGGCCCTGTTTGCACATTGATGTGTGTGGCCGCTCTGCCTGGTGGTCGATCAAGGCTCTGGGCTACTGCCAGGGAATTCTCCCTGTGTGTCTTCATCCACGTTCCAGAATGGGAGTTTTTTCCTCCCCACATGTTGATGGATGAGCCGGGCTGAGGCTGCCTCTCATGATGCTGTGTTCACCAGTACTCTACCCTTTTGCTCAGGATTAATTCCGCAGGTGGTTAATCTGTAGGGTTAACAAGCCAAATCTCCCTGAGCAAACAAGAGGCACTATAGTAAAGCACATTCAGGCCTTCCCTAGACCTCTAGCCTTTCAGTTCAGAACAACACCCTCCAGGGCTTTGTCCTGTCATCAGTTCCTTGGAATGTTGCCTTGAGACAGGAGTGACATTCCTGAAGATTAAATAACATATGTCCTAAGTGTTTGTTTCCAGGCTGGACAGCACTGCACGAGGCATGTAACCGGGGCTACTACGACGTTGCCAAGCAGCTGCTGGCTGCAGGTGCAGAGGTGAACACCAAGGGCCTGGATGATGACACGCCCCTGCATGATGCTGCCAACAATGGGCACTACAAGGTGCGTCTCCCATCTGACTTCCCCATCATTTTGTAGCTCTATTCTCTGTCCTCATTGCCCTTCATGTCTGCTGGGTGACTGAGAAGTGAGTCTTTGCCCCTCACCAGAGCTGTCCTCTCTGACCAGCCCAGTTTTCTCATGATCGGTCAACAACTAGATGGCCTCTTGCACATCTGACAACCAGTACTGTCTGCAACGTGTGTGAAAGGGCCCTGCTTTAGGCATGCAGGTGTAATTGGATTTTAGTAGGTGAATGATCATACCCATGGGAAGCAGGGCCTTGGTGACTGCTACTGGACCCTATCCTTGTTCCTGTGGTCCTGGTAGACTAGGAAGGCCTTGACTGATGTGATACTGAGAGCTGTAGCCAGTCCAACAGCAGTGAGTACCCTAGTGCATTGTTTCTCCTGAGAGGACTCGGCCTCCTTGGGGAAATGACTGCCTCCAGGTCTGAAGCAGGTGTACATGACGTGCCTGGTACATCTTGGGCTGCCAGAAAGCAGGGCAGTCATAAAGATGAGGCATTCTTGCTACAGTCATTACCAGAGCCATCTTGAAGAGGCCCCTGGCCAAAGAAGGCACAGTTGAGCAAGGTAAGGATGATGACATCAATAGACCAGAACATACCATGGCTGTTCTAATTCAAAATGCTCCTTGTAGCAGCTCTGCCTGGTCACTTTTAGCAGATACCAGAGAACCAGTAAGCATCAAGAGTATGATGAGCATTATTTGACAAGTCACTGCAGGGGAGAGACACATTGGGAGGGCGTTCTGATTTAAAGATTTCTGAGACAACTGGAGAAATCTGAGCATTGATTATATATTTGATGTTAGGAATTCCAGTGAACTTTTTAGGTAAGATAATGGCATTATATTTTCTTGTTTTTTAAGGACCTCTTTAGGGAAATAATACTGAAAAAATTAGTGAAATGTTTGTGATTTGCTAAAAAAAAAAAAAAATGGGGAGTGGGCAGGTGTGGGTGACATGAGGCTGGCTGTGAGCTGGTAGGTGATGAAATAGGGAGGAAGGGGGTTGTCATTTGAATCTCTACACTTTTGTAATTGTCATTTTAAAACTTTCTATTATGGAAAATACCAGACTGTGGAAACATGGTAAGGGAGGCAGAATAATGGCCCCTCAAAGATATGTCCATCCTGATCCTGGAACCTGTGACATGTGACCTCACATGGAAAGAGGACTGCAGGTGGGAGAAAGTGAAGAGACATGAGATAGAAGATGATCCTGGATTATCTGGACCGATTCAGTGGCCTTCAAGGGTCCTGACGACAGGGACCCTTCACAGCCGGGTCAGAATTGCAAGCAGAGGCAGAAGGGAGGATATGAGGGAGACCTGACCTGCGCTGCTGGCCTCAGAGGCAGGGGCCATGGCCAAGGAATGCAGTGGCCTCCGGCAGCTGGGATGGCCCTTAGCTGGCAGACAGCAAGGACGTGGAACCAGAGTCTGTCCCCCCACTCCCTGCCACTGCAAGGAACCTTACATGCATGGAAAGGAAGGCGCCAATGCCACACATCAGCAGGGTCAGTGGGGGCTGATTTTGAACTTCAGACCTGCAGGATATTGTAAGATGAAGGTGGTAGTGATTTATTAGAGCAGCAATAGGAGGTTGTCTTAATGAAGCGGTAGAAACTATAACTGCTGAATGAAAATAGAGTATGTGTGTAACAAGAGTGTATATCAGTTGTTTATAAAGATTCTTATGCTGTACTCTCTGGAAAAAGTTGAGGCTGAATTTAATGTTTATGCTGCTTGAGTCCAGTGAATCAGCTATCCTGGGCAAAGAAGCACAGGTTGCTGATTATAAACAGTTGAGCAGAGCTGTTGAAATGTCACTTTGAGTGTTTCTGTCATTCACATGAGCATCTATACCCGTGTAAAACAAATAATTAAGAGGGAATCTTATTTTCTGAAATAAATGAAAACATAAACCTGCTTGCAAAAGCTTGGTCTTTGTTTCCTCTATTATGTAGAATCTCCCTCCAATAAAAATCTACACCCTAAACTGCCAAAACCCCCCTTTCCATGACCACTGATCCCTGCTGAATGGTGAGCTCATTATTGGCAGAAGGGTAGAGTCTGTGTGAGATGATTCTGGGAAAGTGGTCAACTCTTCATGAGGGAGGAGGTCTTCTGTGGGAGTTGGGACTGTTCTACCTGTAAGAGAGCCTGGAAGGGGGGCCAGGACTCCATCAGGGTCCTTTCTGTGGAAGAGGCACAGTCTAGAGACCCTACCAGAAAGTGCTGAGCACACAACTTCTGGCCATCAGTCTGGGGGCTATTCTGTGGTTAAGCTCAAGGTTCTCTGAACAAATTACAGTTTTACACAGGCACTATAGCACAGTCAGCATTTGTCAGAACACACCCTCACACATCTGCTCTGCTATCTTACAGGTGGTGAAGCTGCTGCTGCGGTATGGAGGGAATCCTCAGCAAAGCAACCGAAAGGGCGAGACACCACTGAAGGTGGCCAACTCTCCGACCATGGTGAACCTCCTATTGGGCAAGGGCACCTACACATCCAGTGAAGAGAGCTCGACTGGTTAGTGGCTGGGCACCAGGCCATGTACAGGGTGTGGTGGGGAGCAGGGTGTATGACACTATGGGGTACAGGCCTCACAGTACTACTGTGATGTCAGAGGCAACGTTGGCTTTCATCTGCATATCAGCACACTGTGTCCCAGCCTCCTGGACATCTGGCACATACAGGGACTTCTGGACACTGAGGACCTGGTGTTTTAGTACCAAAGACTTACCCTAATATGCCACCCTGTCTTTGCACAAACCTCTCTTTGGTTTCCTTTGGCCTGTGGTTCACCTCAGAGTTCACTCAAGTGAAGTGCTTCTCTGGGGGGCTTCCCATCCCGTGCTAGGGGTGACCAGGTGCTTGGCGAGGTCTTTCTCCAGGTCACTTCTGCAGACAGCTTGCCCCCATCCATGTCCGCAGGTATTTTGAACCTGCCTCTGACATCTTTTTCCTTGTTTCTAACAGAGAGCTCAGAGGAGGAAGACGCCCCATCATTCGCACCTTCTAGTTCAGTTGATGGAAATAACACGGACTCTGAGTTTGAAAAAGGCCTAAAGCATAAGGCTAAGAATCCAGAGCCCCAGAAAACTGTGACCCCTATCAAGGACGAGTATGAATTTGACGAGGATGACGAGCAGGACAGAGTCCCTCCAGTGGATGACAAACACTTACTGAAAAAGGAGTATAGAAAAGAGACTAAATCAAATAGTTTTATTTCTATACCCAAAATGGAAGTGAAAAGTTACACTAAAAATAACACGATTGCACCAAAGAAAGCGGCTCATCGCATTTTGTCAGACACCTCAGATGAGGAGGACATTAGTGTCACTGTGGGGACAGGAGAGAAGCTGAGACTCTCAGCACACACAATATTGCCCAGTAATAAAACACGGGAGCCTTCTAATTCCAAGCAGCAGAAGGAAAAAAATAAAGTGAAAAAGAAGCGAAAGAAAGAAACAAAAGGCAAAGAAGTGCGGTTTGGGAAAAGGAGTGACAAGTTCTGTTCCTCTGAGTCAGAGAGCGAGTCCTCAGAGAGTGGAGAGGATGACGGGGACTCAGTGGGGAGCTCTGGCTGCCTCAAGGAGTCCCCACTGGTGCTGAAGGACCCCTCCCTGTTCAGCTCCCTGTCTGCCTCCTCCACCTCATCTCATGGGAGCTCTGCCACCCAGAAACATAACCCCAGCCACACAGACCAGCACGCCAAGCACTGGCGGACAGACAATTGGAAAACCATTTCTTCTCCCACCTGGTCAGAGGTCAGCTCCTTATCAGACTCCACAAGAACAAGACTGACCAGTGAGTCTGACTGCTCCTCCGAGGGCTCCAGTGTGGAGTCACTGAAGCCAGTAAGGAAGAGGCAGGAGCATAGGAAGCGGGGTAGCCTGCAGAATGCTCTGTCAGAGAAGAAGAGCTCCTTCCACCCCAGTGTGGATGGCGCCATTCCCAAGCTAGACAAGGAGGGGAAAGTGGTCAAGAAACATAAAACGAAACATAAACACAAAAACAAGGAGAAAGGGCTGTGTTCAGTTAGTCAGGAACTCAAATTGAAAAGTTTCACTTACGAATATGAGGACTCCAAGCAAAGGTCAGATAAAGCTATACTTTTAGACAATGACATTTCCACTGAAAACAAGTTAAAAGTATTAAAGCACGATAGGGACCACTTTAAGAAAGAAGAGAAACTTAGCAAAATGAAGTCAGAAGAAAAAGAATGGCTCTTTAAAGATGACATAATAAAGGTCTCCAAAGATGAAAAGTCGCTTAAGAGAATCAAAGACACAAACAAAGACATAAGCCGGTCTTTCCGAGAAGAGAAGGACCGTTCAAATAAAGTAGAAAAGGAGAAATTAGTGAAGGAAAAGTCTCCAAAAGAGGAAAAACTGAGACTATACAAAGAAGAAAGGAAGAAAAAGTCCAAGGACAGGCCCTCAAAATTAGAGAAAAAGAATGATTTTAAAGAAGACAAAATTTCAAAAGAGAAGGAAAAGACCTTCAAAGAAGATAAAGAAAAACCCAAAAAAGAAAAAATTTACAGGGAAGATTCTGCTTTTGATGAATATTGTAACAAAACTCAGTTTCTGGAGAATGAAGACACCAAATTTAGCCTTTCCGACGATCAGCAAGATCGATGGTTTTCTGACTTGTCTGATTCGTCCTTTGATTTCAAAGGGGAAGATAGTTGGGATTCTCCAGTGACAGACTATAGGGACATTAAAAGTGATTCTGTGGCCAGACTGATCTTGGAAACAGTGAAAGAGGACAGTAAAGAAAAGAAGCGGGAAAACAAAAGCCGGGAGAAACGAGACTACAGTGAAAAACGAAGTGACAAAGATGCTTTCTTTAGAAAGAAAGACAGGGACCATCTGGATAAAAACTTGGAGAAGAGAAAAGACCAAATTGAAAAGCATAAAAGTATACCCAGCTATCTTTCAGAAAAGGACAAAAAGAGGAGAGAGTCTGCTGAAGGTGGACGAGACAGAAAGGACAGGGATCTGAGCGACATCTGCAGGGACAGGAAGGACACTCTAGAGAGTGCCAAGGAGCGGAAAGATGGCAGAGTGAAGGCCGAGGAGGCATACAGGGAGGACCTGAAGGAGTATGGCTGCGAAAGCGTATTTAAGGACAGGTCTGACTGTGACTTTGGGAAGAGCCTGGAACCTTGGGAAAGGCATCATTCAGTGAGAGAGAAGGAGAAGAAAGATGGCCTTGAGAAGGAGAAGAAGGAAAAAATAAAATTAGAAAAATACAAAGATAAGTCCAGTGACAAAGATAAAAATGAGAAATCTATCCTTGAAAAATGTCAGAAGGACAAAGAATTTGATAAATGTTTCAAAGAAAAAAAAGATGCTAAAGAAAAACATAAAGATATACATAGCAAAGAGAAGGAGAGAAAAACATCTCTTGACCAAATTAAAGAAAAAAAGGAGAAGAGTTTCCCTGGAATTATCTCAGAAGACTTCTCTGAAAAAAAAGATGAAAAAAGGAGTAAAGAAAAAAGCTGGTATATTGCAGATATATTCACAGATGAAAGTGAAGATGAAAAAGATTATATGGCAAGTGGATTCAAAATTGGAGAGGCCAGTGAAGTGCAGAGGGCAGACAACCTCCAGGAAAAAGATGACGGGAGGGAGCCATACCCCTCAGACAGACACCGGAAGCACTCTGCTGACAGGCAGCACTTGGAGAAGCAGAAAGAGAAAGAGCTCAAAGAAAAGAAGAAGGAAAAAGGAGCCATGGAAGGGGGGAAAGACAAAAAGGAAAAGGTCTCGGAAAAGCACAAAGAGAAGAAGGATAAAGAATCCACAGAAAAATACAAAGATAGGAAAGACCGAACTTCAGTTGATTCTACTCAGGAAAAGAAAAACAAACAGAAGCCCCCCGAGAAGGTGGAGAAGAAGCCTTCTGCTGAAGACAAGGCCAAGAGCAGGCATAGGGAGAGACCAGACAAGGAGCACTGCAGAGAGAGGAAGGTGTCAAAAAGTGCTGAGGTGGAGAAGAGCCTTCTGGAAAAGTTGGAGGAAGAAGCTCTGCAAGAGTACAGGGAAGACTCCAACGACAAAATCAGTGAGGTGTCCTCCGACAGTTTCACGGACCGAGGCCAGGACCCAGGCCTGAGTACCCTCCTGGAGGTGTCTTTCACAGAGCCTCCAGAGGAGAGGGTCAAGGAGAACTGCCCACAGGAGAAGCTGAAGGAGAAAGAAAGGCACAGGCACTCTTCATCCTCATCCAAGAAAAGCCATGATCGAGAGAGAGTCAAGAAAGAAAAGTCCGAGAAAAAAGAAAAGAGTGATGACTACAAGGACATTGGCAGCAGGAAGGACTCTAGCCAGTATGAAAAGGATTTCTTGGATGCTGATGCTTATGGTATTTCTTACAGTACGAAAACTGACATAGAAGATGAATTAGATAAAACCACTGAATTGTTTTCTACTGAAAAGAAGGATAAAAATGATTCCGAACGGGAGCCTTCCAAGAAAATAGAAAAAGAACTAAAGCCTTATGGATCTAGTGCCATCAACATCCTAAAAGAGAGAAAGAGACGAGAGAAGCACCGAGAGAAGTGGAGAGACGAGAAGGAGAGACACAGGGACAAGCATGGGGATGGGCTCCTGAGACATCACAAGGATGAGCACAAGCCAGCAGCCAAAGACAAGGATAGTCCTCCAAGTTCCTTTAAAGATAAGTCCAAGGATGAAAGCCTGAAACTCACTGAGACCAAACTGAAGGAGAAATTCAAGGAAAATCTAGAGAAAGAAAAAGGTGACTCTATAAAGAGCAGCAATGGAAACGATAAGTTACCGCTGTCCAAAGACCCAGGTAAGAAAGATGTCAGGCCCAGAGAGAAACTTCTGGGAGATGGTGATCTGATGATGACTAGCTTTGAGAGAATGCTCTCCCAGAAAGACCTGGAGATTGAGGAACGACACAAACGACACAAAGAAAGAATGAAGCAGATGGAGAAGATGAGGCACAGGTCTGGAGACCCTAAGCTCAAGGATAGGATGAAGCCAGGTGAGGATGTGCGGAAGAAGAGTCTGGATGTCCCTCCAAAGAAGCCTCTGGGGCTGGATCCTGTCCTTAAAGACAAAAAGCTCAAGGAGTCTGCTCCTGCCACAGCAGCCCCTGAGAATAAGCCCCACCCAGGACCAGCTGTGGACGCCAGAGACTGGTTGGCGGGACCACATATGAAAGAGGTCTTGCCTGCTTCCCCCAGACCTGACCAGAACCGGCCCACTGGGGTACCCACCCCTGCATCCGTGGTGTCTGGCCCCAGCTATGAGGAAGCGATGCACACACCCAGGACCCCATCCTGCAGTGCTGATGACTATGCTGACCTCATATTTGACTGTACCGATCCCCCGCCCGTCTCCAGCACGGCCGCCAGTGCCTGCTCCCCCTCCTTCTTTGATAGATTTTCTGTGGCAGCAAGCGGGATTACAGAGACCCCAAGCCAGACTCCTACAAGGCCTCTGTGCACAAACCTTTATCGTTCAGTCTCTGTTGATATCAGGAGGACTCCTGAAGAAGAATTCAGCATTGGGGACAAGCTGTTCAGACAGCAGAGTGTCCCTACTGCATCCAGTTATGACTCACCAGGGCAGCACTTGGAGGACAAGGCCCCTGTGCCCCCAGGTCCTCCAGAAAAGTTCTCCTGCTTATCCCCGGGGTATTACTCCCCAGACTATGGCATCTCCTCCCCCAAGGTGGACATTCTGCACTGCCCTCCCACAGCTGTGGTCACCACCACCCCCTCCCCAGAGGGTGCCTTCTCTGGTTTACAAGCAAAGTCCCCCACCTCGCACAGAGATGAGCTCTTGGCCCCGTCCATGGAGGGGGCCCTTCCCCCCGACTTGGGCATTCCCCTGGATGCCACAGAGGACCAGCAGGCTACCGCTGCCATCATCCCCCCAGAGCCCAGCTACTTGGAGTCCCTGGACGAGGGCCCCTTCAGCACCGTAATCACAGAGGAGCCAGTTGAGTGGGCTCATCCCACTGCCTCAGAGCAGGGACTCTCTTCAGGCCTAATTAGAAGTGCCCCTGAAAACCCTGTCAGCTGGCCAGTGGGTTCAGACCTTATGCTTAAGTCTCCACAGAGATTCCCAGAGTCCCCAAAACGTTTCTGCCCTGCCGAGTCCCTTCACCCTGCTGCCCCTGGGCCCTTTAGCACCACAGAACCCCCTTATCCAGTCTCCTCTGTCTCATACCCTTTGTCGGTCCCTGAGCCAGGACTTGAGGAAGTCAAAGACGCTTCGGTGGAAACAATCCCAGCCATCGTCTCCACTGCGGAAGAACCGGCCCCTTTTGCCCCTTCTTCCAGGCTGGAGTCCTTCTTAAGTAACTGCAAGTCACTTCCTGAAGCACCCCCTGATGTGCCCCCAGAGCCTGTGTGTATGACCACTGTAGCTCAGGTGGAGGCTCTGGGGCCTCTGGAAAATACCTTCCTGGAAAATGGCCACAGTCTATCTGCTCTTGGCCAGGTAGAGCCAGTGCCCTGGCCCGATGCCTTCCCCAACTCTGAGGATGACCTGGACCTGGGGCCCTTCTCACTGCCAGAGCTTCCTCTGCAAACTAAAGATGTTTCTGATGTTGAAACAGAACCAGTAGAAGAGAGTCCTCTTGTTCCTCCAGAAAGTATGCCTGCAGGGGCCCCCATGGTCCTGAATGGTGGGGATATGGCTACATCAGCTGCGGAAGAACAGCTCCTCCTGCCTCCTGACCAGGCAGCTACCCGGCTGCCTGCCGAGCCTGAGCCTGAGCCTGAGCCCTCAGAGGGGCCAAAGCCAGACCTGATTCAGGAAGCTACGGTGGAAGCAGAGGCTATATTGGAGGGGAGGGCCCCTGAGGCCTCTGACTCCAGCCTGGGGCCTCCACCAACCACCCCAGAGCAGCATCCACCAGGTAGTGGAGATGAGGCAGAGGGCCCAGACCCCTTGGCAGCATCCCACAGCATACCTGAGCCCTCTGAGGATGGCCCTGCACAGACACAGGTGATGAACGGGGCTGGCCCCCATGACAGTGCTGGGCTTGAGGGGCCTCCAGGAAGCATCCAGCCTGAAACTACAGAATCAGACCCCAGACCCACAGCTGAAGCCCCAAAGACCCCCAAAGTGGAGGAGATCCCCCAGCGTATGACCAGGAACCGGGCTCAGATGTTGGCCAACCAGAACAAGCAGAGCTCACCTCCTTCTGAGAAGGAACCTGTTCCTGCCCCCACCCCCAGAGTGAAGGGTAGAGGCTCTGAGGAGGAGGACCCCCAGGCTCAGCACCCACGCAAACGCCGTTTCCAGCGCTCCAGTCAGCAGCTACAGCAGCAGATGAACACATCCACGCAGCAGACACGGGAGGTGATCCAGCAGACGCTGGCCGCCATCGTCGATGCCATAAAGCTGGATGATATTGAGCCCTACCACAGTGACAGATCCAACCCATATTTCGAATACTTGCAGATCAGAAAGAAGATTGAGGAGAAGCGGAAGATCCTCTGCTACATCACCCCGCAGGCACCCCAGTGCTATGCTGAGTACGTCACCTACACAGGCTCCTACCTCCTAGACGGCAAACCGCTCAGCAAGCTGCACATCCCTGTGGTGAGTGCCCAGATGGGACCCCAGCCTACAAGGGTGCCAGTCAGCCGGGGTCAGAACCCTGTTTGCTGTGGGTCTGAATGCAAATGCCAAACCATTTGGATGCGAGAGCTTGGGGTGGGTGTGGTGCCATCATGGGACCACCCTCCAACATGGAGGTTCATGTTGACAGTCTCATTTACTTTCCTCTCTCATTCATCATTTTTCCTATGTCAGCTCCCCATCCAGTGCCTGACTGGGTCACTGAGTGCCTGTGCCCTCTTGACTTTCACCAGTTCTTTCTCTGCTGTGGCCATGCCCTGCAGGCCTCCATCTGCTGCTCCGTCCCTGGTTTCCCCGTGTCCTCCTCACCTGGGGCTGACTGACCAAAACCCCCACCTCCATGTTGGGCACAGCAGTCCTCCTTCATGTAGCTCAGTGTCTTCTCTCAAATCTCCCTTTTTTTCCCACAGAGAAGTTTTTAGTTTATTAATCCTCTCATGAAAAATCTGCATAATCACCACAGTCACTGAAGAATCTTGACTCATTTTTACCAGCATTGACCTTTATAGTCCCTGACTTTCCTCTTTCTGTTCTTGCATTCCTTTCTGTTGTCTTGAGGTCTTCTTATACAGGTCATGTCTTGCAGGTCTATGTTTGGGGTCATTTTTCTTTGCATAATCCAAGGAATTATAAATCATGCCACAGCCAACAGCTGTCTTGCCACCACCAAAATGGGTTCTGAATCCAGATACAAAGATGACATCTGGTGTGATCTTATATATTTTGGCTAATTTTTCCTGAATTTGTCTTAGGTACTATTGCCTTCCCAGGGTGAAGGATATCAATGTCCATTTGTTTCTGCTGAAGTAATCTGTTGTTGATGAACTTCCCAGTCTGGATAGTTAACTGTCATTCATGATGGCAGCTGATCTTCAAGCAGCCAGGGAGGAAAAGCTCCTCTCAACCCGCTTTTAACAGCCAAGGCCTCAATGGGGACGTACTATCTGGCTCCAACCCCAGCTCCTCACCCTTGAACCCTACTCCATACCTCTTGTCCTGGTTTCCAGTGGCTGCATGTTACTGACCTGAAGCCAGGCCTCAGCTCTCATCTCAGTGGAGCCCTGAGTGACCCTAGTACCTTTGCCACTTCCTCAGAGCACACCCCTTTGGCTTCCAGGCTTCTCTACCCAGTGGGCCTATTCTCAGTCAGCACCTCACCTGCCTCTCAGCATTGTTCCCAGGGCTTCCATCTCCTTTTATCCCACCCCTTTCCCTTGATGGTTCACTATCCACCTGAACCTGATGACCACATCCGTGCAGATAGGACACGCCTAATCCACACTGTGCACACCACCTTCTACCATCATTCTCGAGCCCGTGTCTGTGCAGGCGACAAATCTAACTGTTTGGGGCTCTGCGGGACAGCACCTCCCACCTCACTGCTTGTCCTACTCCACCCTCTTGACTAGGCTGACCCTGCTTCCCCTTGGCCACTGGGGTCTATTCTCAGCACAGCAGGCAAAGAGATCCTTTTACAGTGGAGCCAGATTTCTGCTCACCTCTGTCCTGTCCTTAGCCCTCAAGGACCCCAGCCCATTGTGCTCCCCAGGGGTCGCCTGTTCACACAGTGTGCAGTGGACTTGCTTTATTTCTTTAACTATTCAACTTCCTTGAAGAAAAGCTAGAACTTCTGTTTGATTTGTCTATTATGCCCAGAATGGGTCTCATTCACAGCTGTTGAATGAATGCTGGTCAGGATGAGCCAATTCCCTGGGGTCTGGGGAAGGTTTGGGCATGCAGCCCACACAGCCAGTCTTGGAGGGAAATTCCTATCCCAAAGGAGGGTTATGTTGGATGCATGTATTCTGCTCTTAGACCTTGGTGTTCAGAAGTCAGTGTATCTGCTGGCTCTCTATCAAGCAGAAAGCTCAGCTAATTAGGAGTGGTACCCAGTGTCTTCTGAACAAGGGCACAAGATAACTGAGAGTCGGCTTCGATAGCTGAGGCAGCCTCCAGAGCTACCACTCTGCCCGCCTAGTCCAGTGATTTGTTGCCAGGGAGCAAGGCCAGCTTTGAACCCAGTGGGACATCATCAGCATCACTCTCCCTTCTGGTTCCCTAACCCCACACTTCTCTGGGGAGGGGAAACTAAGGCAACCCTGCCTTTGTCTAGCCTGGGAGGATCCTTGTCTGGCTTCATCTGGGTCACTAGATTCAGAAAAATCTGGCCCAAGATTTGTATGGTGAGACTTTTTGTTGTTTTGTTATTGTTTAGATTTTACTCATTTATTTTTAGAGGGGAAGGGAGGGAGAAAGAGAGGGAGAGAAACATCAGTGTGTGATTGCCTCTCACATGTCTTGGGCCCCTATTGGGGACCTGTCCCTCAAACCAGGCATGAGCCCTGACTTGGAATTGAACTGACAACTCTGGCTTGCAGACCGGCACTCAATCCACTGAGCTATACCAGCCAGGGCCGCTGTTTAAATTTTAGTTATCAAAATAAAAGAGTACCATGACCACCATATAAAGTTCAGAAAATTAAGTAGTAAAGGTCATTGTACTCATACTACCCAGGGTTCACCTTGTCAGTGGTCTGTGCATCTCTAGTTTTGCTTTACCAGATTTATGCCTTTCTAGATGTTTTACTTCTGTTACTACATAGGTGAGCACCCAGGCTGTTTGGTGAGGGCAAGCAGAAGTCAAGCATTCCTGGGTTTCTCGCCAGGCTTGGTGCTTTCTCTTGAGGATCCACAAATGGCTTAAACCTACGTGTGCCACTGTATTTGTGCCTCCCCACCTGGTACCACCTGAGGGGACCCAGGTAGAGTCAGAAGAGGAAGGCATACCAGGGCCCCTCGGGGCTGAGTCCTTTGAGGCAAAGGGGTTGGAACAGGGCCCAGTGGGCAATGTGTGCCTCTGAAGAGACCAGCTTAATGTTCTAACGTCTTATTTGAGCTAATTTTAGACTGACAGTGTTAAAAGCAGAGTGTATGTGTGCCCTTCACGGAGCCCCTGGATACTGCATCTCCTCCTGGGTCACCCACCCCTCATCTTCCTTGAAAGGCACTGTTTGGTGACACTTTTGAGGAATATTGATTAGGTGTTTGGTGTGACATTCACGACTGGGCTAAGGGACACATTTTTGGTGAAAATGCACTGATGTGATGTCAGGTCTTAGTGCGTTGTGTCTGGTTCTTGGTGTCAGCAGCTGCATCCTGGCAACAGCGGCCCAAGTCTCCTAGTGTCTCCACTGTGCAGTTACTGTCTTTCCCTTCATAGTTGATAAATATCTTGTGCCCACTGATTTTAGTTTCCTTAGTGGGAGACTAAATCTGAAGCATTTACGCCTGTGGTGTTGGCCTAATGCTGATTTTGTTTCCCTCTCTCTTTATGTGTTTAATAATTGGAATTCTCCTGTAGCCCAACATAAATCACTGTCACTTAATATGTAGATCATTCCAGCCTTGGCCATTAGGAACTTCTTCAAGTTGCCCCATCTTTCCGAGCACACTCTTACTTTACAGCCTCACATGTTCCAGCTGAGCCCTGACGTTCAACCACGCCATCCTTTCTAGTGGCAATGGTGTTTAGAAACCATGTCCTAGGTGCAGGATGTGCTCACTGTCCTGGGGGACTTGGCCAGGGGAGGTGTGTTACTCCATATTCCTCCATCTGGTCTACGTTGAAATCTTGACTGCATCCTGTGCTTGCACCTTCCTTCTTTGAGAGAGACTTGGTGCTTCTTACTTGCGATGTGTTTACTGGCCCATTTCCTCCCAGTGTTCATGTCTCGTTTCACAAGCACTGGTCCACCCACAAAACACCTAAACTGGTTAGATGATGATACTTGTGGGTGGTGGTTCTGGTCTTTCGCCTCATGTCGTCTTTTCCAAAGTGACCCAGGTGAGTGCTCTCTACCTCTGTGATCCCCAGTAGGACGGTCAGGCTCTGTTACCTTGTGTTCCATGTTGGTGCCTGCTTCCCTTTTGGTGTCAGGGTTTATTTTGGGGGACATGAAACCTCATTATTAATAAAAGAAACAGCCCTGCATCCTCTTCCTCTCCCTTGTCCACTGCTTGCTCCTACCATCTTTGTCATTTCTTCTGGCACAAAAAGTAGCAGTATAGGTACTCTGTACTTTGCTTTTTACACTTAACACTGTCTCTGGAACCCAGTCTCCCTCATTCTTTTTCATAGCTCTGTAGTGCTCCTTTTGGGGCCAGGATCCATGCCATAGTTTCTTCACCTGATCTCTTGTGTACACACACTTAGCTGTTTCCAGCGAATTAGCTGGTGCATCTTGCATTTTGTGTGACCAGAGGTGTGTCTTCGGGACAGACTTGGTCAGTGGTGTTGGTGGAGGTTCCCAACTCCCAGTAACCCCTCCCTCTCACTGTTTCTGACTGCAGATTGCACCCCCTCCCTCCCTGGCGGAGCCCCTGAAGGAACTTTTCAAGCAGCAGGAGGCCGTGAGGGGGAAGCTGCGCCTGCAGCATAGCATTGAGCGGGTAAGAAGAGGTCTCGGATTGGGGGTGTGGGCTCAGGATCTGTCTTGCCCTGTTAGGATTGGCTCATGTGGTTTCTGTCCTCCAGGAAAAATTGATCGTCTCCTGTGAACAGGAGATCCTGCGGGTGCACTGCCGGGCGGCGAGGACCATCGCGAACCAGGCAGTGCCATTCAGTGCCTGCACCATGCTGCTGGACTCGGAGGTGTACAACATGCCTCTGGAAAGCCAGGTCTGTGGTGAACAAGGCTGTGCACTTAGCTTGGAAGGCCCAGCTCTTCTTGGGAGACAAGCTTTGGCTACAGACAGGAGTAGGAAACACTCACATCCCCACAGACTCTATGCTGATCACGTGAGCAGATCTGCCCCCTGGAATAGGAGAAGCAGGGGTGATCAAACAGCAGTACATGTAATGCTGATATCATGAGATGCCACATGGGCTCTTCTAGGCCCCATACCAGGGTCCTTACAAGCTCAAGCTCTCAGATTACTGGATTGGGCTGAGCCTCAGTTTCAGTCACTTGAAGAGTTATTTAAACTTCCCTCTGAAACATACATAGGTTAGGATGAGCAGCACCCAGAGCTGCTGCATAAATAGCCTTCTGCAGTGAAGGCCCCGTGGGAGACTATTTTGCTGAGGACAGTGGCAATAGGCCTTGAAGCCAAGGGCCAATAGGTATGGGACCCTGGGGCTGCTTAGCACAGCAGCACTTCCCTCTCCAGCTCCCCCATGAGCACATGGGTCCCAGGGTCCTGTTAGAACTTGCCTGATAGTCTGGTGCAATCTGGGCAGTAGAGCCCAGAGCATTGCCCCTCTGTCCTCCAGAGGAGTGCTGCTGTGTCCACCACAGCCAGTCATTCTGGCTCTCCTCACCCCCAGTGTTTGATTTGTCCCGTGTGGACACACCCTTTGCTTTTCCCACCCAGCCTGACCCGTCACTGAACATTTGGGCATGGGTGCCCCACCCCTATGGGTCTCCCCACGTCTGTCTGCTGGGGTACAAGACTGTGTAGTTAAGGGGCTCCGCCTTCTGGCAACCCCCACCTTCAGTTTTCAGCTGCCTTTTGACCTGTCCGTGGACATGGCTAAGGTTTAAACTGCAGAGTGGGCTCTCATGTCCTCCATTCTCCATCCTGAGCCTGGCTATTTCTCCTACCTCCTGCTGCCCACCATACTCAAGCCTGGCCTTCTGAGGCTGGCTGTCCTAGGTTTTATTCCTCAATTTGTTCTCTTCCCAGCAGCCTCTGTGAACTATTCAGAAATAACCCAGTGTGCGTCATTCTGGGCCTGCCCCTGCCTCTTGGCCTCGTGCCCCTGCTCATGGACTTTCCCCAAAATACTGTTGTTCTCTTGGGCTTCTCCTGCTGTCTCCTTCACTATTCAGGCCTTGATGCCAAGTCCCTTACTGACAGATGCCCCCGCTGGCCCCCTGGCTGGCATGAACTGCTATGTTGGGACCATGTGGACCCCTGAGGTTCTGAACAGTATTCCCAGATTGGCCGTGGCTATGTGGTAACATACAGTGGCTCGGTGGGTTTTAGTTAAAAAAATTTTTATTAGTGGATTAAGGACTTTTCATTCACTTAGTATACAGTCTTTAAGGATATATCTTTAAAAGTGTCCCCATCTGGATTACAGGAACTACTATGGAGGACACATGGACAAAACCAAGGGGGAGGGTGGAGGTGGGGTAGGGAGATGGGTTCAGTTGGGGTGGGGTGGAGGGATGGGGAGAAAAGGCATACAACTGTACTTGAATAACAATAAAAATTAAAAAAAAAAAAAGGGTCCCCATCTAACATACTATATGTCACAAGTTTTCCCAAAAGCAAAACATTTGTCAACAAACTATAAAATAAAATATTTGGTTGGGGATCAAGTGATTACTTCAGGGTTAGGTGTTTTAGAGTTGTACGTCTAAAAGGAAAAAGACAAGGAGTCTGTTGATCTTTAAGGGGTTTCATCTGCATTCCTTCTGAATGTCAAAGGGAGGCCCTAGGCTCAGCCACCAGCTGGTCAGTCATGCATGCGCCTGTGGTTTTCACATGTTCTCCTAGGCATACTGACCACTCAACATCTGGGGAGAACCAGACAGCAGGAGTCTGTGAAAACTACCTGCTCCATTGTCTCTGGGTCCCTCCCAAGGCATCCCTGTTTGTAAGCCACAGTCCATCGCAGGCAAAGATGATGCCGTATTTGAGGACAGTGACATCAAGGTAGCATTCCTACAGAGTGAAACCAGGAAGCTGGCCCTCAGCCACCTCAAACCTTCTAGACATCCTTTACAAAGAAACAATGAATTTTCAGTGTTAACAAACAGATGCCATTGCCTACATGTGGCCTCCTGAAGCAGTGCGGGCCAGCATTGGAGGGCTTCCCAGTTTGCTCCATGGGCATTGTAACAGACATGCAGAAAACCCTCGTTGGGGGTCCCAAGTCACCCCCCAGGGCAGCTCCACTACAGGTAGCATCCAGACAGCCCCATGGCCTCCTAGCTATATTATGAAAGCCATGTGGGGAGGAGGGGGGACCAGGGGTCCTTGAGCATGATGATAATGTGTCGATTCAGGAATGAGGCTGCAGCTTTTATTCTTCACTTAGTAAGGAGGATTTGAAGCACTTACAGGTTTGCTTTTTCCCTTGTTCCCCCATCAAATGCCCATATTTAATTTCTTCTCCAGGGTGATGAGAACAAGTCTGTGCGAGATCGTTTCAACGCCCGCCAGTTCATCTCCTGGCTCCAGGATGTGGATGATAAGTACGATCGCATGAAGGTGAGTGCTCTGTACTCTCCCCAAATTGCACCTGTGCTGGGAGCCCCCAGGAGGCTACGGGGGGTTGGGGGGAGGCTGCTGCTGGGTCCCATGTTTGGAGGTGACTTTCAGACTCTTTCTGAACCCAGCTGATACTTTCAGGGTCTCCCCACCCCCTGTTGCCTCCTTAGAGGATCTTCCCTCCTGTCCAGGTGTGCGGGGAGCAGCTCCTGTCACCAGCTGGCGGTCAGACCTCTGTGGGACCCCACCTTGAGCCCTCCTCAAAGGTCACAGCATACACCCATCACCACTGCTCTGGTCGTACTGACCAGTGCAGCAAGCCAGAGGATGGGTGGGAGATAGAAAGCTTAGCAAGTAAGAAGCAAATCCTCACCTTCAGTTGCTAGATCTGCACATGGGATCACTCATAAGAACCAGGCATAAAACTTGCCAACAACAATGTGTCAGATAACAGAACTCACAAGTCAGCACAGTCCCAGGAAGCTCCATGAGGCAGGGCTGTGCCTACTGCTCTTCTCACTGAGAGCTACAGAGCTGATGCAGGGAAATCCAAAGCTCCCTCATCCCAACCCCGTGATACTTATACTTGGACAGTAAGGCAGTGTTTCCAGGATGCTAGCCATACCTGTGCCCCTTACCTCAGCAACCCATGGCCACGGTGCCATAGCGATGTACACAGGTGCCACATGGAGTGGACAGAAAGCCCAGAGCAGAGAACAGTGAGCCCATGTGACATTTCAGGCCCTAGCGTCTCGTCACAGTGTGGGTAGGGGTGCAGGTACAGCTCAGGTGAGGCCCAGCTCCAGGGTGATGGTGCAGAATCACACCGTTGCTCTCCGTCTACCACCAGCCAGGCTTGAAGGGAGCCACAAGGAAGATTTTTCTACAGAAAGAGTAATAATTTTTAACTACATTAAAATTGTACATTAAAATGCCATGTTAAGTCCAATTTTCCTGAATATATAAAAGGACTTAATAAGAAAAAAGGTAGAAACAAAGAACTAGTAAAGAATGTAGAGTCAGTGCAGGAAAGATAAAGCAGCCACACCTTCATGAGGCCATGTTCTGTGTGACCATTCATTTCAGAGCCATGAGTTAAAGTAGATCCTGTTTAGAAGACAGACTACCAGCCTCCCTGCATGTTCCTGCAGCTGGGAACAGGTGCCATTTGGTAGTTTTGTGGGGTAAACAGTATCAAATTTCACAGTGTTTTGGCCACTTAGTTCACTTCAGTCATTTAAAACTCAGGGATATGTTAAAAAAAAGTTCATTGGAACAACCCAATAAAATGAAAATCCATCGATACTTCTATGAGTAAATGGAGTGTGGGAACATCTGAAGATTGAAATACTGTAAAACATTTTAAATTAGGCACACCTGGCCTCACCTGTGATGGTGTCTGAGCCACGTAATGAAGAGGGTTCTGATGCATTCCGGCACACAGGTGTGAAGACTGTTGAGACATACGGCTGCTGCACTGTAGCATGGGGTGGCTATTTCCAAAAGACTAAAGATAGAGGAACATTTTTATTCCCCAAACCATCAACACACTTATAAAAAAATTACTTTAAAGCAAATTATGCATTGTGATATTCCCACACAAATATCTACTTGTCTGCACATCTAAGAAAATAAGATTATGTTGTTGTGCAGTCACCGTAATGTTGAGCTCTGTGAATCCACAGAGTCCCCTTTGTTGCAAGAATGTGCCCGTCCCCAGACCCACATGTGCTGTGTCAGGTTCTGTCCCATTTCAGTAATCCAGTGAGTCATCATTTCACTTTTTAACTTTGTACCTACTTAGTATGATTTGGTACCTATTTAATAATATATTCCTGAAAACTAAACACTTTAAATCCTAAATAACTTTTTTTAAAAGTTAAGTGTACTTTTAAAAGACATAATTTCTATTACAAATGCAAACGAAATCAATATTACTACCCATATATAATTGTAAAACAAAAAATTAGTTATGAATTCTGTTAGGTGGTGTTGTGAAACCCATGGACGGTGGAGGCACAGAGCAGGGTTAGACTCCTCATGTGGTTAGTGAGACCACTCACAGGGCAGGGTGGCAGTCAGATGGTCCGTGTGATGGTGCTGTGGGCCATGCACAGGGGCAGGCCATCCTGCAGCCAGAGCTTGGCATGGGTCCCTCAACCCCTTCCTCCCAGTGGGTATTGCAGCAGGGTGAGTGAGCAGTGGGGGCCTGGGCTTAGTCCTCTTGCTTGGGCACCACCATAGGGGATGGGCCATGGTCTTGCCTTCGCTTCCCTCACCTGCTGTGCTTTCCATGCAGACATGTCTCCTGATGCGGCAGCAGCATGAGGCTGCGGCCCTCAACGCTGTTCAGAGGATGGAGTGGCAGCTAAAGGTCCAGGAGCTGGACCCTGCTGGACACAAGTCCCTGTGTGTGAATGAGGTGCCCTCCTTCTATGTGCCCATGGTAGACGTCAATGACGACTTTGTGCTTCTGCCAGCCTGATGCACACAGGACAGCTGCACAGGACACAAGCAAGGGCCACACAAGCAAGGGCCACATGGGTCAGCTCAGTGCTGCTGCTGAGTCCAGACAGCGGAAGGAGACCTTGTCCCTCAAGTAGGAACACCCAGGGAAAAACCTGCACTTTGCCCCCTGGAGAATGGCTCTTTTATACCAGCTGCCAAGGGAGGACAAGGAGACCTCGGGGACGGACATGGCGGCCTTGCGGTCTGTTTTCCAGCCAGCTGCACAGGCATTTCAGGAGCTGCAGAACGGATTGTGTTTTTAAAAAGTTATTGTTCCATTCTGATCAACTAAAGGAAATAAAGTTACGGTGTCCACTCCTCACAGACTGTGACCTTCAGGTCAGAGCAGGGGGAGTGCCGTCCTGGCTGCAGCCCTGTTGCCATGGAGTTGCTGACAGTTAAGGGCCTCAGACTGGGGCTGGGACACTGCGCCGCCCGCCTGCCTGCCACAGAGGGACACAGAGCCAGGACTCTCCGGTTGTGTTTTTAATGGAGTCAAATCCACGTGGTTTGTATATTTTTTCCTTTAATCTTGGGCATTTTGTTTCTCTTTCTGAGAACATAACTTGAAACACTACAGAGCCAATAATCATATAAAAAGTGTACCCGTAAACGCTGTACAGTTTTATACACATTCACAATGTACTTTTGCTGCCTTCTAGATAATTTATTTTGCAACACATTACTGCACAGTTGTAAATAACTTATGTACTGTAACATCACTTCAGTTATGTGTAAAGAAATAAATAAATTAATTAAATGCTCTTTGTACATGACAGTCCCCTCCCTGGGAGGGGCCAGTGTGCAGGACTGTGAGATGAGGGGTCACTGCACTGGAAAACTCCATGGTCACTGCACTGGAAAACTCCATTATCTTAAACTTTATTCCTCCCAAATGATTTTTAATTTTGAAACAAATTATACAGTTGACCCTTGAACAACATAGTCAAAAATTTGAGTATAACTTTTGACGCCCTCAAAACTTAACTACTAACAGACTACTATGACCAGAAGCCTTATAGGTAACATAGTTGATTAACACATATTTTGTGTGCTATGTGTATTACATAATGTATTCTTACAATAAAGCTAGAGGAGAAAATTTATAAGAAAACCATAAGGAAGAGAAAATATATTTATAACATTTATTGGGGAAAATGCACATGTAAGTGGACCCGTGCAGTTCAAACCCATGTTGTCAAGGGTCAATGTATTTCCCCTTCTTTCCTGCCCTACTGGGAACTGAAGGGCTATCCTCTGCTGCCCCAGGAGCTGCTCAGCCCACAATGGGGAGGAGCTAACTTGGGAGTCCTGGAGTCTGAGCCCTCAGGTCCTACAAAATGCTGAGGAGACTAAGGGTATGGGAACGTAGAGAGGAGCAGCCCTCGGCTGCCAAAAACATAACAAGATGCCTGTGTCATCTGTCCTGAGGTACCTACTAAAAGTAGGAAGGAAACAGAGTCACCTGCTGCTGGAGCAGCAGGTTCTCTGGGCATTGCGGCCTTGAAGGGACCCCTGTCCAGGCCTGGGCAGCTCTCACTTCCTGGTTCTACTTGCTCCCTGTGTTGAGAGAGCTTCCACTTGGGGCTGAGTCTGCACTGCTAACAGTTTCCCCAGTGACGCAGCAGCTTATGTGGAGTCCCCACTTTAAGAACCCTGGTAGCAGAAAACCAGCTCTAGGAGCAACAGTTGGAGATTTGAGCCCAGCACATCCCAGGAAGGACTGGGCCTTGCACAGAGCAGACAGGGCATTTCACACCCTGTGCTCGTCTCCAAGGAGGATACCTGCAGGAATGGGTGAGAACCAGCGTGGTGGGGCCATGGTGTGCCAGACCCATCTGTGGGTGCTCCCCAAAGTGGCATTTTCCCCTAGATTACCCTTACCCCTTCCTGTCTGCAACTCCTAACATCTGGCTCACAGAGAGTTGACTCCCCCAACATGTGGGGTGCTGCAGGAATGTGGAGGGACAGGTCCAGGCAGCAGGGTCTGGGTAGACATTGTCCTTGTTCATGTTATCCTGGGATCCCTCACACTCCTCTCCATGCTTCCTGTACCTGGTTGGGCAGCAGGAGCTATAGAAATGAGCCCACATGTCCAGCTCTGCCTCATAGTGTTCCTCAGCACAATTCCTGGTGCCACATCCACTGCAGAACAGCCTTCCTGAAACTGCACCCCAGACTGGCCTGAGGTGGCCTGCCACCATTTCCTCCTCAGGTACAGGTAGGATTCCTGGGCCTGCCCCGTGCTTTCCAGGGGGCAGGCCATGGGCAGGACCTTGGTTTCCCCAAAGCACCTAGTATGACCTTGCAGGGTCCGTTCCCAGGATAATGGGCAGGGGGTACCCCCTCTCTACTTCTTTGTTCTCCCCTTCATGCAAATCTCCTCCAGGCTGATCTTAACCACTTGTGTATCTGGGAAGGGGCACAGACATGCCAGCAGAGCTCCAGTGTATTTTCTGGGTAAAAATTACTTGTTTTTCTAATCATAGAACTCAGATCACAATAACACTTCTTTTAAGCCCCTGCTTTTTTATACAATATAAATTAACTTCGGTTCATTCCCATGGACATGCCTTGGCATCAGCAGCTTAAGGCCACAGCATTGGAAGTCCTGGAACCCTGAGCCCCTGTGCATGGAGCCACCTTCACAGCGTGCACAGCATGGTGAGCATCAGTGAGGTGCTCTGTCCTCCAGAGGACGTTTACAAATAAAGTCTAAAAACAAAGGCTGTTTGTGGTTCTACTCCCAGTGTTCATCTGTCGGGGCTTGAGGAGTCAGTGCAGGTATTTTTAGAACACCTAGGAGTCCAGAATTGTGCCTCATCTGGAGATACTGCTGATGGTCCTTGAGGTCTGTGACTGCAGATACAGGTGCCAGGCTGCCCTCTCAGGAGCGTCTGACTTGAGCTGGGGTAAGGCAGTGGTTGACCCCAGGTGCTGGGGTCTTTATATTAGCCACCTGGTGCCACCCTGACTGCAGCCTGGGGACCCAGCTCTGGCACAGATGGGTGCCAAATTCCTCACTGATGAGAGGGTCCACCGCCCATAATTCAAGGCTTCTACAGACACTTCCTGGTGCCTTGGTTTCCAGAGGCTTCAGAACCTTGTAAGTATTAACAAACTAGATAAATGCCTAGCCTCCAGGAGCTACCAGCCAATATGTTAGTCGAGACACAGGGTCCTATGTCAAGAAAGCAGCCCCCAGCTTAGATGACAACAAAAGAAATTAAGAGCTTTTCCCACCCCAAGGAAGAGAATCTGATAGCAAAAGAAAACCCAAGTTAAAATTTTAGGACCAGGAAATAAAAGTAAGCAAGACAGAAAACTCACTATATAGACTTAATAGCAGAATGTAAAGTTACAGTGAACTTGGAGATCAATAGAAATTATGCAATCTGAATTACAAAGTGAAAAATAGACTTAAAATGAACGGATCCTCATGTACCTGGGGGATACGGACCTAACATTCATGCTGTTGGAGTCCCAGAAAGAGAAGAGAAAGAGGATGATGCTGAAAAAAATTGAGAAAATAAAAGGCTGAAAAATGCCAAGTTGGGCAAAAAATACACACTGTATATTCAAGAAGCTAGGCAAGAAGCCCGTGAATCAGATGTAATGTTGAACAACTGTTCTCATGTAAATCTCAACAGTAAAAACTTGGTTACAGTGACACAGGCAAGAACAGAGTTCGCTTTGGTCAGGAGTTCTACTTCAGACTGCACAGGAAAACTCTTAGGAGGCTGGCAATGCTGGAATATTTTGATCTGGATGGAGATTATCCCAGGTTTTAAAAATGAAGTAGATAATATATGCATTTATATTACATTTTAAAAGTTCAGAATAAGTTTTAAAATCCCAGCTTCTCACCATACTAGCTATACAGGGAAAAACAACACCTGCACTGCACCTAGGGTATGGTAGGGGCTCGGCCCTGAGCTGCACAGCAGGGGTATGGCTCTCTGGGCATACCTGGGTTCAGAACCTTGCAGAGCAGCTGGGCTGGGCTGATGGAGTCTTTTCTGGCTCCATCAGAAAGAGTAAGATAAAAATAACAGGCATACTAGAAGAGAGGGCGAAGGGAACGAAGAAACTATTGAAACAAATAGTTGATGAGTACTTCCCAAACCTATGGAAAGCACTCACATAGTTACCTCAATCCAAAGAGGCCTTCTCCAAGATACATTGTATTAAGACTGTCAAAAATTAATGATAAAGGATTCTCAAGGCAGCCAGGGAAAATAGGGAAATGACCTATAAAGAAAAGCCCATCAGGTTATCATTGGATTTCTTAGCAGAAACTCTACAAGCCAGAAGAGAGTGAAGTCAAATATTCAAACTACTGAAAAAGAAATACCAGCCAAGAATAATATATCCAGCAAAGTTATCCTTGAAATGTGAAGGAGAAATAATGACTTTTCCAGACATACAGAAGCTGAGGGAATTTATCATCAGAAGACCTCCAATGCAAGAAATACGCAAGAGGTTTATTCTACTTGAAACAAAAACCAAAAGGTCACAAAACTACAAGTAAGATCGCCAACAAACTTATAGCCTAAAAAGTGATAATTGTTGGCAACAAAAACACAAAAGGGGAGGGAGTAAAGGTCTTATTTTGTAAAGGATGATGGAGATCAGATGCATTCCAAAGAAAAAGGACTAGGGTATACATGAAACTTTCTTGTTCATAAACCTAATAATAGTAAGTGCAACACACAAAAACCAACAGATAGACACAGCTTAAAAAAAGGAAACAGAAGATGGAGGAGTAGGTAGAATCCCTTTGCTTCCTCGCATAGCCAAAAGGAGGATAACAACAAATCTAAAAACAGAAAACAACCAGAAGTGCCAGAAAATCAAACTTCATGGAACTCCGACAACCAAGGAGTTAAAAAAACATTCACCAGACCAGTAGAAGGGATGGACACAGGCAGCTGGGCAGGCAGAGAGGACCTGCGGCAAGGTGGCAGACTATGCAGGCAAGGCGTGGCTGGCTGAATGGGAAACTAAAGACTCAAGCTTGCTGTAACCTACCACAGGGGGTGGCCGTGGCAGGAGAAACTCCCAGTCTCACGGGAGAGTTGGCAAGTGGGGCTAGACCAGAGCAAGCAAGCTGCATTGTTCCCTCTCTGACCCCTCCCTCACTGACAGCACTACAACGCAGCAAAGAGGGTGACCTCCCCGGGGTGAATACCTAAGGCCCCAGCCTCCTATGACATAACAAGTGCGCTGAGACAAAGAAATACGGCCCAAATAAAAGAACAGATCAAAACTCCAGAAAAAGAGCTAAGCAACAAGAAGATAGACAACCAATCAGATGCAGAGATCAAAACACTGGTAATCATGATGCCCATAGAAATGGTTGAGTATGGTCACAAAAGAGAGGAAAAAGTGAAGGCTATGCAAAGTGATGTAAAGGAAAATGTACAGGCAGCCAACAGTGATGGGAAGGAAATCAACTGGGACTCAAATCAACGATTTGGAACTAAAGGAAGAAATATCCAACCAGAACAGAATGAAGAAATAAGAGTTTAAAAAAATGAGGAGAGGCTCAGGAACATCTGGGACAACTTTAAACCAATACCTGAATCATAGGGGTGCCAGAAGGAGAAGAAAAAGAGCAAGAAGTTGAAAATTTATTTGAATAAATAATGAGAGAAAACTTCCCCAATCTGGCAAAGGGAATAGACTTTCAGGAAGTCCAGGAAGTTCAGAGAGTCCCAAAGAAGTTGGACCCAAGGAAGCACACACCAAGGAACATCAAAATTACATTACATTAAAGATAAGGAGAGAATCTTACAAGCAGCAAGAGAAAAGGAGAGAGTTACCTACAAAGGAGCTCCCATGAACTATCACCTGATTTCTCAAAAGAAACCTTGCAGGCAAGAGGGGCTGGAAAGAAGTGTTTGAAGTGATAAAAGGCAAGGACCTAAATCCAAGATTACTCTATCCAGTAAAGCTATCATTTAGAATGGAAGGGCAGATAAAGAGCTTCTGAGATAAGGTCAAGTTAAAGGAGTTCACCATCACCAAACCCTGAAATGTTAAAGGGACTTAAGAAAAAGAAGATCAAAACTATGAACAGTAAAATGGTAACAAACTCACAACTATCAACAACTGAGTATTAAAAAAAAAAAAAACCTAATCAAACAACTAGAACAGGAACAGAATCAGAGAAATGGAGATCACATGGAGGGTTTTCAGTAGGGAGGGGGAGGGGAGGAAAGGTACAGGGAAGAAGAAGGATAATTGGTAGGCATAAAATAGATAGGGAGAGGTTAAGAATGGTATAGGAAACAGAGAAGTCAAAGAACTTATATGTACAACCCACGGATATGAACTAAGGGGGGCAGGGAATGCTGGAGGGTTAGGGGGCAGGGTGGAGGGGGGATAAAGGGAGAAAAAATTGGGAAAACTGTAATAGCATAATCAATAAAAAATGCTTAAAAAAGATGAGATTAAAAGATACAGAGACAAATGAAAAATAACAATACAACATATCAAAACTTCTAGGATGCGGTGAAAGCAGCAATAAGAGGGAAGTTTATATCATTACGAGCCTATGTCAAGATACAAGAAATCCCAAGTAAACAACCTAACATTACAACTTAAAGAACTAGAAAAAGAAGAACAAAAGCAACCCAAAGTCAGAAGAGAGAAAATAATAAAAATTAGAACGGAATTGAATGAAATAGCAAAAAGACTATATAAAAAAGTAATGCAAAGAATAGCTGGTTCTCTGATAAGATTAATAAAATTGACAAACCCCTGGTGAGACTCACTAAGGAAAAAGAGAAAAGACTCATACAAACAAAATCAAATGAAAGAGAAGTTACTACAGACATCACAGATATACAAAGAACTGTATTACAATACTATGAAAGACTATATGCCACCAAATTCAATAATCTAGAAGAAATGGATAAGTTCCTAGAAATATATAACCTTCCTAGACTGAATCATGAAGAACTGGAAAATCTAAACAGATCAATAAAGAGTGAGGAAATAGAAACAATCACCAAAAACCTCCCCAAAAATAAAAGTCCAGGGCCGATGGCTTCACCAGTGAATTCTACCAAACATTCAAAGAAGATTTGATACCTATCTCAAACTCTTCCAAAAAACTGAATAAGAGGCAATACTTCCTAACACATTTGATGAGGCCAACATAATCCTAATACCAAACCTGAAGGATAAAACACAAAAAAGAAAACTATGGACCAATATATCTGATGAATACAGATGCAAAAATCCTAAACAAAATACTAGCAAATGGAATACATTAAAAAAAATAATAATCACCATCAAGTGGGGTTCAAGGGGCACAAGGATAGTTCAATATATGCAAATCGATCAATGCAATACAACACATTAACAAAACAAAGGAGATTTGATAAGATACAACATGGATTTATTAAAACACTCAATAAAGTGGATATATAAGGAAAGTACCTCAACATACTAAAGGCCATACATAACAAATCCTCAGCCAAAATCATACTTAACAGGGAAAAACTAAAAGATTTCCATCTAAAATCAGGAACAAGACAAGGATGCCCACTCTCACCACTGTTACTCAGCATAGTTTTGGAGGTCCCAGCCAGAGCAATCAGGCAAGAGAAAGAAAGAAAAGGCATCCAAATTGGGAAAGAATAATTAAAAGCCACCAATTGCAGATGACATGATTCTATATATAGAAAACCCTAAAGATTCCACCCCCAAAAAACCTATTAAAAACAATAAACAAATACAGTAATGTTGCAGGATACAAAATCAATGTACAAAAATCCACTGCTTTCCTATATGACAATAATGAAACCTAAGAAAAAGAAATGGAAAAAAACAACAATTTCTTTTGCAATTGCAACCAAAAGAATAAAATATCTAGGACTAAACTTACTAAACGATGTGAAGGACCTATATACTGAAAACAACAAAGCATTACTTTAAAAGATTGGAAAAGACACAATGAAATGGAAAGATGATCCATTTTCATGGATTGGAAGAATCGACATAGTTAAAATGGCCATATTACCCAAAGCAATATAAGATTTAATGTACTCCCTATCAAAAATCTCAATATCCCCTGGCTGGTGTGGCACAGTGGATTGAGTGCCAGCCTGCGAACCAAAGGGTCACCAGTTCAGTTCCAAGTCAGGGCACACACCTGGGTTGCAGGCCAGGTTCCCAGTAGGGGGTGCACAATAGGAACCACACATTGATGTTTCTTTCCCTCTCTTTCTCCCTCCCTTCCCCTCTCTCTAAATAAATAAAATCTTTTTAAAAAAATTCTCAATAGCGTTTTTTAAATAAATAAAACAAAAACCATCAGATTCATATGAAACCAGAAAGACTCCAAATGGCCAAAACAATCCTGAGAAAAAAGAATGAAGCCAGAGGCATCACACTACTTGACCTCAAATTATACTACAGAGCTATAATCAAAACAGCATGGTATTGGCAGAAAAACAGACACACTGATTAATGGAACAGAATTGAGAGCCCAGAAATAAAACCACATGGATATGGGCAAATAGTTGCTGACAAAGGAGCCAAAAACACACAATGGAGAAAAGAAAGCCTGTTCAACGAATGGCGCTGGGAAAATTGGAAAGCCACACACAAAAGAACAAAACTAAGTTACAGTTTATCCCCATGTACACAAATTAATTCAAATGGATCAAAGACTTAAATATAAGATCTGAAACAATAAATTACATAGAAAACATAGGTACTAAACTTATAGACCTTGATCATAAGGAATATTTTATGAATTTGACCTCAAAGGCAAAGGAAATAAAGGCAAAAATAAATGAACGGGACTATTATTAAACTAAAAGACTTATTCACAGCAAAAGAAACTAACAACAAAACAAAAAGGCAACCAACCAAACAGGAAATGACATTTGCAAACAGCTCAATGAGGGGTTAAAATCATATGTATATATATAACTCATACAACTTAGCACCAAACAATCCAATTAAAAAATGGGCAGAGGACCTGAATAGACACCTCTCCTACGAAGACATACAAATGGCCATCAGATATACGAAAAGATGCTCAACTTCACTAGCTATTAGGGAAATGCAAATCAAAATAAAAATGAGATACCATTTCACATCTCTTAGAATGGCTATTATCAACAAGAAAGATAATAACAAGTGTGGAGCTTTGGCCAGTGTGGCTCAGTTGGTTGGAGCATCATCCCATAAACCAAAAGGTCACAGGTTCGATTCCCAGTCAGGGCATATGCCTAGGTTGTAAGTTTGGTCCCCTGTCGGGGTACGTTGAGAAGAAACCAATTGATGTTTCTCTCACATCAGTGTTTCTCTCTTTCTCTACCTCCCTTCTCTCTCTGGAATCAATGTAATTGTCCTCATGTGAGGGTTTTAAATTAATTAATTAATTAAATAGAAAGTGTTAGGTTGCACAGAAAAAGGAACCCTCATTCACTGCTGGTAGGAATTTGACTGGAACAGCCGCTATGGAAAACGGTATGGCAGTTCCTCCAAAAATTAAGAATAGAGTCACCCTATGACCCAGCAATCCTTCTTCTGGGTTATCTACTCAAAAATATTTATTTGCAAAGATATATGCAAATAAATGTTCATTGCAGCATTATTTACAGTGGCCAAGACATGGTGACAACCAAAGTGTCCTTTGATAAAGGATTGGATAGGACTTCCGGCCAAGATGGAGGTGTAGGTAGACACACTGTGTCTCCTTGCACAACCAAAAGAAGAACAACAACAAATTTTAAAACAAAAAACAACCAGAACTGACAGAAAATCCAACTGTATGGAAGTCTGACAACCAAGGAGTTAAAGAAGAAACATTCATCCAGACCGGTAGGAGGGGCGGAGACAGGAAACCGAGTGGAGAGGATTCGCACCAAGTCTGTGGCTGGAGGACTGGGGTGGGCAAGGTGGTGGCTGGTGGACTGGGTGAGGCAGTGGCTTGTGGACTGGGTGGTCCCACATTCATGAGCAGATAAACGAGAGGAACAACTGGGGAGCGAGACAGACCTCCCAACCCAGGGTTCCAGTGCTGGAAAAGAAAACCTCATAGCCTCTGACTGAAAACACCTGTGGTGGTCGGGGCCACAGCAGGAGAAAGTCCCAGCCTCACAGGAGAGTTCATTGGGGAGATTCACAGGTCCTTACACAAACCCACCCACCCAGGAATCAGCACCAGAAGGGCCCAAGTTGACTGTGGGTAGTGGAGGAAGTGACTGAAAACCAGCAGAGAGTGGAGCAAGTGGCACTGTTCCCTGTTGGACCCCTCCCCCACATACAGCACCACAACGCAGTGTCGTGAGTTGCCCCACCCTCATGAACACCTAAGGCTCTGCCCCTTACTATGTAACAGGCTCACTGAGACAAAAAAAAAAAAAAAAATGGCCCAAATGAAGAACAGATCAAAGCTCCCCAAAAAAAAAAAAAAAAATACAACTATGTGATGAAGAGATAGCCAACCTATCAGATGCTCAGTTCAAAACACTGGTAATCAGGATGCTCGCAGAAATGGTTGAGTATGGTTACAAAATAGAAGGAAAAATGAAGACTATGAAAAGTGATATAAAGGAAAATGTACAGGGGAACCAACAGTTATGGGAAGGAAACTGGGACTCAAATCAACAGTGTGGAGCAGAAGGAAGAAAGAAACATTCAACCAGAACAGAATGAAGAAACAAGAGTTCAAAAAAATGAGGAGAGGCTTAGGAACCTCCAGGACATCTTTAAATGTTCCAACATCTGAATTATAGGGGTGCCAGAAGGAGAAGAAAAAGAGCAAGAAGTTGAAAATTTATTTGAAAAAATATGAAGGAGAACTTCTCCAATCTGGCAAAAGAAATAGACTTTCAGGAAGTCCAGGAAGCTCAGAGAGTCCCAAAGAAGTTGGTCCCAAGGAAACACCAAGGAACATCATAATTACATTACCTAAGATTAAAGATAAAGAGAGAATCTTAGAAGCAGCAAGAGAAAAGGACAGAGTTACCTACAAAGGAATTCCCATGAGACTATCAGCTGATTTCTCAAAAGAAACCTCGCAGGCAAGAAGGGGCTGGAAAGAAGTGTTTGAAGTGATAAAAGGCAAGGACCTAAATCCAAGATTACTCTATCCAGCAAGCTATCATTTAGAATGGAAGGGCAGATAAAGAGCTTCTGAGATAAGGTCAAGTTAAGCGAGTTCATCATCACCAAGCCCTTATTATATGAAATGTTAAAGGGACTTATCTAAGAAAAAGAAGATAAAAAATATGAACAGTAAAGTGATAACAAACTCACAGCTATTAACAACAGAACCTAAAGAAAACAAAAACAAAAACAAACTAAGCAAACAACTAGAACAGGAACAGAGTCACAGAAATGGAGATCACATGGAGGGTTATCAGCAGGGAAGGCGAGGGGGTGGGGGAAAGTACAGAGAATAAGTAGCATAAATGGTAGGCAAAAAATAGACAGGAGGAGGTTAAGAATAGTATAGGAAATGTAGACAGAAGCCAAAGAACTTATATGTATGACCCATGGACATGAACTAAAGGGGGGGGCAGGGGGAATGAGGGTGGGAGGGAGGAGGGGAATAAAGGTGGGAAATGGGACAACTGTAATAGCATAATAAATAAAATATATTTTTAAAAAAGGGTTGGATAAAGAAGACGTACATATATATACAATAGAATACTACTTAGTCATAAGAAGAGATGATATACCTCCAATTTTGACAACATGGATAGACCTTGAGAATATTATGCTAAGCGAAGTAAGTCAGTCAAAAAAAGCTAAGAACCATATGATTTCACTCATATGTGGGATATAAAACTGAAACTCACAGACACCAACAACAGCATGGTGATTGGCAGAGGGAAGAGGAAGGGGGAGAAAAGAGTAAAGGGGGCCAAATACATGGTGACAGAAGATGATTTGACTGTGGGTGGTGGGCACACAGGGCAGTACACAGATCATGGATCATAGAAACACACCCTTGAAACCTATATGACTCTATTGACCAGTGTCACCCCAGTAAAGTTAATTTTAAAAAATAAATAAAACACTGAAAAAAATTAAAGTGGATCAAAAACTTAAAGGTAAGACCTAAAAGTATAAAACAGAAGATAACATAAAGGAAAAGCTTTATGACACTGGATTTAGCAATAATTTCTTAGATATGACACCAAAGGCACAGCCACAAAAGAAAAAAGAAACGGGAGTTCCGGCTAAGATGGAGGAGTAGGTAGAGACCCTTCGCTTCCTCGCACAACCAAAAGGAGGATAACAACCAATCTGAAATCAATAAACAACCAAAATCGCCAGAAAACCAAACTGCATGGAACTCCAACAACAAAGGAATTAAAAAATCAACCAGAACAACCAGACTGGCAGGGCCATGGCAGCAAAGAGGGTTACCCTGCCCAGGTGAATACCCAAGGCCCCATCCCCTTACAACATAGCAACTGTGCCAAGACAAAGAAATATGGCCCAAATGAAAGAACAGAGCATAAACTCAGAAAGAGAGATAAGCGATGAGGAGATCGCCAACCTACCTGATGGAGAATTTAAAGCCCTGGTAATCAAAATGCTCACAGATCTGATTGAGTTTGGTCAAAAAATGAAAAAAAACAAATGAAGGATACCCAAAGTGAAATAAAGCAGAATATTCATGGAACCAACAGTGACAGGAAGGAATCCAGGACTCAAAGCAATGATTTGGAACAAAAGGAAAAAATAAATATCCATCCAGATCAAAATGAAGAAACAAGAATTCAAAAAAGTGAAGAGGAAACCTCTTACAAACCTCTGGGACAACCTGAAACATTCCAATATCCGAATTATAGGGGTGCCAAAAGGAGAAAAGGAACACCAAGAAATTGAAATTTTATTTGAACAAATAATGAAGGAAAACTTCCCCAATCTGCCAAAGGAAATAGACTTCCAGGAAGTCCAGGAAGCCCAGAGAGTCCCAAGGAAGTTGGACCCAAAGAGGAAAACACCAAGGCACATCATCATTAAGTTACCCAAGGTTAAATATAAGGAGATCATCTATCTTGAAAGCTGCAAGAGAAAAGGAGACAGTTACCTACAAAGGAGTTCCCATAAGACTGTCAGCTGATTTCTCCAAAGAGACCTTATGGGCAAGAAGGGGCTGGAAAGAAGTATTTGAAGTCATGAAAGGCAAGGATCTACATCCAAGATTACTCTATCCAGCAAACTTTCATTTAGAATGGAAGGGCAGATAAAGTGCTTCCCAGATAAGGTCAAGTTAAGGGTGTTCATCATCACCAAGCCCTTATTATATGAAATGTTAAAGGGACTTATCTAAGAAAAAGACAATAAAAATTATAAACATTAAAATGACAACAAACTCACAACTATCAACAAATGAACCTAAAAGAAAAGAAAAACAATGAAAATAAAAACTAAGCAAACAACCAGAACAGGAACAGAATCAGAGAAATGGACGTCACACAGAGGGATTTCTATGGGGAGGGGGAAAGGAGGAATGGGGGGAAAAGGTACAGGGAAGAAGAAGCATGGTTAGTAGGCATAAGGTAGACAGGTAGAGATAAAAAATGGTATGGGAAACAGAGGACTTGAAGAACTTAAATGTACAACCCATGGACATGGACTAAGGGTGGGATGCTGGAGGTTTGGGGGGCAGGGTGGAGGGGGAATAGAGGGGGAAAAGTTGGGAAAACTGTAATAGCATAATCAATAAAAAATATTTTTAAAAATCTTTAAAGAAAAAGAAACAAATTGGACTTCATGAAAACTAAAGTTTTGTTCATCAAAAGACAATATCAAGCCCTGGCTGGGTAGCTCAGTTGGTTGGAGCATTATCCTGTACACCAAAAGGTTGTGGGTTTGATCCCTGGTCAGGGAACATATCTAGGTTGTGGGTTCAATACCCAGTCTGGGTGCATATGGAAGGCAACTTATCAATGTTTATCTCTTACATCCATGTTTCTTTCTCTCTGTCTTCCCCACTTCCTCTGTCTCTCTCTCTGAAATAAATAAAAATCATATCCTCAGGTGAGGATTAAAAAATAAAGAATAAATAAAAGACAATGTGGTTTCCATAAAACCACAGAATGGGAGGAAATATTTAAACCTTATATCCAGTAAGGGATTAATATCCAGAATATACAGAGAGCCCCTAAGATTCAACAACAAAAGAACAAGCAACCCACTTCAAGAACGGGCAAAGGACTTGAATAGTCATTTCTCCAAAGAAGATACACAAAGGAAGAGCCAATAAGCATATGAAAAGATACTCAACATCACTAATCATTAGGGAGGAGGGTGGCAGAAGGAGAACAGAAAGAGCAAGAAATTGGAACTCTATCTGAAAAAATAGTGAAAGAAAACTTTCCTAATTTGGTGAAGGAAATAGACATGCAAGTCCAGGAAGCACAGAGTCCCAATTACAATGGATGCAAATAGGTCCATTCCAAGACACCTTTTAATCATAATTAAAAGGCCAAAGGTTAATGATGAAGAGAAAGACTCTTATAAGCAGCAAGAGGAAGAAGTTAGTTACCAGATGATTGCCAGATGGGAGGAGGGAGGGAGAGAATGGGTGAAGAGGTAAAGGGATTAAGAAGTACAAATAGGGCCCTGGCTGGTGTGGCTCAGTGGATTGAGTGCCGGCCTGTGAACCAAAGGGTCACGGGTTTGTTCCCAGTCAGGGCACATGCTTGAGTTGCCAGCTAGGTTCCTACACTGGGGCACACGAGGCAAGCACACATTGATGTTTCTTTCCCTCTCTTTCTCCTTTCCTTCCCTCTCTCTAAAAATAAATATATCTCTTTTTTTAAAGTACAAATAGGTAGTTACAGAATAGCCACGAGGATGTAAAGTACAGTATAGGAAATATAGCCAATATGTATACCCATAGACATGAACAATGGTGGGGGGATTGCCTGAGGGAGTATGGGGTGCTGGGTAGAAGGGGGGGAAACAGGGACAACTGTAATGGCATAATCAATAAAATATAACTTTAAAAAATCAGCCAGGACAGTAAGTCTGAACACCATCAAACAAACCAACCTAATTAACATTTATAAAAACTTCGCACAACAAAAAAAGAACACATATCATTCTCAAGTACAGGGGACATTTACCAACATATATCATACTTGGGTCATAAAACAAGTCTCAACGAATTGAAAGGATTCAAGTGACATAAAATATGTTCTCATTCATAATGGAATTAAACTACAAATCACTAACAGAAAGATACTTTAAAAATCTCCAAGTATTTAGGAATTAAATAATACAGTTCCTAAAAACCCATGGATCAAAGAATAAATCAAATGAGAAATCCAAAAGCTGGTATTGGGTTGGCCAAAATGTTCATTTAGTTTTTTTCATAAAATAGACACATTTTTCATTTTCACCAATAACCTTATTGATTTGGATATTTTGAATATGTCAGCTATCTCCCGTGTGGCATAATGTTAATTGTTCTCAATTAATGTTTTGATTTGATCGCCATCAACTTCAACTGGTCTACCCGACCATGGAGCATCATCCGGTGAGAAATCTCCAGCATGAAACTTTGCAAGCCACTTTTGACACATTTTATCAGTCACACCACCTTCTCCATACACTGCAAACATCTTTTTCTGCGTTTCAGTTTCGTTTTACTTTTCTTGAAATAATAAAGCATAATATGCTGAAAGGGTTGCTTATTTTCTTCCATCTTCAATATTAAAATGGCTATACAAAAATTCACCAATTTTGATAATTTTTAAATGCATGCTGATATGTCAGCTGTCACAATACAATCTAACAAAATTGTTTCAAATTAAGTTAAAGACAACTAAGCACTACCAGAGCCATCTTAGTGCAAAAACCCAAACAACTTTTTAACCAACCCAGTACTTTGATAAGATCAATAAAATTGATATCTAGCCAAACTTCCAGAAAAAGAGTAAAGACATAGGTTATCAATATCAGAATGAGATGATGTTGCTACAAATCTCCCAGATATTAAAGAGATAATGAGGGAATATATGAACAACTTTTACATCAATAGTCAACCACTTAGATGGAATGGACAAATTCCATCAGAGACACAAATTACCAAAGCTCATCCGTGAGTAAACTCATAACCAGAAATGTTCTATAGCTACCAAAGTCATTGACTGTTTAGTTTAAATTTTTTATTTTATTTTATGTTTCCAGTTACATTTACATTCATTCAATTGAACTGCATTTACATTTAATTCAATTACATTCAGTTGACATTTAACATATTAGTTTCAGTTTTACAGCATAGTAATTAGACATATAATTTATGAAGTGATTCCCCCCAATAAGGCCAGTACCCACCTGGCACTATACATAGTTATCACAATTTTTTTCATTTTTATTTATTTATTCTTCTGGAGTCAGCTTTCATGATTCAATACCTTAAAGAGGAACAAATAATTAGGTCATTTTTAATATTTCAAATACAAATAAAAGACAGCTAAATAGCCACTCCACTGAATTTCTCCCAAATGACTTTAGAACCCATCCAAAACATATAATTCCTTTTTAAATTTTTTTCATTCAATATTATTTTTGTATTAGTTTCAGGTGTACAGCATAGTGATTAGACAATCATATACTTTACAAAGTGTTCCCCTTGATATTTCCTGTACTCAACTGGCACCATATGTAACAATATTATTGACTATATTCCTCATGCTGTACTTTTCACCCCTGTGAATGTGTACTTTTAAATATTTCTATTTAAAAAACCCTCTAGTTTCTGATAGCTTCACTAGCAACCAATCGATGCTTCTCTCTCACATTGATGTTTCTCTACCTCTCTTTCTCCTTCCCTTCTCCTCTTAAAAAAAAAAAAAAAAAAAAAAAAAAAAGCTGAAACAGTTTCTCACCAGTAGACCTGCTTTACAGAAATACAGGAGTCCTTTAGGGTCAAAGTGAAAGAACACTAGATGGTAATTCAAAGCTATAAGTAAAAGTAAGGAACACCTGTGTCTTAGTCAACTTGGATGCCATAACCAAATACCTTAGGCTGAGTGGCCTAAACAACAGTTCTTAGTTCCGGAAGCTGGGAAGTCCAAGGTCAAGGTGCCAGCAGATTTGGTGAAGGCCCACTTCCTGGCTTGCAGACAGTGATTTCTCATTGTGCCCTCAAAGTGCAGACAGATAAAGAGATCTCTCTTTTGTCTCTTCTTTTAAGGGCACTAATCTCATCATGAGAGCTCAACTCTCAAGATCTATTCATCTCCCAGAGGCTCCACCTCCAAATATCATATTGGGGGTTCAGGTTTGACATGAATTTTGGGGGACACAATTCAGTCTATGGCAAACAGTAAAGGTAACTGCATTGGTAAATGTAAAAGCCAGTACTATTGTATTTTGTATAGTTTGTAACTCCTCTTTTTCTTGTATTATTTAATAGGCAAATGCACAAAACAATCATTAAAAATCTATGGCTGCCCTGGTTGGGTGGCTCCATTGGTTGGAGAGTCATCCTGAACACCAAAAGGTTTCATGTTCAATTCCCAGTCAGGCAACATACCTTGCTTGTGGGATCGATATCCAATTGAGGCGGCATCTGATCGAGGATTCTCTCTCATACTGATGTCTGTCTGTCTGTCTGTCTCTCTCCCTCTGTCTCTGTCTTCCCCTTCCTCTCTCTCTAAAATCAATAAACATATCCTCGGGAGAGAATTACAAAAATTATATGGTAATGGGCTCCTATTATAAAGACACAACCTGTGACAATAATAATATAAAGGAGGGGGACACAGATGTATAGGAACAGAGTGTATAGTATTGAAACTCACTGATATTATTCAAATTAGGGTATTATAAGTTTATCCTTGATTGTCATAACATGTTATAGGTAATCCCCAAGGTAACCACTAAGAAATACCTAAAAAAATTTTTTTAAAGGAGAAGGGACTCAAGAAGGTGTGTGTTTAAAATAAATACAAAAACAGGCAGCGATGAAGGAACTGGGGAACAAAAACATACTAGACATACAGGAAACAAATAAATGGGAGAAGTAAATCCAAAAGAAAGCTGCGGTGGTTGTATTAGTATCAGGCAAAATAGAATACAGCTTTAAAATATAGCTTATAAAATTATAGGCATAATAAAATATGGCTTTAAAATTTCTTTCACAAGAGTCAAAGAAAAACATATTGATTTTAAAAAATTCAACCCATCAGCCCTGGCCGGGCAGCCCAGTTGGTAGGAGCATCCGCTCATGCACCAAAAAGGCTGTGGATTTGATCCCCAGTCAGGGCATATAGGCAGGTTGTGGGGTCAATCCTTGGTCAGGGTACATACGGGAGGCAACTGATCAATGTTTCTCTCTCACATCATGTATCCCTCTCTCTCTGCCTTCCTCTCCCTCTAAAACCAATAAACATATCCTCGAGTGAGGATTAAAAAAACCCAAAAAGTTCAACCCATCAAGAAGCTATAACAATTATAAACACATACACACCAAACAACAGAGCTCCAAAATATATGAACCCAAAACTGACAGAACCGAAGGGAGAAATAGACAGGGCAGGGCAAAAGTACATTTACAGTTGTGAGTATGAAAAACACAGAGTTTATTCTTGTATAATTATTTATTAATTATACTATTATTTTTCATAGGAACAACTGTAAACCTACTTTTGCCCCACCCTGTATAATAACAGTTGGAAACTTTATTTATTTTAAGATTTTAGTTATTTATTTTTAGAGAGAGGGGAAGGGAGGAAGAGAGGGATACATCAATGTGTGGTTGCCTCTCGTGTGCCCCCTACTGGGAACCTGGCCCACAACCCAGGCATGCGCCCTGACTGGGAATTGAACCGGTGATGCTTTGGTTAGCAGGCTGGCATTCAATCCACTGAGCCACACCAACCAGAGCAATAATTGGAAACTTTAATTCCCCACTTTCATAATGTATTGAACAACTAGACAGAAATTCAGTATGGAGATAGAGGACTTGAACACTAAGTTACCTAGATCTAACGAAATATATAGAACATTTAACCCAACACTAAGCAAAATAAACATTCTTCTCAACAGCACGTGGAATATTCTCAAGGACAGACCAGTTGTTAGGCCACAAAACAAGTCCTCACAAAACAATTTAAAATAAATTTGAACAAACTGAAAAAATACAAAGAATCTTCTTTGACCATAATGGAATGAAACTAGAAATCAGTAACAAAACAAAATTGTTTTTTGTGTGTGGAAAATTCCGAACATATGGACATTAAAGGACATGCTCTTAAATAACCAATGAGTCCAAGAAGAAATCACAAAGGAAAGCTTTTAAATACTTGGATACTACAGAAATGGGGAAAAAAAACCCAAAACCTTACAGGAATGCAGTGCTCTGAGGGAAATTTATAGCTCTAAATGACTACTACATAAAAACAAATCCATTAACACCTAACTACACCTTACGGAACAAATAAAAGAAAAGCAAACTAAACTCAAAGTCAGTAGATGTAAGGAAATAATGAGGCCCAAAGTGGAGACAAATGAAATAAAGCACAGAAACAAAATAAAATCTACTATACAAGCTGGCTCTTTGAAAAGATCAATAAAATGAACAATTATTTAGACACAGTGGCTAAGAAAAATGAAGACTCAAATTACTAACATTATAAGTGAAAAATAGAATATTACTACTGATTTTACAGAAATAAAAAAAGGGTAAGAGAATACTATGGACAATATATGCCAGCATATTAGGAAACCCAGATGAATATCTGGAAACACAAAATCTACCAACATTGACCCAAGGAGAAATAGAAAGTCTGAATAGCTCTATAACAAGTAAAGGAATTGAGTCAGTAATCATAAAACATCCCAAGAAAGGAAAGCCCAAAACCAGACAGTTTCACCGATGTATTCCACCAAACAGTAAGGAATTAACACGAACCCATCCCAAAGTCTTGCAAAAAATAGAAGTGGAGGGAACATCTCTTAACTCATTCTATGAAGCCAGCATAACCCTGATGTCAAAGTCAGACAAAGATATCACAAGAAAAAAATTTAGACACCAATGAATATAAACACAAACATCCTCATGGTACTATTAGTTCTAATGTTATGTGTGTGTGTGTGTGTGTATTCCTTGGATTTCTACATATAAGATCATGCCATCCACAAATAGAGATAGTTTTCCATCTTCCTGTCTACTTTGGATGCCTCTCATTTCATTCTCTGCCTAACTGTTCTGGATAGAACTTCTGGTACTATACTAAACAGAAGTGGTGAAAATGGGAACCTTTGCCTTGTTCCTGATCTTATAGGGAGAGCTTCTAGTATTTCACTACTGATTATATTAGTTTTGGGTTTTTCCAAAAACCCATTTTATCATGGTGAGGAACAACTGTAAACCTACTTTTTTCTTGTATTCCTAGTTTTTAAAATATATTTTATTGATTATGCTATTAGAGTTGTCCCAATTTTTCTCCCTTTGCCCCGCTCCACCTGGTACCCGCCATTCTCTCCAGCAATCCCGCCCCCCCCCATTAGTTCATGTTCATATGTCATACATGGAAGTTCTTTGGCTTCTTCATTTCCTATACTGTTCTTAACATTTCCCTGTCTATTTTGTACGTACCATTTATGCTTCTTATTCCCTGTACCTTTTCCCTCCTTCCCCCACCTTCCTGCTGATAACCCTCCTTGTGATCTCCATATCTATGATTCTATTCCTGCTCTGCTTGTTTGCTTAGACTGCTTTTTAAAATTCAGTTGTTGATAGTTGTGAATTTGTTGCCATTTTAATGTTCATAGTTTTGATCTTCTTATTTTTCTTAAGTCCCTTTAACATTTCATGTAATAATGGCTTGGTGATGATGAACTCCTTTAGCTTTACCTTGTGTGGGGAGCACTTTGTCTGCCCTTCCATTCTAAATGAAAGCTTTGCTGGATAGAGTAATCTTGGGTGTAGGTCCTTGCCTTTCATGACTTGGGATACTTCTTTCCAGGCCCTTCTTGCCTGCTGATTTTGAGAAATCAGCTGATAGTCTATGAGCACTCCTTTGTAGGCAAATGTTTCCTTCCTTCTTGCTGCTTTTAAGATGTCTCTTTGTCTTAATCTTGGGGAATGTAATATGATGTGTCTTGGTGTGCTCCTCTTTGGGTCCAACTTCTTTGGGACTCTCTGGGCTTCTTGAACTTCCTGGAAGTCTATTTCCTTTGCCAGATTGGGGAAGTTCTCCTTCATTATTTTGGGGTTTTCTTTCAGGTTAAGTTGTTGATAGTTGTGAATTTGTTGTCATTTTGCTGTTCATATTTTTGATCATCTTCTTTTCCTTAGATAAGTCCCTTTAACATTTCATATACTAAGGGCTTGGTGATGATGTACTTCTTTAACTTGACCTTGCCTGGGGAGCACTTTATCTGCCCTTCCATTCTAAATGACAGCTTTGCTGGATAGAGTAATCTAGGTTGTAGGTCCTTGTTTTTTAATCACTTTGAATACTTCTTGGCAGTCCCTTCTAGCCTGAAAAGTTTCTTTTGAGAAATCAGCTGACAGTCTTATGGGAACTCCTTTGTAGGTAACTAACTACTTTTCTCTTGCTGCTGCTTTTAAGATTCTCTTTTTATCTTTAACCTTTGGCATTGTAATATTGATGTGTCTTGGTGTGTATTGGGTCCATGTTGTTTAGGACTGTCTGTGCTTCCTGGACTTGTGTGTCCATTTCCTTCACCAAATTAGGGAAGTTTTCTTTCATTATTTTTTTAAAGTAAGTTTTCAATTCCCTTCTCTTCCTGTTTTCCTCTGGCACCCTTATGACTCTGATATTGGTAGATGTCCCAGAGGCTCCTTAGCCTATCCTCATTTTTTTTTGAATTCTATTTTCTTCTTGCTGTTTTTATTGAATGTTTTTTCTTCCTTATGTTCTAAATTGTTGATTTGGTTCTTGTCTTCATCCCCTCCACTGTTGATTATTATTATTATTTTAAGATTTATTTATTTTTAGACAGAGGGGAAGGGAGGGAGAGAGAGAAAAACATCAATGCGTGGTTGCCTCTCGTGCCTCCCCAACTGGGGACCTGGCTCACAACGCAGGCATGTGCCCTGACTGGGAATCCAACCAGTGACCCTTTCTTTCACAGGTTGGCATCCAATCGACTGAGTCACACCAGCCAAGGCCCCTGTAGATTATTCTTTATTTCACTTAATGTAACCTTTATTTCTGCCTGGGTCTTTCTTTTGTGCTGTTGAAGTACCCAATATTCCTTGAGCATCCTGACCAGTAGTGTTTTGAACTCTGCTTCTGACAGGTTGTTTATCTCCATTCATTTAGTTCCTTTTCTGGTGTTCTGTTCTGTTTTTTCATTTGGGCCATATTTCTTTGTCTCCTCATTTTGGCAGCCTCCCTGTGTTTGTTTCTGTGTGTTAGGTGGAGCTGCTTTGAATCCCTGTCTTAGTAGCATGGCCTATTGTAGACAAGTGCTCCTATAAGTTATATGGGGTGGTCCTTAGGTAATCTCCCAGGAGGAGCAACCCATGTCACTGCTCTGTGGCTGTGTGTAGGGGAGGGCTCAGAGAGGGGACAATACCGCTGCCTGGCATCTGGAGTTTTGTCTAGGAGGAAGCTGTCTCCTGTCACTCACTCTGATACCAGTAACTTCAGTTTCTCCCCGTATGCCACTGGTGCTCTTCCAGCTTGCCCTGGTGCTGAATCCCAGAGGGAGCAAATCTGTCTAAGTCTTAAGTCCATTTCAGGCCCTTTAAGAAGAGTCTTCTATGAATCCTGAAGCTTCTTCTGCTGTGCCAACCCCCACTGGTTTTTACAGGCAGAAGTTACGGAGATTTATCTTCCTGGCACTGGAACCCTGGGCTAGGTGGTCTGGTCTAGGGCTGGGATCCCTCACTCCTGAGTTATCCCTCCCAATTTTTATCCACCACATGTGAATGTGGACTGCTGTACTGCACCTCTGTCCCACTCCACATCTCCGCATCTCCTCCCCTCCTACCCATCTGGATGAATGTGGCTTTCTTAAATCCTTTGTTGTCAGACTTCCATAAACCTCAGTTTTCTAACGATTCTGGGTGATATTTGTATTGTAACCTAGTTGCAATTTTTAAAATGTTTTATTTATTTATTTTTAGAAAGAGGGGAAGGGAGGGAGAAAGAGAGGGAGAGAAACGTTGATGTGTGGTTGACTCTTGCACATCCCCAACTAGGGACCCGGCCCACAACCCAGGCATGTGCCCTGCCTGGGAATCGAACCAGCAACCCTGTGGTTTGCAGGCTGGCACTCAATCCACTGAGCCACACCAGTCAGGGCCTAGTTGTAATTTTTGCTGTAGTTGTACAAGGAGAGGCATGTTTACTACGCTTCCATCTTGACTGGAAGTCTTCTATTCCTAGTTTAAGTGTTTTTAATCATGAAACGATGTTGAATTTTGTCAAAAGTTTTCCTGCATTTATTGAGATAATTGCATTTCCCCCCCTCCCTACTAGTAATATTACAGCAGTTGATTTTTGTATGTTGAACTATCCTTATATTCCTTGGATAAATCTTATGTGATCATGTTGTATAATCATTTTAATATACTGCTACATTCATCTGCTGGTATTTTCTTGAGGATAAAGAAATTCAGCAAAGTTGTAGGATACAAGATCAATATTTTAAAAAATCAGTATCTATGCACTAGCTATGAGCAATCTAAGAAGGAAGTTTATAAAATCATTCTACTTACAATACCATCAAAAAGAATAAAATAGAAATAAGTTCAATCAAGGCAGTACAAGACTTGTGAACCTCAAACCATAAAATCCTTTGGAAAGAAATTAAAGACAACCTAAAAAATGGAAAGACATCTTGTGTTCAAGGGTTGAGAGACGTAATATTGTTAAGATGACAATATTCCCAAAGAATTCTACATACTGAAAGCAATCCCTACCAAAACCCCCAAAGTATTTTTTTTTTGCAGAAACAGAAAAAGTGACCCTAAAATTCATATGGAATTGCTAGTACCCCAAATAGTCTAAACAATCTTGAAAAAGAAGAATGAAGTTGGAGGATTCACACTTCTCAGTTTCAAAATGTACTACGAAGGTACAGTTATTAAGACAGTGTGGTGGATTGAGGCAGCAGATGGTGGCGAGATAGGTGGGAGCAGAGTCCACTTCCCCTCAGCACCAGTGAAACACCTAGCTGATCTGAGGAACAGAGCAAACAGCCAATGGTGTTCCAGCATATATGAAGATCGGAAACCAAATATAGAGGACATTGAAAGATCTGACGGTAAGAAGAGTGCTTAAGGACAATAAGGTCCCTGGGACCTGCACGGGGACCAGGGTGGCTGAAGCCCCAGCCTGGGAGCAGGGTCTGCTGCAGGATTCTTGGGAGAGCGCCACGCCGAGCTGTGTGAGCAGCCAGGTGCTTGTTTGGACCAGGGGGGCTTGAATAGGAAGAAGTTCTCAAAAAGAAAAAGAAAATAGAGGCACTCAGCGGCTAGTTAGAGAACTCCCCGCAGCAGCCGCGGCCTCTGGCACTCCTCCCCACTCAGCCCCTGGACTGTGAACTCGGGATAAGCAGCCCCTGGCGCTCACCTGAAGCCCGGTTGTGCGCACCCAGATTAGCGGACTGGGGGCCTACAGCTGAAATCCCAGCTGGCCGCCCACACCTGAGACCCTGGCGGGGCACCCACACCTGAAACCTCAGGTGGGTACACACCGGGAGCAGAGGCTAGCTGCCCCACGCACAAGCCCCAGGCAGCAGACCAGCCCGCTGCGCGACTCAGTCCCAAGGCGGCGGACCAGCAGGCCCCGTGCAACTCAGGCCCAGAGCAGCGGACCAGCCGGCCGTGCGCAACCCAGGCCCAAAGCGGCAGCCATGCTGCCTGCAAGGGACCACACCTAAAAGCACCGGTTCTGAACGACTCCTACCTAGGCCCTGTGCACAGAGCCCTGCAGGGCCTACTGGCTCTTTAGGACTAAGGCAGAACACCCAGCAGAGGGGAGCTGCAGGGCTAGGGGAGACTGCATTCCCCGGAAAGACTCGACTCAGTAGGGGGCTGAACTACCCCAGAGCAGCACGGAGAGCCCCTAGCATCCAAGACAGCAAAGAGCAAGAAGGGGGAGTGTGAGTTGCCCCTAATTGGTGCAACTCAAGGACAGCACAACTGGTGAACTAAAGGCCTAGTGGGGAGCAGAAGGACCCTGAGGAACTGGACTGTAGGCCGAACAACAGCAAAGAGTGTGGCTCATGAAGGGAAAAAGTGAAACCAATCCTTCCAACCACCCCCTCCCATTTCACAGACAGGAAGACCAGCAGAACTGATCTGACCGGTTTAAAGCCAGCAGAAGACTTTTTTTTTTTCTTTCCTCCTTTCCCCCTGAATTTCTTCTTCCTTTCTGTCCTTCTTTCTTTTTTTATTCCTTCTTCCTTCCATCCTTTACCTTTTTTATTCCTTCTTCCTGCCTTCTTTTATTTATTCTTTTGTTTTAATTTTTGTTAAAATTCCTTCTTATCTTGCCTCCGATCTTTCTTTATTCCTTCTTCCTTCCTTCCTTTCCTTTTCTATTCCCTTTTCCCCTCCTTCCCTTCTTCCCCCCCCCTTCTCTTTTTCCCACAGGTGAGACAACAAAACCTGGAGTGCTGAAAAGACCAGAGTTAGACCGTGTTACACCCATAAACGTCAGCTCAAGACCAGTGAGCACAGGAGATTAAGGAGACAGCACCACTGAATCCCATTGGCATTCTACCATAGAAGTTCATACCATAAACCCAGGGAGTCAGAATAGATCAATTTAAGAAGCAGAGGCTAACAAGAAGAGTCTCACAAACAATGGGAAGACGAAGAAACAATCCCCAAATGAAAGGAGAGGAGGAAGTCTCAGAAAGAATGCTAACTGAAAAAGAGGCAACTCAACTATCAGATACTGAGTTCAAAGCAATGGTTATCAGGAAGCTCACTGAGCTCACAGAGAATTACCAGAAACTACAGGGAAACTACAATGAACTCACTGCAAACTATATTAACATGAAAAAGGAAATAGAAACTATCAACAAGGGCCAAGAGGAAATGAAGAATACAATTTCTGAATTGAAGAACACAGCAGAAGAAATGAAAAGCAGACTTGATGAAGCAGAGGATCGGATCAGCGAGCTGGAGGACAAAGTAGAAAAAAAACACCCAGAAAGAGCAAGAAAAAAAGAGGCTCAGAAAGAATGAAGAGGGATTAAGGGAAATGCAGGACAACATGAAACGTAACATTATCCATATAATAGGAATACCAGAAGGAGAAGAAGAAGAGCAAGGGATAGAAAACATGTTTGAAAAAGTAATGATGGAAAATTTCCCTAATCTGATGAGAGAAAATGTCATCCAAATCCAGGAAACAAAGAGAGTCCCAATCAAGAGGAACCCAAAGAGGCCCACTGCAAGACACATCATAATTAAAATGGCAAAATTCCAAGACAAAGAGAGGATCTTAAAGGCAGCAAGGAAGAAATAGGAAGTAACATACAAGGGAGCCCCAATAAGGTTAGCAACTGACTTCTCAATGGAAATGCTCCAAGCCAGAAGAGAATGGCAAAAAATATTCCAAGTAATGAGAACCAGAGGCCTGCAACCAAGGCTACTTTACCCAGCAAGGCTCTCAATCAAGATAGAAGGCCAAATAAAGAGTTTCCCAGACAAAAGAAGTCTAAAAAGAATACAATTCCACCAAACCAGCTCTGCAAGACATGCTAAAGGGGCTGCTGTAAGGAAAAGAAGGAAAAGAGAGAAAGAGGGAAGAACACAGGTACAAAGAATCTGTAATGAATAAATACCTATCAATAATAACCTTAAATGTAAATGGATTAAATGCTCCAATCAAAAGACATAGAATAGCTGAATGGATAAGAAAACATGACCCACACATATGCTGCCTACAAGAGACCCATCTCAGGACAAAAGACCTACACAGACTGAAAGTGAAGGGCTGGAAACAAATTTTCCAAGCAAACAGACAGGAAAAAAAAAAGCAGGGGTAGCAATACTCATATCAGACAAAATAGACTTCAAAAGAAGGGCCATAAAGAGAGACCCAGAAGGTCACTTCATAATACTCAAAGGAAGAATCCACCAAACAGACATAAACATTGGAAATATATATGCACCCAACATAGGAGCACCCAAATACATAAAGAAAATCTTGGAGGACTTCAAGAAAGATATTGACAGCAACACAATTATAGTAGGGGACTTTAACACCCCACTGTCAAAAATGGACAGGTCTTCCAAACAAAATATCAAGAAGGATACTGTGTCACTTAACAATACCCTAGATGAGATGGACTTAACTGATATATATAGAGCTTTTCATCCCAAAGAAGCAAAATACACATTCTTTTCAAGTGTACATGAAACTTTTTCAAAGATAGATCACATGATAGGACACAAAGCAAGCCTCAACAAAGTCAAGAAAATTGAAATCATATCAAGCATTTTCTCTGACCACAAGGGACTGAAACTAGAAACCAACCCCAAAGGAAAAAACCCAAAACACTCAAAATCATGGAGACTGAATAGCATGCTATTAAACAATGAATGGGTCAAGAATGAGATTAGGGAAGAAATCAAAAACTTTCTGGAAACAAATGAAAATGAACTCACAATAACCCACAACCTATGGGACACAGCAAAGGCAGTCCTGAGAAGGAAGTTCATAGCAATACAGGCCTACCTTAAAAAGATAGAAACATTTCAAACAAACAACCTAACCCTACGCCTACAAGAACTCAAGGAACAACAACAAAGACAGCCCAGAGCAAGCAGAAGGAAGGAAATAACCAAGATCAGAGCAGAGTTAAATGACATAGAGACTAAAAGCACAATTGTAAGGATCAATGAATCCAGGAGCTGGTTCTTTGAAAAGATAAACAAAATTGACAAGCCTTTAAGTAGGCTCATCAAGAAAAAAAGAGAGAGGATCCAAATAAACACAATTAGAAATGAAAGAGGAGAGATTACAACTGATACCACAGAAATACAAAGGATTGTAAGAAATTACTATGAAGAACTGTATGCCAAGAAATTGGAAAACCTAGGTGAAATGGACACATTTCTAGAAAAATATAATCTTCCAAAACTGAATGAAGAAGCAGAAAACCTGAACAGACCAATAACAGCAGATGAAATTGAAGCAGTCATCAAAACACTCCCAACACACAAAAGCCCTGGACCAGATGGTTTCACAGGAGAATTCTACAAAGCATTTAAGGAAGAGCTAACCCCTATCCTTCGCAGACTATTCGAAAAAATCCAAACTGATGGAAGACTCCCAAACTCTTTTTATGAAGCCAGCATCATCCTAATCCCCAAACCAGATAAAGACACAATGAAGAAAGAAAACTTCAGGCCAATATCGCTGATGAACATAGACGCTAAAATTCTCAACAAAATTTTGGCAAACCGCATCCAGCAATACATTAAAAAGACCATACACCATGACCAAGTGGGATTCATCCCAGGGATGCAAGGATGGTACAATATCCTCAAATCAATAAACATAATACACCACATCAACAACAGCAAAGACAAAAATCACATGATCATATCAATAGATGCGGAAAAAGCATTTGATAAGATACAGCACCCATTTCTGATAAAAACACTCAGCAAAGTGGGAATAAAGGGAGCATTCCTCAACATAATAAAGGCCATAGATGAGAGACCTACAGCCAACATCATACTCAATGGACAAAAACTTAGAGCTTTCCCACTAAGATCAGGAACAAGACAAGGATGCCCTCTCTCACCACTCCTATTCAACATAGTATTGGAAGTCCTAGCCACATCAGACAAGAAAAAGCAATAAAAGGCATCCAAATTGGAAAGGAGGAAATGAAACTGTCACTGTTTGCAGATGACATGATAGTGTACATGGAAAATCCTATAGACTCCACCAAAAAACTACTCGACCTAATAAATGAATTTGGCAAAACAGCTGGATACAAAGTCAATACTCAGAAATCAAAGGCATTCCTGTATACTAACAATGAAACTGCAGAAACAGAAATCAGGAAAAAAAATCCCATTTGATATAGCAATAAGAAAAATAAAGTACCTAGGAATAAACCTAACCAAGGAGGTAAAAGACCTGTTCTCAGAAGACTACACAACACTGAAGAAAGAAATTAAGGAAGACACAAAGAAATGGAAGCATGTACCATGCTCTTGGATTGGAAGAATTAACATCATCAAAATGGCCATACTACCCAAAGCAATTTATAGATTCAATGCAATCCCTATTAGAGTACCCATGACATATTTCACAGATATAGAACAAACATTTCAGAAATTTATATGGAACCATAAACGACCCTGAATAGCTGCAGCAATTTTGAGAAAGAAGAACAAAGCAGGAGGGATCACAATACCTGATATCCAACTGTATTACAAGGCCACTGTAATCAAAACAGCCTGGTACTGGCATAAAAACAGGCACATAGACCAATGGAACAGAACAGAGAGCCCAGAAATAAACTCAAGTCTGTATCGTCAAGTAATATTTGACAAAGGAGGCAGGAGCATAAAATGGAGCAAAAACAGCCTCTTCAACAGATGGTGTTGGGAGATCCGGACAGCTACATGCAAAAAAAATGAAACTCGATCACCAACTTACGCCATACACAAAAATAAACTCAAGATGGATAAAAGACTTAAATATAAGTCGTAACACCATAAAAGTCCTCGAGGAAAACATTGGCAGGAAAATCTCAGACATTCCACGCAGCAGCATCCTCACAGACATGTCCCCTAAAGCAAGGGACTTAAAGGAAAGAATAAACAAATGGGACCTCATCAAAATAAAAAGCTTCTGCATGGCTAAAGAAAACAGCACCAAATTACAAAGAGAACCAACAGTATGGGAAAACATATTTGCTAATGATACCTCAGACAAGGGCCTGATTCCAAAATATATAAAGAACTCACAAGACTCCACTCCAGGAAGACAAACAACCCAATTAAAAAATGGGCAAAGGACTTGAACAGACATTTCTCCAAGGAAGACATACAGAGGGCCCAGAGACATATGAAAAGATGCTCAGCATCACTAGCCATCAGAGAGATGCAAAATTAAAACCACAATGAGGTACCACCTCACACCAGTCAGAGTGGCCAACATAAACAAATCCACAAACAAATGTTGGAGAGGATGAGGAGAAAAGGGAACCCTAGTGTACTGTTGGCGGGAATGCAGACTGGTGAGGCCACTGTGGAAAACAGTATGGAATTTCCTCAGAAAACTAAAAATGGAACTGCCCTTTGACCCAGCAATTCCACTGCTGGGATTATACCCTAAGAACCCTGAAACACCAATCCAAAAGAACCTGTGCACCCCAATGTTCATAGCAGCACAATTTACAATAGCCAAGTACTGAAAGCAACCTAAGTGCCCATCAGCAAACGAGTGGATCCAAAAACTATGGTATATTTACACAGTGGAATTCTATGCAGCAGAGAGAAAGAAGGAGCTTATACCCTTTGCAACAGCATGGATGGAACTGGAGAGCATTATGTTAAGTGAAATAAGCCAGACGGTGAGGGACAAATACCATATGATCTCACCTTTAACTGGAACATAATAAATATAAGAAAAAAAGTTAACAAAATATAACCAGAGACATTGAAGTTAAGAACAATCTAACAATGGGCGGGGGGCGGGAGTGGGGAGGGGACAGTGAGGAGAGGGGATTACAGGAACTACTATAAAGGACACATGGACAAAATCAAGGGGGAGGGTGGAGGTGGGGGAGGGAGGGGGTTCAGCTGCTGTGGGGTGGAGGGATGGGGAGAAAAGGCACACAACTGTAATTGAATAACAATAAAAAATTAAAATAAAAAAAAGAATATAACGCTAGCCCCACAATGTTAGCTTTTTAATACTATTGCTAAGAAAATAAAGGAAGGTATTGTTTTGCCTTGAAAAAAAAAAAAAGACAGTGTGGTAATGGCATTAGGATAGACATATAGAGCAATGGAATAAAATTGAGAGTCTAAATAGTAACCATACAATTGTTTCATTAAGAGCATCAACATGGACAGTAGTCAAGATGGCGTCAGAGTAAACACGGCTCACTTACTTGCACAACCACATCAAAATTACAACTAAAATATAGAACATCCATCACTCAGAACCATCAGAAATTGAGCTGAATGGAAACCTGACAGCTACGGGGTTAAAGAAACCACATCCATCCAGACTGGTAGCAGGAGAGGAGAAACGGAATAGGCTGGTCCCACAACCACATGTGGTGGATAAAAATTCAGGAGGGATATCTTGGGAGCGAGGAGTCTCAGCCCCACACCAGTCCCCCCAGCCCAGGGTTCCAGTGCCAGAAAGATAAGCAGTTCCCATAACTTCTGGCTGCAAACAGCAGTGGGGATTGAGTAGGTGGAAGAAACTTCTGGAGTCCCAAGCAGTTCCTCTTAAAGAACTCACAAACCGACTTACTTAGACTCACTCCCCCTGAGTTCCAGGACTGGTGTAGCAGTCTGAAAGACACCAGTGTCATATGGTGAGGAACCGAAGTGTCTGGCATCAAAGTGAGAGCTGGGGATAGCTTTCTCCCAGACAGAAATGCAGGCAGAGGCCATTGTCCCTTTAATGAATCCTCCTCCCACAGAGTTACAGAGCTGGCAGGCAGGTGCCAAATCTGAGACTCCATCAACCTGGCTAACATTGTTTGCCCAGCCCTGGAGGTCTCCTGAGACTCCATTTCACCCAGCTTACAGGCTCACCCAAGCTGTTAACAGTGACTTTTCCATATGAATGGCTGGTCTTGCCTCATGCTTCACAACTTCCTAAATCCTCTCAGACAAACAACAGCCAGCCCCCCATCCCTACCCCGTACCTCTTGCTAAGTGTCCCCAGGCCCAGCACTAGCAGCAGCCAGCCTAGATTCACAGCTTGGCTTCACCTGGGAATATCCAAGTCCAGTACAAGTAGCAGCCATCTCAGATTGTTTTATAGCTCATACAGAGTGGCCCAGAGCAGAACACAGGTTGGGGCTGACCTTGGCCTGTACAACCCAGGAAACCCAAGAGCCTGTGCATCCACTGGACAGCTACAGACCCTGTTGGAGCACCACTGTCCTATTCTAGCATAGCTGGTCCTCTACAGAGAGTGGAGGTTGGTGATCAGTGGGCATAGCCAGTCTTTGCAGCTGACTGGCCTGAGTAAATTCCTCCCATTGACCAACAGCAAACAAGGCTCAACTACAAGAGGAGTGAGTATTCAGCCTACACAAAGGGTGCACCTTGAGTACCCAACTTGGGTGATAGGGGAGGCTTGCCACTGGACCCTGCATGACGCCTACTATATTATGCCATGCTGCCAAAACAGGGAGTCATAGCAGCTCTACCTAATACCTAGAAACAAACACAAGGAGACTGACAAAATGAAGAGACAAAGAAATATGGCCCAAATGAAAAAACAGATCAAAACTCTAGAAAAAGAACTAAATATAATGGAGATAAGCAATCTATCAGATGCAGAGTTCAAAACCCTGGTTATAAGAATACTCAAGGAACTTAGTGAGGACCTCAACAGCATAAAATAGATCCAGTCAGAAATGATGGATACAGTAAGTGAAATAAAGAACAATTTACAGAGAAACAATAGTTGAGTGGATGTTCTAGATCAATGATTTGGAACATAAGGAAGAAAAAAAAAACAACCAATCAGAACAACAAGAAGTATAAAGAATCCAAAAGAACAAGGACAGTGTAATGAGCCTTGGAAAAACTTCAGGAGTTCCAACATTCACATCATAGTGGTAGAAGAAGGAGAAGAGAAAGAGCAAGAAATTGGAAATCTATTTGCAAAAATAATGAAAGTAAATGTCCCTAATTTGGTGAAGGAAATAGACATGCAAGTCCAGGAAGCACATAGAGTCTCAAATAAGATGGATGCAAAGAGGCCTACTTCAGAGAACCAAGATGGCGGCGTAGGTAGACACACTGCGCCTCCTCGCACAACCAGAACTGACAGAAAATTGAACGGCAAGGAAGTCTGACACCAAGTAGATAAAAAAGAAACATACATCCAGACCGGTAGGAGGGGCAGAGACGGGCACCGGGGCGGAAAGGACTCACATAGCCGTGGCGGGACCGAGACTGGCGGAGTGTGGGATGAACGGCGCAGGCAGTCTGACCACTAGCAGACCCTGTGGCCCCACATTTGCACACATATAAACCGAGAGGGCCGGACTCAGAGTGGCGGAGAAAGGGGCAGGCAGAGCGGCAGGTAGTACCCTGCGGCCCACCCCCCACACACACACGCACAGATAAACCGGGACGAACGGTGGGGAGTGAAGCAGACTGCGTAACCCAGGGCTCCAGCTTGGGGAAATAAAGCCTCAAACCTCTGATTGAAAACGCCTGTGGGGGTTGGGGCGGCAGCAGGAGAGACTCCCAGCCTCACAGGAGAGGTTGTTGGAGAGACCCACAGGGGCCTATGGCGTGCACAAGCCCACCCACTCGGAAACCAGCACCAGAGGGGCCCAATTTGATTGTGGGTAGTGGAGGGAGTCACTGAAATCTGGTGGAGAGTGGAGCGGGCGCCATTGCTCCCTGTCGGCCCCTCCACCACGTACAGCGTCACAGCACAGCCACCAGTGTTACCCCACGCTGGTGAACATCTAAGGCTCTGCCCCTTTAAGTAACAGACGCGCCAAGACAAAAAAAAATGGCCCAAATGACAGAACAGATCAAAGCTCCAGAAAAAATACAACTAAGCGAGGAAGAGATAGCCAACCTATCGGATGCACAGTTCAAAACACTGGTTATTAAGACGCTCACAGAATTGGTTGAATTTGTTCAAAAACTAGATGAAAAAATGAAGCCTATGCTAAGAGAAACAAAGGAAAATGTACAGGGAAAATGTACAGTTTCCTTCGCAGTGATGCGAAGGAAACTGGGACTCAAATCAACAGTGTGGACCAGAAGGAAGAAACATCCAACCAGAAAAGAAGGAAGAAACAAGAATTCAGAAAAATGAGGAGAGGCTTAGGAACCTCCAGGACATCTCGAAACGTTCCAACATCCGGATCACAGGGGTGCCAGAAGGAGAAGAGGAAGAACAAAAAATTGAAAACTTATTTGAACAAATAATGAAGGAGAACTTCCCCAGTCTGGCAAAGGAAATAGACTTCCAGGAAGTCCAGGAAGCTCAGAGAGTCCCAAAGAAGCTGGACCCAAGGAGGAACACACCAAGGCACATCATAATTACATTACCCAAGATGAAACAGAAGGAGAGAATCTTAGAAGCAGCAAGAGAAAAGGAGACAGTTACCCACAAAGGAGTTCCCATAAGACTGTCAGCTGATTTCTCAAAAGAGACCTTACAGGCAAGAAGGGACTGGCAAGAAGTATTCCAAGTCATGAAAGGCAAGGGCCTACATCCAAGATTGCTCTAACCAGCAAAGCTATCATTTAGAATGGAAGGGAAGATAAAGTGCTTCTCAGATAAGGTCAAGTTAAAGGAGTTCATCATCACCAAGCCATTATTATATGAAATGTTAAAGGGATTTATCTAAGAAAAAGAAGATAAAAAATATGAACAGTACAAATGACAGCAAACTCAGTTATTAACAACCACACCTAAAACCAAAACAAAAGCAAACTAAGCAAACAACTAGAACAGAAACAGAACCACAGAAATGGAGATCACATGGAGGGTTATCAATAGGGAATTTGGAGGGGGAGAGAGGGGGGAATGGTACAGAGAATAAATAGCATAAATGATAGGTGGAAAATAGACAGGGGGAGGGTAAGAATAGTGTAGGAAATGTAGAAGACAAAGAACTTATAAGTATGACCCATGGACATGAACTATAGGGGGGGAATGTGGGAGGGAGGGGGTGGGCAGGATGGAGTTGAGTGAAGGGGCGGAAATGGGACAACTGTAATAGCATAATCAATAAATATATATATATATATATATATAAAAAGAGGCCTACTTCAAGACATGTCATAATTAAAATGGCAAAGGTTAAAGAGAAAAAGAGAATCTTAAAACCGGAGAAAGAAAAGCCATTAGTTACCTACAGGGGACACAAGACTGTCAGCTGCTTTCACAAAAGAAACTTTGCAGACTAGAAGGGATTGACAAGAAATATTCAAAGTCATGAAAAGCAGGGACCTACAGCTAAGGTTGCTCTATCCAGCAAAGCTGTCATTTAGAAATGAAGGGCAGATAAAGAGCTTCCCAGACAAGGAAAAACTAAACGAGTGCATCATCACCAAACCATTATTACATGAAATGTTAAAGGGACTTCTTTAAGAATAAGATCAAAACTATGAATAACAAAATGGCAATTATACATATCTATCAACAATTGAATCTAAAAAACAAACTAAGCAAACACGGGGAACATAGACAGAATCATGAATACGGAGAGCGTTTTGATGGTTGCCAGATGGGAAGGGGGTGTCGGGGGAGAGTGGGTGAGGAGGTAAGGGGATTAAGAAGTACAAAAACATAGTTACAGAATAGCCATGGGTACTTAAAGTACAGTATAGGAAATGGAGTAGCCAATGAACTTTTACCCATGACCCATGGACATGAACAATGGCATGGGGATTCCTGAGGTGTGGGGGTGGCTGTGTGGTGGGTGGGGAAAGGGGAAAAATTGGGACAACTGTAATAGCATAATCAATAAAATACAATTTTAAAATAAAGAGTGCCAAAATGAGTCAATAGGAATAGAACAGGCCTTTCAACGAATGCTGGCAAATATGAATATCCACATGTAAAACAATAAAGTTAAACCCATATCACATACCATATAGAAAAATCAATTTGGATCAAATCTCTAAGTGTAAGAGATGAAACTATAAAATGCTCAGAGGGAAATGCAGGTGTTAATCTTTATAATATTTGTAATGGTTTCTTAAATATGACACCAAAAGCATGAGCATAAAGGAAAAAAAATTGAACATCATCAACATTAAAATCTTATGAAAAGATTTTCTACAGGATGGCAGAAAATACTTGCAAATCATATATCTGATAAAGCCTAGTATCCAAAATATATAAAGAATTCTTATAACTGAACAACAAAAAGGCATGCAGGGCAAGTAAAAAGTGGACATAAGTTTTGAACAGTTATGGTATTTCTCCAAAGATATACACAGGGACAACAAACCCATGAAAAGATTTTTAACATCTCTAGCCACTAGGGAGATGCGAATAAAAACCACAATGAGAAACTTCACATCCACTAGAATGAGTGCAATTTCTTTCTTTCCTTTTCCCTTTCCCTTTCCCTTTCCTTTCCTTTTCTTTTTCCCTCCCTGCCTCCCTTCCTCCCTTCCTCCCTTCCTTCCTGAAAGATAAGTGTTGGCAAGAAGGTGGAGAAATTGGAATTCTTGTGTATTGCTGTTGGGAATGTAAAATGGGCAGCTGTTGTGGAAAATTTTTTGGTGGTTCCTCAAAAAGTTTAACATAGACTCACTACTTGACCCAACAATTTCACTTCTATGTATATATACCTGAAAGATCTGAAAATAGGTATTCAAACAAATACTTGTACAGTAGTAACTCCTCATTTAACATCATCGATAGGTTCTGCGACTAAGCAAAATGATGTATAACGAAAACAATTTTACTATAGGTTAATGGATATAAGGAAGCATTAAGTTCCCACAACATCTCATCAATGTGTGACAAAATAGCATTATTGGACAACCTGCTGTACACCAATGTTCATAGCACTATTCACACAATAGGCAAAAAGCAGAAACAATCCAAATGTCCATCAACACATGAATGGATAAAAAAAATGTGACAGGCCTATAGAAAGGAATATTACTCAGCCTAAAAAAGGAATGAAGTCCTGATAGATACTACAATGTAAGTTACCCCTGAAAACATTATTCTAAGTGAAAGCAGCCAGACCCAGAAGACCACATATTGGTTGGGGGAGTGGGGAGTTGGAGGAGGGGGAATAGGTACTGATTACTTAATGGGTATCAGGTTTTCTTTTGTGGTGAAAGTATTTTGGAACTTGATAAAGGTGGTGGTAGCATAAAATGGTTGGTTTTATATTATGTGTATTTAACGTCAATAAAATAGTTTGGAAAAGCCAATAATATCCTTAGAAGAAAAAACACCATGCCAGTTAGTACATACAATGCAAAACCACGTCCCTTCACAAAGCAACAGAAAGCAAATTAGTTAGGAAAATTTAGACATAATCTATAGGACCTACTCTAATTTTCCTTACTGCGAAAAACAGAAGTTAAAAACAAACGCGACTTACTTTGTTCCTGGGTGGAAGCCTCCACTAGGGTGACGGTATCGATGCCCCTTCTTGATCCACAAACGCAACGCCATTTCGAGACAAGTTCGCGAAAGGACTCAGAGCTGGACAAAGTAACTGAAGCTCGTTTTGCAAAATAATTATGATAAATTTCAAATTTCTGAGGACGCAGAGCACCAAGTAGCGTCTTTCCTTACCGGATACCACACTCTGCCGGGGCTGCAGCAGTGGTGGCCACGCAGACCGGCGCGGGGCTAGACACCGGAGCAGGACGGTCCGAGCCGCTTCCTCTCACGGCTGCAGCGAGGCGTCACGCCGCCGGGGGGCAGTGGCAGCCCGGGCTCGATAAGCCTGACCCGAGGCCCGCGACCCAACAGCCCCTGTGCTCTTAGACCGACCCTGGGACCCCGAGGCCCTGGAGCCACTTGAGAGAGTGTCCGCCCAAAGCACGCGAGGACAGGCCTGCCCCAGCCGCCCGAGAGGCCCGGACGCCACGGGGACCACACACTCCGGAGCGCTCCTCGACCAATTCCCGTGCGAGGACGCCGCGAACCAACAGCCGAGCAGTTACGCCTGCGCAGTCTCCGAGGCAGGGACCCAGGGACCTAGGCACTAGGATTCTCACCTGCCTCGCCCTCTGTGGCCCTCTCCTGGCTCCACCCTCTGGCCTCACACTCCTCAGCCCCGCCCCAGTCTCGGCTCCTTTAAAGCTTTGCACTAAGGGTCTGCTCCGCCCTCCATAGCCCCGCCCCCGACTCCGCTCCCCCTTAAGCCCACCTGCCAACCCCGCCCATTGGGTTCCGCGTGCAACAACTCTCAGCCCGGCAGATTCCGCCCCCTCAAGTTTCGCCCAGGCACCGAAGCCGCGGATGGAGCCGGAGGTGCGGGTGCTGCGTGCGGCGGGAGGCTTCGGTCGGGCTCGGCGCCTGCTGGCCGCCGCTTCTTGGCTGCCGTGCGTGGCGCTGGGCCTGGCACTGGGCTCCGAGCCGCTGCTCACCGCGCTCCCCGCGCACCACTGCCGGCCGGACCCCTCGCTGCTGCCCCCAGCGCTACGCGCCCTGAGTGGGCCCGCGCTACTCGAAGTCAGCGTGCCACGCCTGGGCCCCACGCGCGCCCGGAGCCCATGTCTACTCCTGCGCTACTCCGAGCCCACGCCCCGCGCCCCCCCGAACGGCACGCGATCCTGCACACGCGGCTGGCACTACGCGCTGCCCTCGGCAGGCCTGCTGCGCAGCCCGGTCACCGAGGTGCGGGAGGACTTGCCTGGGGTCTTCTGCACTCTGCCCCCCACCTCTCTCTCCTTCGTACCCTGCCTTGTTCTGTACCCCCATTCCTCTGCCCCTTGCTCCTCTTCCCCCATTTCTCTGTTCCCCTTCCCCTGGTCCCTCTCTGCTCCCTCTTATCTGTCCCCCTCTGTTTCCCTTCTTTCTCCCCCTTTCCTCTGTCCCCCTTTTCTCTGTCTCCCCTCCTCCACCCTCTTGCCCTTCCGCCCTTGCTCTACTGAGGCTTTCTGATGGTGCAGCTGATACCCAGGTTACCAGGTTGCCTGGCCTAATGGCAGAGTATGAGAGCCAAGGGCTGCCAAGGTGGGCAGGCAGCCTGGGAGAGGAGGAGGAGGAGTTAAGCTGAAGGTATGACCAGCCAGGTAAGCAAGCACCAGTTCACTTCAGTGCCTCGAACATTTTGAGCCACCTGTAGCTTTGGGCTATGTTGAGACTGGTCTCCAAAATAGAAGCCTTTGAATCCAGGGAGTAATATAGTCAGTTCGGTTCGCAAAAGGCAGACTTTCCACCTGTGAGGTGTGTGCAGGTTGGACTACAGGCAGGGACATCCAAGGGAGCAACTCAGGGGTCTGGGTGGGAAGAAATAGGGAGGGGGAAACTGGTACCTTCTGTCCCATCCTCAGCCCCACAGCTGCACCCTCCCCCTCCCTCTCCCCATCCCCACTATTCCAATCTCCGTCCCCACCGCCCTCCCTGGGAGGATGGCCCCAGTGTGGAAACTGGAGCAAGGTTCTACATCCCTGCCAGGCCCGCCTGGGGCCCTCTAACTGGCAGAGCTTCTCTTCTCCCATCCATTCTGTTCCACCACATACCTGCCCTCCTGCTGGTGAGCTGGTTAATCAGTGCCCCACCAGCTTTCACAAGTGGTTGGATTTTAAAATAAAAACTCTGACACAGTGTGACCCCGTCCAGGATGTTATTCTTGTAAAAAAGGCACAGGACCTTGGAAGGCGAGGTGGGGAGGTTTGGCAAAACTGAGTTCAAGGGCCCTTCACCAGGAAAACCAGGTGAGCACAGCCCTGCAGTCTGTTCCCGGAGTTGCTCTTGAAGTGAGCAGAGCAGGGGAGAAGTGAGGGTGAGGGCCTGGGGACCCTGGGCACAGCAGGTAGAAACTACTGTGCCCAGCCAAGGTCCAGGCTCTGAGGGAGAGTGAGGGCTGGAGAAGGATGGGTGAAACTCCATCCAGAGAAAACAGAAACCAGACTTGGGTACTCTGGGGATCCCAGGTCATTACCTGTTGGGGGCTCAGACCAGGAATTGTTTCGATTCCATGTGAAGCCCATGTGAAGAATCAGGAGACCACACAGTGTGACTTTGAGCAGATCCCTTGCCCTCTATGTACCTCAGTTTCCCCTTCTATCTGGGGAGGAATAGGAACAGGATGTCTAAGGCCCCCTTCCAGCCTGACAATCTGGGGACTCCAGCAAGGTGGGGGGACTGGCTGACAGGTGACGGGTGTCCCCTGCAGTGGAACCTCGTGTGTGAGGACGGCTGGAAGGTGCCACTGGAACAGATGAGCCACCTCCTGGGCTGGCTGTTGGGCTGTGTCATCCTGGGCATGGGCTGTGACTGGTGAGGTGCTGCCCCTCCCCTCAAGCCCCTCAGGGTCCTGCTAAGCCCCTGAGCTGTCCTGACCTGCATCCATGTGTGTCCCCCACCGCCCACCAGGTTTGGCCGTCGGGTTGTGTTTTTGGCCTCCCTGGCGCTGGCCACGGGCCTGGGGGCTGGTGAGGCCCTGGCTGCCAGCTTTCCTGCCCTGCTGGCCCTTCGGCTGCTTCACGGGGGGGCTTTGGCAGGGGCCTCTCTAGCCCTCTACGTGGCTCGTGAGTACCATGGGGGATTGGAAAGGGGCACCCACTCAGGCTAGGCCTCTGACCCTGCCGGAGGGGTGTCAGTGGCATGGGAGGACTCTCTGTACTCCTGCTGAGGGCTCTTCTCAAGAAGATGGGTGGGCACTGTTTGTTTTGTGAGCTCTGCTATTTGCAGGCAGGCTCAGGTGCTGGAGTGGGCAGCGAATTGGCCTCAGATGTCCAGCTCCTGGGCAGGTCAACAATTGGTCCCCACAGCCCCGGGCAGAGCAGTCCTCTCCAGGGACTTGGCCTCAGGCCCTGTGTGTCTGCCCAGGCCTGGAGCTGTGTGACCCCCCGCACCGCCTGACGTTCTCCATGGGGGCTGGCCTCTTCTCAGTGGTGGGCACTCTGCTGTTGCCTGGCCTAGCCCTGCTCGCACAGGACTGGCGCCTTCTGCAGGGGCTGAGCGCCCTAGCAACAGGACTCCTGCTGCTCTTTTGGGGGTAAGTGTGGAGGGAGATGGGTCAGTGGCCTCTGTGGAGGCCACATGTTTCACTTCCCTCAACACCTCCATGCAGTCCCAGGCACATGGGCTTGGGACAGGGACATAGAAAGCCACTTGATGTCCTGACCCAGGGTCCAGGGAAAAGGGATCCCTGTCATCCCTGTGGGAAGGACCTGAAGGCATCCTCACCCCACCCCTGCAGATTCCCAGCCCTGTTCCCTGAGTCTCCCTGCTGGCTGCTGGCCACAGGGCAGCTGAGCCAAGCCAGGAAGATCTTGTGGCACTTTGCTGAAGCCAGCGGTGTGGACCCCGAGAACAGCCCCGAGGAGGAAAGCTCCTTGGTTATGGGTAATGCACCAGCCAAGAGAAGGGAGGCGTGGGTGCTGGAGGAAAAGAGGTGTCATCCCCACATATGCACCCCCTCATGTTCTCTCATACCCATAGAGCTGGATGTGCTGTCTGCAGGGAGCCCCCAGCCCCAGCACCACTGGGTCCTGGAGCTCCGGCACACGCGCATCACCTGGAGGAATGGACTCATCCTGGGCTTCAGTTCGTGAGGAGCGGAGGGTGTGGGTGGGCTAAGAGAGGGATTTGTGCCTCGCCACCTGTCAGCGTTCAGTCGCCAGAGTCCCCAGCTCTGGCTGAATCTATAACTTTGCTCTCCTCCTAGGTTGGTCGGTGGGGGCATCAGAGCCAGCTTCCTCCAAAGACTGGCCCCTCGTGAGTCGGCCTTCTACGGGCCCTACTTCCTAGGGGCCGGCCTAGAGGTGGCAGCCACCGTCTTCCTGCTCCTGACAGTGGATCGCTGGGGGCGCCGCCTGGTCCTGCTTCTGAGCACCTTGGTCGTGGGCCTGGCATCCCTGCTGCTTCTCTCAGGGGTCCAGTGTGAGTGTGGGGCCCTGCAGGCATCGTACAGGGTCATCTTATTTGGCTGAGGTCGGCCCCATGGAATGGGGAGGGCCCTGGGATCAGCCCCGTCCTGGGGTCGTAAGAGAGAAGCATGGTGTGTTGGGATGAGGCAGCTGTACCTTTACCTTGTCCATCTTCTCACTGTGCACTCAGGGAAACCAGGGCCCAGAGTTAAGGGGCTAAAAGGATCTACATGCAGGGTCTAGCCAAAAGGGTCTGGTCTAGACAGGGGCAGCCAGGACACCTGACGCCAAACCCAGACAGAGTGCAGGTGCAGGGGCGAAAGGCTGGGCTGGGCAGGCCTAGCAGGACCCCTGTGATATGCCTGAGGGGAGGCCCTGAGCAGCCAGGTGTGGGTGGTGAGGGATCCTTCTCTTTGTCCCCAGACCTGCCGGGCTGGACCCTGCTGTTCCTTTCTGTTCTGGGGCTCCTGGCCTCCCGGGCTGTGTCCATCCTCAGCAGCCTCTTCGGGGCTGAGATCTTCCCCACAGTGATCAGGTGAGCTTCCAGCTGCCCAGCCCCATGGCAGGGCACAGGGCCCACCAGCCCAGCCCTAGAGCCCTTTTGGAATCAGACACCCCCACACCCCTCCCTCCCCAGCGCATGCCCAAGACTTCTCCATTCCATCATGACCAGAGTTCAGATTACCTTTTCCTGGGTGACACGGGGGACACTAGTATAGAAAGGTCTGTACAACAGCTCAGGGATGAAGGGGCAGAAATTGAGACAGCCCCCAGAGAGGGTAGAATTTCAGGGAAAATTTTGTTTTCCAATTTTCTAATGAAAAGGTCAAAACTTGTTCCAGGGCTTTTTCACAAAGTTGTTTTCAGTTTTGTTTTCCTGGCGCCCCAACACCTCTGGCTCTGCTGGGGGCCAGCCCCTCCCCGGCACTGGACCTGCCTCAGAGCACAGCGCCACAGGCCGTGTCCACATATCCATCTGCCTGAGAGGGTGGCCACCAGCCCAGGATGCCCACACTGCACCCTGTTCTGCAGGGGGTCGGGGCTGGGCCTCGTGTTGGCTGCTGAGTTCCTGGGCCAGGCGGCTGCCCCCTTTGCTGACTTGCAAGGCCGGCGGGGCTTCTTCTTGCAACACGTGGTTTTCACCTCTTTCGCCATCCTCGCCCTGTTGTGTGTCCTGCTGTTGCCTGAGAGCCGTGGCCGTGGGCTGCCCCAGTCTCTGGAGGACTCAGACCGCTTGCGCCGGTCACCACTCCTTCGGGGCCACCCCTGCCAGGACCACCTGCCCCTGCTGCCACCCTCCTACTGCCAGGTCCAGACACAGCTGTTTCAGGATGGGTGACGCTGGCTGGACAGACAGACCTCCCCTCAGATGGCCACATGTCAGTGTGGGCAGAGGGGTCTCAGGGAGGAGCTGTGGGGTCAGTGTAAAGGGGGAGTCCCCTGCAGGGCCCCTTGTTCCTGGAGGCCCTGACCCCCCACCATGTGTGAAGAATAAAGGCGTCCATGGAACTTGGCATCCTCCATGGTTCTTCCCTCAGACCTCATCCTGGGGCTGGAGGGGGCTTCCCACTCCAGGCTCCCCCAAGCCAGGGTGCCTGCAGTCCCTCCCACTGTATGGGGGGGGGCAGCCCACTATTGCCACTCTGGCAGGACTGGGTGGAGCAAGGCCCTGCAGGTCATTGTGCAGACCCAGCACTGGAGAGACAGCACAGTTTTAATTCACGTTTGTTGAGAGCTATGTCCTTTCACACAAAGGATAAGATCTGCATGGGGGAGGCAGAGCTGGGATGAGGGTGGCTGACCCCTATCACAGGCGACTCAGAGCAGTGCTGTTGGGCCCTCGGAACAGGAGGGGCACCTCCTTCCCACAGCCCCACCACAGGCTCTGGCCTCTGCCCCTGGGACTCCACACTCCCCTGGGAGAAGCAGGCTGCCCAAAGCCCCCTGGGTGTGGGGCCAGGTGCCCTGCAACCACCTCCACACAGGTCAGCTGGTCCTCCAAGCTACACAGCCAACTGTTGGCATGTCCCTGTGGTCAGGCTGCCCATCCTGGTAAGCGTGTTCACCCTCTCTGTCCAGGTGGCTGTGCCCTCAGCAGGGTGTGTGCAGAAAGCTCTCTTCCCTGTTCTGAGTGGCCATTGCATCCCACCCTTGCTCCAGCCCTCAGAGGGGGCCATACAAGTCAGCCAGACGGGCAAAGCGAGGGCCCCAGCCCTGGAGGCAGCTGTAGTCTTGGTCCTCATCGTCCAGACTGGACAAGATGGAGCTCAGTGTCCCTGCCATGGACCCGTCCCCTTCATAGTCATAGATGAGAGCCGTGTCGTAGGGTGGGACGCTGAGGTCACCGTCTGCAGCCTCCAAGCCCTACAGAGAAGGCCCAGGAGTTCAGGACCCTTGCACATGCAGCCCAGCTGCAGCACAAGGCGAAGTAAACCCAAGGTATGGGACCAGGAAGGGACAGAGGAGGTCTGAGGGTTACCATGGGTTCAAGGAGCAGCCCTGAGTGTGTGGGCACCACTGGGGGTCCGAGTCCCAGGGTTCAGATTTGAAAAGCAGGTTCCTTCTGGGTGGCCTTTCTTCCTGGGGCCCAGCACTCCCAGAAGACTGTGTTCTGCCTGAGGCATCCTAACACCCCATATGGGAGAACAACTGGTTCTGTCTGTTAGAGGTTTGGCAAATGGTCTGTTGCCTCCACCTGTGCTTGTTACCTCATCAATGCACACATCGGCTGCTGTGGGCAGCAGCTGCAGGGTTGCACACCTCTTAACTGGATCTGCACCTGGGCTGCCCCCTGCCAGGCATCTGTCAGGGGCCTTCAAGCCAGGGCACCAAGTATGTGGGTGGGCTTAGCGCCTAGCACGCTACTGAGAAGTGCCTGCATGCTACCCGCTTTGCCCACTCAATTGGATTTTCATGTCCTGGGCATCTCCTGTGTTGACCTCAGTAAGTAACTGACGCTGTGTCCAGAGAAGCTACGATGGATGCTTGGGTTTAGCTGACAGCTGCACTTCTACTGCGGGGGTCATTAGGTTTCCTCTGCCAGTGCTTGGTGGACAATGCTGCAGGCAGGCTCCAACCCACCCCAGCTCAACTAGGTCCACTGCGATCCTGTACAGGGGTCCACCAGCCTCCTCTTCCTGTGGGGCTTTAGTGCCTAGAGCCCTCTGTTCCCTCAGCCTCATTCAGCTCTCAGGGCCTCCGGAGCTTCCTAGAAGCTCAGCCAGGATCCCCAGTAGTGAGCCCACTCCCTGTGACTGCACATGTGTGGGGGTACACAGAGGCACTTATATGTGGTGTGCATGCATGGGTATATGTGTGTGTGCACACATGTGTACATGCATGCACATGTGTGCCCCCTTTCTTCATTGCCCCTGGGGGACCTACATCATTGATGAAATCTGCCATGTCCGCAGGGCCGCTGGGCAGTGTGCGGGACGGTGGGGGGCGCACCCGGCTGAATGGGGCATCGCGGCGCAGTGGTGGCTGTCCCAAAGGGGTGCTCAGGGCTGCCAGCTTGGATGGGTGGCACAGCTGGCTGATGTCATAGGCATCCTGCAGACAAAGAGTATGGACTTAAGCCTGGATTGATAACGGGGTTTCCCTCCCAGGCACCTTCCTGAGATGGCACGGTGGGTTGGGGGAGGGGCAAAGGGTCTAGGGAGGCTCACAACCAAGGCTCCCTGGGATCCTTCCCACAGTTTAACATTCTGAGCCACCACAACCTGGTTCTGCCTTTAGAGGTAGAATCCCACCAGTGCCCTTACCTGGTCCTCCTCCCCACCCCCTTGCTCGTCGTAGTTGAGGATGTTGTCCCTGAGGTCGTCCTGCAGTCCCTGTAGAAGTCCCTTGTCCCATGATGGCTGCCGGAACCGAGTGAGGAGGACCACCAGCAGGGTGAGCACTGGGTTGGAGGACAAGGTGCGGTTGGTGCTAGACGTGGCTGCATGGGGCTGTGGCGGTGGTGGGGAGAGTCCGAAGGCTCCAGGGTCTGAGGGCAGGGGTCTCAGGGCAGGGGCACTCACAGAGCAGCAGGATGACACTGGCCAGCACGATGGCCAGGGCGCCCAGGCTGATGCCCGTGCCCCTTGCCCTCAGCGCAGCAGCCCCCCGTAGGCAGGCACCGTCCTGGCCACAGTGGCACACAGTCACGTTCAGGGGCTGCTCATGCTGCTGGGGTGGCTGCCCCGAGTCCCGGAGCAGCAGGCTGAGGTGGTGCAGCCCTTCCCGGACCTGGTGCCGCAACCGCAGGCGAGCGTGGCTCACTGTGGAGGGTGCCAAGGTCAGCAGGGCCCTCCTGGGCTGGCCATGCCCCCGCCGTGCCCCATGGGGATCATGAGGTGCTGGGCCTCTTGCCCATCTGTCCACTAAGTGTAATAACTAATCCCCACCCCCATCCCCTGAGGGTGTGCTGAAGTGGGAACCCGCAGGACTGTGTCTTGAGTGTCCCCCAGGTCCCAGGTCTGCACCCCCGCAGTTGGGGAGGGGTGGAGCTCACTGTTAATCTGGCTGAGGCTCCAGTTCCGCTCCAGCTCTGGAAACCTGGGGCTCAGCAGGAAGTGGAAGGGGGCCCCATGGGGGGGCAGGTCCTCATCTGTGGCACCCAGGAGAAGGCCAGAGCCCTGGTCTGGCTCACTGCACAGGCTTCCAGATGGTGGGGACAGCTCAGGGGCATGGTCATTGACCTCCAGGATCTCAATGGACAGGGTCCCGGTGGCTGTGCGGGGTGGGGAGGCTGCAGAGAGGAGGCCTGGTGGGCACTTGACCCTGCCAGAGCCCACCACTCACCCTGTAACTCTGGTCAGTGGAGGGCCTGGCTCTCAGCCCCTGGGCCAGCGGCAGGGACTCCCGGTCTGGACCAGAGAAACGTGGAGCCCAGGCTCACCATCGTCGTGGGCCAGGATGATGGCCCTGTACCAGCCATCCTTGAGGAAGGGGGATGCCGGGCTGAGCACACGCTGTGTCTGGACCCAGCCCGTGGCTCCATCCACTTGCAGCCAGTCCTCCGGGTCATAATCCTTGGAGTAGCTGTCAGCCGAGGCAGGGGAAGGGAACAGAATGGCTCTGAGCCCCATGGGACCTCCTAGAGCTGTGGTTACGTACAGACATGCATACATGCATCCCTCATACACATACACCACACACACACACACGCGCGCACGCGAGCCTTTGGGGCCTTCCTCAGGTCTTTTCCATCCCAATCCACAGATCAGAAAACTGAGGCTCAGAAAGGCAGGTGAGCTGATGAGGGCTCTGTGGCAACCAAGTGACACAACACAGCATTGCACTGGTAGGATTCAACCCACAGCACGGCACCATGGGGACAGACACAGACGCCCAGGGCCAGGGCTGGGGGTGAAACCCAAGGGCCAGTCCCGTGGGAACACGCTTGCCAGAATGGACAGGGCTGGACACCCACAGGCTGGTCAGAATAGACTGTGGCGGTGTCAGTATGTGCCAACCGGAGCCCAGTCCTGCACATGGAACAAGATCACACCAATATTTGCACTCATGGGACCTGAGACCCCCTGAACCATCAGGGACACATACAGGCAGATGAGCCCTCCACCCTTGGACCAAGGTCCCGACAGGACCCCCCAGGGCACACAGGCTGGGGTGCTCTCAGCTGTGCTCCTGGTCCTGGCAGGGAAATGGGGGAATGGTGCTATCAGCTCCCTCTGCCTCAGCCCCAGGGCCCCCGGAGGGCACCTGAGCCTCTGCAGATGCTGTGTGTCTGGGTCTCTGGCAAGGAAGGTGGCCACGGGAGTTCCTGGGGCCGCTCCCTCAGCCAGGCTGGTCCTCAGGGGGTTCTCCTGGAACACGGGAGCCTCATTGACATCCTGCACCTGGACGCTGACTCGGGCCTGGTCCCTCTGCGCCCTCGGGGCAGCCGCTAGCAGGGGTGCCTCGTTCTGCACCACCACTTTGAGGTCATACTGGTCACAACTCTCATAGTCGAGGGGCTGTGGGGAGGAAGCAGAGCTGAGAGCTTGCTCAGGACCCTGGCTCCCCCGCATTTGGGCACCTGGAGGCAGGTACGGGTGGGAGAAGGTCTCTATGTGGTGCTGCCACCCCTGGATCTGTCCTTGGAGCCCCCACTGTGCTTTTCCTTTACAGCCTTGGAAAAAATAAAAATGCAGGACAAAAAAGGCACAAAGAATAATGTATAAATGATAAATGACAATCATCACTCAAAACAAGTTTGTTGGGTGTTGTGTGGTTAGTTTTATGTCCTTTGGCTGGGCAGTCTTCCCCAGCGACTCACACAAACACTCATCTGGGTGTTGCCAGAAGGCAGTTGGTAGCTGTGGTTAAATTAGCTTCTACCATCTGGGTGTGCCTCATCCACAGCTGAAAGTCTGTGAGAGCGGAACCGAGATCTCTGAGGAAGACAGGATTCTGCGGGATTCTGCCGGAGACTGCAGCACCAGTTCTGAGGCGCCAGTGCACCCTACAGATCTCAGATTGCCCAGCCAGCCCCTGCAGTCGTATGAGTTGATTTCTTGCAATAAGTATTTTCATGTCTAAATATATCTATGTCTTTACATATGTGAACATATATATGTGTGCACGCATGTCTTTCCTACTGTTTCATATCTGACGCAGGTACCATCTGCGTTCATGCACAACCACACACATAAAGTGGCTGCATGCTGTAAGAAACACCTAGGCTTGTGGGGCGGCCCTGTCGCCCTGTGGGCAGCGTGGTCTGAGCTTTCAGCACCAGGGTTTACCAAGGATCCAAACACTGTCCCAGGGCATGAGGAGAGGCACCCCAGCTGGGGGCACTGTGCACCCCATTCACCTTCACCACGGACAGCACGCCTTCATTGGTCTTGGGGTCTGTACGGATAGCGAAATGCCCATCAGGGTCGCCCTCCAGGATGGTGAACCTGGCCGCCCAGTTTGGGGAACCTGGCAGGTCCTTGTCTTCCACCTCCAGCCGTCCCACGTCGATGCCACTCATGGTCTCTGGGGCCTCCATGAAGAACTGTGGGAGTCCACCCCTGTTACCTGCCAGGGTCATCAGGGGTGGGGACACCTCCCTTTGCCCCTCCTGGCTAATAGCTGCCCACCCACTGGAGACCTCCCAAGTGTGTTTGTTTCTAGAGTCACTAACCCCCCCCCCCCAGGGGCCCCACGAGCCCTCTCCATGGGTTCAGCTGCACATGGACTTGGAGGAGACACAGAGGGATCCTGGGCTGCTTCTCCTATGGTCCCTCTCCTGGCTCCTCCTGGCGATTTACTGCTCATGGGTGCAGCTTCTGTTGCCCCAGTCAGGTCTCTACACTACCTGTGCAGGACTCCTGATCCAAAGCACCCAGCCTCATGCCCTCCACAAAGCCCTGGCCCCACTGGGCCTGGGAGGGAAGGGCTGTAGAGTGGGGGCTGGTGGGGTGGGGCAGTGGTGGCACCTCTTCCCTGCTGAACCCAGGGGCGTTGTCATTGACATCCTTGAGGGTGATGATGGCGGAGGCGGTGGTGGTCAGGCCATCTCCAGACATGTCTGCCACTTGCAGGGTCAGATTGTACACGGCAACCACCTGGGGGTGGTAACAGGGGTTGGGGGACAGGATGGTCACAGAGCCAGGCAAGGAGCAGGCCGCTTGCAGATTCAGCCCATGCAGGAGGGCCGTGTGGCTGGCAGAGACCCCCAGACCCTGCCTGGCCCCAAGCTCTGGGGCTATGTGTGCTGCCTGGCCTCTCAGGGTCTGATGGCACCGCTCTCAACTCTAGACTCTGCCCTAGCCTAGGAGTGGGCAAGAAGTCAGTTACCAAGTCAGACAAGCATCTACAGAGCACCAACTGCATGCGGGATGCCAAGGGGCCCCGACAAGCTGGGTCCCTGCCATAGCAGAGAGAAGGGGGTGGATGAAGTTCACCTAACACAGTAAGTGATTGGGCAGAGCCACACAGGTGGCTGTGGGGAAACCTAGAAGGGCTTTCTGGACATGTGACACAGAAGCCCAGCAGTGAGGGCAGCAGCAGTCCTGACAGAGGGAGGCCATCGCTCCAGAGCATGAGGGGCCACTGTGGGGCACAAGGGGTGACAAGCCCGACTGCTTCATAGGCAATGGGTGCTCTTGGCGGGAAAAACACTGAGGCTATGTCAGGGCCAGGCACGGCACTGAGAGCCATTCATGCCTCTCTCCACCTAACCCCACAACTACCTGGCAGGCAGGTGCCCAGAGCCGGGAGCCACCATGGGCATTTGCAGCAACTGGGCCCCCTCCACTGGAGGGGAGGGAGAGTCTGGCTGAGCAAGCCTGGGTCAGAGGGCCAACTCCACATGAGCTGCCCCTGTCCACCCAAGCATCAGCAAGGTGGGCAAAGATTGGTCAAATGTGACTCTGGCTTCCCTGTCGCCAGCTCTCAAAGCAGAGCAGCAGTGGCCTCACCTCGCGATCCAGACCCACTTGCACCGTGCGTATCTCCCCCGTGTGCTCATCGATGCTGAAGAGCTGCGGGCTGCTCTGCTCCAGGATGGAGTACCGCAGGGCTGCATTGTCTGTTTCTGGGTCGTCAGCGTCTGTGGCCTCGGCTTTGGTCACAAAGGTGCCTGGGAAGGATGAGAACTTGTGAATAAGACATCCATGGGTGCTAACTCCTAAGTTCCATTCGTCTGTGGCCCACCATGCCAAGTCCAGGCCCCCCGTCAGGCCTGTGCAAACTTGAATGCCCAAGCCTTTTGCCTGTGTTATTTGTAGGGGAGGCAGCAGGAGTGTATGATATCTGTTTGGTCAAGAGCAGATACCTGTGTTTCCCACAAAATACTGAGGCAGCCCAGCAGGGGCTGAGAGCACTGCGTCAGACCAGGCAGCCAGCAGGAGAACCTGGGTCTGGCCCTGAACCCCAGCTGCTTGGCAGACAGAGGGTGTGCCGGCACACCCAGCAGGCGCTGTCCTCAGCCCCACCTACAGAGAGAAGTGGTGCCCAGGGCTGGAACTCTGCTCTGGGGCAAACAAGCCACCAAATCTCAGGAAGGAGTAGGGGCTAGGCACAGGCCAGGAGGCTCCGCAATGCCTGTCCCCACACTCATTTTCCATCCGTGAGATTTAGGCCTGACCTCTATACTCCCCAAGCCCAGGTGTACTCCATAGGCCAGATTAACATAAAGGAAAAAAATACCTACATACGTACGTACATGTGTACATACTTACGTACATACATAGGGGAGAAGTGAAAGTTCTACCATATAGTAGAAAGCCAACTGAAAAAAAGGCTTCAATGTGAGAAATGCAACTGAAAAAATGATGGAATTAGAAAAACACCATTTCACAGCTGTCTAAATAACAACGGATTCAGGCGAGAACCATAAGTGGATGCTAAAACTGGTGGCTGGAAGTTTGAGGGATAGCCGGATACTCGCACAGTCTCAAAGTATCTTCCACAAGCCACCTATCAGTTACAAAGGTAAAACCAGAAAAATCACAGTGGAGAAGCCTAGACATGCCCTTCACTAGGCGGATCAGGAATGGGATGTGTGTGCCTCCTGATATGACCAAGGAGGACACTGCATCACTTCTGTGGGCATCCCACCAAAAACGTGAAGCTCAAATCCAATCACACACACCCACATTCAGAGCCAATCTTCAAAATCACTGCTTAAATGCTCCAGGATGTCAGCGTTGTGATTAAGGAGGTGGAAGACTTGTATGATGGAAACTACAAAACATCGCCGAAAGAATGTAAAGAGGACAAATAAGTGGGAATGCATCTCGTGGTCTGGAAGATGCAAATGCCCATGGCGGCTCCCGGCTCTGGGCACCTGCCTGCCAGGTAGTTGTGGGGTTAGGTGGAGAGAGGCATGAATGGCTCTCAGTGCCGTGCCTGGCCCTGACACAGCCTCAGTATTTTTCCCGCCAAGAGCACCCATTGCCTATGAAGCAGTCGGGCTTGTCACCCCTTGTGCCCCACAGCGGCCCCTTATGCTCTAGAGCGATGGCCACCCTCTGTCACCCTCTGTGGGTTGGAAGACTTAATATTGCTGAGATGTCAGTACTGCACAAAGTGGTCTACAGATTCAATGCACCCCCATCAGAATCCCACGGTGCCCTGACCAGCGTGTCCCAGTTAGTTGGGATGGTCCTGAAAAGCGAGAGGTCACCAGTTCATTTCCTGGTCAGGGCACATGCCTAGGTTGCAGGTCTCACGTGAGAGGCAACCAGTCAATGTTTCTCAGATAGATGTTTCTCTCTCTTTTCCCCTCCCTGTCCCTCTCACTAAAAATAATCAATCAATCAATGAATCAATTACCTTTTTAAAATCCCAGGGGCTTTTTTTTTTTTGGCATACACAGAGAAACCATTCTAGTATTCATATGGACTCTCAGGGAAACCCAAATAGCCAAAGCAATCTTGAAAAAGAAGAACAAAATTGGAGGGCTCACAGTTCTGACTTTAAAACTTACTCCGACGTACAGTAACTAATACAGTGTGGTACTGCCGTGAAGACTGACATACAGACCAGTGGACTAGAATAGAGATCCCAGGAATAAATCCTCACACATATGGTCAAGTGATTTTTGATAAGGGAGAAATGACCATTCAAAGGGGAAAGGACAGTCTTCAACGAACAGTGCTGGGAAAACTGGATACCCACATGCAAAAGAATGACTTGGACTCATAATTTTCTTTTTTTTCTTTTTAAGTTTTTATTCATTTATTTTTAGAGAGAGGGGAAGGGAGGGAGAAAGAGAGGGAGAAGCATCAATATGTGGCTGCCTCTTATGTACCCCCACTGGGGACCCAGCGCACAACCCAGGCATGTGCCCTAACTGGGAATTGAACTAGCAACCCTTTGGTTTGCAGGCTGGCACTCAATCCAATGAGCCACACCAGCCAGGGCTGGACTCATAATTTTCTAATACCATATATGAAAACTAACTCAAAATGAATCAAAGACCTAAATGTAAGACCTAAAACTATAAAACTCTTAGAAGATAACACAGGGGGAGAGCTTCATGACACTGGATTTGGCAATAACTTCTTAGATATGATACCAAAGGCATGGCCACAAAAGAAAAAAGAAACAAATTGGACTTCATAAAAATTAAAGTTTTGCTCATCAAAAGACAATATTGAGTGAAAACACAACCACAGAATGGAAGAAAATATTTGCAATCATATGTCTGATAAGGATTACTAACCAAAATACATAAAAAATGCCTAAAAACTCAACAACAAATACAGAACCCAACTCAAAAACTAGCAAAAACTTGAATAGACATGTCTCCAAGGAAAATATGCAAAAGGTCAAAAACACATGAAAAGCTGCTCAACATCACTAATCATTGGGGAAATGTAAATAAAAACTACCATGAGTTACCACCTCACATCCACAAGGATGGCCACTGTCCAAAGAGCAGAAAATGAATGTCTGCAGGGATGTGGAGAATCTGGAACCTTTGTGCCTGTAGGTGGGACTGTAGGTGGGGCTTCCACAGAGGGCAGCCACTCTGGAGAACAGTATTCAAAAAGTAAAAAACAGAACTACCACATGACCCAGCAATTCCACTTCTGGGGATATACCCAAAGAATTGAAAGCCAGGTCTCTAAGACATATTTGTACATCCATGTTCACAGCAGCATTACTCACAAGAGCTAACACATGGAAGCAATCCAAGTCTCCATCAATAGATGAGTGGACAAGCAAAATGTGGTTTCTAAACACAATGGAATATTATTCATCCTTTTAAAAGGAAAGAAATTCTGCTTTGGCTGGTGTGGCTCAGTCGGCTGGAGCATCCTGTGGACCAAAATGTTGAGGGTTCGGTTCCCAGTCACAGCACGTGCCTAGGTTTCAGGTTTGGTTCCAGTCAGGGTGCATGCCAAAGGCAACCGATTGATGTTTCTCTCTCACATCAACGTTTCTCTCCCTCTCTCCCCACCCCCCACTTACCCTCTCCCTGAAAATCAATAAGTATGTCCTCAGGTGAGGATAAAAAAAAAGGAAGGAAATTCTACAACATGGATGAACATTATGGTAAGTGAAATAAGCCAGACAGAAAAAGACAAATACTGTATGATTCCACTCACATTAAGCACCTTGTCAATTCATAGAGACAGAAAGTAGAGTGGTGGTTGCCAGGGGCTAGGGGAGGAGGAGATGGGACATCCATGTTCCATGGGGACAGAGGTTCAGTCCGGAAAGATGAGAAGAGCTATGGAGACGGACGGTGGTAACGTTTGTACAACAGGATGAATGTGATTAATATGGCTGAACCCTGCACTTAAAAATGATTAGGATATATGGGGTAAAAATGGGCACAACTGTAATTGAACAACAATAAAAAGGAAGATTAGGATAGTAAATTCTATGTTATGTGTCTTTTACCACCATAACACATTTTTTAAAAAGCCAGTGTCATGAAAACCTAACAGCTAAGGAATGTTCCAGACAGAGACGGAATGAGGAGGCCCCAGTGCCTGGAGGTGGAAAGAGATCATCAGCCCCGCCTGGATGAGAGCAAGTGGGTGATCCACGAAATAGTCCTTATGTTGAGTTCGTCAGATTGGTGAGGGCACAAGGCAACCTGATAAACAGGAATCCAGGATGTGACCGGCCTCTACGAGGACAGTGGGACAGGTAGAGGCTTTCCCCTTCGGTGGAGAAAGGCGGGAAGAGAGAAGTGAAACTGGTCAAACTCTCAAAGGCTGAGGGCGGGTTAACTGACAGCTCACAGTCCTTGGAGCCCCGACCCTGGGCATCTGTGCCCTTTTGTCCGTCCCTTCCCACAGACCCCTATTAAGTGTCCATGAGAAAGATGGCACAGGAGGAGGCCCAGGAGGGCATCTGTGGCTTGGGCCTACAGGTCTGCCTGGGTTGGGGCAAGCAGGAGGACTGGAGAAGCCAAGGGGTGTTCCGTACGATTCACAATTACAGGGTGATGATGGGGTTGTGGTGGAGAAAAGGACCTTGCCCTGAGCAGGAGGAGAAGTGTGCCCCCGGGGGAGGGGCAGGAACCCTGAACAAGCCCCATTCCAGAGGCTCGGGTACACAGGGCCCACATAGAACTGAGACCCCTACCCCCATCAGTGGATGCAGGAACAGAGGTGAGGCTGGCCCAGCTACAAATGACGCCTGCCTGCTACCTGCCTTCCCAAAGCGGGGCCATCCCCCCAGTTCCTGGGCATTCACTATTTATGTCCATCTCTGCTGTTCTTTTACACACTGAAGAGCAAGAGGAAAATCAGATTCATCCACAAAGATCAAGTAGCCATCAGAACCAGAGCTATAGTTAACCAGATACGGGTTTTTACCCAACAGAACACTGAAAGAACTAAGATCAGTGTGTGCGAGGCTCTGATGGAAAAGGTGGGTGACATAAACGAACAGATGGCGAACTCGGAGGACAGATGGGGACTACAAGAAGAGGCAGGGTTTTCTTTTGCTATAAAAGGCATTATTGGGCTCACTGAAATGGGCTCACCGAATAACGTTTGTAGATGAGATATTAATAAATGTCAATATTAACTTCCTGATTTTGATTATTATACTGTGGCTAATTAGAATGTATACACTGAAGGCATCAGGTCTACAGCCAGCACCCAAGGGAGGAAGGAAGAAAGAAGGAAGGAAAGAAGGAGAAAGAAAGGAGGAAGGAAAGGAGGAGGAAGGGAGGAAGGATAGAAGGACAAAGGAAGAAGGAGGAAGGAAGGAAGGAGGGAGGGGGAAGGAAGGAGGAAGGAAGGATGGAAGGAAGGGGGAAGGGAAGAAGGGAGAAAGGGAGGAAGAAAGGAGGAAGGACAGAAGGAAGGAGGAAGGATGGACAGAAGGGAGGTAGGGAGGGAAGAAGGAAGGAGGAAGGAAGGGAGGGAGGGAGGAAGGAAGGAAAGGTTGAAGCAAACATGATACATATCACATCTCTGTGAAGGGTGTACAGGAATTCTTGGCAACTTTCCTGTGAGTATGAAATGTCATCAAAATAAAAAGTTAACAGTAGAAAAAGTATCATTTTAAGTCAGGAAAAACAGAAAAATGGGATAAAATAAAATAAACATGACAAAGTGGGGCACACCTCTGCCACAGCTGATGCTCTCCTGTCTGAAGCACATGACTTGCTTGGGATGACCAGTCCCCTGGGAGCAGGAGGGAAAAGGAGGGGATCACTCTCTGGAATGAAATCTGTCTGCCTTGGAAAAGACTCGGACAAGTAACTCTGTTTTGTAGAGACTCATAAAGGACAGAGGGTTGTGTTTTGTTTGTGATCAAAATGTAGAATTAAGAAGCAACAAGCCCTGGCTGGGTAGCTCAGTTGGCATCATCTCGATATGCCAAAGTTGCAGGTTTGATCCCCGGTCAGGGCACATACCAGAAACAACCAGTGCATGCATAAATAAGTGGAACAACAAATTGGTGTTTCCTCTCTCTCTTCTCCCACTCCTTCTCTCTTTAAATTAAAAAAAAAAAAAAGGCAACAAGAGGGCATGACTGCTGGGGTTACCTTTTTGGGGGAAGAAAATGTTCTGAAACTAGATAAGGTGTTGGTGGCATAACACTGTGAATGTAGTAAATGCCTCTGAAGTGTTCATTTCAAAATAGTTAATCTTACGTTAAGTGAATTTCACCTCAATTTAAAGAAGCAGCAGCTGCCAGAGCTTTGCAACCCTTAAATCCTCTCATTGCACTTTGGAAGACTTGGGGGTTTGAAATTTATATTGAAATAAGAAGTAACTTGAGTTGACTTGTGGAAATTCCATCTGTACTAGAAACTGTTTACTTATTTTCAGACTTTTTGAAGGACCTCTTAGATTCTTGCCAAAGGGAAATCCTGGACTTCTGACCTACCGAGGGCCGCTCTGCAGTAGTCCCCCTCCTCTGCGGGAATAGTTGGGCCGGGTGGCCAGGCTCCCACCTCACCTGGCACAGCACCCTCCAGCACTTGGCCAGTAAACACCTCTTGCCGGAAGACAGGCCTGTTGTCGTTCTGATCCACGACCACAATCTCTAGATCCGTGGGCTCCTCCAGGGTGGATCCTCCCAGGTCCAGAGCAAAGGCCCTTAGCTAGTCAAGCAGAGAGCAAGCACCAGTACTGTGATCGCCAAATTTCCATGGTTCCCATGAGGGCCATGCAAAAAGGACAGCAAGTGCAGACCTCGTGTCTGCTGAAAACACCAAACTGGGGCCAGGCATGTGCTACAGCAGGTGGAACTTCCCCTGAAGAGGAGACTGCTTTCTCAACGCAGGCAGGGTGACCACCATGTTTCCCCTCTTGCCTTGGCCACCAGGAAGCTCACAGCTAAGTGTGACTAAAGTAATGCTCTCACTAGGATTCCTGGTCTCTCCCTTTTTCTGTACAGTTTTGGCTGCTCTTGAAGTTTATTTTAATTCCTCTGTGCACATGAAATTTTTAATTAAACAACTTCTTATCCTTCTGGAGCATGGCCATGATGTAATTTGCAGGTTAAGACATGCTCTCTAAAAATTTTTTGTGTAAGGAAACTGAGAGCTGTTCTTATAGGTGGAAGGAAGAGTCAGGGCACACAAAGGCAAAGGCAGAGGCCCCTTCCCCAAGGACAGGCCAGGACCGGGGCAGAGGCAGATTTCTCTGCAGGGGACCCAGATGAGGTTCCTGGCCCCCCTCTTCAGCCTCTTGCTTACCTGGATCCTTATCTCCCTCTCCACTGCCTTTTCTCTCAGATCTCACATTCTCAACCCTTCAAGGCGTGGGTAGGTGATGCCTTTCAGGGGGTGCTCCCCACAAGCCGCCCCCCTACCATGAATCAAGGGGCCCCACAGATTTGGCAATTCTGTGGGATTCTTCCAACATCCTGTCCCCACCAAATGTAGCCAGGTGGGGAGAGAACTGGCTGTGGGTGAAGAGGGGTCACCAGCATGCAGCGGTGCTTTCCTGGGAAGGTGGTGCCTGCCCTTGCTGCAGGCTGCCCAGTCCTCGGGTCAGAACCAGGCCGTTCCTCCACGGGGCCTCGGTTTGCTTCTTTGTTAAATGGCAATATAACAACTGCTTCCTTGGGTTGCAGGTCCTAGTCCCAAATTCCCACCCCTGCTTCCCCAACTAAGTGTACCAGATCTTGTCAGAGAAGCAATTTGGCCTAACGTTCCCACAGGGAAATTGGAGCCAAGTGAGGGGAGGGGCCCTACCCTAAAGCGGTCTGTCTTCTCCCGGTCCAGCGTGGCGTTCAGGAACACCTTGCCTGTGAACTTGTCAATGGAGAACACGCCCCGGGGCTCCTCGTCCACGCCAGGCCCCTGGATGCTGTAGATGACTCCACCCAACTGCTGCTTGTCAGACTTGATCTGTCGTGGCAGGAAATGGGCTGGGGGAGGGGTCCCCAAGGGAAAGGTCCCTCCCTTCTCTGCAGCCTCAGTCCCTTCCCCAGCTCAGCCTTGTGCCTCCAACAGTGTCCCAGCCCTAAAGCACACATCTTCAGGGACCCGCCAGGAACCACCAGCCCCCGCTCTGCCCACTCTAGCTGCCCGCCCTTACCTGCACCAGCGGGTAGGGGAGGCGCTTGTGATTCTCTGACACGCTGATGGGGGGGATGACCCAGGCTCTCCGAACTCGGCCCAGCGCAGGCACCAGGCGCCAGGGGAACAGGGTGCTGGGCATCTTCAGCCCTGGAACCTCCAGGGAAAGGCCCAGGCTCTGCAACAAAGATGCGAACAGCGGTCACACAGCTCAGGCCCTCAGTGAGCCCCAGGAGCAGGCAGCGCTGAGAGCTGCTCCCCCTCAGTGGTGGGTGAGTGAACTACTCCCCACTCTGGAGGGCAAGGGGCACCTTGCTCCACATCAGAACCCTGAGCACACTGCCCTGGGAGGCCCCAGCAGCCACACCCCCAAGCCTGTGCCCCCCAAAGCTCAGGTCTGTCTCTCACCCTCCCCTGCGAGGCCCAGAGTCCAGGGACCAGGAATTGTCACAGGCCCTGGGTGACTGGGGAAAGCTGATCATGCTGTACCCCCATCTCATCTTCCTGAGGGACAAGTATTTCTCTGCCACGTGGCCCAGGGGAGGCTCAGGGACCAGGCCTGGGAGGCCTGGTACACAGGGTGGGGTGGGGGGGTAAGAACTTGGGACTGGGAGAGGAGGCCTTACAGGGAGCAAGTGATGAGTAATGAGAACAACATCTGGCCCAGCTGGGGCCCCTCCCCAGGGATGACCCTTGTGAAGAATGTGGATGATGGGGTTGGGGATGGCGGGCAAGGGAGGCGGGGCCTGGGAACACTCCTGCTCCCCACCCCCACATGGCTGGATCTGTGAGAGGTGGAGGTGTGGTGGCTCCTGGCTTCAGGGGGGGGTGGGGCAGTTGGGGGTGACACATGGCCACCCCAGGCCTCCTCTCTGCTTGGATTTTTGAGGATTGGCTGGGGTCTACTAGACCAATGCTTTGGTCAGTAGAGGCCCAGAGACAGGAAGGGGCCATCTGAGGGGCTAGAGTGCCCCCACCTCCCCTGCCAGCCTGTGCTGTTTTTTTCAGAACTGTGGAACCAGGTGCCATTTTCACACCAATACCTTCATTCCAGCACCTCGAGCATGCTCCTCTCTCCTAATCCAAACGGCTGGTGCGATGCCATCACTCAAGCTGCAGAGCCCAGTCTGTGGGGCTGCAGAGGAGGTCGGGAGCACTCTACCCCAGGCTGAGGGGCACCCAGACAACTGGGCAGGTCAGGCTGGGAGAGGGGCCAAAACTCTCCCCAGACCCACTGCCAACTCTGTCACCACAGGTAGCCCCGCCCTACTGCTTGGATGGGGAAACGAAGGTCCAAGAGAAAGGGCCCGTCCTGTGAGTTGAGGGCAGAGCTGGCAGCAGTCCCATGAACACACCCCGTGTTTCCCAGGTGGCCCTGGCTTGCACCTGAGGCCTCCGCACTGGCTCCTCAACCAGCTGCTGGCTGGCCTGAGTGTGGGCTCCGGCCAGGAGGTCCTGGGGGCCCTGGTGCTCCTCAGCTCATGCGTGAGGCCCACGCTGGTGCAGCTCTTGGACAGGCTGTGAGGGGTGCACTTCTCACATTCCCCTGTAGCTAAACCCAGTTAAGACCCAGCAAGTGACTGAGCCCCCTTTCCCTACCACAGGCCCTAATAGCCCTTATCCTGGTCAGGCCAGGCTCTGTGCCCCTAGGGACGGGCCTAGGAGCTGTCTGTCTCCAGGACCCTGGGCCCTTCTGAAGGGCTCTTTTCTAGCCAAGATAGACCAGGTGGCTCCTAGGGCCCTCCAAGCCCCTCAACCCCCCTCACCAGATACCTGGTCCTGCTGACTTCCACTTTCTCTCCCAACCCTGGAGTGCATAGAGGGGCAGCATGGGAAGGGGTGGGTTGGTGGCCTCAGAGAGTGGGGGCAGTGTGTGGTGAGTGGGGAGTGCTTGGTGGGGGGCAGAAGGCTATTGTGCTGTGTACTCCTCTTGCTTTCACTCTTTTCCATTGCCTCCCCTCTGGCCCAGGGCTTGTTCTCTGGGCCCAGGGCAGGGCACAGTGGGTCCTCAGACAGCTTGTTGACAGAATGGCAGTAATATCCAAACTAAAGCTGACGACCTCTCCCATGGTCCCAGGCCACCTCCCCAGTTTTGGAGTCCTCCTTCCACTGCCTCACCTGAAATGCCAGGGGCATGTTCCCTGCAGGGCCTTGAGTCCAGGTAGCAGAAACCCAGTTTATAGAATGAACCGGGCAGCTGGCCAGGCCCCCGAGCTCCCTGCTGCCTGACAGATGGCAGCCCTGGCCTCTGAGCCTGCTTGGGGCTTCTCGCTAAAACCACCCAAGCATTGGCCTGGTGTTTCCCACCCAGTGGAGACCTCCCCTGCCTTTGTCGCCGTGCTAGTGAAGACAACGTCTCTTTTCTGAGTGTCTGTGGGCAGCACCAAGCTCACATCCTTCCTCGCCCCTTGCCTTTCCCTCCCTTTGCCCCTCCTCTTCCCCAGATCCCCTCTCAGCCCCTAGGAATGGTGTTAATCACCTCACTCACAGCTCCCCAGAGCGAGGCTCAGAGAGGCTGAGCCACCATTTGCTCAAGGCCACAAAGCCAGGACACAGCAGAGCTGAGAGCCACAGGGAACCTCCCTTACTCAGAGGGGCAGGCTCGGAGAGAAGCCCAGCTCTCACAGCAGTGCCTGCCCTGCCCTGACTGCAGCATGGGGTGGGCACAGCCCATTGGTGCTCCTTGACCTCAGACTCATAGGGGGGCACTGGGGGACACACTCTGTCCTGTACAGCTGCTGCCACACCTGGGCTGGCCCACACGCTAGCCCCCCTCCCTGCCCCTCCAGTGCACCACAGAGCCTCGGTCTTGTTCCTTTCCTGCCAGTGGCCTCTACTGACGCTCCGGGATGCCCATCAGCTTGGCATGGGGGCAGTGTGGTGGAGGCAGAGCCTGGGAGTCCTGAGCCCCAGTCTCTCCATGGTCCAAGTTCATGAGGTCAGCAGAAGCTACAGAGCCTTGGCAGGGACCCTTGCCCAGATCAGAGGCTGTGGTGGGTGGGGTGGCTGGGCTGGGCTCCAGATGTCAGGAGGACTTCTCAGTTTGCCCTTTGTCCTCCCACCATCCTGTTCTCAGAGATGTGGCTGGCTGCAGGGAAGGAGCCACCTGGGGATCGTGGGACAAAGCCACCTCACACAGAACCCCAGCATGCAGTCAACACCCTTAAGTGACATGCGCTCGCACATGCCATCCACCTTGCTGTCCCCCATGCCAAGCCAGAACCAACGGGCATGATGGACCCACCACCCTCAAGTGGACCTAATGACATTCCCATGGACACCCTTGGTCTGCCCTTAACCAAGAACCTGAGGGAATATGCTGGAGCCCTAGAGACGCCAGGACCCCTCACTGGGGTCCGCCCCAGCACTGGCACCCAACCCAGGGGATGCCAAGTAGTGGAGCTCCCATGACGTACAGAGATAGCACTTGCTATGGACAGGCTGAGTGGCAAGGGTCTTACAAACACCCCTGCAGAGGCTGGAATGGTGTTGCCCTACCAGACCCGGGCAAGGGCCCTGGGCCTGTAAGCAGCTGGCCACCCACTGCCCTGATGTTCCTCTGGGCCCGGGACATTCCCATCCCATAGGACTGGTGACCGTGCCTCCCCACTAGTCAGGCAGTGTGGGCAGCGCTGTAGGACAGAGGCACTTCGCACAGGCCAGGATTCCAAAAGCTGGCTAATGCAAGGATCACGGGGGAAGTGTGGCCACTAAAGTAGGGATTCCGTGAGTGTACCCCAGACCTACTGAATTAGGACACGCAGGTGGTCCCGAACCCCGCATGATTTTTGGAAACATTGGGGAAACTGGGCAGCCACTGGGCTGAAAGGTGGAACTTCAGGGTCACACAGCCTTGATGTGGCTCTGGCCCCAGAAGCAAGTCCCTCCACATCTCAGGGGCTCTGCGTGTGGGCTGACACCAGGGCCTACAGCGAGGGCCAGACAGAGCACAAGGCGAGCGCTGGGTAAGGATCTCTCTGCCAACACCATTTCCGCCCAGAGGGATTGGAGACAAAGTGTCCAGTCTGCCCATGGGCCTGGGGCAGCCCCCCGGGGCTCTCCGCTTCTCTCCATCAGCCCAGGTGGATTCAGAACCAGGAGTTATAAGGCACAGCCCCTCTCCCAGGAGCCTGGGAAGAAAGCTGGGCTTGTAGCTGGATGCTCACTGCCTTAGGAAGAGATGCTAGTGGAAAGAGATGCCAGAGAAGCTGGGCGGAAAGTAAGGAGAAACCCTGCCCCCTTCCCCTCTTGGCACAGGGGCTCCTAGAGGACCCTGGTGAAAGGCGAGTGGGGGCCTGGGCTTGGGTAGGGTGTTTGCTGGTTGGGGTCCACCTCCCCAGAGCCCTGTCTGTGGCTGTACATCGTGGGTGGCTAAAGAGGAGCAAGCATTTTCTATTCCACCCCCTCCTGGTGTAGTGGGCAAACCTAAGAAAATGCGGATGCAGCAGCAGCTTGGGGAAGGGGTTCTGGGTACAGGGGCATCCCTCCAACAGTGTCGAGGCCCTGGGTTTTCCAGATTCTAAGAACCATGGGGGGAGGTGTAGGGCAGAGGGGAATAAAGGGGAGAAAAAACGGGACAACTGTAATAGCAGAATCAATAAAATATATATATATATATTTAAAAAAAGAACCAGGCAGGAGGCCTCTAGCCTGGTGGAGCCTGGGCTTGGGGAGAGGCCAGGTGCTGAGGAGGGCAAGAATCCCTGTTTTGGATGCCCCACAAGCTTCTGGGGCTTGAGCCCCTTCCCCCAAGGCTGGAATCCAGGCCATTCCATTCCTGGATGGCCTGGCGAGCATCAGGCATGCTAGGAACGGACCCAGCTGCCGGCCTGGCCCAGAGCAGCCCCCGAGCTCCCCTCCAGCTGCTGTAGCCTTCAGGAAAGGAGTGAGGACTGCCAGGCAAAGGGCTGTGGGAAGGGCAGCTCTTTCCTCTGCCTGCTCCCCCTGCTGTGACAAACTGTCACCGTGATGTAGCCATCCTGGAGAGCCAGTGGTCAAGGAGCTGACTTGCCCCTCTGCCTTGGTTACCATTACCACCCCCGCCCGTCCTGGAGGAGTGGCTGTATCTGCTGTGGCTGCCATCTTGTTCTAGGCACTTTGCTGCATGGCCCCCTGGGGGTCTTCACACTTTGCAAAGCCCCCAGGAGTGTGGCTGAGGCCCCATCTTCCTTCCAGAAACTATGTGGCCCACTGGGCAGATGCAGGTATGGGGTCCCTCCCAGCAGGGCATGCGTCTGCCCTACCTCATCCATGCTACATCCCAGTCCTTCTGCCATCCCTGGTAGGGTGGGGGCCCACAGTAAACTCAGCTACTGGAGACACCGTGGGCAGAGGGAGGGGGTAAAGGTCAGTTCTGAAAGTATACACTCTAAGCCTCCTGTTTGAGGTTTTAGGGGACACAGGCAGGGGAGGGTTGTGGCTCATCCAAGGCAATGGGTCTGTGCTGTCTGGTCTCCAGCCCCAACCCCCTACCCCCCAGCCTCAGGGGCCCACCCCAGACAGCCCTGCTGGGCTGGGGGGGCTGGCCTGCCTTGGGGGTTCATGGAGATGGAGGAAAGAGTGTCCGAGGGCGGCCACAGGATGTACATGGCTGGACAGGAGAGGAGTAAGGTCTGAAAGCTGAGCTGGGTTGGGGAGGGGTGGCCAGTCCCAACTTCGTCTCACAATGGAACTAATTTGAGTGCTGAGTGCGGGAACTTGAGCAGCCAGGAGCCCACTGGCTGGTCCCTCACCCTGACCTGAATCCCACAGCCGTCTGGAGAGGGTCATTCTACAGTACTCTGGGGGAGGGGGGAGGGATTTGAGAGGCTTCTACTCCCCTCCCCTGAAGTAGAGTGAGAGGTGGTCAGCCCCTAACCCAGAGGACTGGCTCCGCAGGAATGTGCCTGCAATATCGGATGGGGTGCTGGGGCAGAAACGCTGACCCCAGGTCAAGTAGAAGGGAGATTGGGAGGTGCTGAGGCATCTGGGCCCTGAGGCGGTGGTCTCCTGGCAGAGGGCTGGAAGGACATGGGCTGTGGGCAGCCAGGCTGTGCTGGGCTGAGGTGATTATCGCTGTGCTAAGCCAGGTGGACATGGCAGCTGAGGCCTAGGCACCGGGACCCTGTCTCTGAGGGGGCTGGGGGAGGGAACAAAGGCAGGGGAGGAGGTGGCTGGAGCTGGGCTGCTAGGTGCCCTGAGGGGCCAGCTGCTATAGAGGGTCTGGCTGGCGGCACCTGGTCAGCTGCCAGGGCTGAAACTTGAGCTGGCCAACCAGAGCTGGGAGGTCTGTGGGAATTAGGGGAACTCAGGAAGCCCCTGTGGTGGGTGCCGTGAAGCCGGACTCTCCTCATCAGCTTCTGGCACTGTTTCATGGGCCTAGAACTATAACAGCAACCGGTGATTCCACATTGACCACCGCCGGGCCCTGGCCTCTGGCCTGCAGCCTGCGACCCTGGCTCAGAACAGTCCTCTGAAAGCAGGAGGCCACTGAGGGCACCTGCTCCATCCTGGGCACAGCCTGGTGCCTGCCTCACAGCCTAGGGCATGAGGAGATGGGGTGCCCATGGTAGGGAGGAAGGGGTAGGCAGCCTGTGCTTCCTTGTACCTACCCTGTTCCCATGCTGGGGAGGCTGGAGGACCAGCAGGGCTGTGGAGGGTGGTGCTTTTGTGCTGGACCTGGCCTCCCTGGGCACAGGTAGGCCCAAGGGAGAGTGAGTTCCTGGAGGGTGCAGTGTGCAGCTGCCCCAGCTGGCAGGGCTTGCAGAGCGGGGCTCAGACTTCCCCCCAAACTAGCGACCAACTCAGCAGAGTCCCTACAGAAATTTGGCCTCCCAGCACCTTCAGCTGGGGTTGCTCTTGCCGCTCCCCCTTCCCCCTGCCCTCCACCATAAGGCTGGGGCTAAGGGGCCCACCTCAGAGGGAGGGGCTGGCTGTCCTGCCAGGTGATCTCCTGGCAGTCCCCAGCTTGGCTCCCCGTCCATTCCAGGCGGAGGAAGTAACACTCGCCTCTGGACCCTCTCACTCCCAGGCTCTGGACAATGCTGCCTCACCCAGGATTCTCAGCTCACCGGGCCCCCAAAGGCAGCCAGGGCCAGTAGTGCCAGGGAGGCCGGGTCACTACTACCCTAAGAGGCTGTCGGGCACTGTAGGAGGGCAGGGACCCCGCGTGGCGCCCATGCCTTACCTGGGCCAGCAGCCCGAGGGCGAGGAGGAGCCCGGTGTCCATGGGGCGACGGGACGAGGGACTGCCTGCGGGCAGAGCTGCGCCTCCGGCTCCGACAGAACCCCACTGAGTGACAGCACAAGTGCGCAAGCGGAGGCTCAGAGAGTGAGTGACTGCACGTGGGCGGGGAAGGGCCTGGTGTTGAATGACAGCACAAGTGTGCGGGCTGGGGACCCAGTGAGTGACAGCACAAGTGTGCGGGCGGGGCCGGGGCGGGGCCAAGTGAGTGACTTATGTATGCCGAATGGGGGGGGGGGGTGGTGGGCCGGGCCAGGCCTGAGTGACAGCAAGTGTGTGGGGTGGGAGGCCGGGCTGAGTGACAGCAGGGTGCTGGGCAAGACAGTGCGGTCAAAAAAGAGCGACGGCGCTGTGTGGGCGGGGCGGGAGGCGAGGCCTTGACTGAGCCACGGCACTGCGTGGGCACGCTGGGTCCGACTGAGGGCCGAATGAAAGTACGTGTGCGCCAAAGTTGGGCGCTGGGCCAGTGACAGCACGTGGGAAGCTCCGAGGGGGGCGATGGCAGGCCCCAGCCGGGCCAGGTGTCAGGCAGCTTTCCTGGGATGCTCCACTCCCAGGGCCAGCCGGTGGAACCCAGCCTGGCAGTAAAGGCATCCATCAGTGGGGTGGAGCTAGGGTACCAGAGTGGGTTCATTCACTCATCTTTTTCTTTTCTGGTCCCTAAACTCACCAGGCACACTCCTGCCTTGGGGCCTTTGCACTGCTGTTCCCTCTACCTGGATTGCTCTTCCCCGCTCTCCCCTAGGTTTGCTGCTCACTGCCTCTGGGCTTTGTCTAATGGCACCTCCTCACCACCCTATTAATCATTGTCACCACCCATCACAGGTAAATCACATCATGAAGTACACTTGACAAGGTGTTCACGGCCTGTGGCAGAGCTCTCCTGGCGCAGAATTATTCTCCCCAGGAATACCCCCAGGGCTAGCACACAGAAAGGCCAGGCACAAGTCCAGCCCTCCCCACTTAAGCTTCCTACTTCCCTCCTTCCATCTCAGTTCCCCTTGGTTGGCAGTTACTTGGTTAGAATCTTATGGCTCTCCTCAAGACCCTGCATGCCTGTCTCCCACAGGCCCAGCATGTACTAAGGGCAGGGGAGAGGGAAGGAGGGGAGGAAGGACCCTGTAGATTGACATGCACTCTGAGGAGCAGGAGCAGTGGGGAGTGGGGCTGCTGACCAGCCCTGGCTCTAGTCTGGCAAGCCTCCGTCTGGGTCTTCTCTGTCGCCGGAGCAGGCAGGGGCCTCTTGCTTTCCTCTCCAGATTGCTGGTCTGCTGAGCAGGTGCAGCACCATCTGTGCCCTTGGCCTGCTTGGAAGGAGGCCAGGCTGCCCAGGGGCGGCTTTGGCAATGACTATGTCCCTGGCACTCACTGTTCGAAGGTGGGAAGCAGGGAGCCCCCTCCGTCTACAGCTCTGAAGTCCTGGAGCTGGGAAGTAGACCTTGGGGGCCGCCATCCTGCCTCTGAGATTAGGGACACCAAACGTGGTGGGGAAGCCCTCTGAGTGCTTTGGGTTTCTGCCTCCTGTTACTAGTGTAGGACTGGGAGTAGGAGTGAGGGTGGGGAGTGAGGTAGTTGCGCTACCCAGAAAGAGGCAGCCCTTGTTCTCAAGGGTGACCTCAGACACCCTAACACAGGGGAGAGAGATGGCCCTATGATATCCTCTCCCCTTCTCCCACCCTCCTTGCTTTCCGTCCTTCCTCTGCCTTGCTCTTGGCCATCTGTCTTCCACACAACAACCGCCCCTGGGTGTGGAGGTCACCAAGGCAGAGCATAAGCTGGGTCTGGTCTGGGTGAGTCCCAAGTGCAGGGAGAGGCCACTGGGGAAGGGGTGTGGTGCCCAGGCTGAGGCAATGGCCCAGGTAAGGAACCCTCCCTCACAGGGCCATCCCCTATCTTGGGCCAGGGCAATTATTCTCCACCAGCTTCAGTTTTCTCCTTATCAAGGGAGAGGTTTGGGTTCCATGAGCCAGGAGGTCCTGTCGGACGCTGGTCCACCCCAGGCCACAAAGAGTTGGCTGTTTGCCCCAGACCCTCTGGTTCCCCCGCCCACACTGTGGGCCACCCCCTCCTTTTCCAGCTCTGCAGCCTCCCTCAGACTTTGTAGGTCGTCAGCCCCGCGACTCAACTCCCCACTCCCGCCCTACTGCTGGCAAACCTGCCCTCTGTTCTGAGGTTTGGTTTGGTGCTGGGATCATGCCTAGGAGGAGGGACATGCCTGAGCTTCTGAGCTAGTGGGCTCCCTGCAGAGTTCCGGCTGTGGGTGGGGTGCACAAGTGGGCAGGCCCAAAGCTCCGGGTCACCTCCCTCCCCAGGTGGGGTGGTGGGGAGCTTCATTCCTTCCTCAGTTCACTTCGCTCAGCCCATGGCACCCAGCCTTGGAGTTGTAGGGCACCGAGCCCGAGCGGAGCAGAGCTGGGGGAGCTGGAGGATCAGGGCCTTGTGTCCGCCAGAACCAGATGAAGGTCAGGGCGGCTCTCCCCCCTGTTCTTCTAGGGGACTCCTCTTGGGCAGCTCCTCTTTGGTTTTAGGCACAGGGACATGGGTTGGGCAGGACTGACTTCACCTGGCCACCAGGGCCTGAGTTTGGTCAGGGCTCACACAGGGTGCAGTGGGTACCTGCCCGCTTGCCTAAGGGGGTGCACTTGTGAATGGGTAGGAGGCGGGTTGGGTGTGTGAAAAACCCGGAGAGGCCCAGAGGGCAGCAAGCAGTCTACTGGTGGAAGGCAGGGGGCCAGGGTGGCCAGGGACCAACCCTGGGGGCTCATACTCTGTGTTTAGGGATTTTCAGCTTAGAATAAAAGGGGGGCACTGACTGCTTTCAGCAGACAGGTGAAGTTATTATAACTTTAGAATAATCATGTAAATATTTACTTTAGAATAATGCTGCAGTTACACAGTGAAATAAGTATTACTGTTATGCAGGTTCATATAAAATTGCATGCAGATATATAATCCACACATCCATGGTCTGATGAAGCAGGGCCTGTCTCAGAGCAGGCAAGGACGCAGCAGCTTAGCAGGTGCTGGACAGATGGCCAGAAACATGCGTGCCCCGAAGCCAGAACCTGTGGAAATGCCACCTTCCATGGTGAAGGGACTCAAGGTGGGAGAGGATCTAATGTGATCTCAGGAGTCCTTAAAAGCAGAGAGCGATGGACCAGTGGCAGAGAAATTTGGCAAGGGGGTGAGACCTGAGAAATTCAGGGTGACTGAGGGACCAACACATAGGTGTTTGTTCTGAGGTGCAGGGGCCAGCAGCCAGAGGGAATGGGACCTCAGTCCTCCAGTGGCAAGAAACTGGATTCTGCCAAGGACCAGAGTGAGTTTGCAGCAGTTGCCACCCCCCAACCCTCACTGCAGTGGGTAAGGGCCAGCCCAGCTGACACTGTGTTGTTAGCCTCTGTGACCAGGAGTGGATGACTTGGCCCAGCTATTTAGGTGGCCACTCAGACCTCAAGAAACAGTGAGGTGATAAATCTAAGCTGTTTCAGTCACTAAGTTTGCAGTAACTTGTTTGCGGGAGGGCGGGGGGGGGGGGGATGCTATTAGAGATTAAGAGCATTTGGGTTGGGTAACTCGGCAATACCAGCTGGTGTTAACCAAGTGTGGGCTTGGCTCCTGGCACTGGGCCAAGGGCCTGTTCACATGGCCCCAGCCCACCAGGGGCTCTGGTGGCACGCAGATCCACTTTATGAGTGAGAGTCAGGGCTGTGTGGCAAGGGGACAGCCAGATGTGAACCAAGTTCCTTGGGCTGCACCAAGGGGCACGTTTTCCCCCAGGGTTCAGTTGCCATATGGTGGGTGGGGGCCTAGAGGGAGGGTGGGCATAGAGGGGAGGGGGAAGCATGCGCAGGTGTTCAGGGGGTGCTGGACCAGATGGAGGAGATCCCAACACAAGGCGTTGGCCTGGACAGAGGACAGGCTCCCTGTCGACCTGAGCTGGGGTGTCTGTGGCCATCCTGGGGAAGGTGCCTAGTGGGCAGTTGCACACGACCACAGTGAAGGCCAAAAGGTCCTTCCTGAGGCTCATGCACTGCTCTCGCACCCCCCCCCATGGTTGGTCCCTTTGGGCCCCCATTTTCCAGGCAAGGACCTGGAAGCTCAAGGAGGCCAATACAAGTAGACCCTGGCCAGAAGCCCAGGCCCACCAGCTGCAGAGCCCCTCCCTTTCCCCTCCCTTTCCACATCCAAACCGAGGTAGGCACTTCCTCCTTCCCTCCCCCTTTTCTTTCTTTCTCCCCTGTCCCCCTGGACTGCCCTCCTGCTCTCCTGCAGCCCCTCTGTGCCAGCCCCTTCCAGGCTCTGGGCTTCAGTGCTGAGGAAAGTCCTCTCAGGGCCGCTCTCCCGGAGGAGTTGGAGCACCAACAAACCCTAAGGAGGTGAAGTCGTGTAAGCGTGTTTTCAGTGAAGCCAGGTAAACGTGTGCGCAGATGGGCAAGGAGTTAGGGGGAGGGGATGAAGGGATGGAGCAGATCTGGAAGGGTCTTGAACCCTGGCCTGGGGCCCCCTGGCCTGGACGGGCAGTGTGGCCTTTCAGAGAGCTTCCCAGCCTTTAAAGGTGTCCCAGGGTCAGAGAGGATGGCAAGGAGGGCTGGAGTGCCAGGCATCCAGGGGATGGGGAGAGCGGGGCGTGTGAGGCTAGGACAGTGGCTCTTGGACCCAGCGCCTGGTCTGGGGAGTGCAGGGGTGTCACTGTCCCGTCCAGTCCTCACACGCCCCCTGGCGGCCACAGGGCACAGTACAGGCAGAGGCCTCCTTGGACGGTCCAAGTCCAAGGCAGCACACGTCAGGTCTGGGGGCCTTGCCTTTGTCAGAAGCCCAGTGACACCCCAAACGAATGCAGAATAGTCATTCTAAAACTATGTTTTTACTCTTGAGAGCTCAAAAAATGGTTGGGCAGATAGCAGGTAAAAGCTGTGGGGCCCTGAGGCCCTGAGGACTTGGAGGCGAGGAGCCAACAGCGGCAGATGCAATGTGACCCTTGGTCCTCGTTCTACAGGGAGCTGGGCCAGAGGGACGCTGGATGGCAGGTTCAGTCCTGGACTCCCACCAGGGCTTTCCCTGAGCTCCAAGCCCCCTGGGACCGGGGCTTGGGACCCATCTCTCGTCCTGCTGAGCAGTCGCCTACCCAGCACCCCTGACGCAGGGATGGAGAACCTGGCAGGTGGCCAGGCTTTCCTGTGTCTGTCAGGTGATAATCAGCCCCAGCCGGATTTGGCCCCAGTACTGGGAGAGGGGACTGGGCCAGGGTGGCAGGGCAGGGAAGGGGGAGGGCCTGGTTCCAGTGGGTCAGGCCATGCCTGCTGGCATCAGCAGAGGGCAGTGTGGCTCCAGGGAAGCCAGGTGGATGCAGGAGGCAAGTCGAGTTGAGAGGAAGGAGGCTGTAGCCTGGTCCTCCCTCTTGCAAGGCTTGAGCTTAGGGGGCAGCTGGGAGGGATGATGGGCCCTTCTCGCCCCCACCCTGGACACACTTGCCCCCTACACACTCCTCTGGAAATGCAGTCCCCACTGTGACCCTGTACCCCTCTGTCCCTCCCAGGGTGAAGGGACCCCAGCCAAGACCCCTGTGGCACATCCACCCCAGAGAGGGCCTTGGGCTGCAGGAACCTCCCAAGGCCCTGGCCAGGTGGAAGCAACCTGCCTGAGGTCTTACCCTGGCCCTGCAGGCAGCCTGGCCCCCTCCCCATGGCTGGGCCAAATGTGGTGGGACAGTTAGGGGCAACCAGGCCAGCAGGGGCTGGGGGGGTATGGCATTTGCCAAGTGGCACTGTTATGGACCAAGCCAGGTCAGCCCAGGCCTGGCCTTGGTGAGGGGGGCTGGAGGATCAGTGAGGCTCGGGGGAGTAGGACTAGCCACAGTGATACCAGGTGCGCAGATAGGACCAGGTGGAGGGGACGCCAGGGAACGGAGGCCGGGCTCCGAGGGTCAAACTTTAAGCAATTTGTAAGTCATAAGAACTGCCCTGAGACTCAGTTTTGGTGGAAAAACCCTCACCAAGATGTGCCAGGGCCAAGCTGGGGCCACCATGCACCTGAGACCCTGGGGCAGGGTGCAGGCCCTCTGTCTTTCATATGCAGAGCCTCAGGGTGCTGTGGACCCAGGATAGGGTGGGTGTGGGCAGCTGCCCTCTGAGCTGGGCAGGAAGGTGAGGAGGGCAGGGAGGAGTGGCACGGGCCCCAGACAAGTTGTTGGGGGAACTGGGTGGGGCGGGACAAAGGCAGTGTGAGAGCCCCCTCGGGTGTGTGCACCAGGCTGGGCCTCCATCCCCAGCGACTTCACCCCCTGGCAGCCTGTGCCTGGGGCCCTGGCAGTAATTGTCCTGGCCTGGCTTCACACACACAGCCGGCATGGAGAGGGTATTCTTGAGGGACCAGGGGACTCTGCTCCCAAAGCTGCCTGGGCCCTGGCAGCTCTCAGTCCCTTGGGGTGGCCCCAGTGAGTTGGTTTCCTGCATTGTCACAACACATGTCATCTCATGGGGCCCTTGTGCACAGCCTGGGCTGGGGAGGGACCTTGTCAGGAGGAAGCTGGTGGGATGGGTTCCAGGCAAATGAAGACACTTGGTGGCTGGTCCTTCCAGGCCCGGGAGGAGGGTAGGCCGGGGTCTGTCCCCTTGGTGCTGTGGGCTGCCTGGGGCTGCAGGGCGCGGGTCCCCTCTCTTGCCTCACTGCTCTTCCCACGACAGCCTGGGGAAGCTACCAGCACATCTTCAGTCAGAGGAGTGGAGGCCAGGAGAGGGGACAGAGGGGATGTGGTAGGCAAGGGGACACTGCAGTGGGGGTGTGGTGCAGAATGGGGAGGGCGCCAGAGGAGTGTGGGGGTCCCTAAATCAGCATGGGCAGTGGCGACCCCGCCTGCCCTCAGCCTGCTCCACTGGGCACTGGCACCATTGTCTTTCGATCAATATCAAATGGACTGGTGACAGATTTGGGAGCAAAGAATCCCAAACAGCCATATAAATCACATTAATGACCATTCAGATGAAATCAATTGCTGTAATGGAATCAATTTAGTCTGATGACACCGTTGCTGCATTTAATCTCGCCCTCCATTCTGGGGCCACTGGTGGGAGGTGGGTTGTTCACCCAGAGGCAGGGTCTCTGTGGAGCTGTGGTGTTTCCCTCTGCAGTGACAGGGCCCAGGTGGCAGGAACGGGGTACAGGGGCTCCAGGGGTCCCAGGGGCCACGAGCTCTCCCTGCTGGCCTTTTTCTTCCAGATAGATAAACCCAGCCAGACAGGCCTAGAGAGGCCATGCCCAGGTTGGTGCAAGAGTGGGTGGATGGCACAGGAACCTTGCCATGGGGGACAGGGCGGCAGGCCCGGCTGCAGTGCTGGGCCAACCAGAGGCAACGCCCGGCCAACCCAGCTGCTGGGTAAGGGCAGCTTGGGCCACACTGAACCGCACCTGGCTAATGGCCTCCTCACCTCTTTGGAGAGAATCAGCATGTTCTAGCCATTCCCCTTGGTGCTGATGCTCCTTGCTCTCTCCTGAACATTGGGAGTAGAGACACCCTCTCCTCATGTCCTCTCCCTTGGAAGTGTCTAGTGGCGGTCCAGGCTGTGCCCAGTGCCCTCTGGTGCAAGCTCCAGCCCCCAACTTCCCTCCTCTCTGTCCTGCCCACTCCTCCTCTTGTACCTCCATCCAGGCTGCTGAGCTGGAAGCCTGAACCCCTCCAGACTCCTCCATCAGACCCTCAGAGCCAGCGGTGCCTCCTGGCTCCTCCCTCCTGCCAGTCAGCAGCCCTCTGAGGCCATGACTTTTCCAGACTGTGCTCTGCCCCTGCCCCTGCCCCTGGCTCTCTTGTTTATCTCCCAGCTCCCTCCCTGGTCCACAGAGGACTCAGCTTTCATTTTAGGACACCACTTCTCCTCACCCTCTGAAGGCATCTTGTCCTTCCCAGACAAGGAGGAGTGTAGCCAGCTGGGGTCCAGCAGACATCCCACTGTGCCTTGTCCCCCAGAGAGAGGCTCCCTGGGGTAGGACTGTACTTGTGTGTGGTTAATCCTGGGTTTAATGAGTTACTGTACTTCACAAATATGTATGAGTTCCAGGTGGGTTCAGGAGGGGACTTCTGCAGACAAAGAATTATGACTTTGCAAAGCACCTCTGTGACACCCTCACCTATGCAGTGATTGTGCGAATGTGGGCTGAGTGGCCAGCCCACTGGTAGCTGCCACCAGAGAGGTGCCTGCACCTGGAGGAAAGGTGTGGTGGGGAGGACCCTCTGTCCAGCCCTGGTCAGCAGTTCCATTAATGTCTGGAATGAAGTTGCAGGAGGTGGCCTGAGGCTCTGTGACTGTGACAAAGGCAATAGTCAAAATGCTCTAGAGACTTTGTCACACTAACTCATTGCATCGAGATGAATGAAGCAGCACTAACAGGGTTAAATAAACACTGAGGTTTGTTGAGATGTGAACATGTTAGATGGGGAGCTGGGGGTCTTGCCTGGCTGACACCTGCATGCAGGGAGGCTGAGTTGGTGGCTCCAAGTGCAGTGTGAACCCGGAGTGTGCTGGTTGCTGGAGGAGGGGTTTCTGCAGCTGCATTCACAGAAGGTGTGTTCTGGGCAGGGCAGGGCTGAGTGTACTTCTGTTGTGATGTTCTGTCTAGAGAGGGACATCTTCACCCAGAGAACCTCAGGTAATGGGAGAGTCCAGGAACCCTGCTGGGGAAGGCACAGGAACCAGCTGCCCATTTGCACGAGGTAGAGTTCCCACCTGGGCAGACACACTGTCAGGTCAGGACAAGAAAACTTTAAGAGCACCCGAGGGAAAAGACCAATGAACTTAAAAGCCACGAAGGTCAAGATGCCAAGAAGCAAGGTGCAGAGGAAAATGGCTCACATCTTGTACCAGACTGGCTGCCATTCCAGAGTGAGGAGAAAATGAAGACTCAGGTACACAAAGATCGATCGAGTCCCCCACTCAGATGCTTTTAAGAGAACTATTACAAAACATTCTTTATTAAGATGAAATCTGTTGAGCCAAGAAGTTGATAAAATATCAGTAAGCTTACCGATTGACCGTAAAAACAAAGCCTGTTAATTTTTGTCCCCCAAACCAAAACCAAAACTGGAACTTTAAAGATGTACCAAGATGATGGAGGGGTGACATTCAGAGGAAGGAGCAGGCATATCACAGCATGCTACAGCTGTGTCCTGGTACCGCCTAACCATACACTTGGTTGGAGGAAGACCTATAGACTTTATAGTATGTATTTAGAAGTTTTTAAGAGTTCTCAAAGAACAGAAATTTAATTTATAATTTCCTAATAATCAAAGAGAAAAAAGTTGAGAAGGTTATTTATACAACAAAAGAGGAGGCAAAAACAGCAAAGCAAAAATCCCTAAGGTGGCAGACAGAAAATACAAAATAAGAATGCAGAAATATCCTGACTGGTGTGGCTCAGTGGACTGAGTGCCAGCCTGCAAATCAAAGGGTCACTAGTTCGATTCCCAGTCAGGGCACATGCCTGGGTTGCAGGCTTCCCCACTGGGGGGCATGCGAGAGGCAATCACACATTGATGTTTCTCTCTCTCCTTCCCTTCCCCTCTCTAAAAATAAATAAATAAAATCTTTTAAAAGAAGATTGCAGAAATACTGTATTTTGCCATGTATAATGCACATTCTTTTGCCCAAATTTTTGAGGGAAAAATAAGGGTGCATAATATATATGAGTAGTACTAATTTTGTATCTATATAAATGTTTTAAATTATTTTATTTATGCTTATGCATTAGAAGTGTAGCTCTAGAAAGCAGTAACAATATCTCTATGCAAAATAATACCCTGGAATATGATAATCAGTTTTGTTTCGGAATATAAATAAATAAAATATTGAATTAATAAATTAAAATGAAAGATTTTTTTCCTGAAAGTTTGGGCCAAAAAGGTACATGTGCATTTTACACGGCAAAATATGGGTAAGTCCTGATACATCAGTAGTCACAATAAATGGAACGCATTGGGTCTCGCTGTGCCGCCTATGCAACACTCACACACACCACACAGAGGTGGGTGACAAGGGACTGCAAGGACCAGCCATTGAAGTGTGAGCCCCAGAAGCTGGAATAGCAATGTTAACCTCAGCCAAATACAGGGTCCAGCACAAATAACGATAACGCCCCTTTTTATTACAAAATCTTTTTTTATTACAAAATCATAAGCATGCGATTCTGTAACATAACAATATCATACTCAAGCACACCATATGACATTTTAGGTGAAATGTTCAAATTAAAACTATAAATTATTACACCCATATTATTACCCTACCAACCACACTCAAGCAGGCCTTACTTCTGCCGGACCCTGTATAATTTAAGGAAAATCCACAAACGGGATAAAGAAAGATGCTAAATAACATCCACCAAAAAATGTAATAATCAAGTATAACATGGGCCTGAAAATACAATGTTGAAATACATGAAGGGAAACTGACAGAAGGACAAGGAAAGAAGAACCACTGAACATGGTGGGACTTCAACATGCCTCATACCGAGGGGTCAGGCAGGCCACACAGGGGCACTGAGGTGACCAAATTAACAAAGTCCATCTAACAGATTCTTTTCAGTCTCTCAACTCTGAAACAAAACCCAGCTGCACAGGACACAAGGGCACCTCAGATTTCAAAGGACTGGAATCACATGGCCCGTGTTCTTATGGAATTACATGGAGAGCAGGAGAATGGTGGCTTGAAATGTGCTCCTGCGTTGAGAGGTTAAATCGAAGTGGAAATCACCGAGTGTTTGGAACTGGTGGTGCCTAAGGACCTGGGATGTATTTATAAGAGCAAGCCAGACAGAAGCCAGTGAGGGAGGGTCCAACCTAAGCCAGCAGGAAAGGAAGAACGATGACCGGAAGTTGATGAAACAAAAGAAACGCAGCGAGGATTAGCAAACCAAAGAGAAAGTCAGACGGACAAATGTAGCAAGAATGGTGAGGAAGACTCTGAGAGCTGTGAGGAGAGTTTAATTACAGGCAGGAGAGAGGTTCTAGGTCATAAGAGAAGGCCAGGCACAACTTTATGCCAATCAATCTGAAACCTAGATGAATGTATGGTTTTATAGAAAATCAGGTAATCAAATGGACTCACAAATAAGTGACAATTTTGAATAAACCAGTAACCCTTAAAGAAGCCAAATCAGTAATCAAAGACACCATGTTCATGAAAAGACAGCAGGCTTGGAAGCTCTCCGGGCCACATGACCCCCTTCAAAATCATAATAAAATGCAGGCCCAGCCCTGGCTGGTGGCTTAGGTGGCTGGAGCGGCTCAGGTGGCTGGAGCATGGTTCCACAGACCCAAAGGTTGGGCTTGATTCCCAGTCAGGTTGCACATTAGGTCCCCAGTCAGGACGCATACAGGAGGCAACCAATCGATGTTTCTCTCTCACACCAATGTTTCTCTCTCTCTTTCTCTCACTGTCTCTCTCTTTCCCTTTCTCTCTCTCTAAAGCATGAAAAAATGTCCTCAGGTGATGATTTAAAAATATTCAGGCCTAAATCCTCCACCCAAACCCCTTGGGCAGGAAGGGTTCTGGGATTCAGAATTTTTCCGATATTTCAAAGGCAAATTGGCCACACAATGTGTTATTCCCTAGGGATCTGCAGCCAATGCACAAATACTGACACAGCCTCATGTCCCTTCTGCTCAGGTTTGTCTGTTGTCTTGCTCCACTCAGGCTGCTGTGACAACACGACTGGGTGATTTATAGACAGCAACACTGATTTCTCATAGCTCTGGAGGCCGGAAGTCCAAGATCAGCCAATTTGATACCTGGTGAGGGCTTCCTGGTTCATAGACCGTATATTCTTTCTGTGTCTTGGGGTCCCTTTCAAGGGCACTAATTCCATCATGGTGGCCCCACTCTCACAACCTAACTGTCTCCCAAAGACCCCACCTCCTAACATCATCACATTGGGGGTTAGGTCTCAACATGAATTTTCAGGTGACACAACATTTAGTCCATGGTATCTGTCACATGAGTTTACCACAAACATAAAAAAATAAAACCTCAAACAAGAAACTTTGGTTTTCAGAGTTTTGATTTTGGAATTGTAGACAAGAAACCAGGTTGCTAGATAAATAACATATTAAACAAGATCTAATTCAGCTCCCCACCCTCCACAAGTAGGATTTATCTCAAGGGCACAAGTGTAACATCAGAAAATCACCCACATCAACAGATTAAAGACAGCAAAGAAAAAATGTCAATAAAATTTTGCACTCATTCATGAGACATCTTAGCGAGTAGGGGCAGCAATCCATGAGTTGATCTGAGTCAGGGCGTCCACCTGCACCCACCTTCAGAGTTAGATGTAGCTCCAGAGGTGTCTGCCCATCCTCCTTCTTCTAGTTTTTAGTTTACTGGAGATTTCAGCAAGCAGTAAGAGGAGAAGAGAATTGGTAGGCTAAGAATTGTAAAGGAGGAGAGAGAACTGTGCTAATAGGTGGATGTTGACAACCCACAAGAAATTGACAAATTCGGCAAGGCTGCAGGCTGGAAATCAACACACCATTTCAATAACCAATTTAAAAAGAAGTAAAAATTCCATTCAGGTTTCCAACAAAAAGTATAAAGCCCCTCCCTGGGACTAAACCTCTCAGAGGATGTGTACAGTTATAACAAAGAACATGGCAGAGCTGGGTCATGTCCACAGACTGAAGGATGCGGTTTGTAAAGATGTCAAGTCTTGACAGATTAGGCTATAAATTTAATCACCTCCAATCAAGTTTCCAATGAGGTTTTTTAAAAAGGAACTTTAAGCTACTCTTAAAATTAGATGGAAGAGCTAGGGGCTGAGAAGAGCCAAGACTGTTTTGAGAAAGGAAATAGGAATGGTGTCTTGTCCTAACTAATATCAAGACTTAGGGAGTGAGCCAGGAGTATCGGCAGCCTAGAAAAGAGTGGGTGGAACGGGGCCGGAAATGCAGGACAGAGCAGGTGGGTACCCACCAGAGAACAGATGCCAAGTGCAGCCTGGGGGGAGAAACCGAGGGTTCTGTGGCTGGGATCACTTGTTATTCTGTGTTGGGAACCTCGGGGATCTTCATACCACATATATGCGAAAATGAATTTCTGGTGAATTAAGAGCTTAAATGAGAAAAGCAAAGCTTTGTAACTTTAAGAAGAACATATGGAAAAATGTATTTAAGAGCTTAGAGTAGGAAAGGCTTTTATAGGCAAGAAAAACTCAAACCATAAAAAACATTAATGCATTTGAATACATGAAAAATTTTAAATTATGCATATTGCAGATATCATTAAACGAAGTAAAAGGCAAGCCGCATTAACTAATGCATAATCAAAAAAATTATCAACAACCAATAGGAAATGGGCAAAGAACATGAACAGGCAATTTCAGAAAATAAGAAACACAAATGGCCGATAAACATGTTTAAATTATTTCTTTTAACTAGTAATTATGGAAATGCCAATTAAAACAAAGAGACCCCGCTCCACACCCAGCACAGTGGCAGAAACTAAAAGTCTGAGTGTCCATGTTGGCACGGAGGGGAGACTGGATCTCACATGTGCTGGGCAGCTCTGCACAGGCACAGCCTCTTTGGAAAGAATGGGGTCTGGTGCCAGCTGCTGTCAGCTCTCAGCATGTCCCCAAGCTCTCTTTGAGCCTGTTCTGGCTGTCACTGGCCACCAGGTGCCCGAGGACAGCAGACCCTTAGTGGGTAGCCTCAAAGCTCAGATCTGTGTTGCCTATGGACATTTATGTGTCCATGTGTAAGCATGTGTGTCACACACATGCCTATGCACACATGTGTGTCTGTGCATGCTATACAGGCACATGGCTATACACACATGTGCCCAAGTGTGTTGGGTATACATTTGTGTTCATATACATGTGTGCACCAACCCTGTGCCTGAGTGTATGTGCACAGATGAGTGCACATGCCTGTGTATGTGCATGCATGCCCATGTGTGTGGTGCCCACATGTGCATGTACATGCCTGTGTCCACGTGTGTCTGTATTCACGTGTGCGCGTGTGTGCAGAAGGTGCAGTGTCCCACCTTCTTTCTAAGGGGCGGCTCTTCCCTGTCATGGCAGTGCTAACAGGAATGTTGCTGGTACACTGAGGATGCTCCTGCTCATTGCCGTTGTTGTTTTAATGGTTTTATTGCTCGGTGGTGAGGAAAGGGCTGGCAGGCTGGAATGAAGTAGATTGCTGGCTTAATGGCCCGTAGCCATTACCGAGTAATTGAATGGCTGTGTCTGTATGATCAGACTGTCAATGGGCGACGTGTCCTGCAAGCTGATGATGACAGGGGCTGCTGGGTGGGCACAGCTCGGTCTTGGGAGAGACCTTGGGGAGGCAAGCAAAGTGCAGATGCGCTGGGGCAAGCCCTGTACCTGACCACAAATTCCCACACAAGCAGGTCATGCCTGAAAGCCAGCATGCGGCCCACAAACATGGTTGCTCATGCCCAAGCCTGCACATGCATGCACAGCCCCACGTGCATGTGCCCACTCTTCTTACACATGCACGTGCTGCGCATTTTACACACTCATGTGAAGCCCCACACACCAGCAGATGCAGAGTGATGGTGTCTTTGGAGAGGCCTGAGGGAAATGCTTGTGCTCCTCTGGGCCCAGTGCTTGCTGTGCCTGAGGTCAGGGGTCAGAGACTGGCAGTCCCCCTGCCAGTGGGTCACAGTGGGCCACCTGCCCAGTCCCATGCTGAGGGGGCTCCATGGCCTCAGGGGAGAACAGGGAGGCTGCTGAGGGTAGGGGGGAAGCCATGACCAGGGTGGTCACGGTCAGGCGGGAGCTACCCTCCTGGACCCGCTCTGTGCTCTGATGTGGCTATGCTGCAGGATGAGCCTCTGCCCCTCAGCTGTGGTCCGGGCCCTGCTTGCCCAGGCCTTGCCCTGTCCAGTGCTCCTGAGCCCCCTGTTCTGGGGTGGCTCCTGCTGGCCTGGCACCCAGGTGCCACAGTTCCCTTCAGGGAGAGGACCCTGAAAACCACCTGACAGCAGCTGAGGGCCAAGAAAGAAAGCCCCCCTCTTGCCAGGCTTGCAGCCTATGCTGGGAGCTTGGAGGAACCTTCCAGAATGTGGTTTTCACTGACTCCTTCTCCTGCCCTTGGGCATGGGCACCCTTGACTCTGACTTCACAGATGAGGAAACAGGGTGAGGGGCACACGGCCAGCATGAGTGTGTCAGGGTGCGTCCTCAGACCCTGGCCGCCCACCTCAGCACTTGACTAGAGGAACTGGGACATGGAAGAGGGAAGGGAAGGGTTTGCAAGGGGAGATGGAAGGATGACAGTGGGGCCTCCCACCCTGGCCTTGGATGAGCCAGGCTCCCCCTTCTAAGTCCTGGAACCCCTTGCCCCAACCTGTCCACTTCTCCACCCAGATGCCCCTCTATAAGCCTGTCTGCACCCATTTCCCATGTTCTTCGTCTCTTGAGGGAACATTACCTGTGAGCCTGTGAAGGACGCCTCAGTTTACTCCTTGGGGCAGAGGCCTTGTGGTCATGCCGGCCCAGAGACCCCAGGTCGCGGGATGGAGAGAACACAGGAACAACAGAGAGGCCATATGGGCCATGTTCCAAAAAAATCCTTCAACAGCCCCCTTTGTTGTCCTCTTAAATGGCAGCTGACAGGAAGTTGGTGCAAGATACAGGAAACATGGAAGAAGTTTAACAATCACCACACATCTAGAGACTAAACTGACACTTTGTGTTCCCACAGCCTGGAGGGTGGAGGCCAGCACCACCTCCCGGGGCTAAAACCAGGGGCCGTGGGGCTGGCTCCTCCTGGAGGCTCCGGGGAGAACCTGCTTCCTCGTCTTTTCCGGCTTCTTGGCCCTTGGCCCCTCTGTCCATGATCCAGGCCAGAAACGGCCACTCAAGTGTCCCATCGTCTCCCTGACTGGCCCTCCAAATGTTAGGGCTGTATGATGACACTGGGCCCACCCAGGGACCCAGGAGCAGCCTCTGTTTTAAGACTCCTTTGCCTGGTGAAGTAACATATTCACAGGCCCAGCCTCATGGACCAGGATGTGGACAACTTTGGGGGACCTCACTGGTGGTTCCAGCATCTGAGGGCAGCTGGGGACCCCTCAGGAACCTGGCAGAGGTGGGCTCAGGCTCCTTTAGGACAGCCCTGTTGTAGCTTCCACAGTTCCTGATCAGTTCCAGATGAGCTCCCTACCTGGGAACACTGAACCAGGCCACCCCAGGGATGGGCTGCCATTGCCAAGCAGGCCGGAGACCAGCTCCTTTTCCTCTGGGGCACCTGTGCCATGCTCCTCCCTGCACCAAGCACGTCTCCAGCATGCTGCCACCCCACGCCAGTCCCCTGCTCCTGATCTCCTGTCTAGCCTCCTCTCCCAGGTTCTAACAGGCAGAACAGCCCAGGGGCCTGCTGGCTTCATCCAGGCCTGTGCCCTGGACCATGCTGCCCCACCTTCTTCTAAGGCTGACTCCTTCAAGACCAGCTCAAATGCCACTTCCTTTGGAGTGTTCCCACAGCATTTCTGGGAGTACTCCCGAGGAAGTGCCTGCCGCCCCTCCAGGGCCCACCATGCACATTGATAGGGCCCGTCAGCAGCTTGGTTTAGTTACTCGTGTGTCTGACCTCACCCCTCAGAGCTACTGAAGGTAGAAGAACCAGGGCTTTGGGCCCAAACAGCATGGGCTGCGCCACAGCCTTTCTCTTCCTGAGGCCCTGGGACAGCTGCTCACCTCACTGGGCCTCAGTTTCCTCATCTGTAAAATGGGCTAAGAGCACTCTCATGAGGTGCCCCCCCCCCCAAGGCCCCTGTGGCCAGGAGAGCAGCTGGTCCCATCAGGTATGTGAACACACTGGGGTCTGGAGTGGGACCCCCATGCCCCTCTCCCTCATGTTCAGGTGCCTGCAGTCATCCATCTCCCCGCTTTATTAATGGCCGTGTCAGTGCCGCGCAGGACGCCTGCGGCTGTCTGCAGTGATGGATCACAAAGCGCCTCTGCTGCTATTTATTCTCCAGTGACCTTGTCCCCCTGTTGTTGCGTGCGTAAGAGTTATGAATGTGGGACATGATAATTTGATATTGATCTATTTGGTGAGCTAAGAACATATTGCATCCTTGATGTTTTAACAAAGGATACACTTGACTCTTGCAGGCAGGATAAAGGGCTGGTCTGACCACTGCTCACAGCCCGGTGGGAAGGGACAGCTGGCCCTGCAGGGCCCAAGGCAGGGCTTAGGGGTCCTGGTGAAGTGTGGGCTTCTCTGGCTCAGGTTCTAGAAGGGCCACCAAGCAGCCCTAACAGTGCACATAGGACCTCAATGACAAAGGTGACCTTGAGGAATTGACCAGAGATGCAGAGACAGGCCCCAATGCAACCACTGAGGACACAGGGACAGGGGACAGGGGGACTGTGGGGGTGGTGAGGGGAATATGGGGGGTGAGAGGATGGGGAGGGCACTAATAGGGAAGGGGCTAAGGAGGGCTGGGGAGTTCCAGGGGTCCTATGGGGAACTCTGGCACAACTCTGTCCAGAGGCTGGAACGTAAGGTGGGCACACAGACAGGCCCAGGGAGTAAAGAGGACAGGAGGAGGTAGGTAGGACAGGGGTGGTACAGGTGCCCAGGACCCCCAGAGGGAGGTTACAGCACAGGACCTCTAAGAACTTAGTGCTGTTTTCAAATTTACTGTTTAGTGCTGGAATCTGTCTTCAAAATTTTTTAGATGTAAAAACTCAACATAAAAGAGGAAAAGAGTTCGGATTTCAGAGTTTAAGGGGACTCCAGGGACTCTTGGAAAACTGTTTCATAATCTTGGTCTCAGCCCCAAAACCTGGGGGTTGTCACAGGGCATGTGTGTGTGTGTGTGTGAACACAGGTATGCACACAGGGATGTCTGTGAGCACACACATACACAGGTGTGTGGCCATGCATGTGAGCACACATGTATGCAGGGATGTGTGTGCGGTATGTGCCCCTGTAGGCAGTATCTTTTATTCATTGTTGGTTAAAGTCAGCCTGGCACTGTACCTAGTTTTACACAGTTCTCATCTAAAACTGGGTGCCGTGCCCTGGCCGGGTGGCTTGGTTGGAGCCGCATCCTGTACACTAAAATGTTGTGGGTTTGATCCCCAGTCAGGGCACATATCAAATACTTAGTTTGTGGGTTCAATCCCCAGTTGGGGCACATATGGGAGGCCATTGATCAATGTTTCTCTCTCACATTGACGACTCTCTCTCTAAACAATAAAAACGTCCTTGGGTGAGGATTTAAAATAAATAAATTTTAAAAACTGGGTACCAAGCTGCTGTTTCCTGCATGATTGTCTCACTTTGCCTCCAATGGACTGGAGCAGGGACAATCTCCAGAACCTCCACCCCCCAGGCAGGAACCCCAGCCTTAGAGCCCCATGACCTGGCTCTCTGGGCACTAGTTGGGTCGCCACCCCCCACTCTGAGCAGACATGGGATCTTGTTCCCCAGGGGCCCTGGGCTGCCAGTGGATCCCAGCTCCACAGTGGGAACCAGAGTGGCAGGCAGCTCTGCTTCTGGACACAACTGGAGAGCTGAGCCCCTGGCCCTCAGGGGTGGGGACTCACCAGGACACGAGGTGCACCTGTGCTGGCCCTGAGGCCCAGTGCCAAGTTCTGTTCTTGGCTGGGTGTCTGTGCCTGTGACTCTCCCTGCTACTTCCCTGACTCTGGGAGGAATGCAGGAGAAAGGTTCCAGGGGAAAGCTGGCCCAGGTAAGGGCATTTTTAGGTTCCAAGTATGAAGGTGGCAGGGTGAGGTCCATGTCTCCCTAGGGGGAAGACACCGAGAGTTGGGACACATACACAGTGGCTGTGGGTTCGAGGTAGGCCTGGGTGCATCCCTGACTGTCGGGACTCTCAGGCTGAAGGCGCAGCAGCAGGGTCAGGATGGCGATTAGGCATAGGTCTGAGCAGTGGCAGTGGCTGGGCAGATACAGAAATGCCTGGTGCCTGGGCAGTGGGCGCTGGGGGCCTGAGCTCTGCTGACCCCAGTGGCGGGAACTCCATTCCTGCCCTGGCACGCTGCTGGGGCATCCTCTGGGGAGCCAGGAGGGCCGGGGAGCTCCTAGGTGGGAGGCTGTATGGGGTTGCCAGCCCCCAGACTCAACTTCTGACGAAGCAGAGTCCTCAGTCCTTGGTCAGGACCCGAAGAGACAAGAAAAGCACCAGCCTCCGATCACGGAATAGGAGAACCTGGGCAGGGAGGGTACGGGCCTGATACTGGGAAGGGCCTGGGAGGTTTTGGCCCCAACGTTTCTGTGGCCATTTCAAGCTTGTCACCCATGGGGGTTCTTTTACCTTGGCTGGTCCTCCGGGCCTGCACACACAGATGCTAGCTGCTCGCAAGCACACCCAGAAGGAGGGACATGGCAGAACTCGGGGACTGGTTGAGCCAGGTGTGTTCCCTCCACTCAGGGTCTTGAGGGACCCTGCAGGCAGAGGCCAGCCTTCCTTCTGCTTCAAGGAGGCAGCCTGTCTGTGCGGCAGCCCCCATCAGGAGCCCTGGGTATCCCGGGCTGCCCGCTGACAAGCCCAGACCCAGCTGGACCCCTCCTAGTGAGGTTGCAGGCAGATGGGCTGTCACAGCTCAGCTCCCAGGGTGCCTGCTCTTGGCTTTCCTGTGGGAGCTGAGTGTGGGGTGGGTGGGCTGCCCCAGATGTGGGTGTGGGGGCAGGGGGATTTTCAGTCAAGGGGGAATTTTCTGGAAGCCTCGTGACCCTCGGTCATGTTGATTTAACAAGTGGAGCCCAGGGTTCTGTACCTTAGAGAGACCTGTTCCAAGGACAAATCAACATCCTTCTATAGTCTTGCTGTTAGCTGAAGATGACTGCTACTTTTTTAAAGTATTTGATATAGATTATAGCATAAATCAAACAATTATGAAAATACTTTGAGGAAACAAAACTGCGGTACCAAGACATGCAGTGTCAAGTCACGGGGATTAAGCAAAGACCCTGCAGCGCTGAGCGGGGTTGGGCTAAGTGGCACGTGGTTACGTGGCTCCCTCGCTCCCACAGGGCCAAAGGACAGGGGGAGCCTCAGTGTCCACCGCGGTGGTGAGGGAGCCAGCTGTGGGCACAGCCACTGAGCCCCTCTAGGGCAGTCTGCTTCGTAGGTGGGTGGCTGGCACATGTGTCCAGACCGCAGACGGGAGGGATGATCCTCTGAGTACACGCCACATCCAGTGTCCGACTGGGGGCATCACAGGCCACATGCAGCACTGGGGTGGGAGGAGTGGTCCAGGCCTGCTGCCCCTCACCAGCTATAGCCTCTCAACAAGGCCCTGCACCCCTGTGCAGGCTGGGTGGCTCCTCCAGCCCCCAACCCCCCCCAGTTTATGGCTCTTCCAGACACACAGTTCGGGGACAGCCAAGGCCAGACTCTTGTGGTGCTATGAGTGCCACTTCCCACTGTTTTTGGGCAGGGGAGCCACCTTGGTCTCTGGTAAACTTTGGAAGCTTCTGGATTCTCTGCTCAAGAGCGCGGAAGGGGCACCCAGGCATCTGAACCAACGCCAAGAGCAGAAGTGGGAATGTGACGGGACTCGCTCTTCAGCAGTCTGGGGATGGTGGGGGGCCAGGGCCTGTCTAGGGGGGAGTGGGAGGGGTGCCTTGGGGGGGATCTGGGAAGGAGAAGGTGGCATTTAGATAACGACTGAAAGGAGGGGTTGGGGGGTGCAGGGGTGTGTGGAGAGAGCAGCATGGAGGGGTGGGGGTTAAGGGTCAAGGTGGGACAGCCCCCGGACTCTACAGGGGAGGATTTGGACTCCAGAGGAGAACAGTGGAATCCAAGCTACTACAGCAGAGGTGAGCGGTTCTGATAGCGACCATGTGGCCACAGAGACTAAAATATTGACCACCTTGTCCATCTCTGAAGTTTGAGGCCCATAGTCTAGAAGGGAGTCTAGAAGGCTCCCTTTGTCGGGGCTGAGGGTTTACACCTGGCAGAGGGTCTAGGCACTTGGCTTCCCTGGCCCTCAGGTCCCCTGAGCTTTGTCCCCATGGTGGTCAGCTTGGCCCTGAAGGCCTACGTGAGCTCTACCAGGCTTCTGGGGCATAATGATGCCACTCTTAAGATGTGGACTGTCCTAGAGCCACACAGGGAAATCCCAGGGAGGACAGAAGAGATGACAGCATGCCCAACCCCCCTCACCTGGACACCAGGCCCATCCTCAGGGTGGGCTCCTCAGAACAGTCAGGGTTCAATCATGAGGCTCTGTAGGGGTCGCAGGTCACGTCGGGCAGTGACACAGGCATCCTAGACAGTGGGAGACTCTCCTCGCTGTGTGACATGCACACGTGTGCAGACGAGTACGTTGTTTCCACCTGGAGCACGGCCCCCATGCAGGTCCCGGGCAGACAGCACAGCACAGGCATTCTTTTCTCTGTGCAGCTTTACTGAATTTTCTCTGAAGACCTGCATCCCTGGGTGACAGCCGGACCCCTCTGGGACCTGCCCAGCAGCCTCAGGGCACAAGAGGTCAGACAAGGCTGTGGGTGTGGGACAAAAACAGGGCAGAGAAGGCCTCTTGCTGCGATCTCATCCCATCAGGCTAGACTCTGTTGTACTCAATTGGGAGGTTCTGGTTGAAAGCAGATGCTGACTCATGGGTGCCTGGCCTCTGGCGCTGCCTGGCTGTGCGGGTAGAACTGCCTGACAAGGTCCTTCTTGTTGATCTTCCCCATCTGGTTCCTTGGGATCTCTTCTACCAGCAAGAGCTCCGAGGGCACGGCATATGGGGCCAGGACACCTCTGCAGAGATAAGCATGGCCTGAGCGGCAGGAACTCTGGGCCCGGAAGGCATCCACTGCATGGCCCAGAAGCCCAGCCATATCTTTGCCTGTCCCAGGAGGGTACCCTGCTGCAGGGCACGCTAACACAGAGATGCCCCTCTGTCCACCGGGATCGGGGGGTAAGGATGAGCTGTACTTGGGGCCAATACTCTTGGAGCTGGAAAGAGCCAGTCCCACTCTGTACCTTGGTCACTGCAGCAGCCTTGGCCAGATGGGCAGAGATGGTGGCCTCCCCGCACCAGAGCCTGGCACCCCCCACTCCCAACAGGGGCACCCCATTACATGTGTTCTCCCATGTGGGGCCACCTGCTGGGGTCCTGCACCCATAGGCCCCACTCTGGAACTCCTCCTTGGGCTGCAGGCCCACACTCTCCCTCCCGAGGCCTTTTCTGGGCAGACAAGAGCTGCCTGCTCCCTGCTCTCTAATAGCCACACGCGGGGCCACATCCCCCCTTGGTAAGGAAACTGTAGAAGCACGGGATGCTGCCTGGGGTGGTAGTTCCTGGCCTCCTGGGCCATGGGGGCTCTAGCCTCTGGGGCTGCTGACAAAGACTTTTAGGCCAGGCTGGAGTGATACAGACAGTGGAGTGCGGGACATGTGGCCTCTCAGTGCCTGCCCAGGGCCAACAGGAGGGTGGGGCCCTCCAGGCTGTAGCTGTGGGGCAGTCTTGGCCAATGAGAATGAGTTGTAGCAAGGAGCCAGTGGTGGGGGTAGAAGAGAAACCCCAAATCTCACCTAAGCAGCCAGGTGCTTATGAATAAACATGAACCTAATCACCCTTGCAGGCTGGGTCCATCTGCCCACAGGCAGAAAGCATCAGCAATATAGGCCTGAACACACTGCTATCTCAAGCCAGCTCCTGCCATACACAGACTGCTGCAGGCCAAGGGCTGTGCTGTGGCTCCCATTCCAGCCCACTCAGGGTGCAGGCTGCTGCTGGCTCATGAGGAGACACTGCCACCACCTGCGGTCCTGGCAGCTGCAGGAAATGGCCGGGACTGCCCACTAGGGTTAAGACAACATGTGAGGTGAGGCTGGACTTTGCTGAGACAAGCCACCAGGACTGGCCTGGGGACCCTGACAGTGTGGCAGGGTGAACCCCTAGGGCCCAACACCCCCACCTGCCCCTGGAACATAGTTGCCCCCTGCTCTGCAGCCTGGCTGCCAAAACTTAGTGTCTCTAGTGGTGTCTAGGCGGCACGTTGTTTTGTGGCTCTCCCCACGCCTGGCTTCCTTTTGCCATGCCAGCATTGAGCTGGGTGCCAGGGCCTACACAGAAGAGGTCCAAAATGATGGCCGATTCCCAAGATGAACAGTGCAGGCGAGGAGGTAGTACGGCACCATTTCCCAGGGACTAAAAGAAAAGCCAGTCAATCTAGAATCCCACGTCCAGATAAAGTGTCTTTAGAGAATAAAAGTGAAATGAAAGACATTTTTAGACACACAGACGCTGACAGTTCCTTGCCGGCAGACCTGCACCAGATGGGAGGACGTCTGTAGGCAGGAGACGCTGCCGAGAGAGCCGAGGGCGAGCCATGGCAGGAAAGCAGCAGAGAGGGAACAGACACAGTTTCCTTCTCACTTCTCTTTAGGAGACAGCCATTCGAACAAAAATGAAGGAGTATGCTGTGGCTGTGTGACAAATACAAAAGTAGACGCAGAGCAATAGCAGCACACAGGCCATCTGTGCATGAGGAAGCCGACATCACCATGGGAGGGAGACTGCGGTTAAGTCAAAGACTCACATCATCAACCCCAATTAGTAACCACTGTAAAAGGGAACAAAAGCCATAAAATGAAAAAAATGATCTAAAGGCATCATGAAGAATGCAGGTTTAAAATCTGCAGACCCTGCCATTTCCAAGAACGGTGGTCCTTCTGGGAAGGAGACCTTTATTTTGGGATGGAGTCTGTGAGCTGGGCCTGTTTTCCTCCAAGGGTCCCAGCTTAGCAACTGGTCTAATACGAAGCTCTCAGAACTGCTGCTTCCAGGCGAAGTGAGACCTTGGACTGCAATCCAGCAAAGCTGAGCTTTTTGTTAAGAGCAAGTTTCCCTGTGAAGAAATCTACCTGGAGAGTGGACGTATTAACTACGGCCTTCCACACTCACCTCCTTAGAAGAGGGATAGTGGGGCACAGTTGGGACAGGACTTGAGCTGCCACTCATTACTCATCACAGTCTGATCAGACGATGACACTGAGGATTCTCCCCAGGTGTGTCCCATCTGGCCCATTTCCACATGGCAGATGGGGGGATAGAAGGGTGGTAGGCTGTCTGTGGCCTAGGCCCTGCACATGTGGTGGTGTGACCCAGCTCCGAGGCCACGCTTACACCCTCAGGAAGGCGCATTGCCTGAGCTGGGGCTGCCAGCCTCCCTCACTCCTTCTAAAAGCGTAGCATTGGGGAGGAGGACAGCCCTTTACTTGGGAAGCAGAAAGATTGAGGGGGCGGCAAGTATCTTCAGAAATGAAAAAAATGGCAGTAAAAGGGAAAACGTTCTTTTTTAAATTCTTCAAAAAAGACCCTGAATGGCAGCAAACATGAGGTAGAAAGAAACAGCAGCCTTGCTAAGAAGCCAGCATCCAAGAGTCGGAGTGCAGCCCCCGCCCCCCCGCACTCCCCATACCCCCCCCCCCCCCACATACAGGGAAGCAGAGGGTGGCTCTGAAAGGAAGACCCTCTCCTCCCTCTGCGGGGTGGACGGCCTCTGTGTTACAACCCAGTGACTGTCCAATTTGAGGACACACAGCCCAGATGCCAGTTTCAGCCTGAGACAGTCCTCATGGGGGCACACAGGCTAGCCACCTGCTCCGCCCAGTCCCATCCTCCTAGAAGCTTCTTCCCAGAGCGCCCCAGATCCTCTGCACATGGCGCCCATTTCAGAGTCTTTTCACACCCACAGTCACAAGCTGTGACCGTCAGTGTAGGATGGGGGCTGCTGGGGGCTGGCAGAGATGCTGGAGCTGAATTTTAGGGAGATGGGGAGACAAGCACAGGGCGTGAAGGAGCGGAGATCCATGCCAGGCATGCAGGCGCCTGCCTGAGGTTAGTGAGAGACTGTGGACTCAGACCTGAGACTTGGGGAGCTCTCAGGACAGGGCACACACACACTCACACACACACTCACACACACACACCCCTGCGCAGTTGTTAACAGAGTAATTGTTTAATCAGAGTGGCTTCTCCTCTTCTGTTAAACGTCAGTGCTCCAACCGCGCTTCTGCAAGTCCCAGGAATCTAATTGCCCAGCTGTGCCGCCCCTGATGAAACAAGGATTCCTACTGTTTGAGAAATCATGTTGGACAAGCCAAAAATATCTGTAGTGCTGAGAAGGAGGCAAGTTGGGTTGGAGGGGGTGTGCGGGGAGACGGGGTAGGGAGGAGGAAATTCTTGGATTTAAGATTAAGGAGGGGGGATCACTAGCAGCTTCCTTTCTGAGTTTGCAGGGCACTGCTCCATGGTTCCCTCGGACCCTCCTCCTTGTCCTCTCCTGTCCAGCCTTTGGCAAGGATGGGACAGGAGGTTCGGGTTCAGCCTTGGGACTGATCCCTGAACTCTGTGGGCACAGGAAAGGGGCCTGTGAGCCTTGGGACACAGAAACCACCGGGATCAGACAGATGGCAGGAAGGCTCTGGGGAGAGTTTAGGGTCAGGCAAGGGTGACTCTAGTGCAGGGTGAGGGAGGGATGGGGACTGCGCTGCTGTGGGGAGGCTGGCCCCTCAGCGGGAGGGCAGATCTCTGGCCTTGGGTGGGCAGTGAACACCCAAGGAGCACATGAAAATGCCCCACGCTCAGCATCCATGGAGCGCAGCTGAGGTATGAGCACCATGGCTGAAGGGGGAGGGGCGCAGGAAGGCCCTCCAAGCTGGCTCACCCCAGTGCCCCGGGGCCAGGTTGGGTGCTCTGGAGCTCGGCTGCAGGTTCACCAGCTGTTCCCCTGGCCAGACTGCTCCTAAACCCAGGGGAGAACTTGCTGGCTCACCACAGGGGCCCCTGTCTAGGGGCACGTGTTTCTGCCATCTCAGAACCTTCCTCCAGACCTCGTACTGCAGCTGTGTGGCTGGGAGCAGGAGCTCCTATTCTCCTGGAAGTGTTCGTGGCTCCTCAGTGGTGGGCACGAATGGGTTCTGGATCTGCCTCTGTCACCGTCACAAAGCCTCCTGGGAGCCCTTTGTCGGGGCAGCCTCATCTAAGTATCATGTTGCCTGACCTTCTAGGTCCCCCTTAAGATGGATGACAGCAAAGCCCAAGACTCCCAGCCACATGTTCCCCAGACCACAGGACAGTCCACGCCCCTGCCCACCCACGCCTCTGAGGTGGGATGGCTCCTGCCTCACCCATCCCTTGCCCTGACCCCACAAGCCCCGCCTGGCCCTGCTTGCCCAGTCCTTACCTGGCCCACTCTTTGAGTTCCCTGTGGGACAGTGAGTGTCCCTCTTGAAGTGTCACCACTGCGGTGACCCGCTGGCCCCATGTCATGTCTGGAACACCAATCACAGCCACATCTGTGGACAAAACAGGGCAGGGCATCATAAATGCCAAATTACCACTGCTGGCTAAGAGTAGCCAGGAACGTAGAGGAAACGCAGGGATGTGGGGTCCCTGGAGCGAGTCGTGGGAAGCAGCTTCCCAGCAGCTTTAGGGAGTGCAGGGATCTTGCTGGGGGTGGATGAGGATGGGCTCCCCACAGTGTCTCTGTGGGGCCGGAGGGGAGAGGGCCTGCCCACCATTCCTGACCTTCCCCTGCACTATCCTTGGGGGCAACTGCTGATGAAAGGGCTAAGGACAGTTAAAATCCCAGAACATTCTGCTCCCCATCCCCATGGGGTCCCGCGGACAGGCCATCTGGGAGAGCCCTGGTGAAATGATGGGCTACAGGAGCTGTCTCCACCATCCCCAGGGTCTTCACAGCCTGAGACCCCAGGTCAGGAGGTCTAGGCGGAGCCCACACTTCCTCAACTAGCATCCACAGCCTCAGCCTCCGGTCCTGCCCAGGACACTCAGCCAACGGCTAACCTGAGCATGCTGTCACTTCTGAGCATGGGGTCACTGCCACTCCCTTGCACTGAGGTGTGGGGTGCCAGATCCTAATTGTGATGTGGGGCAGGCAGAGCCCCACTGTGTAGTGTCCCATGGTGGGACAACCTGGTCCCCGTTCCATCTATAATCAAACAGAGGAAGACACATCTGGCATGTTCCTGCAACAGCGGGTCCGGACCAAGTGTAACTGGGCTGACCTGGCAGTGCCATGGCCACTCACCCTTGATGCTTGGGTGGGCCAGCAGCAGCCGTTCTACCTCCAGGGCGCTGACCTTGTAGCCACCACTCTTGATGATGTCCACTGATGTGCGTCCCCGGATCCAGTAGCTGCCGTCCTTGAACACAGCTGTGTCACCTGAGGAAAGGGGCTCTGGTCACCAGAAGGCATGCTGGGCTCAGCATGTTTCAGTCCATGTCTGCAAGGACAGGCACAGAGGATGAGTGTACCTGGGTGGGGAGCAGTGGGCCCCTGTGTCTGTGAGCATCAATACCACTGGTACGCTGGCCATGTATGGGGCAATTTTGGGACAAGGCAGCAAGCACAGAGCTTGATGGCCATGACCTCAGTCTGTGATGTGGACACCAGAACGGACCTCTCTGGTTGTGTTCTATGAAGGCAGGATGGCTGGGGCCTGCGCTGTCACCACCCAGTGCCCTACCAGCTGTCTCAAGTCTGTAAGAGCAGAGAAGAAACGAGAGAATTGGCTGCCTCCCTACATCTGCTGTGGGGTTCTAGCTGAGGCAGGGCCCTGGTGGGGCTGGGTATCACCGTCGGCCCTCTCCTGATGGAGTGCTCCTGGGCCACATGAGCTGCCACGTGGGTCTCCGACAGGAGGAAAGGGCCTTCCTGATCTTCAGCTGACTGCCTGAGGATCCAGTGTCCTTTCTCAGACACCACCTAGCATGAGAGGGGGTGGGATGGAGGACAACAAGGAGCTGGAAATCTGCACTCCAGCCTGGGGCATCGAGGGAGTGGTGAGGTGGGCTGTGTGAGAGCACGTGTGTCAGTGTATACACGTGTGAATGTGTGGCATGTGCACAAGGGGACACTCCTATCCCGCCCTCTGCAAGCAGTGCTGTTTCACCCGTCTGCACTCACACCCTACACTTTATGCTAGGTTATTAGCTGAAATAAATCATAAATATTTCATTATACATCATGCTGTCTGACACAGGAAGGAGCCATCTATCACTTTACCATTCCTTGAGACCTGCTGAGGTGCAGGGTGCTCTCCAGTCTATTAAACAAGATGGATGGGTGTGCTTGGATGGGCTGCTGGCTTATTTATAGTGCAGCGGGAAGGCCGGGCTCCAAGAGCACAGGGCAGCGAGTGTGGTGGTTCCCTCTCCTGCACTGATAGGAAAGGTAAGAAACGAGAGGCTTCAGAAAGCTGCATGGTGGCGCTGCGACAGCCTGAAGGCACAGGCGTGAAGGGATAGGAGTGGACTGTGGGGACTGGGGAGGGCGCAGTTTGCTCTAAGTCCGTAAGGCCTATGCAGCCTTTCTCCCATTGCAGCTATGCAGCCCTGGCTCTGGATGTGTGCTCTTCACACTGGACAGATGCATGGTCTTCCACCAGTTTCCTGACTGCCAGCTGCCCCTCATTTAAATGCAGAGAGTGGCCCCAGTCCATTCACGTCCGTCATATCTGTCCACTGCCCAGAGTGAGGCTGTGCCGGCATTCAGTTCCCTCCAGGGGCTTCCTGACCCCGATCTCGCTGGCCTGACAAGTCCAGGGACCCAGTGGAGCAAGGCATTGCTGCCTGCCCTGGGCTCTGCCTCTGACCTGGGTCTTGCTGGAGACCACCCCTCTCCACTGCCCATACCAAGGCTGATGTGTCTTTGGGGCCTCCATCGATGTTACCTGCACCCTCTTTGAACCGCTCTCAGCCCTGCTGTGTTAATGCAGCTTAAGTCAGGGGGAGAACCCCCTGCCGCTGTGCCCACACTCGGACATGTCTCCCCTTGACACATCCAGGGCATGGATGTGGCTCCCCACCTGCAATATTCCTGTGCTCCACCTGCTGCCTCCCCTGCTTCAGCCCATTCACACCCCAGTTCTCTGGCATCTCCAGGTGCCCCTTCCTACACAACTGGCTCTCGGTGGACGACGGCTTCCTTCAGCACCTGTCTCTTGCCACCAGCCTGGTGAAGAGGAGTGAGAACTAGGATCTCCTCCTGAGGAGAGTCAAGCACTGGAGTGGTAGGGATGGTGATGGAAACATACAGAAGCTGTATCATGGAGAGATCTGGAGATTTATGTGACACGTGAGGAAAGACGCACAAGAGGGAGAGCTCCAGTCACTTATTTGGACCCTTGTCAGGCAAAAAGGATCTGAATGATGACAGTAGTCCAGGCCATCCTGGACTACCCAGCAGGCCTCACATGTGATCACATACGTCCTTAAAAGAGGGAGGCAGAGGGGGACGTGACACACACAGAAGCTGAGAAGGCCGGGTAAGGGTGGAGGTAGAGGCTGGTGACCATCAAAGCCCGAACACCTGGAGCCCCAGGAGCTGGAAGAGACAGGAAGGATCCTCCCCTAGAACCCCCAGAGAAGCACAGCCCTGCGACACCTGGATTTCAGACTTCTGGTTTCCAGAACCAGTGGGGGGTGAGGGTGGTGCTGGGAGATAGATTCCTGGTGTTTGAAGCCCCCACTTAGTGGTGAGTGGTTACAGCAGCCTTAAAACACCCTCACCAGGTGAGGAGCTGTGCTCTGTGGCCTGAGACAGTGAGTTCTGGCTGCGTTTGCTGGCCGGCCACATGCAGAGGCAGGGTACCCAGCCTTGTGGATCGAGGTCTGGAAGGGAAGCAGCATGTGAAGTAGAGGTGGGGGTGGGGGGCTGAGGCCCGGTGTGCGAGGGGCATGTGCATGCAACCCCCGTGGGAGCAGGAGTGAGGCTGTGAGGAGCCAGGAGGACGGTGGGGTGGACAACGCAGGACGTGCCCCGACACTGTCTTCACTGAGAGCCCTGGAGCCCATGGGAAGGCCTGGCCCAGGGTAGAGAAGACAGCCTTTGCCTCTCAAAGCTCCTTCCCACTGCACTGTGGAAACTGTGCTTGGCTTGTGGCTGCAGCCATGCCTAGTTGGGAGACAAGGTGGGTGGGACAGCAGGCAGAGCAAGGAGACCTGGGAGCAGGACAGGACTGGATCAGGACCAACAGGTGAGAGAGGAAGCAGTCTGAGCTCTTTGGCCCACCTCATGGGCGGGGCACACTGAGGGCCTGTGGGAGAGCTGGGCTAGAGACATGCATGGGGACATTACAGGATGGGCATGAAACCTGGAGGATCAATGGTGGTCACCCAGGGAAAACACTGGGCAGGAACTGAAGAGCCAAAAACAGTTCCGAGAAAGCCTGTCTCATAAGGACCCTTCTGGAACTCGGGCTGGGTCTCCTGGCCGCTGGGAAAGCTGCACGGACAGCTTGTCAGTGTCTTTAGGAAGCACCTGGCATGGACCCCCACCTCTTGGGGTCCTTTGGGAATGGCCACAGCCAAGTGATAGAGTGTGAGGCCCACCCAGCCCAGGGCTCCTGGAGCTTCCCCACAACCATCATGCTGGTGGCTCACTGGGGAGAGGAGCAGAGCAGAGGCGGAGGGGACCAACCTGAGGTCTGTGGGGCAGAGTAGAGCACTCAGGAGGGGTCTAGAGGATAAGGCTGGGGGCTGCCACTGCTTTCAGAAGTGCAAAGGTCATGGGGCCATCGCTGAAGGAGGTGAGGCAGTGGGATGAAGGGCTGGGGAAAGTGGAGAGTCAAGGAATTCTGGCTCTGAGGGGACCCTAGAGAGAGGGAGAGGCATGGCTGGACTCCAGGAAGGTGGGTTGGGGCACTCTCCTTCTCTGGGGTGAGGGCACTAGGGGAGAGTGGGGGGATGATGAGTGAGAATGGAGGGTCTGTGGAGTGCAGGGTCCACTGGATACCAGTGTAGAATCCCTCTCCAGGGGACCCTCGTACTGCCTGGAGACCCTGGGGACCTGGTTGGACGGGAGGGGCAGGATGATCAGGCAAGTACCTGGGGGGCAGGCTCAATCGAGAGGCAAGGCCCACATGGTTGCCTGATGCTCTGAAAAGCAGGGACCTGGAATACCCCTCCACAATTATTTCCTTGGGTGTTGTCTGAAATGGGGGCTAAATCCCAGTGGAGTGTGGTGCTCTGCAGAGCTCCAGAGATCCTCTGACCCACAGGCAATCTTTCTCTGAGGGCGAGGCCTGCCTACAGGCCGGTGACATGTGTGCTCAGTGGTGCTGACGAAGCGGTTTCAGAAAAAGGGGTCCTCAGCCTTTGAGGGTATTGGGGGGATGATGCAGCACGGAAGCCAGCCTGCAAGGGTGGGAGCCGTGTGTTCATAGAGCCGGCCCCTGCAGCGCCTTCTCTGGCACAGTGAGTCTGCTGAGTGCTGCACCCACTGGTGGAGCTTGCAGTGTCACCCCTAGTTGCCCCCACCAGCACTACAGAGCCGGGTGCACAGCGCAGCAGGACAAGGTGTGCCTCCCTCGGCTCCCACTGTGGCCATGAAAGCACCTGCACTGGGCAGTGTCCAGGAGAGAAGGAGCTAAGGAACGAAGCAAGTCTCTAAACCCCTAAAGAGCCCAGGGCAGACAGACTTAAAAAAAAAAAGAAGCATGGCAGGGAATTTCTGCAGTGCTCTGAGGCAGGACAGACCTGGACGAAGGGTGCGAGGCCATACCGGGCCGTGGCCTTCATGCCGGAAGCAGCCCTGACTGACGAGTGGCACCTCCAAACGCACATGAAGCAGTGACAGTGCTTGCCGGGCCCTTGCCCACGAGCCGCCAGCAGCGGCCTGGGCCGGGCACTGGGAGGTCTTGCACAGGCACGCAGGGAACTCAGCCTTTCTGTGGAGGCTGCCCCCAGCCACAGGAGACACTGCAGGCCCTGTGAGGCGGAGACAGGCCAGCCCGCAGAGGGCGGGTGACCACCACTGCTGGCCTCACCCACCCCACTGGGGAGACCAGCGGCAGGCCTGAAGCCAACGGCCAGTCCTGCCTCTGATGAGATGTGGGTCAAGCCCGGTTGGGTGCAAATAAAGGCCCTGTTTGCAGGCAGTGGGCCCCAGTACTGGATGGCTCAGGCCTGCTCCATAGCCTGGGCTGCAAATCTCTCTTGAGACAAGAGATCTACTGAGATCTACTGAGCAGCCATGTCCCCATGGGCCTGACTGTGGGATGTGGGGGCTAGCCCCCGGGTGTGGATCTCCAGGGAGCTGTGCTGAGGACAAAGGCCAATCCCCAAAGGTCATATTTATATGATTCCATTTTTATGACGTCCCTAAAAGACAAAGAATGGTGGTGGCCAGGGATTGGGGATAGCAGGCAGAGGGGAACAGGCTCAATGCCACCAAGCTGCAGCTCAAGGGAGCCCTGTGTGACAGAAACATTCTCATTGCAGCAGTGGTAGTTACGTGGCTCCCCACACAGAATAAGTGGGCCGGGAGCTGAACATACGCACCTGCCTGTGTGCACACCAGTGTGTGTGGGGCAGTGGGACCTGAGTGAGCCCAGGACTTGGCTTTGGTGATGCACCAGTTATATGGGTACTGCCATCTGGGGAAATTGGGCAAAGATACAAAGACCTCTCTGCACATTACTTGTGCCCTCCTATGACTCTGTAAGTATTTCAAAATAAAGAATTTTAAGAAATTGTTGCTTGGTTTATGGAGAAATTCCCCTTTGGAAACTCCAGGAGAGCACTCCCCACCCCATGGGCTCACCCCTATGCAAGTCACTTGCAGCATCTGCAACACATAATTAAGCAATAATCTTTTAAAGGAAGAATTTGTACTAACCAAAGTTATGGCTGAGAAATAAATGTCACAAATGTGGGAAACAGCCTGTCAGGATGCTAATTAGATACCCCTGATCAGGCCGGGACTCTTCCTTAGGTGTTACTGCTCTTCCTGGGAACACTGTTCTGTCCATCCTGAGGGACAGCCCAGCTCTCCCCCACCCCTTGGACTGCCCTAGGTGCTGTCAGGCCCTGTGGCCCTGGCGTGTTCACAGCTTCGCAGGAGCCATGGCTCTCCCAGTAGGGCTGTGCAGGCAACTCGAGTAAACTCTTCCCTCAGTGAAGTGCTGACGCCCCTATGGCCTCCCTGCCCCAGTGTGTGTGTGCTCCTGCCTGGGTGAACACCAACCAGGTAGGGTCACCACTTGACCCAGCGGCGGCACTAGAGTTGTGTGTTCCACTGAGTCACGCTGGGGGCAGACCCAGAGGGCCAGTGCAGCTGACTGGGAAGGACGTCAGTGCCAGCTCTGCGTCCTTCTTGAGGCACCAGGCTTGTGTGAGAGAACGTGGTGGCTGCCCATCAGTAAGAGGCTGTGCCCAAACTCCTATGGCAGCAGGATCAAGATGCTTGTCTTTCCACCAAAGCTAGTGGTGGTGGTCAGCCCTGCCCCATTCCTGCCTCGGGGAGGTCCTGGGGATGCCTGGGACTCACTTGGCCTAAGGGGTGGCAGTTCTTCACCTGGAGCATGTGCCTACATGCAGTGGGCCATGACAGCCAGGAAGCCACATACCAACCCTCAAGGTGGCCACCACCACACAGCTACTAGCTGTCCCACATTGGAATCCTTGTCCCCCTGGCTGCTTCAGAATTCCTTTCTAGCCATAGAGGAGAAGACTTTCCAAGGCCAACAGAAGAAATCCCAAGTTCCTGACGGGCCCACTGGGCCCTGCTGGCTCCTGGCATCTCACAAAGCTAAGGGGAGACTCTAGGGTGGAATTCTCCAGTGTAGTCTTTCTCCAGCTCTGCACCAACATCACATCCCTTCCTGCTTTGCACACGCAGTGGGAGTGTGCTCCTGCCTCCCCCTGGCTGTCGCCTTCTCAGAGAGGCCTCCACACACCATGATCTGAATGGGCCTCCCTGCTTGTTCTGCCCGCTCTCCGTGTGTGGTTTGTGATTTCCGATTTCTCAGTGCAGATTCATTGGATGAGCATCAGTGAGGGTGAGGACCGTCCCTATGTCCTCTAGGGCTCCAGCCCTATCCTCCAGGCCCAGAACGTGGAAGCCAAACACAGTCTCAACAGAGCAGCAGACAGAGGTCAGCCCCATGGTGAGGGTCATGCTGCTGAGGGGGAACTTCAGACAAAGACCCTAAATGAATCAACAACTCTCACTTTTTCTAACCACCCATTTATCAAAATGCACTGATCCTGAGATCAGTCTCCTGCTGATGAGCAGTGTCCTGCCTCCCAGCTCCGATGCCTGGCCGCACTCAGAGAGTGGTCAACACAGGGTACTGTATGGCACTTGGGCACAGGGCTATGCAGCAGGGTTTGGGCACTGCTCTCCAAACCAATGCTATTTCGTGTCTCTGCCCTAATCTGTAATTGAAAATAAACGTACCAATATTCAGAGGCTAATTTTCTGGATGTGTGGGTGAACCATGGGCAGTAGGCCTGGCCTTGCCCATGTGTGGTCCTTGGATGAAGCACTCCCGGCTGGGCGAGAGTCCTGACCCTGGAGTGACACGGGAAGAGTACTGTCCCTGTCCTGATAAGGATACTGAGCTGTGGATGGGGGCAAGCCGACACCCCACATGCTGCGTCCCTGGCTGTGCAGAAAGCTCAGACAGGAGTGTGAAGAAACAAAGTAGAGGAGACTCAGGCATGCTCTTATGGTGGCCATGGAGCATCCTGCACTGGGGCTCCTGGTCCTTGAAGATACTGAGGGGGCTGGAGACCACGGCTGTCAGCTCTGGCTGCTCTGCCCCGAGGCCCCTTGTGTGTCCACTCAGAATCTCGGCTCAGTCTGCAGGTCACCCAATAGGCTGGGTGGTGGTGCAGCTATCCTGCGGGACCCAGAGATGGGTGTCTGTGGTGAAAGAGAGGAGCTGCTGCCACCTGTGTGCCACGTGGAGACTTGGGCAGCTGCTGTCCTGACCCACTCCCGAGGGACAGAGAATGATACCAGAAGGAAATGAAGACACGACAACTTCCAGGAGCATAAATCTTTCCTGAAAACTACCAGGGAGAAATGGCAGGGTGAACACAAGTTGTCTCCCTTTTGGAACAAAATCAACAGTTACTTTTTTAAGGCACAAAGTTCTAAACAGGGAGAACAGGAAAGGAGATTATGTTTAACAAAAATATTGGAAGCTGGAAAGCAGATGAACTAGTTAGTGGTCAAGAACTATGTAGACTCAAAAAAGTGGACCCCAGTGAAGGCATGGAGAGAGGCAGCAGGATGCTGATTCACACCAAAGGCACGGGCAGAAGCCTTGGGGAGGAGGTGGAGAGAAGGATGGACTGAAAGTGAGAAGCAGGTGGAGCCCAGCCTCGCAGCGTGGTGGCAGCTCACTCTCTGGGGACAGAGAGTGTTGAGTGACCAGGCAGGAGGAAGTGGTGGGCCTGTGAGCACCTAGGGCTCAGCTGCCCCAACACACCCTTCTCATTCTATGCCACCAGAGGTCGCTGGGCATCAGAGGGGACAATATCAGCCAAACAATTCCCAGAACTACAGGACATGGTTCCCAGAGTGCCAGCATGAGGAGGAAGTCAGAGCACCCACGGTGCATGGTCTGTCGAACTTCAGGGCTCTGGGGATGAAGAGGATTCTCTAGGACTCCACGGAGGGGAAGGTCATGCAGCACCAAGAGTAACATGGCTGCAGCTGGCAGCAAACATGGACGCTGGGAACCAATAAAGGGATGATTTCTAACCCAGAATTCTGTACCCAGCCCGACTAGAATGAAGACACTGCCAGATATGTATCCATTCTCAGGAGGCTCCTGCGGATGAGGGCCTCAACCTGAGGACTGAAGAGGAGGGAGGGAGGAATTCATGGTGCAGGGACAGAAGGTTTAGCCTGGGGGGAGGGGGTGCTGGGAGCAATGGAGGGCCAGGTGTGAGCTGTGTACTGATGTGGAGGTGACAGCCCAGCTGAGGGCAGCAGGACACCGGAGAGGGGTTCTTCCGAGGAGGGAGGGTGGCAGCGTGTGCCTGTGCTGCAGAGCTGGTTGGGGTGCGGACATAGGAAATGAACAGACAAAGCCTTCCCAACCTGGGGAAACGAGCCATGGTTCCCACACAGCCCAGCTCTGAGCAAATGTGCAGGGCCTCATGCCACAGACGCTGCACACGAACCACTGATGACAGAGTGCTGCGGGGGTGATGGGTGGACTGTGTCAGTGGTCATTGAGCACCTGGTGATCAATATCAAAAAAAAAACAGCTAACAAGTCTGGGGGGACAATGGTGGTTGTTTCCACAACTGGTGAAACCAACAGTGTCTTCCAGCCAAGACGCCCAGCTTTTATGAAAAACAAAAACAAAAACATTCACCCTCTGTCCGGAGCCCTGGGACTGACCAGTGCAAAAAGGAAAAAAAAGCGCCAAAGGAACAGCATGGAGGCCCAGGAGCGGGCGCGTGCAGCGCAGCACATGGCAGGACACAGGGCGGTTTGTGCAGGGCAACGCGTGCCATGATGCTGCTGCATCCCACCACATGAAAGCCAGATCCAGGTGGACTGAAGACTGGACTTCATGAAAGCGAAGCCCGATAAGTTTCAGAAGAAAATACAGGAGAAGATAATTATGACCACAGGGAACAAAGGATTTTTAAGCAACATGAAAAAATGAAGCTCACACAAAGGAGCCGCCTGCTGGACAGGACTATGCTACCACAACAGCATCTGCACACAAAAGGTGCCCCCGGCAAAGGGGACCACGCAGGCCACAGCAGGGCTCAGCTTCATGCAGTCAGGGAAAGCCCAGGGCAGCTGCAGACTGAACAGCCGATGACACCCAGTATCTTTGGAACAGTGACCCTCCCTCCCAGGAAGAAGCGAGGTTCGTGTACAAAATGGTCATTCTTGGTCAGCCAGGTGCAGGCTGTGACCACCTGCAGTTACCTGTGCTATCACACTCACTACCGTGAGACACTGGGGTCCCTGTCTTTCAACACTCTGCTGAATCCCTAACTATGACTTACTGGTCAAAGTAAAAGTCTCCTTTACGGAGAAACGTGTCAGAGCTCAGGCAACCATGAGTAAGCTGCCTTGGCAAGGTGTAAGCAGAGCAACATCACTTCTGAGTACTGTTCTGAGGCCTTCTTAATGTGAGAAAGTTTAAACTTCAGTACAAAATTTAAAAGCGCTTTGTACTTATCTGTGTTTGTAAGAGTACAAAACTTACTGAAGAAATACTGAGAGAGAAAACAGAGAAGGATGTGAAAGTCATTCAGTGGGAATAAGAGTCAGTGTTCTGTGCTCGGCACATACAAGCCCAGTCATGCCCACCCCCCACACAACACTCCCCCACACGGCACCCCCCACATGACACCCCCCACGTGGCACCCCCACACACGTGTGCACGACCCACACCAACAGGGCTCCCTCATGTTGCTGTTCTTGAGAACATGGGCGACTAAGGTCTCACATCACTCTGCTGTTTGGACGGATCATAGTTATACACCACTCCCCAACACTGAGAAAGGGGCTCCAACTTCTCACATTATAAATAATTCTGCTACAGATGTCTTGACACACCCACTTTTGACCACCTTTGATTATTTTAATTAGACTCCTGGGAACACTCTTGATACCCAGGCCCACCTGTGTATGGGAAGCTCTGGCCTGACAGCATTGAGTGCCAGCTTTTTAAGACTCTTTGCCAATTTGATTGAAAGGATTCAGTCTTTGTTTCCATGCTTCTTTCTTTCATCACCAGGAAGTGAAACATATCCTGCATTTTTCGCCAGTCGCACTTATTTTCCGGGGCCTGCCTGTTGTCTTTGCTTGAAGCTGGCTGGGCTCTGTGGGCGACTCCCTGGGCTGCACGGCTGGCCCTCATTCACGACGACAGCGATGCCTTAGATCCACACTCCACAGAGGCTGCAAACCTCCAGCAGCCCAGCCAGCCCACATCAGGGCGCTCTCTTCTGCTGTTCTATCGGTGAGTTGTTTTCTTAAATAAATAGCTTTTAATGTTTGTCTCTGTAAATCATATCACATGGTCACTATAGGATTAAAAGGGAAGAGACACCACCAGACACCCTGGTAATGTTCTGGTGATTTTCCTGTGGTTCTTTCTCCTAGTTACCTACATACCTTCTACGCATGTATCTATCTAAGATTAGGGAAATACAGTTTACTGTTTACTATCTCACTTTTCAACATTCAACAGTGTATGATGCATATCCTTTGAAATAAATCAGAGATGCCATTTTTGTCTCCTCATATTCAGTTATCAGGGTAAAAGCATCAAGAACACAGGAGGAGACACAGTGATTGCTCAGCTCTGTCCCATGTCCTTATCACCATCTGGTGTCTGTCCTGTGTTCTCATCTCTGTGTCTTCAGCTCCATCCCACGTCCTCCTCTCTGTGTGCTTAGCGCTGTCCTGTGTCCTCATCCCTGTATTCTCATGTGCACCCTGTGTTCTCATCTCCACCCATGTCCTCAGGTCAGTGTCCTTATCCCCATGTCCTCTGCTCCGACAGCAGGGTCATTGTGGAACCCTGAGGGAGCCTGGGTCCCAAAATCGCCTGTCCCCTTGCCCTGGGCTGGCACCAGTGCCTGTGTGTGCCCACCTGCTTCTCTGAGGGTGTGGCGGGGCTTGGGTGGAACTCAGAGGGTGAGGAGTCTGGCTGTCAGGGAAGTGTCTGTGGGGAGGCCTTTGATTTCTTCCCTGAGAGGTAGCCAAGAGCCCTGGGGGCTTGTACGGAGCTGTCCACATGTTCTCCCTGGCGGACTGGGCTGCGGGGAAGAAGGCAGACACACACAGGGCAGGGAGGGCTGGAGTAGCTGGAAGTGAAGTGGCTGGCTTGTCTCCTGTCACCTAGCCATGGGGAGGCCACTGAGGAGGAGCTGGCCAACTCGGCTCTTCTCCAGCTCCGGCCAGAATTCACATGGCAGGAGGGCCTGGCCAGGGAAAGGGTTAAGTTTAATTTATCCTGATTTCTATTTAATATCATGCTCTCCCCGCAGGAGCCGGCAGCTGTGAGCTGATTGCGCACTCTCATTATGCAGTCTGTATCGCTAATGGCCTGTGACAAAGGCATGCGGCTTCCAGGCCTTACCCCCGAGAGCCAATTAAACACACATACTCCCTTCCTGTTTGCAGTGCATTACAATGAAATTAAACTGAATTTCAAAATCATTTTCTCCTAAAGACATCTCTTTACAATAATTAATGCATACTATTCCTTTTCAGCTGAAACACTCATCAAGAGCGGGGCTAACACGCTTGAACGCGGACTGCCCTGCATTCTGCATTGCTGCTGCCCTCGTGCTCAGTCAGCCCTGCTGTTGGCAAAGTCCTCAGGGTTTGGTTCCTGTGTTTTTAAAGAAAAAAATATGCAGTTTTTCATCGGAATTTTAAAATGAAAGAAGATGGATACAAAGTCAGTCAGGTTTACAAATTAGAACCACTCAGAGTGATGTGTAAAAAGCACGATTAGTTCAAAAGTAATATTTCCTAAATTCTGCATTTGGAGGACAATAACAGAGAGAGGTTTGTTTCCACCAGACTGACGTGTATTACTGCAGATGTTTACAGAGGGTAAACCAGACAGGCACGTGTTAACATACTGACCACATCCTGTCACAGGCAGAGACCAGAGGGTCCAAAACAGGCAACCTGGCTCCTGGGCCCCCAGGCAGGGGCCCTCTGCTGACTGGTGCGCAGGTTCTCCTGCCAGCATTCCTGGGGTGCTAGCTTCTGTTCTGGGCTGACAGACACATAATCTGCAAACTCTTCAGAACCCAGTGTGGGGGGATAAGGGGGGATGGAATACTACCAACCACACCCACTAGGAAATCCACTTCTGAAGGTGCATGAAGAGAGAAAGCCATGGATGACTGTGGGACCACAGCGTGGACATAGGGCCAGCTGGGACCAGCAAGTCCAGCCCTAAGTGCCACCTGTATAGGGGTGAAAAGGGGGTTGCTTGATACCTCCCAGAAGGACTCTCTAACTGCCCCGTCACCCTCAAGCCCCCACTCGATGGACCCACACAGCCCCCTGCTCCGTCACTTAGTGACTTCAGGCTCATGACAGTGGCAGACTGGAGAGTGGACACAGGATCCCCTACAAACCCACGCTGACCTGAGCCTGGTGAGATGACACATGTGTGAGTGGCAGACCCAAGAAGCACATACCATGGGGGTGAGCAGGCTAAGGGCCACAGCTGTCTTCTCCATACCCTCTCTCCTGGTCCGATTGGCACAGTGACCCCTGAAGGCAACCCATCCCATCTGAGGTGGCCTCCTTTCTCCACAGAAGAGCAGGCATTAAGGCACATTTCTGATTATGGGGCCATGTAAGATGACATGTGAAAACAGGCCTTTCTTTTTAGAAAATGTTGCCTTGAGATTATTATGAACTAATGTATGTACAGCATGGAAGTTATAGAACTACAGAGAGACAAAAAGGAAGGGAGAAACCACCCAGAATCCCCCCATCTACAAGTAGGGAGCTGATGTTCTGGTGCGTGTTCTGGATGAGCACACACACCAGTGAATTGATGCAGCTGCAAACGTGCACTCTCCCAGTATCTGCCGCGTCAACTGTTGGGCTCAAGGAGGTGGGGAGTGGGAAACAGAAGGGGACAAGGGTGAGGAACAGAATGGCGGAAGGGATGTGGGATGGGGGAGCAGAGGGCAAGAGGCTCCTCAGAGCAAGCTCGGGGTGCGCGCCCCAGGTGAGAGGATGCTGGCATGGGGGCCCCACCAGTGCATTCCAGCGGTGCTGCCTCTTCCTGCTGGGCACTGGGGCCCCAGGCTCTGGCAATGGGTTTACACTTGCTGGCTTGGGCGGGTGACACAGATTACAGACTTTGGTAGGGAACAGGGAAATGAATGACCTATACCAAAAATAAACCACATTCTATCAAAACAACCTTGATCCTGAGTGGGGGAGGGGAAGATTTACAAAGCATGATGGACTAAGAGGGAGGGTAAGAGGGAGGAGGTGAGGAGGCTCTCTGACCAAGAGTGCAGTGATGACTGGGAGGGGCAGGTGTCCTGACCCAAGAGAGGCAATAGGACCACCAGGCAGGGGCTGCTGGCCCTCCTGAGGGTTGTGGCCTCAGGAGCTTCCTTTTAGAGGCTGGCAGGGGGTGGAGGTGCTGGGTTGGGGGTGCAGCTAGGAAGATAAGAGACACAAAGTGCACCCCCCTCCCAGGCCCTGTCTCTGCCCTTGATGGAAGATTCTGGGGTATCCAGGTGTGGTGACAACATGCGGTAGCCAAGTCATGATCTTTTCCCTTCCCCCCTGCTCCAGTTCCCCCTCCCTCTCTGTGCCCCTACCTGTTTTAAACCAGCCATCCGAGGTGAATGCTTTCCTTGTTTCTTCTGGTTTGTCCCAGTATTCTCGGAAAACAGAGGGTCCCCTGACCAAGAGCTCCCCTTCCTTCTCCTTCAATCCTGGGGTCACCTGTGGTGTGGGAGAGAAACACACATTAGAGCAACACCTCTCAGGATGGGGTCTCCACCTGCCTTCCCTGTGCCCTGCCCAACCTGAGGACCACATGCTTCTCTGAAATTAAACACTGCTGGAAATGACTGAGAAACACAGCTTTCAACACAGACACTCAATCATGATGGTGTCAAGCTGTGCCCTGAGCTTGCCTTGCTGTGAGCAGGGCTATGAGTCATCTCTTCACCCTAAAACAGCTCCATGCTATAGATTAGAAGATGTGAGTAAGTTGCCAGGTCTCAGAGCTTGGGACTGGCTGGATTAGCTGTCTACTTCTAAAAAGCCATGCTTCTGGCTCCTAGTGAAATCCTGTGTTCAGGGCATTTCTTGGACAAACCATGGACAGGAGAAGCAAGCAGCTGCCCACACCCCACCTGCAGCTACTGGAGGAGCTCTGGGATGGTTGCAGCTCTGGGGAGCATGGGGGGTGGGGTTACTTTGCTTGTTGAAAAGGAAGCTGACATAGTCAACTGAGACAGGGCAGCTCCAGGAGGAAGACTTGGGTGCCAGGAGAGAGTGGCACTGGCACTCACATGGTTGTGGAAGTCAGAGACTCTCAAGTGTTTCTTCAATGTGACCACAGTGAAGGGCAGGAGGGAGGTGGGTTTTATAAGAAACCAAGCAGGGCTTCCATGGTGCCAGGAAGAGCACATGCAGAGGAGGCCCCACAAGGCCCTGGGTGCATTTCTCTGGTAGGTCACTGCTGGCCTAGTTGGAGAATTCAACACTCCTCACTTAGTAAAAGAATTAGTAGTCAGAAAACCAGCAAGGCTGTGGAAGAACTCAACACCATTAACCATCTGCATCTAATTGACATTAACACTCCAATCCAAACCAGTAGAACACTCATCAAGCAGGAGCACATATTCTGAGCTATAAAACATACCTTAACAATTTTTTTAACAAACTGAAATCATATCAAGTATGTTTTCTGACTATAAGGTAAAAAAATCAATAACAGAAGAATCACTAAACACTTGGAAAATAAATACCACACTTATAAATAATCCATGAGTCAAAGAGGAAGTCTTAAGGAAAATTAGAAAATATTTTTAATTGAATGGAAATGAAAATACAACATATCAACATTGGTGAGGGTATAGCTAAAGCAATGTTTAGAGGGAAATTTGTATCATTAAATGCACGTACTAGAAAAGAGAAAAGGTCTCAAATCAATGACCTAAAAGTTTCACCTTAAGAAACTAGAAGTTTGGCCCCAGCTGGTGTAGCTCAGTGGCTTAACTACCCACCTATGAACCAAATAGTCACCGGTTCAATTCCCAATCAGGGCATGTCTGGGTTGTGGGCCAGGTGTTGGGGGTGTGTGGGAGGCAAAGGAGCAATGTACATTTCTCACACATTTCTCACACGTTGATGTATCTCTCCCTCTCTTTCTCCCTCCCTTCTCTCTAAAAATAAATAAATATTAAAAGAAAAGAAACTAAAAGTTCTATCAGTAGTGGGAGCAGAGAGCAGACCCCAGAGAACCCTGAGCAGCCCCACTGCTGTGGTGGCCCCAGTCACCATCACCGCAACCATGAACAGCGAGGCTGAGACCCAGCAGCTGCCCACCATCCCTGCTCCCAGTGCTGCCGACTCCAAGCACCGCGGGCACGCATGCAGACAGTAGCAGCCCTGGTGGCCTCACATTGGCAGCACCTGCCAGAGGGGACAAAAAGATCACAACGACGAAGGTTTTGGAAACAGTAAAATGGTTTAATGTAAGAAATAGATATTATTTCATCAACAGGAATGATACCGAGGAATATATATTTGTTTATCAGATTGCCGTAAACAAGGATAACCCCAGGAAGTACCTTCACAGTGTAGGGGGTGGAGAGACTGTGGAGTGTGATGTTGCTGCAGGAGAAAAGGGTGTAGAGGCAGCAAATGTTACAGGCCTGGTGGCAGTATATATGCAGCAGACTGTAACCATTATGGATGCTGTCCACGTCGCAGGGGTCCCCCATGCAATTACCAGCAGAATTACCAGAACAGTGAGAGTGGGGAAAAGGATGAGGGATCGAAGCGTGCTCCCGAAGGCTGGGCCCAACAGCACTGACCCTACCACAAGAGACGGATCCCCCTTACTACAAGCAGAAACCCTGTGAGTGTGGACCACAGCGTTCCACCTCTCCTGTGTGGGGAGAAGGGATGGAGGGTGCCGACAACCAGGTGCAGGAGAACAAGGTAGACCAGTGAGACAGATCATGTATGGGGCTATAGACCACGATTCTGCAGGGGCCCTCCTCCCGTAAGACAGCCTAGGGAAGACGGCAAAGTAGAAGATAAGGAGAATCAAGGAGATGAGACTAAGGTCAACTGCCACCTCAATGTCTATACCCTCACAACTTCAATTACTGATGCAGATCCTCCCCGCAAAACCCTAAACCACAAGATGGCAAAGAGACACAAGCAGCTGATCCACCAGCTGAGAACTTGCCCGCTCCTGAGGCTGAGCAAATTCTGGCTTACCATCTCTACCATCACCGGTTTAGTGATCCAACGGGAAGAAATGAGTATCAAATTGCAGCAATGAGAAGCGAACAAAAGATTGGAGCCGAAGACCTTAAGTGCCTGCTTTCTGCCTGTTGACCAGACAGCTAGAACTATCTGAATTATCTCTGCAGCATGGGGTTTTTATTACTTTTAACTAAAGACATCTCTTTTTGGTAATGACAATTTTTTTAAAAAGCCTGGACAAAATCAAGGGGAAGGGTGGAGGTGGGGGAGGGAGGTGGGTTCGGCTGGGGTGGGGTGGAGGGATGGGGAGAAAATGCAGACAACTGTAATTGAATAACAATAAAAAATTTTTTTAAAAAGGCCTGTTTTTTCCTCAATACACCTTTAAAGGTTTTTAAATTGCTTCATGTCTAGTCAAGTTGAGATTTTAAAAACCACATTTTTAATTTGTAATAAGAGTTTACAACTTAATTTTTTCAAAAATGTCAACAAACTCCAAGCACCTGTTAATAAAGGTTTTAAATATTTGTCTTTGTGTAATAAAAAAAGAAACTAGAAAGAGAAAAAAAATTAAAAAGCAAACAGAAAAAAAACAAAGACTGAAACTAATATTTTCTGCAAAGAGAAAAGCAATAAAGGAAATTTAATAAATCCAAAAGCTAGTTCTTTGAAGAAAGATAAAAAAAATGGGCAAACTTCCAGCAAGAATAACAAAGAAAAAAGAAACAGAAGGCACGAATGCTCACTATGATCAATGGGAAGGTTATCACTTCAGATTCTACTTATGTTAAGAGGTTAGTAAGGGGATTCTATGAAAAAGTATGCACATAAATCCAGCAACTTAAATGGGCCAATTCCTAAAAAAAAAAAATCACAATCTACCAAAACTTATCCGAAATATAGTACATGACTTGAATAGTCCTATAACTATTAAAGAAGTTGAATATAGTTAAAATCTTCCAAAAAAGACCCCCCTCTAGACCCAAATGGTTTCACTGGTAAATTCTATCAAACATTAAAAAAATACATAACTCCAATTATATGCAAAGTCTTCCAAAAATGGAAGAAGGGGGAACACTCTTCCCAACTCATTTTTGTGATGCAAGCATTACAGATACCCAAATCAGACAAAAAAAGTGCAAGGAAACTACAGGACAGAATCCCTCATGAACACAGATGCAAAAATCCATAGTGAAATGTTAGCTAATCAAATCCAGCACTATGTAAATTAAATGATACACCACAAAGAAGTGGGGTTTGTCCTGGTAATGCAAGGTTGGTTCAGTATTAGAAAATCAACCAATATAATCCCATATTAGCAGCCTAATGAAGAAAAACCAATTGATGCAGAAAAACATCTAAAAACATACAACGGGGTCTTCCAATCAACATGACAGTGTAGGTAAACACAGCTAGCCTCCTCTCACAACCACATCAAAATTACAACTAAACTACCGGACAACCATCATTCAGAACTACCTGAAATCCAGCTGAATGAAGGTCCTACAACTATGGAATTAAAGACACCACACAGACTGGTAAGAGGGGCAGACACACAGTACAGTCTGGTCCAACACCCATGAGTAGTGGGTAAAAGTTGGGAGGGACATCTCAGCTGCAGGGGTCCCCTCTAAGGAGTGAGGGGTCCCAGCCCCACACCAGGACCCCCCAACCCAGGGTTCCAGTGCCAGAAAGAGAAGCACCCCAAACTTCTGGCTGTAAGAACCAGTGGGGATTGAGGCTTCTGAAGATGAAGGCTTCTGGAAGCCCCAGGCAGTTCCTTTTAAGGGGCCCACTCTTACTCAGACTTGCTCCCTCTGAATTCCAGTGCTGGGGAAGCAGCTTGAGAGGCACCAGAGATATGGGGAGGAAGTGAATTGTTTGGCATCAGGGTGAGAGCTGGAGGGGCTTTCTCCCAGAGAGAAGTGCTGGCAGTAGCCATTGCTCCTTTGATGAGCCCTCTCCCCACATAGCCAGCAGGCGGGAACCATATGTGAGACTCCATCAACATGGCTCATACTGTTTGCACCACCCTGGTGATTCCCTGAGGCTCAAACCAACCACTTTCGGGCTTTTTTTCAGTGGCTTTTCCATACAGATGGTTGGTCTTGGCTCATGCTTCAGATTTTCCTAAATTCTCTCAAACAAGCAGCATTTGGCCTCAGCATGCCTGATACCTCTCATTAAGTATCCGCAGGCTGTCACTAATAGCAGCAGGCCTTGGTTTACAGCTTGGCCTGGCCTGGGCACCTCCAAGTCCAACATAAGTAGCAGCCATGTGCAGATCACTTTGTAGCTTATGCTAGGTGGCCATGGGAAGAACACAGGTGAAGGCAGACCTTGGCCTGCACCTCCTGGAGGCCCCAGAGCCAGTGCACCCAGTGGAAAGCTTCAAATACACTGAAGCACAACCATCCAACCACCTCCACAAGCAACACACTCAAGGGGTGGATTCAAGTCTGCTGAAGCAAGTCTGGCTCTGTCGGGTGGACCTTTGCATAGCTGATCCTCCATGGTGGTCAGTGGTCATAGCCAGTACCTGCAGCTGATCAGTGTAGGTAAATACCTCCCATTGACATGACAACAGCAGCCAAAGCTCAACTATAAAAGGAAAGGTGTACTCAGCCCACACAGTGGGCATACCTCGAGTACCCAACTTGGGTGATAGGGAAGGCTGTGCCACTGGACCCTACAGAACCCTACACATTAGGCCATTCTACCAAGCCTGGGAGACGTAGCAGCTCAACCAATACAAGGGGGAACCCCCCAAACCAGAATTTATTTATAAAAAATGTGTATTTGTTCTTACATGTTTAAACTTCAGTCACCTTCAAAGTACTCTCCATTTGATGTAATATATCGAGACATTTTTTCCACTGCTTAAAAACAGTTTTTGAACTCATCGATTTTGATGCCTTTTATTGCTTGTGATGTTTTCTGCTTAGCAAAATGTTTCCCCTTGAGGACTTTTTTCATCTGGGGAAACAAAAAAAAGTCTCTTGGTATGAGATTGGGTGAATACGGGCATGGGGATCATGCATTTTCAGGCAAAATTGCTGAACACTCAGTACGGTGTAGACAGGTGTGCTCGTAAATCACCCATCGTGAAATGAGCAAATGCCTTGAAAGAGTCTTCAAAAAAAATTCACTGAAGCCAAATGCAGCCTCTCACAACAATGCCAATTGGTACACTGATTCAGATGAGTTCCTATAACATTCACCTAGCAGGGAAAGCCTGTACTACAAAAGGCCTGCCCTCCAGAACATAATTCTATTTTCTTTGGGTCCACCTCATACAGAGAAGCAAACACAGGGAGGCTGCAAAAATGATAAGACAAAGAAACATGGCCCAAATGAAAGAACAGAACAAAACTCCAAAAACAGAGAACTAAACAAAATGGAGACAAGCACTCTATTAGATGCAGAACTCAAAACACTGGTTATAGGATGCTCAGTGAACTTAGTGAGAACCTAAACATCATAAAAAAGAACCAGTCAGAAATGAAGGGTACACTAATTGAAATGAAGAATAAATTTACAGGGAATCAACAGTAGAGTGGATGAAGACAAGAATCAAATCAGTGTTTTGGAATATAAGGAAGCAAAAAACACCCAATCAGAAAAGCAAAAGGCAAAAAGAACCCCCCAAAATTGAGGACAGTGTAAGGAGCCTCTGGCACAATTTCAAGTGTACCTACATTCACATCATGGGGGTGCCGAAAGGAGAAGAGAGACAGCAAGAAATTGAAACCTATTTGAAAAAAATAATGAGTGAAAACCTCCCAAACTTGGTGAGAGAAATACACACATGAGCCTAGGAGTTGCAAAGAGTCCTAAACAGGATGAACCCAAATAGGCCCAGACCTAGACACATCATAATTAAAATGCAAACGGTTAAAGACAAAGAGAAAATCTTAAAAGCAACAACAGAAAAGTAGTTAGTTACCTAAAAGGGAGCTCCTATGGACTGTCAGCTGATTATTCAAAATAAACTGCAGGTCAGAAGGGATTGGCAGGAAATATTCAAAGTGATGAAAAGCAAGAACCTAGAACCATGATTACTCTACCCAGCAAAGCTATCAGTTAGAATTGAAGGACAGATGAAGGGTTTCCCAGACAAGAAAAAGCTAAAGGAGTTCATCACCACCAACTGGTATCATGAAATGTTAAACTAAAGGTCTTCTTTAAGAAGTAGATCAAAAATATGAACAATAAAATGGCAATAAATATATATATATATATATATCTATATCTATCAATAACTGAATCTGAAAAACAAAATAAATGAACAAGCAGAACAGAAACAAAACCATACATATAGAGAATGTTTTGATAGTTACCAGATGGGAAGAGGTTTGGGGGATGGGTGAAAAAGGTGAAGGGATTAAGAAGAAAATGATTGTTACAGAGTAGCCATGGGTTGTAAAGTACAGAATAAAGAATATAGTCAGTAATAGTCTAATAACTACATATGGTATCAAATGGTGCAAGATTTATTGAGATGATCACTTATTAAGTTATGTAATGTCTAATCACTGGGGTATACATCTGAAACTAATATAATAATGTATGTCAACTGTGATAAAAAAAGATTTTAAAAGTACAGTGAAAAAAAAAAACATACAACATCTATTCATGATAAAAACTCTCAGCATATCATAAAAAGAATGAAATATACAAAAAACCTACAGCTAATGACATGCTTAACAGTGAATGACCAAATACTTTCCTCATAAGATCCAAAACCAGACATGAGTATCCATGCTCCATGTTCCTATTTGCCATCATACTGGAAATGCTAGTCAGGGCAATAAGGCAAGAAGAAGAAATAAAAGGCATGCAGCCTGGAAAGAAAGAAATAAAATTTTCTATTTGCAAAAAACATAATTGATACACGTATTTGGGAAAATTTGGGAAATCTACAAAATCTCATAAAACTAGTAAGTGAATTTAACAAGGTTACTAAAGGATATGAAGTCAAACACTAAAATCAACTGTATTTCTATAAACTAGCAATGAACAATTAGAAAAAAACAAAAACCCCAACATAGACATAAATAAATGGAGAGACCTACTGTGTTCACGGATTGGAAGACTCATCCTACTAACAATGTTAATTCTCTCTATGTTGATCTATATATTTAATGTAATTTTGATTGATTCCAAAAGGACTTTTTTATAAATATAGACACATTATTTCTAAAATTGGTATGGGCAGGCAAAGGATCTAGAATAGCCAAAACAACTTTGAACTTGGTAGAGTAACACTTCAATTGGTAGAGATAAAGTTGGTAGAGTAACACTTCAATTCAGAAACTTACTATAAAGCCATAGCAGTCAAGACAGTGGTATTGGCAGAGGAACAAACACACAGATCAATTGGAGAGAACATATAACCCATGTACAGACCTGTTCAACTATGTACAATCAATTGTAACAAAGTTGCAACAGTGACTCAATGAAAAAAGTGTAGCCTTTTAAACTGGATAATCATATGCATCTCCACCTAAACCTCACATTTTATGCAAAAACTCACTCAAGTTGCATCATAGATACAAACGTAAACTGTAAAACTATAAAACTCAGGAGAAATGCGAGGAGAAAATTTTTGTGACCTGGAGTAGAAAAGGAGTTCTTAGAGATCACAAAAGCATGATCCGTAAATGGAGAAAAAAAAGATAAATTAGATTATACCAAAACTAAAAAAAATTTGCTCTGTGAAATACAAGAGAATTAAAAGACAAGCCACAGACTAGGAGAAAATATTGACAAATATGTCTAACAAAGATGTCTCAAAACTCAACAGCAGGAAAATGAACAGCCTGAGGGGAAGCTGGCAGAGCAGGAAGCACAGGAATCTGTCTCCCTACCTGGACAAGTGCCTGGGCGCTTGCTTGTCTGTCTGATGTAACTATTTTGGAACTCTGGAGTCTGTTGAATGCAGGCAACTTCCAGTGGAAGGCTTGGACAGTAAATTGCAATTAATTTTGATCATTCTCAGCTCTCAGTACAGTAATGTCTACCCATGTTCCATCCCAGCCCATGTTCGGCAGCTGTGCATGTGTTCCTGGAGCAGCACACACACAACCTGCAGGAGCCCATTAAAAACAACTGGATTTATAGGGGAAATTAGAAAGTGACGGCACATGTCCAAGGAAAGGCCCAGGAAAGACATAAGAAGGCCTAACTTTACACCTCAGGCTGACCCTCAGCACAGAAACAGCATATAACAATCAATATATAAAAATATTAAATAGACTTCTGGCCAAGAGTGAGGTGAGGGTAGATGCGCTTTGCTTCCTTCCACAACCAAAAGGATATCAACCAACTTAAAAGCAAAAAACAAACAGAACTTCCTGAAAATTGACTGTTTGGAAGTCTGATAACCAAGAAGTTAAAGAAGAAACATTCATCCAGACCAGTAGGAGGGGTGGAGATCTGCAGCCAGGATGGAGAGGACTCACAGCAAGGCAGCAGCTGGTAGACCAGGAAGTCCCACATTTGCGTGCACATAAACCAGGAGGAACAACTGGGGAGGGAGACAGACCTACCAACCCAGGGTTTCAGCACAGGGAAATGAAGCCTCAAAACTTCTGACTGAAAAAACCTGTGGGAGTTGAGGAGGCAGGAGAAACTCCCAGCCTCACAGAAGAGTTCATTGGAGAGACCCACAGGGTCCTAGAAGGTATGCAAAACCACCCACCCGAGAATCAGTACCAGAAGGGCCCAATTTGCTTGTGGGTAGTGGAGGAAGTGACTGAAAGCTAACTGAGAGCTGAACAAGTGGGATTGTTCCCTCTCTGACCCCTCCCCACATAAAGCACCACAACACAGCAAAGTGGGTGGCCCCATCCGGGCAAATACCTAAGGCTCTTTCCCTTACTATGTAACAGGCACTCCAAGACAAAAAAATATGGCCCAAATGAAAGAACAGAACAAAGCTCTAGAAAAAATACAACTAAGTGATGAAGAGATAGCCTACCTATCAGATGCAGAGTTCAAAACACTGGTAATCAGGATGCTCACAGAAATGGTTGAGTATGGTCACAAAATAGAGGAAAAAGTGATGGCTATGAAAAGTGAAATAAAGGAAAATGTCCAGGGAACCAACAGTGATGGGAAGGAAACGGGGACTCAAATCAATGGTTTGGAGCAAAAGGAACAAATAAACATTCAACCAGAACAGAATGAAGAAACAAGAATTCAAAAAAAAAAAAAGATGAGAGGCTTAGGAACCTCCAGGACATCTTGAAACGTTCGAGCATCTGAATCATATGAATGCCAGAAGAAGAGGAAGAGCAACAAATTGAAAACTTACCTGAAAAAATAATGAAGGAGAACTTCCCCAATCTGGCAAAGGAAATAGACTTCCAGGAAGTCCAGGAAGCTCAGAGAGTCCCAAAGAAGTTGGACCCTAAGAAGCAAACACCAAGGCACATCATAATTACATTAGCCAAGATTAAAGAAAAGGAGAGAATCTTAGAAGCAGCAAGAGAAAAGGACACAGTTACCTACAAAGGAATTCCCATAAGACTGTCAGCTGATTTCTTAAAAGAAACCTTGCAGGGAAGAATGGGCTGGAAAGAAGTGTTCCAAGTCATGAAAGGCAAGGACCTACATCCAGGATTACTCTATCCAGCAAAGCTTTCATTTAGAATGGAAGGGCAGATAAAGTGCTTCTCAGATAAGGTCAAGTTAAAGGAGTTCATCATCACCAAGTCCTTACTATATATGAAATGTTAAAGGGACTTATCTAAGAAAAAGAAGATGATCAAAGCTATGAACAGTAAAATGATAACAAACTCACAGCTATCAACAACTGAACTTAAAAAAGCCAAAACCAAAAACAAACTAAGCAAATAACCAGAACAGGAACAGAATCACAGAAATGGAGATCACATGGAGGGTTATCAGTGGGGAGGAGCAAGGGGGAGAATGGGGAAAAAGGTACAGAGAATAAGAAGCATAAATGGTAGGTACAAAATACACAGGGGGAGGTTAAGAATAGTGTAGGAAATAGGGAAGCCAAAGAACTTATATGTACAACCCATGGACATGAACTAAGGGGGGGATGCTGGAGGGAATGGGGGTACTAGGTAGAGGGGGATAAAGGGAATGAAAAAATGGGACAACTGTAATAGAATAAGAAATATACTTAAAAATAAAAACAATAATAAAACCCAGCAAACCCTGGGGAAGGTGGTGAATCTGACTCCTATTATTACCACATTATTAGATCCAAATGTCCAGTGTTCAACAAAAATTACAAGGTATACAAAGCAATAGAGAAGTGTGGATCATTCAAAGGTAAAAATAATCAACAGAAACTATCCCTGAAAAAGACTTAATGGAAAATATACCAGACAGAGTCTTTAAAACAGCTGTCTTAATGATGCTGAAAGACCTGAAAAAAATGTGAAGGAAATAAAAAACAAAACAAAACAATGTATAAACAAAATGGAACTATCAATTGAGAGAGAGAAAACCTCAAAAAATTCTGAAGCTGTAAAGTACAAGAAATGAAATGAAAAACTTACTTGACAGATTCAAAGGTAGATGTGAGTGGGCAGAAGAAAAAATCAGCAAATTTGAAGATAAGACAATGGAAATTATTGAGTTGAGGAACGGAAAGAAGAAGGACTGAAGAAAAACAAACAGAGCTTAAGGGACCTGTGGGATACCATCAAGCAGATCAACATATGCATTGGGCAAGTCCCAAAAGAAGAGAGAGGATATTTGAAAAAACAGTGGCCAAAAAAAAGCTTCCCACATTTAATGAAATCCGTGAATATAAACATCCAAGAAGCTGAAGGAATTCCAAATAAGATAAACTAAGAAAGTCCCATGCCAAGACACACTGTAGTCAAACTTCAAAAGAGAAAGACTGAATCTTGAAAACAGCAAGAGAGAAGCATCATCACATACAAGGGATCCTGAACAAGATTTCTCATCAGAAACCTGGGAAGCCAGAAGGCAATGCATGGGTATGTTCAAAGTGCTAAAAGTAAAAAAAACCCTGTCAACCAAGAATCCTATATCCAGTACAGCTGTCCTTCAAAAGTGAGGGAGAAATTAACACATGCCCAGATAAACAAAAGGTGAGGGAGTTGGTGACCTTTAGACCTGCTCTGCAAGAAATGTTTGTGGGAGTCCTGGAGATGAAAAGAAAGAACACTAGACAGTAACCTGAAGCTGTATGGAGAAATAAATATCTCAATGAAGGTTAGTACATAGGCAATTATAATAGCTAGTATTATTATAACAATGGTTTATAATTGCACTTTTTGTGTTTTACATGATTAAGAGGCTAACACTTTTAAAGAAAGAAGAAAACAATTACTAGTGTAAGAACTAGCATTACAAACTTTGGTTTGTAACTCCAAATCTTGTTTTCTACATAATTTTGGGAGACTAAGACATTTAAAATAATTAGTTTATGGTTTGGGGCACACAGTGTATAGAGATGTAATTCTGTGACATCAACAACCGAAAAAGGTGGGGTTGGAGCAGTAAAGAAGAAGAGCTTTTGTAAGTTATTGAAATTAAGCTGTTATAGATTCAAATTAGTGTTATAATTTTAGGATATTAAATGTAACCCTCGTGGTAACCATAAAAAATTATAGAATATACACAAAAAATGAGAAGGAAATTTAAATACTTCACAAGAAATCAACTAAACAGAAAAGAAGGAGGTAATGCAGGAAATGAGGGACATAAAAAGCTACAAGGCATAAAGGAAACAAAAAGCAGGATGACACAAGTCCCTACTTACCAGTAATTACTTTAAATATAAATGGGTTAAACTCTCTGATCAAAACATAGAGGTTGGCAAAGTGGATAAAAAACATGATCCAACAAAGAGGCTCACACCAACACACATCACAATTAAAATGCTCTACCCAGCAAAGCGATCATCATTTAGACAAGAAAAAGCTAAAGGAGTTTATTACCACAAAACTAGTATTACATGAAATGTTAAAGGGTTTTCTTTTTTTTTTTTTCTTACATAAAGTGTTCCATCTTTATTGCAGAGTTTTCTGTGGAAACTAACTCAAGATGAAAATACAACAAGAACTTGATTAACAATTCAGCCCGAGTAGTTTTTTTTTGTTTTTTTAATTTTTATTTTTATTCAATTACAGCTGTATGCCCTTTCTCCCCATCCCTCCACCCCACACCAGCTGAACCCACCTCCCTCCCCCACCTCCACCCTCCCCCTTGATTTTGTCCATGTGTCCTTTATAGTAGTTCCTGTATGAAATGTTAAAGGGTTTTCTTTTTTTTAATATATTTATTGATTATGCTATTACAGTTATCCCATTTCCCCCCCCAATCCACTCCATCCTGCCCAACCCCTCCCTCCCACATTCCCCCCCTATAGTTCATGTCCATGGGTCATACTTATAAGTTCTTTGGCTTCTACATTTCCTACACTATTCTTACCCTCCCCCTGTCTATTTTCCACCTATCATCTATGCTACTTATTCTCTGTACCTTTCCCTCGCTCTCCCCCTCCCACTCCCCTATTGACAACCCTTCATGTGATCTCCATCTCTATGGTTCTGTTCCTGTTCTAGTTGTTTGCCTAGTTTGCTCTTGCTTTTGTTTTAGGTGTGGTCATTAATCACTGTGAGTTTGCTGTCATTTCTACTGTTCCTATTTTTTATCTTCTTTTTCTTAGGTAACTCCCTTTAACATTTCATACAATAAGGGCTTGGTGATGATGAACTTCTTTAACTTGACCTTATCTGAGAAGCACTTTATCTTCCCTTCCATTCTAAATGATAGCTTTGCTGGATACAGTAATCTTGGATGTAGGTCCTTGCCTTTAATCTTGGGTAATGTAATTATGATGTGCCTTGGTGTGTTCCTCCTTGGGTCCAGCTTCTTTGGGACTCTCTGAGCTTCCTGGACTTCCTGGAAGTCTATTTCCTTTGCCAGACTGGGGAAGTTCTCCTTCATTATTTGTTCAAATAAGTTTTCAATTTTTTGTTCTTCCTCTTCTCCTTCCGGCACCCCTGTGATCCGGATGTTGGAACATTGAAAGATGTCCTGGAGGTTCCTAAGCCTCTCCTCATTTTTCCGAGTTCTTGTTTCTTCATTCTTTTCTGGTTGGATGTTTCTTTCTTCCTTCTGGTCCACACTGTTGATTTGAGTCCCAGTTTCCTTCGCATCACTATTGGTTCCCTGTACATTTTCCTGTTTCTCTTGTCATAGCCTTCATTTTTTCATCTAGTTTTCAAACAGATTCAACCAATTCTGTGAGAATCTTGATAACCAGTGTTTTGAACTGTGCATCTGATAGGTTGGCTATCTCTTCCTCACTTAGTTGTATTTTTTCTGGAGCTTTGAAGTGTTCTGTCATTTGGGCCATTTTTTTTTTTTTTGTCTTGGCGCATCTGTTACTTAAAGGGGTGGAGCCTTAGGTGTTCCCCGGGGCGGAGTAACGCTGGTGGCTGCGCTGTGACACTGTTCGTGGGGGAGGGGCCCAGAGGGAGCAATGGCGCCTGCCTCACTCTCCACTGGATTTCAATCTTTCACTCTGCTACCCACAATCAAACTGGGCCCCACTGGTGCTGGTTCCCGAGTGGGTGGGCCTGTGCACACTCTAGGCCCCTGTGGGTGTCTCCAATGACCTCTCCCGTGAGGCTGGGAGTCTCTCCTGCTGCCACTCCAACCCCCACGGGTGTTTTCAATCAGAGGTTTGAGGCTTTATTTCCCCGGGCTGGAGCCCTGGGTTACGCAGTCTGCTTCGCTCCCCACGTTGGTCCCGGTTTATCTGTGTGTGAGTGTGGGGCCGCGGGGTGCTACCCGCCACTCTGCCTGCCCTGCTCTCCACCACTCTGAGTCGGGCCCTCTCGGTTTATCTGTGTGCGAATGTGGGGCCGCAGGGTCTGCTAGTGCTCGGACTGCCTGCGCTGTTCTTCCCACACTCCGCCAGTCTCGGTCCTGCCACAGCCACATGAGTCCTCTCCACCCCGGTGCCCATCTCCGCCCCTCCTACTGGTCTAGATGAATGTTTATTTTTTATTTCCTTGGTGTCGGACCCCGTTGCCGTTAGATTCTCTGTCAGTTCTGGTTGTGTGAGGAGGCGCAGTGTGTCTACCTACACCGCCATCTTGGTTCTCTCCACTAAAGGGTTTTCTTTAAAAAGAAGAAAAAAATTTAACAAATGAACAATAAAATAAATACACATCTATCAGTAACTGAATCTAAAAAAATAAACCAACAAGCAGAACAGAAACTGACTCATAGACACAGAACATTTTAATGGTTGCCAGGTGGGAGGGGGGTTGGGGAATGGGTGAAGATGGTGTGGGAATGAAGAAGTACAAATTGCTTGATATACAATAGTCACAGGGATGTCAAATACAGCACAGGGAATATAGTCAATAATACTCCAGTAACTTTGTATGGTGTCAGATGGACGCAAGGTTTATCAGAATGATCACTTAGTAAGTTATGAAATGTCTAATCACTGGTGTGTACACCTGAAACTAATATAATAATGTATGTCAACTGTAATTGAAAAATTAAAGAAAAATGATTTAATAAAAAATCCCCAAACACATGACCCAATTATATACTATCTATAAGAGACTCACCTGAAACCCAAAGACAACAGGAGTGAAAGTGAAAGCATGGAGAGACACATCCCATTAAGAAAATCAAAACAGAGCAGGTGGCTACACTAACGTCCGACAAAATGGATTTTAAGTCAAAAAAGGTTACAAGAGTCAAAGAAGGATATGATACATTAATAAAAGGTTTGATACAGCAATAAGATATAATAATTATAAACATTTACACATTAGAATACAGGGTATGGCACAAATAATACCCCTTTTTATTACAAAATCTTTTATTACAAAATCATAAGCATGTTATTCTGTAACATAACAATATCATACTCAAGCACACCAAATGACATTTTAGGTGAAATGTTCAAATTAAAACTATAAATTATTACACCCATATTATTACCCTACCAATCACACTCAAGCAGGCCTTATTTCTGCTGGACCCTGTATATGAAGCAAAAAATGACAGAATTGAAGGGAGCAATTGTACCTAAGTTCCATTCTAAGTTAGAAATCAATAACTGAAGGAAAATGTCCCGCCCTTGCCCTTCCTCAGTCTCCTCCAGCCCTGGGTGCCCTTCAGAGATCTCTGACATCACTGAGTTACTCTTCTGTCACAGTTTAGGCATTCTTGTTATTAAATGTCACCTGTTCAGATCACTGGGTGGCTTGTCCCATGACTGAACCCAGACTCTAACCCACTGTGTGTTAATAATTTACAGACCACACCACCCTCCTTCGTGCTATGGTCACTCCAGCTCCTGCCATCTCTGGACCCTCTCTATATTCCTCTACCTGTGCTGGACCTCAAAGTCCAGAGCCAGCAAAGCCATGCCCTGCCCTTGTCTCCGCAGCCACATGGACACTGACCACATACGAGATGGTCTGTGTGGTGGGCAGGAAGTGGGGACCAGAGCTCATGAAGTCAGACAGGGCTTCCTGCCCACACCCCAGCATTGTGTCCTCAATTTCTGACTTTACACAGTAAGAAAAATATTCATGATCTTATTCCAGGCAAGTTGCATCAAGTGAAGAGATACTAATTCTATTAATTCTGAGGGGCATTTTTATACATTTAGCATCTCTGAAACCACGCTGTGTCTCACCATAGATGGTGACTTAGATGTAGTGAATGAGGATGGCTGCTGTATGCAGATGTCGCATTGATGTCCCATGACACACTGACCAGCTCAAAAGCACAGTGGCTGCCAGCATGCAGGCTCTGTGGCCACAGACATGCAGAGTGCAAAGCTGGGGTACTCAGGAACCGGAGCCACCTCTCTTTCAACTAGATCCCCTTGAATACCATTCAAGTCCATTCAGCACCTAATCTGAGCCCCTTCTTAGGTCCACCTGACACATCCGCCACAGCATAAACATAGACAGGCAGAGTCACTGACCCTGACTTTTGTACAGATCTGCCAAGGGAGTTTCTGGTCTACAGAAAGCAAATATCAAGTAACTAAAATGTATCATCATTTTCTTTATGCCAAAAAAGACAAGGCATTTTCATTCCTTGGGGGAGAGAGGAAAAGTGAGCTACCAGACAGAGTTCTAAACACACACCTGCCCATTACACATTTGCCTACATCCTACTAACACGCTGGACAGACCTTGACAGTAAGGTCAGTTTAATTTTGGTGGCTGACGTAAATTTGAGAGACAAGGGTACAATGGAGTACCAAGAGTGAAGATAAACCAGGAGAAGGGGAACAGTGTGAGGAGAATAATATCACAGAGAAATAAAAAATTAAAATAGTATATAAAAACAAATGCTGCTTTTAACTAAAATCTACCACTCACATCACCAGGCCACACGTAGAGCCAGAGCCCTGCAGGGTTTTCTGCTGGGATCCCTCAGGACCCCTTGGAGCTGACACCCACATCCGCTAGGATGAGGAGCAGGGCTGGGTCAGTGAGGCCCACTCCCCATGCTTTGGGCATGCAGCCAGACTCCAGGTGCCCAGCAGTCTCGTGTGTCTTCATGCCACACCTGCTTCCCACACAACAGTGAAAAGCCTGGGCTCTGTTCACAGGGGACTCCGCACCTTTGTGCCTACAGGAAGATGGTGTGAGTGAGGACACACACACCTGTACATGAGGACCTCTCCATGTTACTATGACCAGGGCTGTGCCTGAGAGCCGCTGACCTGAGAATGAACACTTCTGCATCTGAGGCAGCCCGATCCCACTTTCAAAGACTGCAGTGTCTGCCCCAACTCTGAACCACATTCCACTGGCCTAGTGACCTGCTGGTAGCAGCACTGTCCTTTTCTCTGTCAGCAGCAGATTGGCTGGAAAGTCCTAAGGTGGAGCCCCTGACATCGGTTCAATTCAAGAGGAGAAGATGGCTCTGCCCCTCTGTGGTGGAGGGCATGCTAGAAGAAGGTGCTGGAATCCAGGCAGGTGAGCAGGGGTAGGACACATGGCAGAGTGCCTGTCCCTAACGGCCCTTCCTTGACTGTGGCTCCCGCTGCACCCTGATGAAGGGCCATCTAGCCCAGCACTGCCCAGTGCTTAGACCAGAAAGAACCGGTCATCCCTGTAGGGATGAGCCAATTGGAGCAAGGCGGGACTTCTTGCCCTGTGTTTCAGAGCATGCTTTTACAGGGCATTTGGGGGCAGGCTCTGGTTGACTATAGGAAAAGAGAGTGCAGCTGAGCGCTCACTCATGGGCATTCACCTGGCAATCAGGCTGCCAAACAGATGCTCTTTTCCATGTGAGATTCCCCTTTTAGGGTCAGGCCACTTTCCACCTGGCCCTTGATAGAGGTGGTGACCCCACCACAACCCAAGAGGCAAGGAACTGTGTCATTTGTTCTGAAGTAAGCACCTCTGTGGGGATACCACTGTTACCATCATGGGGCAGAGTGTCTCCAGGCCCCACTGTGGGTCACGTGTAGCCATTGGTGACACATGTAGAGACAGATGGCAGTGACAGGGGAGAGGACCAGAGATGCTGGTGGTGTGGAAAGGAGAGGCAACAGAGCAGTCTGCTGTCCAGACTGACAGCCTGCATATGGGTAAACTATGAGATAATTAATTTTAAAGAGAAATAAAATGAAGCAGAGCTCACAGCCACTGTCCTGCTCTAGCCCATGCACATCCCACATGGGTCTCTCTGCATTCTCAGCAAGAGAAGATGATTTTGTGTAAGGGCCTGCATACCCTGTGTGTCATGTACAGCTTTGAAACCCTTTATCTGCTGATGGACCCCATTGTTGCTGGCTGGCGCTCCGCTCTCATGTAAGCAAGCAATTTCAAGAAATAAAATAAATAAATAAGTAAGTAAGTAAGTAAAGAAAGAAAGAAAGAAAGTGTGCGATGTGCAGAGTTTATAGGTGGGAGCCAGCTGGAGGCTGCAGCACATGAAAGATGTATCACAGCAAAAAAAAAGCCCTGCACACATTAACCCAGCCCAGCAGGGAGAGAGCAGCCAGAGGAACTGTGAAGGTGGAACTACTTCAAATGGTGCCAGAGAACTCTCCAGTGGGGGAGAGGGAGGGGGAGGGCACCTGCTCTTCCAGTGCCTGAAGTCCCATCAGACAAAGTTGCAAGACTCAGGAAGTGCTGGCAGTGGAGCCACAGAGAGCTGCTGGTCACAGCCACACACACTTGTGGACATGGAGACATGGTGGTGTTAGCGCATGACAACGCACAGTGAGCCCAGACTGTGCTCTAAGTAAGCTTTCCCACACACCCAGGACAAGTGAGTCACCCTCCTGACCTGCATCCCATTCCCCAACACAGGCTCAGGCCTCACAGCTGCTGGGTCATGTGGGCCTGTGAGAACCCCTTGCTCTGGGCCTGCAGGAGCCAACAGGGATCCTCCTGTTATCTGGGAAGTACTGCATGGCCCAGCTGCCCCTCTGCCCTGGCAGGGCTCCCATCCTCCCCAGGGGCTCCCCTTTCAGGGCAGACAGAGGCCCAAGAGCCCTGACCACTTACTCCTGATTCTCGGTGGTGGGTTCCAGCCAGAGAAGCACTGGGTGCTCTCAGGCTGCAGAGGCCCAAGGGACACCCACCTTGCACTGTATTTGCCATGATGGGTGCCAGTACTGCTGATCCTGGCAGCGACATGGGGCTTGGTGCCTGGCCCCGAGGGGTCTCCTCATGCTATAGTTGGGTGAAAGAAGGAAGGAGGGGATGGGAGAAGCCGAGGCCACAGTGCCCATAGCAGGTTGGCTCCAGGGAGGTTCTCAGCAAAGACGTCCTCCCTGGACCTCCATGTTCCATGCTCACCATCAGCGCAAGGCTCACTTTCAGTTGGCACTTTCTTCTTTGATAAACACTACCTGCACTGACATCATGCCTATCATTCAAGTGTAAGAGCCTGGTGACTATGTGGCTAAGAAGAAGGCATTTCCAAGTTCAAGACTTGACCTCATGACAAGCCAAGGAGACACCTGTCCCAAACTGAACCTGCAGTGGAGGAAAGATGCCATACATGACATCACGAGGTCAGCAGACAAGAGGAACACCATGGTGTGGGAGAAAGTTTGAAGGAAGGCCAATCCCGTGCCCCAGTCACTGTGCTGCGGGGTGTCCTGGGAGAAGGGTTGTGGCGCCCAGCACAGGGGAGTCCTTGTGTGCAGAGAAAGAGCAGTGGGTGTCAACACTGAGTGATATGGGGTAGGAGTGTATGGGCATTCTTTGTACTGTTATTTTTACAATTTTTCTATGAATTTAAAATTACCCCCAATTAAAAGTTAAAGAAACACCACTTGAAACAAGCCATGTCAGCCATCCTGACTTCTGAACATTAGAAAGTCAGCCCTCACCAGATTGGGCTGCCCTGAGAATTGACAGTGCAGCAGACAGGAGCTGGAAGGACTTCACCTGACCAGTCTCTTTGTCAGAGACAGTATCAGCACTCGTCAATCTATGCAGGAACTGAGCACAGTGCGGCCTCCTACTGACAGTCCACAGGTAGCGTAGCTTTCTCCTCTACTTATTAGTAACCACAATCCCCAACAAGGCAGTGTTAGTTCCTGTTTCCACTGTGACATGTCACTAAAATGGACATAAATGCATTTCCTTCAGGATGGCCTGGGCCTCCGTTTTCACACCTTTAGGCCTAACCCTGCCCAGGGCTTGTCCTACACACTGCAGTGCTGATGGAAGGGCGGCCGTGGTCTGCTTGGAGCTGAGGCCACATCTTGCGGAGCAGGACTCCCAGATGGAAAGTTCCACGTAGGTGACTGCCTGAGTCCTGCTCTGTTCTTATTCTACGAAGTGCTGGGTGTAGAGGGTGAAAAATACCTCTGAGTCCCCACTTTTAAAGGATAAAGGTAGTTTAACAAGTGCCACCAAACACAAGAGGCAGGTGTTGTCACTCTACCCATGAGACCACAAAGCCCTGTTTCTGGTCTGGGGCCCTTGAAGGTAACACACACAAGACCAAATGTCCTATTGCACTGGAGGTGGGTCAGGCAAACAGTGCCATGAAGGAAGGAGCTCCTTCAAGCAAGACATAGGGAGAATAATCAGGTCCCTGCAGCTGGGACTTAACCAGGACCCTGGTCACCCCGGGGGTGGCCTTTGCAGAACATGGCTTCACTGGTCACAAGACCAAACTCTAGGTCCAGGTCCACCATAACCCCTGTGTGGGACATCAGGCCCTCTGGCATGGTCCTCAGACTCCATGTAGCCATCAAGGCAGCTCCAGCCTGGACTGTCATACTGATCCCTTCACTGACTTGAGAATGTTCTAGAACACATCCTCACAAGCACTAAATCCTCTTACTTTCACATTTAGATGGCCAGGGTGCATCTGTATGGGGCTCCCCATGCAGAGAGGATAAGACCCTGGCTCCCTTATCCCCTCCTGTCTCCATGGCCCCAAAGAGACTCAGGCAGTGGCACCAACTACCCTGGAGCCCCCGCCCTATAGAATGAGTGCTTCCTTTTCCCTGACTGTCATGTGTTCTGGGCTGGGGCTGCTGACTTTCTATTTTAAGCAAGTTTCAGTGCACAACTCCCTGTAGACGGAAACAATTGAAGATGGGAGAGGAGCTGTCAGATGGCCGGCTGCTTGCCACCACAGGTGCGAATTAGTTAAACTGTATCGTAATTTAAGAAAGAGATGCTCTCCACCCCCATGCCTTCTCTCTAGCAGCATCGCTGCCACTTCTGGTAGAACAGGTGCACGTGTTCAGCACCTGGCAGAGGGGGCACAGTCATGGATGATGCTGCCTGTACCACTAGCATCTGATGAATTCACAACCCCCCACCATTCCTGTCCCTGCTGGGGACCTCCTGATGAAGCAATGTCCCTGGAACCCACACCCCAGTCTGTACTCTCTATTGGCCATCCCTGACCTGGCACACAGGCTGAGTACCCATCCGGGGAGGCAGCCATCAAATGCAGGGTGGGCTGGTGACCTGGGAATAAGTGGGAGTCCACAAGGAGGCAGGGGTGGGGAGTAGTGTGCAGGGCACAGGCTGAGACACAGAGAAGGACCCCAAGGGGTGGGTGTGGCTGACCACCCTGGACCAGCAGGGCAGAGGCAAGAGCCTTGTCAGAGGGAGGATGGTTAGGGACAGAGAGAAATGACTAAGGACCCTCAGGGTGACAGTGGAGGAACAAGGCTGTGTCTAGAGGTCATCACATCTAGGAACAGAAGCTGACAGAGTGAGAACTTAGTGAGGGCCCAGGTAGTTTCACTTGGGTAAACAGAATATCTACTTTTTTAAAAAAATTGTATTTTATTGATTATGCTATTACAGTTGTCCCAATTTTTCCCTTTGCTCCCCTATGCCTGATACCCCCATTCCCTCCAGCAATCCCCCCTTCCCCCCTCCCCCAGTTCATGTCCATGGGTCATACGTATAAATTCTTTGGCTTCTCTTAACACTATTCTTAACAGCCCCCTCTCTATTTTGTAACTACCAATTATGCTTCTTAATCCCTACACCTTTTCCCCCATTCTTCCCCTTACCCCTCCCAGCTGAAAACCCTCCATGTCTGTGATTCCGTTCCTGTTCTGGTTGTTTCCTTAGTTTGTTTTTTTTAGATTCAGTTGTTGACAATTGTGAATTTGTTGCCTTTTTAATGTTCATAGTTTTTATCTTCTTCTTTATCTTAAACAAGTCCCTTCTAACATTTCATATAATAATGGCTTGATGATGATGAACTCCTTTAGCTTTTTCTTGTCTGGGAAGCACTTTATCTGCCCTTCCATTTTAAGTGTAGCTTTGCTGGATAGACTAATCTTGGTTGTTGGTCCTTGCTTTTCATGACTTTGTATACTTCTTTCCAGTCCCTTCTTGCCTGCAAAGTTTCTTTTGAGAAATCACCTGAGAAGTCTTATGGGAACTCCTTTGTAGGTAACTAACTGCTTTTCTCTTGCTGCTGCTTTTAAGATTCTCTTTTTATCTTTAAGTTTTGGCACTATAATAATGATGATGTGTCTTGGTGTGGGCCTCTTTGGGTCACTGTTGTTTGGGACTCTGTGTTTACTGGACTTGTTTCTATTTCCTTCACCAAATTAGGGAAGTTTTCTTTCATTATTTTTTCAAATAAGTTCTCAATTTCTTGCTCTTTCTCTTCTCCTTCTGGCATCCCTATGATCTGGACATTGATATGCTTGGAGGCACCTTATACTACACTTGTTTTTGTAAATTCTTCTTTCTTCTTGCTGTTCTGATTGAATACTTACTTCTTCCTTATGTTCCGATCGTTGATTTGAATTCTGGCTTCATCCACTCCACTGCTGGTTCCCTGTAGATTTTTATTTCACTTAGTGTAACTGTCATTTCTTCCTGGGTCTTTTTTTTTATGTTGCTACCATATTCAATGAGTTCTTTGAGCATATGGATCACCAGTGTTTGAACTCTGCATTGGATAGGTTGGTTATCTCCATTTTGTTTAGTTCTTTTTCTGGAGTTTTGTTCTGTTCTTTTATTTGGACCATATTTCTTTGTCTCCTCAATTTGGCAGCCTCCCTATGTTTGTTTCTGTGTAGTAGGTAGAACTGCTTTGATTCCCTGTCTTAGTAGTGTGGCCTATTGTAGAAAAAGCAGCTGTAAGTTGTGCGGGGCGGGGCAACCCGCTTCACTGCTTTGTGGCTCTGTGTGGAGGAGGGCTCAGAGAGGGGACAATGCCACTGCCTGTTGTCTGACGGTTTGCTTGCTACTTTCCCTGTGCAACTGACACCCTTCCAGCTGTTGCCCTGGTGCTGAATCACAGAGGGGGTGGGTCTGCATATGTTTTAAGTCCATGTGGGTCATTTAAGCAGAGTCTCCTGAAAATCTGGCAGTTTCTTCTGCTGCCCCACCACCCACTGGTTTTTACAGCCAGAAGTGATGGGGATTTATCTTCTTGGTGCTGGAACCCTGGGCTGTGTGGTCTGGCTCGGCCTAGGATCACTCCCTCCCAAGGTATCCTTCCTGATTTTTATCCACCATACCTATATGTGGGACTGCCTGTTCAACTGCTGCCACTTTTCAGCACTACACTGTGTCTCTGTGCCTCTCCACCCATCTCTGTGTCTCTGTCCTTCCTACCCATCTGGATGAATGTGGCTTCTTTAAATTCTTGGTTTTTGGACTTCCATACAGCTCAATTTTCTGATGGTTCTGGGTGTTATTTGTTTTGAGGTCTAGTTGTAATTCATTCTGTGGTTGTGTGAGGAGGCAAAGTGTGTTTGCTTATGCCTCCATCTTGACTAGAAGTCCAGAATACCTACTTTTTGATGTCATTCTGAAAATGTTCATTTAAAGTTACATTTAAAAGCATCCAAGTTTGTGCTTGCTCTGGCAGCACATATACTAAAAGCATCCAAGTTCCACCATTTGCTGGCATGAAAACATTCAACAACAATCTCATCAACCCTCCCATTTTAGATGTGGAAACTGGGGCTCACAGAGCATAGCCTGTACCAGCCCCTCCTGGCACAGGTGAGGTGTAGAGCTGGGAAACTGACCAGCCCAAATGTGTTCACGAACAAATAAAAGCTGGAATAGGGACCCACCACTGTCATCTTTTGAAACCTCTGAGTAACAGAAATCAATCACATGTGATATCTAGTATGGATCTCAGCAGTAGAAAACATCATTTCCTTTTAAATCAAAATTCTATCTCCCACTAATCCCTAAACTTTTCTGTGACTCCCTTCACTTATGACCAGCACATCTGTAGCTATTAAAATCTTCACTGAATAAGACAATAGACAGTGTTCCTTTCTTCTTCATCCTTGTGAATTTTAGAATAACATAGAAACTAAGAGAGTTATGAGTGATTTCAGTAGAAGTGGGTAACTTTAATTCACATTGTTCTGTGAATTTTCCCAAAGAGCCTTAGCAAGTCTGCTGGAGTGGCCACACCTTCCCTGAAGTTTGGGTCCACTCTGAGTGGACGCCAGGGTCCTGCCAGCACAGAATCTTTAAGCAGATCCCACCTACAATGACTTCTGTTTTAATTTGGGGCATCCTTAGTCAATGCTGTCGTGACCCACCTCACAGCAGCCCCAGTGTCCAGGGAGAAGCAAGGTAGAGCACTGGATGCTGGGGCACAGCTGGGCCTTGTTTGCCTTCTTACAATGTCCACATGGTGGGTAGTGCCTGTAAACACCAGTGGGCACCTTTGGTAAACACCAACTAGCATCTCCATCATCCAGCAGGGCCATCCCTGCACAGTGGTGACCCTCGACCTCTGCGCAGCCTGTTCAGTGGTCATGACCATGCAATACTCGTGTGCCACCAGTGAAAAACAGTGACTCACCTTGGTGTCCTTCTCATTTCCTTCTGCGTGGAGGATGTAGGGGCGGCCCTCCTTCTGTGGATTTTCTGAGACAATTCGCACCTCAACACCTGGTAGTGGGGTCCCCACAGAACCTTCAAGGAGAGGGGAAACATGAGAGAAAGAAGATGGGGTCAGAGGAATCCCGAAGGAGAGGGCTGCATACCTGAGGCACTCAGATCCTGCCTGGACATCACTCACAGAGGAGAGAAGACCTGATAGCATGGGGCCCCACTCAGCACAGTGGGTGCTGACTCTGCCACAGCAGCAGCCAGGGCTCACAGCTGCCAACAGTGTGTGAGGTGAGGCTCCGAATGTTCCAGAGAGCCTTTAAGTCATCATAGGAAGGCCTCCCAGCACCCAGGGTGGGTTGCTGGGATGGCTTCCACTCGTAGTCCAGCACTTGGCTGAGCAGTAAGGACACTGAAGTGCCCTGTCCAGAAAAGGTCCCAAGAGGCACTGATGCTGAAAGTTGGGTGGTGAGCAAGGATTCTCACAGCAGGGGGATAATATCGCTGGCATTCTGGTTCATGTATTAGGCACCCATGGTTTGTTCAGTGTCCTCATCCCACTGAAGACCTCAGCATGATGGGCTAGCTTACAATCACACTTTAAACCTACAAAGGTGAGGCAGGTGGTTTGGGTGTGATTTTTTACAGGCACTGTAATAAATGACTAAGGCATGGCAGAGGTTCCAAGACCAAACTCCCAGGGTCTAAGAGAATTCACCTCAAGGTTTCAGGGCCTTTATTATAACTGCTGGAATCAATGAGGATTTGTCACGGGATAAATATCCCCGGAAGCCAGGTCAGCAAACTCTCTGCAATTTGCTTAGTGTCCTGGGTCCAAATTCTTCACAAGGTTTGTTATGTCAGTCTCATTTGCCAGAACAACACTGGCCTGTCCTCCTTGGCCTGAGGTCCTGGGGCAGGTCTGGGCCTTTTCACTCTGGTGAGCTCTCCATGTCTTGGAGGCCTGGTTCTTCCACTCCGGTCAGAAATCTGTGTCATGTCCCAGCTGAAAGCAGACAGACCAGCATCCTCCCATCGTTTTTTTTGTTTTTTGTTTTTTGCTTCCAAAGATTTTCCAAATTAAAATGAAATCCATATAAGGTATATTGATCATTATAAAGTGGCAATTCGGTGGCATTTAGCACATTCACAGTGTTGTGCAATCACCATCACTATCTAGCTCCAGAACTTTTCATCACCCCAGAAAAAGCCTGTGCCCATGAGCAGCCACTCCCCACCCCGACCCCAGCCCCATCCTAGTAACCACTAATCTGCATTCTGTCTCTATGGATTTGCCTGCTTTGGACATTTCATATAAAAGGAACCATATGACATGTGTCCTCCTGTCTCTTCTTGGTAGTATATACACTTTGAGTCAGTGGCCACACAGGCATTAGGACACTCAAGACTCAAGAGAGCCTGGAAGTAGGGGCATTTCATCTCCAGTGAGGAGACAAGACCTGGGGACCAGAGACAAGGATGAGCTTGTGAATGTGGAGGTGGATCCAAGCCCAGCCCCCCTGACCTCACAAGCTATGCTTCTCCTGCTGATGGCTCAGCCTGACCCTGGGTACAGTCAAGGCCAGCTGCCATTCTGTACACTCTAAATTTGGTTTCCAGTTGACCTCAAGGTCATTACCTTTTCTAGATTAAATAATCCCTTTCTTTGTTGATCTGTCCTTTCAGTGAGAGGTTTAACTGTCATTTACACTGATCCTCCCTAGACCTCACGGTCTGATGAGGACTGACAGACACGCTGGCAGAGTAACCAGCCAGGGCCATAGCCCTGACAGCTTGGACACCCAGGCGGGGGGACCAAGGTCTCCAGATGTTCCCAATTGCTTGTGCTTTATGGTCAAACTTCACTAGGCTGACCTTGGTTTTAGCCCCTAGTGACTAGAGGGTGGTCATAATTTACGGTAAGTGTGTATGTAAAAGCCACAGAACAAAGGGTTCAAGAGAGAAATTGGGCAGATAATGTACAGAAGAGAAAGGCTGTGTGTGAGAGGCAAGGCTGAGGCTACCCAGGAGGACACTCAGACAGGCCACCCTGATCCAGTGCCCCTGGCATTGCCACAGGCCCTGTGGAGCTGACAATGCTCTCGAAATCTGTATCAGTAAAGATGTTTCTTGCTGCTTGGACAAGGGTGATACAGTGCTGAGCAGGGTGATTAGCCTGAATAATAAGAAAACATCAAATACTGGAAACTGATTGATTACCCTCTGAGACTGGTCAGATACGATTTCTTCAAGTACCTGCCAGAGCTAAAGAGTTCCATAAACATACCATAAGTAATCAGGCAGAATGTGATTATTTCATCAGGAGGCACTTCATCAACTTAAGTACAGAATCTAAAGCAGGACCAACCGTCTCACTCAGAAATAAAAGCCTGCTCCTTGTTCCCTTCCTTCTGAGGAGCCCGTCTTAGCAGTGCTGTGACATGTGCTCAGCTTTGACCGAGCACTCTTAGACACCACCTCCTGCTCAAGTGTGAGCCCTGAGTTCACCTCCCCAGAAGGGAAGCAGAGAGGTGTGTGGACAGGGTGTCTTCCTGGGTCTGCCCAGGAGGCCTCAGTGCAGGGGAGGCATGTGGCCACCCCATGCCATGCCTGACCACCTACAGTAGCCGTTGGGGGCTCTTGTGGAGAAAGGTAAGGGCTCGGTCCCACAAGACTGCCCCCCACCTTCAGTGGATCACTTCAGGGACTGCCAGTCACAAGTAATGTTACCCACAGCTCCTGTCCACCTTGACTACAAATTGGAGGTTCCCACAACCTCTTCCTGGGGCTCAGTAATTTGCTAGAGTGGCTCATAGAACCTAGGAAAACAGTTTACTTACAAAAGACCAGTTTGTTAAAAGAGATACGACCTCTGTGTGTTCAGATGGAAGAGATGCCAAGAGCAGGTATGGGGGGAGGGGCTTCAGGTTTCCCTGCTTTCCAGGTGCACCATCCTCCCAGCACCTCTTTGTGTTCATTAGATTAAATCACTGACCACAGGTGATCAGCTCAACCTCAGCCCCTCACCCCTCCTAGGTGGTCAGGGTGCAATGGAATTCCAACCTCCAATCACCTGGTTAGTTCCCCTGGCAATGAGCCCCCACCCTTAGGGGTTTTCCAAAAGTACTATTAGCACAAACTCAGGGGTGGTTGAAAGAGGCTTGTTATAAATAAAAAAAGACACTTATGTCTTAAGAAATTAAAGGGTTTTGGAGGACCTCTGGCCAAGATGGAGGGATAGGTAGACACACTGTGCCTCCTCGCACAACCAAAAGAAAGACAACAACAATTTAAAAACAAAAACAACGAGAACTTACAGAAAATCGAACTGTATGGAAGTCCGACAACCAAGGAGATAAAGAAAAAACATTCATCCAGACCAGTAGGAGGAGTGGAGAAGGGCAGTCAAGTGGAGAGGACTCGTAGTAAGGCCATGGCTGGCGGACCGAGAGAGGTGGTGGATTGTGGAGCAGGGCAGGCAAAGCTGCAGCTAGACGGTGAGGCAGCAGGTGGTGGACCAGTGACAGACTGCACAACCCAGAGTTCCAGCGCGGGGAAATAAAGCCTCAAACCACTGATTGAAAACACCTGTGGGGGTTGAGGCAGCAGTGAGAGAAACTCCCAGCCTCACAGGAGAGTTCACTGGAGAGACTCACGGGGTCCTAGAATGCACACAAGCCCATCCACCCTGGACTCAGCACCAGAAGGGCCCAATTTGCTTGTGGTAGCGGGGCAAGTGACTGAAATCCAGCAGAGAGCAGAGCAAGTGCCATTGTTCCCTCTCCAACCCACCCCCAAACAGCAACAAGGGTTGCCCCAACCTGGTGAACACCTAAGGCTCCTCCCCTTACTATGTAACAGGTGTGAAGAGACAAAAAAAAAAAAAAATACCCAAATGAAAGAACGGATCAAAGCTCCAGAAAAAATACAACTAAGCAACGAAGAGATAGCCAACCTATCAGATGCACAGGTCAAAACTCTGGTAATCAGGAAACTCACAGAATTGGTTGAATTTGGTTGCAAATTAGATGAAAAAATGAAGGCTATGCTAAGAGAAACAAAGGAAAATGTACAGGGAACCAATAGTGATGCGAAGGAAACTGGGACTCAAATCAACAGTGTGGACCAGAAGGAAGAAAGAAACATCCAACCAGAAAAGAATGAAGAAACAAGAATTCAGAAAAATGAGGAGAGGCTTAGGAACCTCCAGGACATCTTTCAATGTTCCAACATCCGGATCACAGGGGTGCCAGAAGGAGAAGAGGAAGAACAGAAAATTGAAAACTTATTTGAACAAATAATGAAGGAGAACTTCCCTAATCTGGCAAAGGAAATAGACTTCCAGGAAGTCCAGGAAGCCTGGAGAGTCCCAAAGAAGTTGGACCCAAGGAGGAACACACCAAGGCACATCATAATTACACTACCCAAGATTAAAAATAAGGAGAGAATCTTACAAGCAGCAAGAGAAAAGGACACAGTTACCTACAAAGGAGTTCCCATAAGACTGTCAGCTGATTTCTCCAAAGAGACCTTATGGGCAAGAAGGGGCTGGAAAGAAGTATTCCAAGTCATGAAAGGCAGGGACCTACATCCAAGATTACTGTATCTGGCAAAGCTTTCATTTAGAATGGAAGGGCAGATAAAGTGCTTCTCAGATAAGGTCAAGTTAAAGAAGTTCATCATCACCAAGCCCTTACTATATGAAATGTTAAAGGGATTTATCTAAGAAAAAGAAGATAAAAAATAGGAACAGTAAAATGACAGCAAACTCACACTTATTAACAACCACACCTGAAACAAAAACAAAAGCAAATTAAATAAACCACTAGAACAGGAACAGAATCACAGAAATGGAGATCACATGGAGGATTATCAACAAGGGAGTGGGAGTGGGTAAAGGTACATATAATATGTAGCATAAATGGTAGGTTGAAAATGGACAGGGGCAGGGTGAGAATAGTATAGGAAATGTAGAAGCCAAAGAACTTATATGTATAACCCAAGGACATGAACTATAGGGGAAGAATGTGGGAGGGAGGGGGTGGGCAGGATGGAGTGGAGTGAAGGGGGGGAAATGGGACAACTGTAATAGCATAATCAATAATATATTTTTTTTAAAAAAAGAAAGAAATCCAAGGGTTTTAGGCTCTGTGGCAGGAATGGGGACAGAGACCAAATACAGAGTTTTTATCAGAAGAGGGACCTATGGCTTTCCTCCTCAAATGCAAAAAAGGGCCAGCCTCCCCACCCCCCACCCTCCACCTGCCACCTTTCAATGCACATGTTTCTCCTTTGAATATTTTTTTTTTAAAGAAACCGCCCCTCATCACACACACTCTTCCTGTCCCTCTCTGCTCTGTTCAATAAGGCTTTCTCTCCCTGTCAAAGTGAAAGCTACAGACTGTTAAGATCTACAATGAAAGTGCTGACAGAACCTTAACTACCCATGGGGTCACAAACACAACAGCAGAGTTAAGCTCTCACGTCAGAGACAATGACTTATGTTTCACAGCCCTGTTGATACATGAAGGTGAGGTCCACACAGAGGAGAGACTGAAGGCAGGGGTGGGACAGCCCTGGAGCTCCGAAAACATCCCACCCCACGTCTGAGCAAGCCCTGGCACAGTAGGATCAACCAGGCAGTGGCCACCCTTCTAGCATCAGTGCCCCTCCTAGCACCACATGGACAGTGCTGTCCTCCACACGCCCATCTGGGCAGCAGTGCTGGCCAGTCACTGGTGTGTCATTCTTCCATCTCTCTTTAAAACAGTTGTCTGCTCTTCCTAGATAACTCTAATTGGCCTTCAGCTTGGTCCAGCATCTGGGGTGCGAGGCTGCTCTGCAGCTGGTCCCGAGAGAATGGAAACAGGTTGATAAGGTCCTGGAGCTCCTGTCAACGTGCCATGGAGCCCCACTGCAGGAGCCATTAGCGCCTCTGATCTCAACCTCCAATTAGAGCGTCATTAGGCCCAGCAGCACTTAGCCATGAATTATTCATCTTCCTTCATGATAATCACATGTGACATAGGGAATGAACGATCGGACCCAGAGCTTAACACATGGCAAACATTCACCCTCGTGCAGCATGTCCCTACTTGGAGGCTGACCTTGCCCTCCTGTGCCCCATCAGGTTTTGAGCACCTTTAAATAAGTCCTGGTGGTCATTCAGATGGAGCAATGTTCAGAGGCTGTGAAGGGAGCAGAAAGGAAGGGCCCTCCAGAAACGAACCCCACACTGGGAGGCATGGGAAAGCCAGGAGAGGCGGCATGGCTGTGTCCCAAGTATGAAGGGGACACAGGCCAGGGCTCCAACACAAATTCACAGCCTCCAGCTGGAATGAGCCCTAGCTCAGGAGTCACAGTGCACAGAGAAGACCTAAAAGGGCTCCAAGAAAACCAGTTCCACCGGATTTATTCAGAAATGATGCTTAGAGATATTTTAGGGATTTTCATGTAGCACTCTTGAATTTAAGGTTAAGGGTTACTTTATTTACTTTTTTGCAAACCAAGAAACCAGCACTGGACTCAACTGTTAGAGGCTTGTTTTATAGACAAGAAAACAATCATGGATATTTGATTCCAGTGTAGAGAAGAGAGACTACAGCCAGTCCCCGTTCTGATGTCCCACACACTGTCTATGACCTGAGTAAGAGCTGTAGCCATAATTTAAGATTCAGAAACGTCTGCCCAGCAAACGTGTTTCAGAGCCTTTTCAGAGGGAACTGGAGGCCAAGTCAGGGGGATCCTCTTGATGTACCTACATCCAGAGCAGCTGCTTTCCTGGTCCCTTTGCCACCTGAGGGTGAGCCTCCAGCTGGGCCTCTGGACCTCCGATTTACACTTTAACACCTGCTTGCACAGTTCCTGAGTCTCCTTCCCACAGATGGTCCCCACATTGCCCCTTGCTTGCTCTCTCCTCTCCCGGCTTCTGGTCTTGGCTTCTTGACCTTGTGTTTGCTCTTGTAGTTAAAGCCCAGGAGGTCTCCTGTCCATTTTTTTGCAACCCCCTCTCTTCCTTCGAACTGGGCTATCTGCTGTGCCACTGTGCTCCAACAAAGTGAGCATCCTTGTCTAATGGTGTGAATGTATGCCTGCTCATGTACCCACTCGATGGCCTTAGGTAGGTTACATGATTTCTCAAAGCCTCAGTCCCCTCGTCTGTCAGTGGGTAAGGTCACCACTGTATCAGGGGCTGTCCTGGAGACAGTTTAGCAGCTTCTTATAAAGTGGAGCACAGGCCTACCTTTGGACCCAGCAATCCCACCCCGAGGTGTTTACCCATGAGAAATAATGACAGACGCTCACCCAAAATTCTGCACACCCACATCTACAACAGCTTTGCTGGTCACTGTCCAGAACTAGACATAACCCAATGTCTTTCAGCTGGTGAACAGGTTAAACAGTGACTTGTCCACACAATGAGTCCTACATGGCAATGCAAAGGGGCATGTGATGACACAGACAAGTCACAGACACATCCTGCTCAGTGTGAAAAGCCAGACCCAAACAGCCACGTCCTGTAGAATTTACTCATATGACATTCTAGAAAGAACACAATTACAGGAGGCGAAAACAGGTAAGTGCCTGCCTGGCCCCAGGGTGGGGAGGTGCTGACCACACAAAAAGGGAGAAGTTTCAAGGTGATGGAAGCCTTCTGGGTCTGGAGTGAGATGGCAGTTTCATGACTGCTCACAGAGTGGGGCGTGAGGGGTGAATTTCACTGTGTGTACAAGACGAATGGATGTACTGATGTCATTATAGGTGCAGGGTTGTTCTACTTTTGCATCTAATGAGATACCAATGTGTGCAAGACACATTGGAGGTGACCTCTCCTGAGGACAAGCAGAGGGCCAAGAACAGAACAGAACATGCTCCTATCTCAGGCCTCAGGCTCCGTCTGAAGATCCCCTGTTAAGGACCCAGGATGTAAAGTAAAGGTCGACTTAAACAAAGGTCAGAGTGGGACACCTTAGAGAAGACTGGACAATACCAAAAACCAAGAATCTGCCTGGAGTAGTGGGTCCTCCAGACGTGCACAGGTCACTAAGAGGTGGTGGATTCTCTCACCCCTTCCCCACACACCTGTCACGTCTTCTGCTGCCACTGGCCTTGTGTGGTTCAGGGCACCTGGATAGGAGGCTCCTACCAGCGGCAGACTTGGTCTGGACAGAAGCAGTGCCCCGCTCTGGGAGGTACTCTGATGAGCACATGGGTTCTGGTGTGGGTTTAGACTATAGGTAAAATGCTGCCAGGTCTGAGGGGTAAGAGGGACAGGTGAGAGGAGACAGTTCATAGCTGAGGGTTGTACGCAGAGGTCCTTCACACTGTCTTGTGCTAAAGGGCTCATGGTGCTGTGCTAAAGGACAATGGCATTTCTATAACATCTGTGAGCTCCTAAATACTCTGGTATAGAGCATGTCACTTAAGTATTATGTGTAGAAAGAGGCTTTTGGCTCTAGTTTGAATAGAGGAGAAACAACTGCTGTGTTTCCTTAGAAGGACTCACCCCACCATAAGCTGAAACAGGGGAGGTCTTCCCACCTGTCCCACGGGTAACCTGGAAAAGACCCTAATATAAGGAACACCTTTCTGTCCTACCCCTAACTGGCTATTTGGGAGAAAGTGAGTGCCCAGAAGGAACAGGCTGTGGCCACCTGGCCAGCGACCCCAAGAAGGCACTGTATGTACCTGGCAAGCGAGCTTCTGCAGTCAGGGGGTTGGACAGGGCCATGCCGATCTCCGTCATCCCGTACCTCTCCAGCAGAGTATGGCCTGTGACCTTCTTCCACCTCTCTAACACAGGCAGGGGCAGGGCGGCGGATCCCGAAACCATCAACCTACCCGGCAAACCAGAGGCAGCCTTAGCTTCTGGAGATGACAGCAATCTTCAGTCCAATAAACATTGCTATTTAAAAATTCATGATTAAAAAACCCCCCATAGTTGGGGGCTAACATTTAACTTTGTTCTTTGAAAAGAATTTGTTGGATATACTTTGGAATGTAAATAGGTCTTCAAAAGTAATGAGTAATCAAGGTAAAAGAAAAAATAATTTTGGGGTCTTTGGTGGCACCCTTTGCAAACAATATGCTGTTCACAAACAATCCTAAATAACAGTAATAATAAGATGATTCCTACAGAATGTAGACTATGGGTAAAATGCTGCCAGGTCTGAGGGGTAAGAGGGGCAGGTGAGAGGAGACAATTCATAGCTGAGGGATGCATGTAGAGGTCCTTCACACTGTCTTGTGCCAAAGGGCTCATGGTGGTGACAATGACATTTCTATAACATCTGTGAGCTCCTAAATACTCTGGTATAGAGCATGTCACTTAAGTATTATGTGTAGAAATAGGCTTTTGGCTCTAGTTTGAATAGAGGAGAAACAACTGCTGTGTTTCCTCAGAAGGACTCACCCCCACCTTAGGCTGAAACAGGGGAGGTCTCGGGGCCTCTGTTCCCTGGAAACCCTGCTGGTTTCTTCTCTCTCTCCGATATCACTCCTGCCCTGGGTTCTGTAGGGTGGGGTGGAATGTGCTCCTAATCCTGCTTTTGCACTGGTGGCGGAGTACTGGACACTTCCATCAACCTAACCTCACGGTGGCTGGGGAGAGGGTGGGCTATCAGGTGATGGGTAGCAGGTGACACCAGACAAGAGCTATAGTTCCACCAAAATGTCTTTACAGAAGAGGAGCAAAGGAATGGTGGGAGCAAAATCGTAACAATATCAAATATTTGTCTTAGATAATCCAGAATGCTCTTAGGGAAACAAAGGTCCCCTTCCTGTGTTCTTAAGGACTAGGAATCAGATGCGTGGAGCGGCTCAGAGGTCATAGAAACTCACATACAAATACATTGGAATTTTAAATTCACATCTGTCTAGCAGCTGACTCACTGCAGTGTTGAAAGGTTGTGCTTGCCACAGACATAGCTTGCCATGTCTCTCTGGTGACATGTGTCTATTGGGCCTGTGAAAACTCACCAAGCTGTCCAATGAGGCATGCACTTGAAGTGGGCCACACTTTAGTATAACAGGGAGAGGAGCCTGCCATGACTACAGGTCCCTAAGAGGGTACAGAGCACACTTCATGCCACTGAGGACCCAAAAGATGCGGTGCACCGCTGTTAGGAGGGGTGTGATGGGGCCCCACACAGGGAGGGCTCCAAGAGACACAAACTGGTGGACAGAAATGATATAGCAGGAGCTGGGGGGGGGGTGGTATGTAAATGTGGGGTCAGAAAGGATGGGAGCAAGACGGTCATTTCACTGGCCTCATCCCCATCTTTCACTCTGCCACAAGACAGCCAGAGAAAGACAGACAGATAGAGGAAGATGGAGAGAATACAGATAGAGATATACATGCAGATAGATCTACAGAACGATAGGACAGAGATACCAATATAGAATACACACAGATATATAGAGAGTGTAGATACAAATATGTCAATGTATACTTTAAAGGAAATGGAAAACACTACTTCCTACAACTAGCAGAACTGATTTATTAGAAATAAGTTATATTTGCTGATCTTCAAGTTTTTCTGGATGAGAAATGAACTGTTTTCATTTACCTGATCTTTTCTTCACAAACGGCACGCACAAAATCCTGGACATGAGGCTGGGTAAAATGCTTGTCATAATAATCCATCAACTTGGTGTATATTGTAGGCACTGCCATAAACACATTAATCCGTGGAGCCTCAGAACTTAAGAACTTTTCCCAAATCTAAAGAAAAAAAAGGAAGTACATAGCGAAAAGATTAGAAAACATGCACACGTGTGTGGATGCCTCCAGTTCCAGGAACAGTGCTCTTAATGGAGGCCTCTCCTTTTCTGAAGCATTAAAGGGTCTGTAAGCAGCTCCCACCTAAAAGGGCATCTCACTTTTACAGGGTAATAATGTCTCTGGCCATTCCCACAGAAATCACCCTGTGCCGAGGACACTTGTATCTGGCTTTCGGAGTGACCTGTAAGGAAGGAGATGTAAGTGCTTGTATGTTACCCCTAATCTTCAAGAAAAGCTGGTGTGCTATGCTCATTCTGCAGTTCTCTCCACGCAGCATCCCACAGTCAGGATGGAGAACAGAGAGCTCATGGGGCTGGGAGGGAGCCCAGTACACTGAATGCAGAAAGAGCTCATCCCTAAGGCACTGAAACTTGGGATAAATGGAAACTAATGCTGCAATCCAGCCCCGACCCATCCCAGTTCATAACTGGAGGGCAGTAATTAGCTCCTCACCTCAGCTGCTAGACAGAGGAAAGGGACAATTCTCTGGGGAAAAAATTATATATATATAAAGATTTTATTTATTTAGACAGAGGGGAATGGAGGGAGAAAGAGAGGGAGAGAAACATCAATGTGTGATTGCCTCTCACACACCCCCTACTGGGGACCTGGCCCACAACCCAGGCATTGCCCTAGACCAGGAATTGAACCAGCGACACTTTGATTTGCAGGCCAGCACTCAATCCACTGAGCCACAGCAGCCAGGGCAAAATAACATTCTTTTAAAGACAATGACTGGCATCCCTCCATGTCCAAATTACAAAGCATGTAAGGAAACAGAAAAACATTACCCATGATTAGGGGTCAATAGAAGAAGACCCTCCAGAAGATCCAGATGTTGGAATTATCTGACAAGGAATTTAAAATAATTACAATGGGTAGGTTAAGGAACTTAGAAGGGAACATGAACAAAAGGACGGGTAATCAAGGATATCACCACAGAAGTAGAAGTGCAAAAAAGAACCTTTATAATACTGAAAAATATAGTATCTGAAATTAAGAATTCATTGGATAGACTTAACAGGCTAAATGCAGCAGAAAAAAAGATAAAAGAAGTGAAACATTGCCCTGGTCAGTGTGGTTCAGTTGGATGGAACGTTGTTCCATTTACCAAAAGGTTTTGGGTTTGATTCCAGTCACATGCCTAAGTTGTGGGTTCGATCCCCAGTTGAGGCATGTATGGGAGGCAACCGATTGATGTTTCCCTCTCACATCTATATTTCTACCTCCCTACGTCCTCTCTCTCTAATGTGTCCTTCAGTGAGGATTTAAAAAATGAAGAAGTGAAACACTAGTCAATGGAAACAGGTGTCTAAACTGAAGAATAGACAAGAAAGAAAAGAAAAAAAGAATAGAGTGTGAGCCATGTGTGGGACAAAATGAAACAACATACTGTAACCATAGTATTAGAGCAGGAGAAGGAAGAGCTAAATAAATGGAGAGATACTCCATGTCTATGGAATGAAAGACTCAATATTGTTAAGATAGCAATTCTCCCTAAACTGAGCTAGATTTTCTTTTCTTTTCTTTTTTTATTATTGTAATTGCATTTTATTTATTTTAATATATTTATTGATTATGCTATTACAGTTGTCCCATTTCCCGCCCCCCTCACTCCACTCCATCCCCTCCCTCCCACATTCCACCCCCTATAGTTCATGTCCATGGGTCATAATTGTAAGTTCTTTGGCTTCTACATTTCCTACACTATTCTTACCCTCCCCCTGTCTATTTTCCACCTATCATCTATGCTACTTATTCTCTGTACCTTCCCCCCCCTCCCACTCCCCTATTGAAAACCCTCCATGTGATCTCCATCTCTATGGTTCTGTTCCTGTTCTAGTTGTTTGCCTAGTTTGCTCTTGTTTTTGTTTTAGGTGTGGTCGTTAATAACTGAGTTTGCTGTCATTTTTCTGTTCATATTTTTTATCTTCTTTTTCTTAGGTAACTCCCTTTAACATTTCATATAGTAAGGGCTTGGTGATGATGAACTTTTTTAACCTGACCTTATCTGAGAAGCACTTTATCTTCCCTTCCATTCTAAATGATAGCTTTGCTGGATACAGTAATCTTGGATGTAGGTCCTCGCCTTTCATGACTTGGAATACTTCTTGCCAGCCCCTTCTTGCCCATAAGGTCTCTTTGGAGAAATCAGCTGACAGTCTTATGGGAACTCCTTTGTAGGTAACTGTGTCCTTTTCTCTTGCTGCTTGTAAGATTCTCTCCTTATTTTTAATCTTGGGTAGTGTAATTATGATGTGCCTTGGTGTGTTCCTCCTTGGGTCCAGCTTCTTTGGGACTCTCTGAGCTTCCTGGACTTCCTGGAAGTCTATTTCCTTTGCCAGACTGGGGAAGTTCTCCTTCATTATTTGTTCAAATAAGTTTTCAATTTTTTGTTCTTCCTCTTCTCCTTCTGGCACCCCTGTGATCCGGATGTTGGAACATTGAAAGATGTCCTGGAGGTTCCTAAGCCTCTCCTCATTTTTCCGAGTTCTTGTTTCTTCATTCTTTTCTGGTTGGATGTTTCTTTCTTCCTTCTGGTCCACACTGTTGATTTGAGTCCCAGTTTCCTTCGCATCACTATTGGTTCCCTGTACATTTTCCTTTGTTTCTCTTAGCATAGCCTTCATTTTTTCATCTGGTTTTTGAACAAATTCAACCAATTCTGTGAGGGTCTTGATAACCAGTGTTTTGAACTGTGCATCCGATAGGCTGGCTATCTCTTTGTTGCTTGGTTGTATTTTTTCTGGAGCTTTGAAGTGTTCTGTCATTTGGGCCATTTTTTTTTTTTGTCCTGGCGTGTCTGTTACTTAAAGGGGTGGAGCCTTAGGTGTTTCCCCGGGGCGGAGTAACGCTGGTGGCTGCACTGTGACGCTGTACGTGGGGGAGGGGCCAGGAGGGAGCAGTGGCGCCCGCTCCACTCTCGACCGGATTTCAATCTTTCACTCTGCTACCCACAATCAAACTGGGCCCCTCTGGTGCTGGTTCCCGAGTGGGTGGGCTTGTGCACGCCATAGGCCCCTGTGGGTCTCTCCAACGACCTCTCCTGTGAGGCTGGGAGTCTCTCCTGCTGCCACTCCAACCCCCATGGGCGTTTTCAATTAGAGGTTTGAGGCTTTATTTCCCCACGCTGGATCCCTGGGTTGCGCGGTCTGCTTCTTCCCCGCCGTTCTTCCTGGTTTATCTGTGCGCGAATGTGGGGCCACGGGGTGCTACCCACCGCTCTGCCTGCCCCGTTCGTCCCACACTCTGCCAGTCTTGGTCCCACCACGGCAACACGAGTCCTCTCTGCCCCGGCTGCCCATCTCTGCCCCTCCTACCAGTCTGGATGAATGCTTTATGTTTTATTTCCTTGGTGTCGAAACTTCCTTGCCGTTCGATTTTCTGTCAGTTCTGGTTGTGCGAGGAGGCGCAGTGTGTCTACCTACACTGCCATCTTGGTTCTGTAATTCACTGAGCTAGACTTTCAAGGCATTCCTCTTCAGAGGCCCAGCAAACTGCTTTGCAGAAATTGACAAGCTTACTCTACAATTTACATGGAACAGCAAAGGACCCAGAGGAGTTAAAACAAATGTGGAAAGGAAGAACAAGGGTGGAGGACTCACACTTCCCACTCCAAAATTTACTCCAAAGCAACAACGATCAATGCAGTGTGATGCTAGAGTATGGCTGGACACAAAGATCAACAGAATAGATAGATGTCCAGAAATCAACCAATACATTGATGTAAAGTTGATTTTTCACAAAGGATCCAAGTTATTTCAATGGGAGAAAGAATAATCTTTTCAACCAACTGCTGAGATTAATGAAATCCATAGGCAAAAAGATGAATTTTATTTCATTTCATTTATTTTTTTAAGCAAGCAGGTTTCCTCTTAGGACCGCAGGGTCAGCCAATCAGCTTTTCTTGCCTCAATTTTTCTTATTTTTTAAAATATATTTTATTGATTATGCTATTACGGTTGTCCCGTTTTCCCCCCTTTATTTCCCTCCACCCTGGACACCTCCTCCCACCTGCATTCCCCACCTTTAGCTCATGTCCATGGGTCATAATTATCAGTTCTTTGGCTTCTACATTTCCTATACTATTCTCACCCTCCCCGTCCATTTTCTACCTACCATTTATGCTACTTATTCTCTGTACCTTTACCCCCTCTCTCCCCCTCCCACTCCCTTGTTGATAATCCTCCATGTGATCTCCATTTCTGTGATTCTGTTCCTGTTCTAGTTGTTTGTTTACTTTGCTTCTGTTTTTGTTTTAGGTGTGGTTGTTAATAAGTGTGAGTTTGCTGTCATTTTACTGTTCATATTTTTTATCTTCTTTTTCTTAGATAAATCCCTTTAACATTTCATATAGTAAGGGCTTAGTGATGATGAACTCCTTTAACTTGACCTTATCTGAGAAGCACTTTATCTGCCCTTCCATTCTAAATGAAAGCTTTGCCAGATACAGTAATCTTGGATGTAGGTCCCTGCCTTTCATGACTTGGAATACTTCTTTCCAGCCCCTTCTTGCCCATAAGGTCTCTTTGGAGAAATCAGCTGACAGTCTTATGGGAACTCCTTTGTAGGTAACTGTGTCCTTTTCTCTTGCTGCTTGTAAGATTCTCTCCTTATTTTTAATCTTGGGTAGTGTAATTATGATGTGCCTTGGTGTGTTCCTCCTTGGGTCCAGCTTCTTTGGGACTCTCTGAGCTTCCTGGACTTCCTGGAAGTCTATTTCCTTTGCCAGACTGGGGAAGTTCTCCTTCATTATTTGTTCAAATAAGTTTTCAATTTTCTGTTCTTCCTCTTCTCCTTCTGGCACCCCTGTGATCCGGATGTTGGAACACTGAAAGATGTCCTGGAGGTTCCTAAGCCTCTCCTCATTTTTCCGAGTTCTTGTTTCTTCATTCTTTTCTGGTTGGATGTTTCTTTCTTCCTTCTGGTCCACACTGTTGATTTGAGTCCCAGTTTCCTTTGCATCACTATTGGTTCCCTGTACATTTTCCTTTGTTTCTCTTAGCATAGCCTTCATTTTTTCATCTAATTTGCAACCAAATTCAACCAATTCTGTGAGTTTCCTGATTACCAGAGTTTTGACCTGTGCATCTGATAGGTTGGCTATCTCTTCGTTGCTTAGTTGTATTTTTTCTGGAGCTTTGATCCGTTCTTTCATTTGGGCATTTTTTTTTTTTTTTGTCTCTTCACACCTGTTACATAGTAAGGGGAGGAGCCTTAGGTGTTCACCAGGTTGGGGCAACCCTTGTTGCTGTTTGGGGGTGGGTTGGAGAGGGAACAATGGCACTTGCTCTGCTCTCTGCTGGATTTCAGTCACTTGCCCCACTACCACTAGTAATTTGGGCCCTTCTGGTGCTGAGTCCAGGGTGGATGGGCTTGTGTGCATTCTAGGACCCCATGAGTCTCTCCAGGGAACTCTCCTGTGAGGCTGGGAGTTTCTTCACTGCTGCCTCAACCCCCACAGGTGTTTTCAATCAGAGGTTTGAGGCTTTATTTCCCTGGTGCTGAAGCCCTGGGTTGCGAGGTCTGGCTTGCTCCCCAGTTGTTCCTCCTGGTTTATATGCAGGCAAATGAGGGACCACCCGCTCCACCAGCCTTGGCCTCTCTGGGTCCACCAGCGGTGGCCTTGCCCCGAGTCCTCTCCACTTGAGTGCCCTTCTCCACTCCTCCTACTGGTCTGGATGAATGTTTCTTCTTTATCTCCTTGGTTGTCAGACTTCCACACAGTTCGATATTCTGTCAGTTCTGGTTGTTTTTTGTTTTTAAATTATTGTCCTTCTTTTGGTTGTGTGAGGAGGCACAGTGTGTCTACGTATGCCTCCATCTTGGCCGGAAGTCAAAAAGATGAATTTTAGGCTCTTACTTCCCCATACACAGAATTTAACGCAAAGTGGATCAGACACTTAAATGTATGAGCTAAAAACTATAAAAGTTCTAGGAAAAAACATAGGAGAAAATTTTCATAACCTTTGGTTAGGCAAAGTTTTCTTAGACATGATACCAAAAGCATGGTCTATGAAACTTAAAAATTGATAAAATAGATTTCATCAAATTTAAAAACATATGTTTCAAAAGATACCATGAAGAAAATGAAAAGACAAGCCAGACAAGGAGAAAATACTTGCAAACCATATATCTAATAAAGGACTTGTGTCCAGAATCTATAAAGAACCCTTGCAACTCACAATAATAAGACAAATAAGCAGCCCTGGCTGGTGTGATTCATTTGGTTGGAGTGTTTTTCCATGATACAAGAGTTGTGGGTTCGATTCCCAATCAGGGCCCATACCTAGGTTTCAGGTTTGATCCCTGGTCTGGGTGTGTACAATCTCTGGTCTGGGCACATACTGAAGACAACCAATCGATGTTTCTCTCTCACATCAGTGTTTTTCTCTCTCCCTTCCTCTTTCCCTTCCTCTTTCTCTAAAAGCAATGAAAAAATATGCCCTTGGATGAGAATAAATAAGTGGGCCAAAGATATGAATAGACAGTTCACCAAAGAAGATCTATGGATCTAAATAAGACCATGAGAAAATGTTAAACATCATTAGTCATTGGGGAAGTGGAAATTAAAACCACAATGAGGTACTCTATATCCACTATAATAATAATTAAAAAAACAAATAAACAAGTGTTGGTGAGGATGTGGAGAAAATGCATTGTTCATTTACTGCTGGTGAGAATGTGAATACAGCATTTTGGGAAAAGTTTGGCAGTTTCTTAAAACATTAAACATTACCACACAGCCCAGTAATTCTATTCCCACACATCCATGTAAGGTAAATGAAAACATGTCTACACAAGGATTTGTATGCAAGTGTTCACAGCATCAATATTCTTAATAAACAAAAACTGGAAGTGATCCAAATGCCCATCAAATGGTGCACGAGTGAACAAAATGTGGGCCAGCTATACATGGGATGCTCTCTGGGAGCAGAAGGACAAACTACTGATACACATGGTACAATATGGGTGAAACTCAAACATGTTTTCCAGAATGAAAGAAGCCAGACATGAGAGACTACATAGTATAGGATTCCATTTATATGCAAGGTCCAGAAGAGGAAAATCTACAGAGACCGAAGGTGCCAGTGACTGCCAGGGGCTGGGTGTGGGATAGAAATTGAGGTAATGTTTGCATAACTCTTTAAATCATTCACAATAGGCGAATTTTATGGTGTGTGAAGTGAATTACATCTGGAAAACTACATCTTCCAAAAAGGAAAAATGCAACAAGAACATTTTCAGTAAAACAAGCTGGGAGAATCTGTCATCAGTAGAGCTGCACTGTAAGAACTAGCAAAAGAAGTTCTTTCTGCTGAAGGGAAATGACCCAAGAAGTAGCACAGACCTGAGGGAACAAGTGAAGAGCATCAGGAAAAGAAATACATGGGTTATTTTTTTAAAAATTAAAGGACTCGTGACTGTTTAAAGCAATAATAATGGCAATGTATCATGAAGCTGAAGGAAGGAAATAATAAAGAAATTAATGGAATAGAAAGCACAGGTACATTAGGGGAAAAATCAACAAAGTTGGTTCTTTGAAAAGATTAACAAAATTGATAAACCTCTAAAACAAGAATGATCAAGAAAAGAATGAAAACATAAACTACAATATCAGACACTTAAAGAGGACACCACTACAAATCCTAGAGACATTAAAAAGATGGGAGGAATTATGAATTACTATATGCAGATAAATTTGACAATTTTGACAAAATAAACAATTTCCTTTAAAAACAAAAACTAATCATAACTGACACAAGAAACAAAGAATAAAATAATAGAAGTATTATATCTATTAAAGAAACTCTTTGATTTAAAACCTTCCTGGAAAGGTCCAGTCTAGATGTCTTCAAGGGTGAATTCTACCAAACACGTGAGGGAAGAGTAGCTTCAGGCTTACACAGACACTCCCAGAGACAGAAGAGAGAAGCACAGCCAAACTCCTTTCAGAAGTGATCATGACCCTGTACAGAAGCCTAGTAAGGACACCACAAGAAAACTACAGGCCTATGTTCCTCATAAACACAGATGCAAAACCCGTAAAAAGTATTAGCAAATCAAGCCTAGCAATCTGTAAAAAGAATAACATAGCATAACAAAAAAGGTTTATTGAAGGATCACAAGATCAGGAAATTAGAAACTTAAAAAACTAACTACTGTGACTAACCACATCAACAGAATAAAGGGGAAAATAAAAAATAAATAAATAAAGGGGGAAAACTCTATTTGAGCATCACCACAGATTAAAAAAATGATTTAATACTATTCAACCCACACCACAATAAAAACACACTAACACTCGGTATCTACAAAATACCACAGCTAACATCAGACGTCACAGTAAAGCACACTGCTTCCCCCAAGACTGAGAGGTCAATGATGCCCACCATTACCACTCTCCAATTAGACTTACCAAAATTAAAACTTCTTTGTCAAAAGTCTGTTAAAAAAAAAGTGAAACAACAAGCCAGAGAGTGGGGGAAAGATTCTCAAAGCTATTTCTGACATTTTCTTTTTTTTTATCCAGAATATATAAAGAACACCTACAGATTAATAATAAAAGGAAACACAACCCAATAAATAAATGGATAAAAGACTTGAAGAGGCATTTTATATTAGAAAATCTTTGAATGACCACTAACTATATGGAAAGGGCTCAACATCATTAGTCATCAGAGAAATGCAGATTTTAATGACAATGAGGCAGCATCACACACACAGTAGGCTGACTGAAATTTGAAAAGCCTGACACTGCCCCGTACTGGCTGGCAAAGGTATGGAGCACTGACGCTCTCACACTGCTGCCAGCAGCACAGAATGCACCACCGCTCTGGAGATGGTTCGGTAGTTTCTTATAAAGTTACATACACAACTCTATGATCCAGTGATTCTACCCCTGGGTATCTACCCAAAAGAAGTGAAAACAAACATCTGCAAAAAGGCTTATATGAGAATATGTTCCTAGCAGCTCTATTCATAAAGCCAAAGATGTAAACAACTCAAATGTCCTTCAACAGGAGAATGGACAGACAACAGTGGGAACTTGATAAAAAGGAACTAGCTGCCAACACACGCAGCATGGGTAAATCTCAAAAATATGCTCAGCAAAAGAAGTGAGACAGAGTACAAAAGCCATATTTCTAATATATATATATATATATAAATGAAGTTCAAGAGCAGGTAAACTAACTTACAGCAATAAAAATCAGAAGAGGTGGCCCTGGCTGGTGTGGCTCAGTGGATTGAGCTCCAGGCTGCAAACCAAAGGGTCGCCAGTTCAATTCTCAGTCAGGGCGCGTGCCTGGGTTGTGGGGCCAGGTCCCCAGTTGGTGTGTGAGAGGCAACCAATCAATGTATCTCTCGTACATCGATGTTTTTTTCTCTCTCTCTCTTTCTTCCTCCCTTCCCCATCTCTCTGAAAATAATCTTAAAAAAAAAATAGAAGAGGTGGCTTCCTCTAGTAGGAGGAGTACTGGAAGGAGGCGTGAGAGAACTTCTGGAGTGTGGGAATGTCTTATATCCCAACCTGGTGCATTACACAGATATATTCAACATAACATGCTAACCCACATACTTAGATCTGTTCATTTCACTACATGTGCACTAAAATAAAAGGAAATGAAAACACACCCACCTGAGTGGCTAAAACTGACAAAACTACCAGTGGGTAGGATGCAGCGACCTGGAACACTCACTCTGCTCGTGGGAGTATGAACCACGCAGCTACTTCGGAGAATCCTTTGGCTGTTCAACCAAAACTAAATATACACCCAGCCAGCTGGTATCTAGCACAGCAGGCATAGATCCAAGACAAATGTCCAAAGAAAGATCTGTGAGAGTGTTTACAGCAGCTTTATTCATAACATCTCCAAACTGGAAACAATCCAACGTCCTTCAATAGCTGAATGGATAAACTGTGGCCTTTCATGCAACACAGCAATATCAAAGAGAACAAATTACAACTTATGTAATATGAGAAAAAAAACACTTAAAATACTATGATGAACTAAAAAGCACAGAGGAGTGCACACTACTGAGTCCGTTTACATGAAGAACTTGTGAAAGTAACCGGTGGTGACAGAAGTCAGACTAGTGTTACCTCTGTATGTGTGGAGGTGTGGCGTGCTGATGAGGAAGAGCCTGAGAGAACATTCTGGGACGATGTGCGTGTTCTCTATCTCTATCTGGGTGGTGACTGCTACCCAGACATATACATAGATGTAAATGCATCAGCTGTGTACGTAATTCACATACAGTTACTCCTGTAAATCACACCTCAATTAAAATAAAAGAAGCCATGACAACAGTTCCTGTGTTATAAACCCCAGTGAATTGATGGCTCTAGGTACTAGGTAACAGTCAATGCTGATATCACAGCATAAGAGATGATGAGGCAAATGTGTCCCTGTTGCAGGAACACAAGTACCACCTCACAAGTCTTCCTCCTACCAAAACAAAATGAAACAAAAACCCCAAATCTTATCATGCCTTCAGATCAAACCCAATTTTCAGAAAATGCATGTGAAGTGACACCACAGGAACACACCCCACAGAACCAGACAGTGGGAAGTCTGCAGGACACACGGCCTGATTTCTTAGGCAAACAAGAAAATGCATGGAAAAGACAGGGGGGAACCTGCATGTGAAGCAACAGAAGCATCACATATCAACCAGGCTCAAGGCAGGAATTATTTAGATCTAATTCTAACAAACTGAAAAAACTAGGGTCATTGACAGGGTTAGTGTTGATGGTCATAGGTGATATTATGGGATTCCTCCTCATTACCCCATCATGTTGTCAGCTCTAAGAAAAAAGCATCCCTACCTCTTAGAGATGCTAAAATGATATGCTGTCTGGGATTTGTTTGAAAATGACTGTCAGCTAGGAAAAGATGTTCCTAGATGAAACAAAAACAGCTCTGAATTAATCGTTGTTGAAGCTGGGCAATGGCATATGGGTATTCATTTCTCTTGTAGATATCTGAAACATCACATAATTAAAAAGTTTTAAGACTGCAATGAAAAGAGGGGTTAGATTGGGTTATGCCTCTAAGGGTCCTTAAGACTCATATTCTATAATTCTTTACAGGCAAAGAAGTGAGCTCATATTATTCATGAGAAAAATATTAACAAGTCATGTTAAAGCAATCCACATGTGGAACGACTGAGGGAACTCACTTATGTTAGCACCACCCCCATTTCTCCATTGCTGAGTAGATAGGAAATCAGTGTGTATAGAAGTGAGAAGTGGAGATTTTTTTTAATGTGGTCATGGAGTACCCTTTCCTACAATTACACTTCTTCCTACGCAGAGTAGAGAGGCCATAAAACCTAATGGCTCAGAATCACTGCACACAAAGCAGTGGTCCAGCAGTGAGAAAAGAGTGCTGGAAATCCAGGCCTTAGCAAAGCCACTGATGGGCTGCGCTCACTGCCCCAGGAGCAGCTATGACCTTGACAAAGCCCTCTAGCTTCTGTCTTCTCACAACATGGTATTTTTTTTTTTTCCTGTACATGGAAGTTTATTAACTTTATTTTTTTCTTTTCTTTTCTTTTTTTTATTTTTCTTTTTAATATATTTATTGATTATGCTATTACAGTTGTCCCATTTCCCCCCCCCACTCCACTCCATCCTGCCCTCCCCCCTCCCTCCCACATTCCCCCCCTATAGTTCATGTCCATAGGTCATACTTATAAGTTCTTTGGCTTCTACATTTCCTACACTATTTTTACCCTCCCCCTGTCTATTTTCCACCTATCATCTATGCTACTTATTCTCTGTACCTTTCCCCCTCTCTCCCCCTCCCACTCCCTTAATGACAACCCTCATGTTCTAGTTGTTTGCCTAGTTTGCTCTCGTTTTTGTTTTATGTGTGGCCGTTAATAACTGTGAGTTTGCTGTCATTTTTACTGTTCCAATTTTTGATCTTCTTTTTCTTAGGTAACTCCCTTTAACATTTCATATAATAAGGGCTTGGTGATGATGAACTTCTTTAACTTGACCTTATCTGAGAAGCACTTTATCTTCCCTTCCATTCTAAGTGATAGCTTTGCTGGATAGAGTAATCTTGGATGTAGGTCCTTGCCTTTAATCTTGGGTAATGTAATTATGATGTGCCTTGGTGTGTTCCTCCTTGGGTCCAGCTTCTTTGGGACTCTCTGAGCTTCCTGGACTTCCCGGAAGTCTATTTCCTTTGCCAGATGAGGGAAGTTCTCCTTCATTACTTGTTCAAATAAGTTTTCAATTTTTTGTTCTTCCTCTTCTCCTTCTGGCACCCCTATAATTCGGATGTTGGAACGTTTCAAGGCGTCTGGGAGGTTCCTAAGCCTCTCCTCATTTTTCCAAGTTCTTGTTTCTTCATTCTTTTCTGGTTGGATGTTTGTTTCTTCCTTCTGGTCCACACCGTTGATTTGAGTCCCAGTTTCCTTCTCATCACTATTGGTTCCCTGTACATTTTCCTTTGTTTCTCTTAGCATAGGCTTCATTTTTTCATCTGTTTTTCGAATAGATTCAACCAAGTCTGTGAGCATATTGATAACCAGTGCTTTGAACTGTGCATCCGATAGGTTGGCTATCTCTTCATCGCTTAGTTGTATTTTTTCTGGAGCTTTGAAGTGTTCTGTCATTTGGGCCATTTTTTTTTTTTTTTTTTTTGTCTTGGCGCGTCTGTTACTTTAAGGGGCGGAGCCTTAGGTGTTCACCGGGGCGGGGTAATGCTGGTGGCTGCGCTGTGACGCTGTACGTGGGGGAGGGGCCGAGCAGGAGCAATGGCGCCTGCCTCACTCTCCTCCGGATTTCAATCTTTTACTCCGATACCCACAATCAAACTGGGCCACTCTGGTGCTGGTTCCCGAGTAAGTGGGCCTGTGCACACTCTAGGCCCCTGTGGGTCTCTCCAACGACCTCTCCTGTGAGGCTGGGAGTCTCTCCTGCTGCCGCCCCAACCCCCAGGGGCGTTTTCAATCAGAGGTTTGAGGCTTTATTTCCCTGAGCTGGAGCCCTGGGTTACGTGGTCTGCTTCGCTCCCTGCCGTTTGTCCAGTTTCTCTGTGGGCGAATGTGGTGCCGCGGGGTGCTACCCGCTGCTCTGCCTGCCCGGCTCTCCACCACTCTGAGTCCGGCCCTCTGGGTTTATCTGTGCAAATGTGGGGCCACAGGGTCTGCTAGTGCTCAGACTGCCTGCGCCATTTGTCCCACACTCCGCCAGTCTCGGTCCCGCTACAGCCACGCGAGTCCTCTCCACCCCGGTGCCGTCTCCGCCCCTCCTACCAGTCCGGATGAATGGTTATTTTCTATTTTCTTGGTGTTGGTCCCCCTTGCTGTTCGATTCTCTGTCAGTTCTGGTTGTGCGAGGAGGCGCAGTGTGTCTACCTACGCCGCCATCTTGGTTCTCCACAACATGGTATTAATTTGGACTAAATCCCTCAGGTCCCTTCTAAGCTTTGAAATGCAGATTTGCTGGAAACTCTGTGTGGCATCTTATTGTACTTCTCACTGGCTTACAAAGAAATGCAGGTTGTGCCACCTGTCCCCAGGAAAGGTGTGGGTCCTGGGAGGAGCACGGCCAAGTGGACACACCAGACACCACTCAGGCTTCCTTGAGAGGTCAATATCCTGATCTAGTTGGGGAGGAGCATCCTCGGGGCCCCTATCTCCTTCTCGCCCATCGTGGGTTTTAGAGGTGAGCAGCTGGGTTGTGTTTAGTGTGGCTGACCTGGGTGTAGACCCCGCCACCACCAAGTCCTGGCAAGAACTTCACCTGAGCCTGGTCCTTATTCCACTTACTAAGGGCTCACCTGTTACCATGAGCACTTGGACAAGAGGGCACAAAATGGCAGAGAATTAAACTGCCCATGTCCCAGGTTAAGCATGTGCTCTGGCATGAGAGGAGGGAGGACAGGCCTTGTGGGCCCTCTGTCTACTCTGTCCTGTGGTCCTGGCTAGGCCTCTTCCACCAGCCACACACATGGTCCCACCCAGGCTTCCCACAGGAGGCTAAAGGAAGAATGGAGCACAGTCAGCCAAATGAAGGATGCTAACTGGTCCTGTGGTCATCAATGCAGACATCTGACCTTGGCACAGAGGCATCCACCTGAGACACGCATGCAGCTGGGAAGGCCTTGCCATTCTCAGAGTCACGCAAATCAGCAAAGGTGGCAGCTGCTGCACTGAAGCAGGTATTTAAATCAGCAGCATTCCTCCTCCAGGTTGTTCCAACACATCCATAACTTAAAAATCACAGCTTTGGGGGCTCCCTCTCTGGGCCCTGTATTTCACTAGTGAAAACACTCCTATCTGCTCTGATGTGAACTGCCATAGCAAGACCAAACAGCAGTTCCCAAGTTGGGCTGCAGGTAGTCGGGGTCCTGACAGACATTGGATGTGAGGGGTGCAGGCACTTCTTTTACTCACCATCTCCCCATGTGACCCTGCTGTGTAGCCAGGACTGGAAACCCTGGTTTGGACCCTAACTGGCAGTACTGCCATGCTGAGCAAAAGCAGGGAAAGGATTGACTGCAGGTGAGAGACTACAACACTTAACCAGCTTAAAGCAACGACCCCCACAGATGAAATCATCACCTAGTTTTTGGTAATTCTTCACCACACAACAGAGGGGGTTCTTGTTCTGTTTTTAAGGTGCTCTGGCCAAAATCTGGCAACAAGGAAGGTCACTCCATAATGAAAGACTGGAAATGGGAAAATAGCTGTCTGTCTGGCTCCTAAGGCCTGAGAGCACTACCTGCCCTAGTGACCCCCATGCTGTGGAGCAGACCTGAGGTGTGAGCAATGCCCTAGCCAGTGACTTCACGCTGTGGAGCAGACTGGACAGGCTGAGAGCACTGCGTGCCCAGTGAGCCCGCACCGTGGGTCAAATCTATGGGGCCAGTGCAGCATGATGTTCTTTGCTTCACTCCCCCAAACTCTGCCTGTGCCATGATGCACACGTTGCCTGAAATCACCACTCCGTCACCCACCCACTTAAACAAGATCCAGTTTCTCAGATCCCAGGATGAACTTGGTCTGGGGCCACAAGTCAGACAGGGCAGCATGTTTAACCACAGGAAAGGGTGTCGTGGGCAGGGGTGCTAGCCTCAACAGAATGCACTGGTGGTTCCCCAGCTGCCTGTGGGGCAGAGCCCCTGCCCTGCCCTTGAGCAGGCACCCAGGAGGCCAACAGAGGAGCACATACCAGCCCTGTGGTCCTGCCCTGATTTAGTGCTCCTGCCGCTGAGTCCCAAGGAAGTCGGCCAGAGCGAAGTCAGCTGAGATAAGAAATTGATCGAGACTCTGGACAGCTCATCAACAGCCAGACTTTGTTCCTCAGGGATGACATCAGGCAGTTTGCCCATCTATCTTCCCGTCTGTCCTCCGAGTCACTGTCACCTCATCAGTCAGCCTCGCAGAATGTGACAGCCTGCCACCGCACTGTTGGCATGCATTTTGCTCAGTGGGATGACCTGAGGACCCTGGGATCTACAACTTAAACAACACTGCAGGTTTCTAGTCGCCCATTACCACTGGTTTACACTAATTTCTTAAATATGAGCTTAAACAACCCCCCAATATTTAATAATGCTGAAAGCAGGATTTTACAAGCATAAATTTCTAAATTCACAAAATTCTGAAATTCAGGGTTGTAGTCTTTATCAACAACCACATGAAATTTGTTTCAATGTTGAGCTCCGCTGCATAGTTCTGAGAAATTCCAAGTTAGTGCCAAGAACCTCCAAGGTCTGAGATTTGACCCTTCTTGTGAACTGTCCTGGTGGCCTCTCTTGTCCCCAACACCTCAACAGGAGAAAGGAGCATCCTAATGACAGATGATAGCCCTCCTTGTTCAGGGTGTGGCAGGCTTAGTGTTTAAGGCACCCATGTGCTTCCAGGTCCCTAGGTGGGGCGCCTGTGGAGAGGCAGGACAATGCCCAGGAGGCCACAGAATATACAAAACCTGGAGCTCTGGGGGCAGATATGAAAACCCTATAGGTTTTTTCACTGTTGAGTGCTTACTTGTCCAAAATGTGTTCTCATTTTCACAACACTGAAGCTACACAGGAACATATTCAACAAAGTCAATTCCATCAATTCTTTAAACCAGCAAGACCTCTTCAGAGGGTAGAACACCAAGGCTGGCAGGTGGGGCCTTCCGCACACCAAGAATGAGGTTCTCTGCCACGTTTCCATGTGAATCCTCCCACAGTCAATGACACAGATGAGCCCATCCATGCATCACACTGTCCATGGTCACAGGCCACGAGCACAAGAGGCTGGATCCTGCTGTCCTGGCCTTTATAAACATGCACAAAGGCAGAGCTTTGCAGAGAAGTTTATCACTTTAAGGGACCATGGTAATAAATTTTAAGTAGATAATCATGTGACATTGTATCTATTTATGCTCTGGTTTCAGAGGAGTTGATACAGTAAAACTTTATTAAACAAATAACCTCTCCTCTAAGTGATTTATGGGACTTTGTCTCCATATGCCTGTTGCACAGATCCAGCCTGCCATGATATTTAAATAATACAGAGGGCTATAGATCCGCTGCCCACCAGTGTATCCTCAGGGTCCTCAGAGCCTGTGGAGAATCGAGAGGCCTGGGAGCCCATGCATCACCTAGATAACCATCCACTATCCATCCACTCGCTAACACTCAGACCCTCTTAAGTGCTAGGCTCTGGGGACACACTATGAACTGCAGGAAAACCTGTGTTCTCAGGGTCGGCCTGCTAGCAGGATAGAGGAGATGATTCTGTGGGGCTTCAAGGTGGTAAGTGCTCTGATAAACAGTGCAGGGCCAGGGTGGGTGGGAGAGGGACGGCTGCAGTATGAGTGGCTGAGCCTTGCTGAGTGACGTGTGAACAGACTCGCAGAGAGGTGAACAAATCAAGGACAGGCCAAGGGTCGGCAGGGACAGAGTGCTGACAGAAGTGGGCGTGTGGAGTCTGTGGAAAGCAGGGCAGCCAGTGAAGCTAGAGAAAAATGGTTGTGTTGGGGGAGGTGAGAAGGGGACAAAGCCTGGCTTTGCCAGGAGGAAGACCAGCCATGCTTCCTTCCTGCTTTTGTTTCCCATTCCTGGGTCTCTGTGTTTGGGGAAGAAGAGACCTGCTCGATTTTTATTTGTTCCACTGTTGTGCCCATCCCACAACACATCCCTGCTAGGCCTACTGGGCGTTCATGTCACTCCTCAAGCAGCACTGGGAAATGAGGACTCTGGCAACGTCTACTTGAGAAGTCCATCAGCGACTGGGGCTCGGCCGCCGGGTCCATGGTCCGGGCTTTCTGGATCTCAGGCCAGCGCGGTGACCTGCTCTCCCTGTGTTTATGGGGAATCTAGAGACTCAGCTCTTCCTCCTTTCCCCTATAACCAACCAGCACTAGAGTGTGGGCAGAAGGAACCCGCAAGCGCAGCTCTGGCTCCTGAGAAACCTTGGTGGAGTGGAGTGAGCTATGCTGGGAGAGTGGTGCGCAGTAACTCACACAAGGACGGGGCTTCCCTATGAGCCATCTTGGTCTGGGGAGGCCCTCCCAGTGAGTGGAAAATTAGGGGTCTTGGAGAGCTCAAAGTACAATTGTATTCTTGTGCACAAGCCTCCCAGTCAGGTAAGCCTCCCCACCAGGGGTGAGGCTTTCCTCACGTGGCCCTGTGACCATACCCACTTGCCCTTAGCAGTCATTCCCTGCCAAGCAGACAACGGCCTCAGATGCTGCCCCCACAATCCCCAACCCAGCCGGCCATCCCTCCCTTCAGTGCAGTGATCTGTGGGTTAGAGGAAGTAGTGCTGAGAATCATAGACTTGGAAGGACCCTCAGTCAGAGACCCACAAGGAAAAGGGGGTAGAGGAAGTGGCCTGATCCCTGGGCCAGGAGGCTCTGTGTAGGCCTTTATCTTTGAAGGCAGACAGTGCCTCAGCACTCTGCCCTGAAAGGCAGCATCAGACTCTCTGTTCACCCAAAAACATTTCGAGTCCTGCAGCTGACAAAGAAAACATAAGAAGATGAAGGCAGAGCTTGGTGGCTGAAGGAGGACAGGAGGAAGTCCCAGAGCCCTGTCTGTTAGCCCTCATCCCGGAGCTGTGCCCAGGCTCTCAGGACAGGGTCTGAAAGGCTCCAAGGGAGAGCTTCATGCCAGGTCACGAGTATGAAGCAGCAGGGCCAGGTCCCAGGTCCTTTCCCCTTCAAAACAGTGTCGTCCTTCATGGCTCCGCTCCCACTTCCCTCTCCACACAGCCACGACCACCTGTGCCTGCCCCTGCGATCTCACAGCACATTGGGAAAGAACAAGGTGCTGAAAAGGGGATAAGCAAGGAGACTACCAAAGGGTCCCTGGCTGAGCTATCCACTCCAGAACTGCCGAAAGCCAGGGCGGTTGACTAAAGAATGGCCCCAAAATGTCCTCTCCAGAGATGCGGCACCTCATGTTGCAAAAGGTACTTTGCAGATGTGATTCAGTTAAGGATCTTTGGATGAGGAACTTGCCCTGGATATCTGGGTGGGCCCAGTGTGATCCCAGGGTCCTTAAGAGGGGGAGGCACAGGGACAGGTAACCACAGAAGCAGAGATGGAAGTGATACAGCCACAAAGAGAGGACCACGGTGTCTAGACACTGGAAGAGACAAAAACAGGTTCTCCACTGGAGCCTCCCAGTGCAATAAACCCGCCCTGCCTCCCCCTTGATTTTGGTTCCATGAGACTGATTTTGGACCTCTGCCCATAACAGAATAAACTTGGGCTGTTTTAAGCCCCCAGATTGGGATCATTTGTTATGATGGCAACAGAAAACTTGCACTGCTGGTCCCCGGGTGCCCAACTGGCCATGCCAAGAGCTCGTGTCTAACTTACCATCTGGGCACTGAAATCCGGGAGCATCACACAGGTGGCACCCACCCAGAGCGGACAGAGCAGCTTGTTGACCACGCCATGGACATGGTGCAGTGGTAGGACATGAAGGATCACATCGTCTTTTGTCCATGCCCACTTGTGGACCAGCCCCGTCACCTGCAGAACAATAGCACAGCCTCAGACAGGAAGGAAGCCACCATGCAGATGGAGGAACATAGAGGGGGCCTCCTCATCTGAGAGGAGGAGGAGGGAGAGGAAGGCTCATTCTTCTTCTCCCCATCCTTAATGGCATCTACAGGAAGTGGTAATGGAAGGATGAGGGTCTGACTGAGGGTCTACCTGCTCCCCCTATGGTGGAGAACAGTCATAGTCGAGGGCTTTAGTCAGTTTGAATGGGTCTTTAATTTGATGCCCCATGGCTTTTTTCCAGGGGTCAGAGGTGCAAACACCCTCGGTGGCTCCCTCCCTGATGGTCAGAGTTGCAATTTCAGCTCTGACAGGCCCTGGCACCTCAGGCCTCACCAGAGGCCAGTGCTGTATACAGCTGCACAACCTCTGAGGCCTGTCTGAGCTCCCTGACGCTTCCAGCCCTATCTTCACCTCAGCTTAGCTGGGAGGGAGCCCAGTGCTGGGTGTTGTGGGCATTTCCTCAGCTTTTAGTGAGAAGCAGTGTGAGACTTGCCTATTTGAATCATCTGAAGTCACCGCTGAGCACATTGTCCTGCATGCCTCAGTGACTGCTATGTGCAAACACATTTGAGATTATCACTCCCCTTAGAAATACAAGTCAAGAGACCGTCTCTCCAAATGAAAAGTACATCTCCTCTAGGAGGTGAAGGTCATATATCAATTGTGCTCTCTTGCAGCCAGCCTGGATTCAGTTTATCACTGACTTACAGGGCTGAGTTAGCCTAAGACTCAATGGTGTTGACCTCCTTCCTATTGTGGTTTGGGCTTCTGTTTTATTTTATTGCTCCTGTATAACAGTCTTCATTGTGCATTGAATAGTTTTTTGGAAGGGCAAAAGGTATAAATTACAGATAAATAATGTGGCTGGGGAGTTTTGCAAAGATGGTAACTAAGGCTACAGAACACAAAAATAGTACCCAAGACATTGGCACATGTGAGTTCCTGCTTTCAGGTTTCACAAATAAGCCCCATATTAGGTGTTGATCACAAACCCTGACACTTGCTTTATGGCTCACCTCTGAAGACAACCTTAATGTCACATCCAGTAGTCTAACCTGTCCTTCCCACACCACGTAGCCCTGGGGCAGCCCCTCAGTGGGTCTGTAACGCGCTCTGCACTTGAGTGCTGCATCCTCTTGGCTCTTTGACAGACACTGTCCTGCATGGCTTAGCGACACTGTTGGTGACAAGGCACCGTGACCCCATACTGCTGCATGTTTCAGGTGCGGTTGGTAGGATGGTGAATGGCCCTAGAGAAAAGTAAATGAACACTATAGCACCCCCCACCAGCCATGCTGTAACGGTGGCAATGACTGACTGACCTCTCCCAACAGTAGTGAGTGGCCGACGCAAGCACTCACCGCAGCCCTGATGTTGTGATGGGTACTCAGGACGCCCTTGGGCCTCCCTGTGGTCCCGCTGGTGTAGATGATCATGGCGCCCCGGTCTCTCCAGTCCCGCTCTGGCAACTCCTCCTCCTTGTGCTCCTCAGCCGCCCCACTGTAGATGGCAGGTAGGAGAGGCAGGAGGGGGACCCCTAGCTTCCTGACCACTGGACTCAGGAGCTCCACATACTCCTGGCCAGCAAGGACCACAGAGCTCCGGGAGTCCTGGATGAAGTACTCCAGGTCAGCCTGGGGGTGCTTCCTGTAGAGAGGGACGGCAATGCCGCCACTCATCCAGGAGGCCCACTGCGCAATCACGTAGGAGACGTCGTTGGAGCACATAAAGGCGATCCTCTCCTCCCGGAGGTCCTGGCCAGCACACTCACGGAGCCTGCAGATTTTCTGTGACAGGCGGAGGCTGCGGCAGTAAAGGTCCTTGTATGTGTGGCGGCCATGCTGGTCAATGAGGGCAACTCTGTCCCCAAAGGCCAGTGCGCGGGTGAACACTGGGGCACTCTTGTCAGAGCGGGCTGCCAGGGCCATGTGCAGAGGGCGGCTTCCTCCATGTCTTAAGGGAGCCAGATGGCAGGTGGCCACTGTACTGACCAGGTGACGGAAGGACATTACCACGCAGGGCAGCATCGCACCGACAAACATTGACTTGGATTCCCTGGGGAGAGGCTGGAAGAGGAAGGGAGGGTACCACATGTTACTGTGCCTCACCCCCCACAGAAGATTTACAATGTCCAACCAGAACGAGTTGGCCTAACTTTCCCTCATAAAGTAACCTCCTAAGTGAGAAATGCTGGCTCTCACCTTTGGAATTTAAATGTCCAACATTTAATCTCCTAAGTTTAAGGATTTCAAGAACAGACAAGAATCCAAAACAATGAACTAAAATACGTAAAACCAAGGAGAAGCATATAGAATTCAATGCACTTGTGGGGAAGGGGAAAAATCCTCCTTTCCCTCCTCTGGTTCTTTTGGCTAGATGGATAACCAAATCAAAGAGAAATAGAATGAAAAGGGAAAATCAAATTTACTCTCATGTGCACGGAAATCTCACATATATGAGGAAGTCAGAGACCCTACATATATAAGAGCTTCGGAGACAGAGGGGAAAATGAGGTGCATATGGCATTCTGAGTAAAGGATGAGGTCAGGCACTTTGGGGCTTCAGAGGGGAGGGAGGTCACTGCAGGGTGGTGAGAAGAGCAGAGGGTCAGTAGTTAGAAGTTTGCCCTGCCATATAGACAGGTCATGAAAGGTTATATCTGAAAATCTCTTCTTATGGGCAATTAGGAAATTCAAGTTCCTCTAGATAGTTAAGAGGGGTGGGGGACAGAAGTTTTTCTTGAGCCCACAGGGCCTCAGGTGCCTTTAGCTCAAAATAACCCATGTGGCACTGAGGTACACTTGGGGTAGCTCATTCTGAACCCTCACACACTTAAGGTAAATTCTGAATAATGGTTTTTAAAAATCTGAGCCTGGAAAAAGACTAGCTAAGAGGGATAAATACTATAGGCCACCAAATAAACGTTCTCTCCATCAGCAGACGAGGCCAGGGGACCCCAGGGATCCCACACAGACTTGGGGTTTGATTCTACTCTCAAATGCTTCCCAAACACGGGAGCTTGGTGACGTATAGGGACTTAAATAAAGCAAGTTCACAAGTCTGAATATTGGCAGTCTGCTTTTTTAAGCTGAAAATTCTTCCTTCCATCCCCCAAAAGATTACTAAATAATGACCAAAATTGTCAGCAAGAAGTGAGAACTCCTTGGGAGAGGCTGTGATCAGCTGACTTTCAACTAGAATTCTTTGAAGTTAGAGAGAAGAGAGACCTGGGGAGGGCCTCCGCCAGTCCAAAGAACCTGCCTTCAAGGGCAAGTCTGACTTTGGGCTCCCGTTCCACTCTAGGACACTTCCCCACAGTGACAGTCCCGCGTGAGCTCACACTTTCCAAATTGCTTCTGCATTGATGGCAGTTTTAACTGAAGTTTAGCTCATTTCAAGAGGTCAGGAGACTACCTGCTACCCTAGACTTCTTACTAGCAGCTTAATTGAAAATGGGTCCCGCCCAGGGCCAGTACAGTCTATTAAGGTCGATAACCACTTGCCCTGGTTTGAAACCCCCAATTTCACAGCTCTTTCAGGAATACTTCCTCCCCACTGCAGCCTCTGGAGCTAAGAAAGGTCTCTGTTCCTCCCTCCCCAAATGCCCTGTGGCCTCTGCTCCCCTCTCAGCTTTAGCCATGGCTCTGGGTCAGAGCAGTGTCCGTGACAGGAGCAGACAAGTGGGCCAGCTGAGTTGGTCCTGAAGGGTGGTGACAGGCACAGGGACTCCAGAGGGTGCTCCTGAATGTCAGGGGCTGACGGGATGTCTTCCAATGGGCCACCAGAAACATTATAGAATAAAAGCTGTAAAACTCATCCCTTTTTCCAAAAGGCCCTGATAATCAAGGAAGGTCAGGAATCACCCAGCAGGTGGCTCTGCCCAGCAGGAGGTGGCTCAGGCTGTCTCAAGGCTGGGGCTGCCTCCCTGAGAGCTCTGGTGCTGCTCTGCGGGGTCTGTTTCTCCCATGCTTAGCATGTTTTCCCTGACAAATCCTCACTCTTCTTTTTCATTAACTTGCTACAGGGAGAAAACAAACGTTGCTCTCGTTATATGTATGTACTAAACAGTTTTGTTCTCTGTTCTTAATTTACAAAACAGGTTATATACGACACTTTATAATTACTTAACAAAACAAACTCCACAACAATAAAAATGGCTTGAGCCAAGCTATGCTTTGTACTGACACCCTTAGTGTGTGGAATGGCCTGCCAGTCTCCTCAGTTGGCTTCTTCTGCAGCCAAAGGCTCCTGGTAAGACAGTTTCCCAGCCTGGCCAGGAAGGGAACAGCTCCAACCTCAATGCAAGGTGGGAGGAGATCCGACACCTCAGAGACACCCCTCACTGCCCACAGGGGCTTCATGTGGGGGCCTCTGAACTCTGGCTGGCTGCTCCCAGGTCCTGGGCAAATATTCCGTAGGACTCCAGGGCCTTTAACAAAATTCACTTCCAAATACATTTGCCCACACTGTTTCCATATGAAAGAGGCCACCTATCAAAAGCCAGACTGTGCTCTAGGACTTCTCTGTGCTTTGCCCTCTACACATGGTTCAGAGGTGGGCTCACTTTTGGTTTTACACCCTGGATTTCTGTTACTGTAAAAAAACCTGACATATTACAAGAGAACAGGGAGGCTTGAGCAGAGAAAACAAAAAATGTAATAAACGTGCGATACACCAGTTTCAGAAAGAAAGAAGGAAAGCCAGTGGAAAGCAAACCAGGGCAGCTTTAACATGTTTTCTTTTCTGACTTCTAGCAAATACATCTCTATTTGCTTTGGGGGGAGGGGGGTTGGCAGTAGAATGGGGATGGGGACAGGGGGACTAAAAGCAAATCTGAAAATGGAAAACAGAAAACATACTATGCAGTGCTTCTGGGTCACTTTCTTGCTGGTGAGAACACAGAAGAGATGTTCTAGGGGTACCAGCTTGAAGTGACAGCACTTTCTGGGGTGCTAAAAAGCAGAACACTCTGGCAGCCAGGTGCTGCTCACACAGACACAAGGTAGATGGGTGGACCAATGAGCTACAAAGCGACTGCTTTCCCACCCCTCTCCCAAGGAGGAATGAGAGGGGTGTAGATGCCTCTCTTTGATGGCTGCAGCCATCAAAGTCAATGTGACTCTCCTCTTCTCAAGGCCTCCTCTCTGGGGTCTTAGAGAACGGGTACCTCCGCCCTCTGCCTCATTCCCCTGGGGCACCAGGAGCTGCACTGTGCGGGGGAGGGAATAGTCAGCACCAGAGCAACTGGAAAACAGGGCTGACACACCCTCCCTTTGGGGCCTGGGGCCATGGTTAAGGTCCGGTGGATGGCTGTAAAGGCACTGTGGACTATGAATGGATGCAGTGAGCAGTCACAGCAACAACCACAATGGAACAGAGGCCAGATAACAGATGAAGCAGTGATCCACACCTAGGCCTGGCTGGTCCCACCTGTCTGTCATACCCTAATGGTGAGGAGCCTCAGTGATGGAGAAGCATCAGGGGTGGGGAGCTGCGCTGATGGAGGGTTACAGAGACAGTCAGTAGGAGCACTGGAGGGTCTCCCCCATTGGCCAAGATAGAGGCGGGGGAGACTCTTACACTGAGGGCTTTGAGAGCTAGAAATAAGAATGAATAGGCCTGAGTGGGCCAAAAGCTAGAAAGGTGAATGGATAGGGCCTGAGTGCACCAAAAGCTAGAAATCTGAATGGACAGGACCCCAGTGGTGAAAGCTAAAAATATGAATGGACAGGGTCCAGCACAAAGCTAGAGAGGTAGATGGATAGGGCCCCAAGGGTGCCAAAAGCTAGCAAGACAATTGCCTAGGGAAAAAAAGCCCTCCTCTCTCTATCCCTATAAGAACCTCAAGGTTGAGCAGGAAGATTGAGATGGTCTTTGAGAAGGGAGTCCACCATTCTCCCAGGTTGTGTGGCACCTGAATGAAACCTCTCCCCTTTTGTACAAGCACCTGCCTCACAAGTTTAACTTTTGTTGCAGCAGGCAGCCAAATCTGTTTTGTTTGGTTACAAGAGGACTTGACGTATTAACTCAGCAGTGTCTCATAGGCCACCGGCAGGGCTGTCCCAGTCTAGGTGACACCCATAGCATTGACTCCTCCATCCCAAAGGGCACTTTCCAATCATTTCAAAATGAGATATGAAAACAGAAAATGTGGGTCCTTTGTTCCATGGTTGTATTTTAAAATGTATCCTAAGAAAATAATCAGAGATGAACATGAAGATGCACATATACATTCACTGCAGTGTTATTTATAATATTGAAAAACTAGAACCCAAGTGGTCCAGAAGAGGTCTGAGAGAGTCAGGGCATATACATGTGAGGTGTTGGAGCTACTGCCCGACTGTGGGTGGCACAAGCTGACTGGGAGGGGATCCTGCGACACCACCAATGGAAAAAGACGGTCAGAGTTAAAAAGAAGACTCGAGGTAAACACCCAGATGTTCACAAGGTTACAGGGCTACAAGTGATTTTTGTTTTCTTCTTAGTGCTTCTCAGTTTTCTCCAACTCTTCTGCAATAAGCATGTATGACTTTTGTAATCAGATTTTATAAAAGTCCATTAAGTGTCATTTATTTTTTAACAATGGAGATGCTTCAACTTCAGCATTAATTTTTTCTTTTACACAAAAAAGAAACAAAACCACAAAAAGTGGGCTCTGGGCATGGTGGATGGATCTACTGAGTGTTTGTAACTATCTATAGATTTAAAATTTTTCGAAATGATAGAAGTAAATAAAAATGAGATAACAGCATTCCTCTTTTAATTAAAGCTACTGGTTCATAAAAGGTCTATGCAGACAACGAAAAATTAAGTTTTGACAAAAGCGGCTCAACTACATGCTGCGCTGACACTGAACACCAATTAGGTCATGTATCTGCAGCAGCAAGAGATCTAGGTGTCTCCCACTCCGACACTCTGCTGCCGTTAAGCCTCTGAGTGTCTGGGAGGTGGCAACACCTAGCTGGGGTCTGCATGGGGTTGGGTGTGAGCCAGACAGACCCAGTCCTGGCCTCTAAGCAGAGTGCTCCTGAAGCAGGCCCTCCTGGGAGAAGCAGTAGAGCAGGGCTAAGGGTGAGAAGGAGCGAGCCAAGCAAGTATGCATAGGAGACATAGGTAGCAACTCTAATTGTGCTCATACCTGGGTGTTTGTGGAGCAGATGCTGAGAAGTGGCCCTGCCTGGTGCTCCCCACAGAGCCTGACAACAAAAATCACTTTTAATTTTGGTAAATATTGCCAGGGTAGCCTCCAGAGAGGTTGTGCTAATTTATTCTCCCACCAAACAATAAGAGCATGGAGCCACCACCCCTTCAAAATACCTTTTTTGTCCCTCAGGTATGTGACACTGTAATACTCCATCATAATGCTTTCAATACAGAGCTAAAATCTTCAGCCATGTGCATTGGGGCCTGCTTTGAACAATTAAAAAAAAGAAACTAGTTCAGGGAAGATGACTGTGTCTTGAACACTCCAGCTCCAGAAAGACCAACAGCTCCCTCAGGAAGAGAGCCCGCACCTTCCAACCACAAGGCCCCCTTTGGCCATGAGGCTCCCCATCACCACCAGAGGCACAGCTGCCAATATGTAAACACAATTTGACCATGAGTTTTCTCTATTTCAATTACCAAGCTTCATAAAACTGCTCTTAGCACCCCCACCAATCTGAGATCACCAGCGTCACTGTGCACAGATGTGAACGCACAGAAACCTGTATTCTGGTGAGCCAGGACGGTCTTCTCCTGGAGCACCGGAGGCAGGAGCCCACCCAGACAATGGCAGACCACTGGGTGTTCTAACCATCCAGATTCTCAGGTCAGACCATCAGGGCACATGGACTTCTCAGAATCCTCACCCAACACCAGGAAGTTTATATCTTTTGGTTAAGAGTTCAGATTTTAGGGTCAACACAGTCTCAGAGGTGGAACATCCTCCTTTCTTCCTAGTTTTCTTCACCTGTCTAAGCCTTCAGTTCTCCATCTACAGATAAAGTAATAACAAGACCTGCACACAGAGTTCTGTGAGAATGACCTGCACACACCGAGGGGAATCAAGTGGAGCTGCATGACAAAAATTACTTGATAAGAATGATACTTGCATTCAAATGAAGGTGGCTGGTTTCAAAATGAATAAAATGACACCTGACTAACATCCCCCTGACCCCGAATTTGAAGCAGACCCCAGCACTTCCTGTTGTCTGTTGTATGGGGTGCGAGAAGTGGACCACACTCTCCCTGTGGTGGAGGACATTTGTTTCAACATGATGCTTGCGGTTTGGGGGAGGTTGTTCTCAAAATTATATTTTTAAGTAACAGACATTCATGTTGCATTCATGAGTATTACATTCAAATCAAAAAACCAAAAGGGAAAAAACATACACTTAAACCCCTGTCCATATTAGCAAGTAAAACACTATTTTAAAAATATCACCTAGAGGGATGTAGTTTACAATCCCAGGTCCACAGTTTAATCCACCGATTCAGTCTGTCCCAAAGAGGGGTTCTGGGATATGGGGTAAGAGCAAGGAAGCTTCATTTTACAACAATTACAGCGGAGACTGTGGAAAGATCACTAGACTATAAGGTTTCACCACAGGAACCTCCTAGGACCCCTGAAACTCACTGGTAACCCCGGTGCTCCTGGGCCCAGCTTTGTAGCCCCCTGACCACTGGCCTCACCTAAGCCCAAACCACAAACATCTCCCCTCCCCAGCGGGGAATCAACAACTCCGCAAACACGTGATTCCTGTTCCCACATCTTAAGTTCTCATCCTTTCCCTTTTTGGCGAACTCCTAATCATCCTTCAAAGCCCAGCTTAATATCACCTCCTTTTTAAAGTCTCCCTTTTCTCCGGAAAGTGGCCTGCTCACAAGGCCTTCAAAACATCTGCACTTACACATTGCCATGTTTGTTTAGAGATGTACTTGACCCCAAGTATTAGTTCAAGGATGATTCCTGCAGGCCCAATGAGAACGGAATGGATTTTGGACACAAAAGACCAAGCCTCCCTCTTAAAATGGCTAAACATAGACTCCACTAACTGCAACATCCTTCCGGGACCACTGCGTGGAGAGGGACCCTGCCCCTGAGCACCCGGCAAAGGGCAGGTTCTCTCCACGTGACAAGGGCACCTGCGGTCACTTAGCAGCAGGAAGGGGGTGGGGCTGGGACACGGGGCCAGTAACCTGAGCAGCCAGCCGTGAGCTGGGCCCGGACATCTGTAGGGCTGGGGGAACGTAACCAGGCGCCCCTGCGCACGGCGAACGACCGGGGAGGGGGCTGCGGGCCAGCGAGCTCTACCTCAGCCTGCGCGGTTTCCCGCTCCTCCGCCTCCCGCCGGGTTGAAACCGGAACCGTGGCTGCGCACGTACCCCACGTCCGGTGCCCAAGGGCATTCCTCCGCGCTGCTCAGCGCCACGGCTGCGGGTTCCGGGAGCGAACGTTCCCCTTGTTTCCCCGTGTGCCACCGTGTGGCATACTGAGGCCCTCGAAGGGTTTTGGTTTTAATCTCACTTAATTTAATCTCATTTTAATTTAGTATCCAGACTGGACAGCGGAGCTCTAGTCCAAAAGCGTCTCAGAATTACAATTTACAGCGTGCGGATTAAAACCCATCTTGGCCCCCAGCCCTTACTGGGACTAGGAGGGTCTGCGGGTCAGTAGACTTCTCTGGTGTTTAAAAGGACTTGGAGCCAGGATACTAATACTCAGCTAGGTTGACAGATGTTTAAACTTCCGCTACAGCAAAGGAAAACGTGTACAGCCAGACACAAAAGTTCATTCAGTTGGCTGAAACGTCTTTTTTTTTTTGTACAACAACATACACAGTTTGTAACACGTGTATTTTCCCGGTGTCCATCTTCCTCCCTAGTGATGATTGTTTAGGAGGCAGCTGACCAGTCCTGCGAGAGCCCCCAGAGATCCCTCAGGAGCCTGAGGATGGTTTTCTTTCTTTCTTTCTTTTTTAAGGTTTTATTTATTTATTTTTAGAGAGAGGGGAAGGGAGGGAGAAAGAAAGGGAGAGAAACATCAATGTGTGGTTGCCTCTTGTGCATCCCATACTGGGGACCTGGCCCTCAACTCAGGCATGTGCCCTGACCAGGAACTGAACCAGTAATCCTTTGGTTCTTAGGCCAGCGTTAAATTCACTGAGCCACAGCAGCCAGGGCTGAGGATGGTTTTCTTGAAAGAAAAAAAAAACTAGATCTCAGGGAAGGTTGTGGCATTGAACATGGGCCCAAACTTGAACTTGTGGGGCCTTGGCTGCCACCCTGCTAGGTGTTATATCCTAGAGATGAGTCTGATCCTCTGTCACAAATCAACAATAAACTCTAAGAACAAACCTTCCAGTGACATAAAGGGGCTCTTGGAGATTAAAAATGCTATAGCCCAAGTAAAGAAGGGATAAAAACTCTCTTAGAAATAGAATAAAAATACTAAAAAATGGAAAACAGGAGAGGAAAGAAAAGAAAATGGGCCTGTCCAGGAGAGCCAATACAAAAACTATAGCAGTTTCAGAAAAGGAGAGCAGAGAAGATAGAGGAGAGGAAATAATCAAACAAATTCAAGAAAATTAGCAGAACTAAGGGGTGTGAGCTTCTGGGTTGAGAATCACAGGTGCCTGGTACAGTGAAGAAAAGTGGGCCCACAGCAACTGAGCAAATAGCATCAAATATTTCAGAACACAGGGGATGGTGTGGAAGATCCTAAACTGCATGCGCAACATCTCACTTGATGCCCAAAAGAGCCCAACACCTGTTATGGCCCCACCTGAACTCAGGATCTTTCCTATTATGGACTGAAAGTTTGTTTCCCTAAATTCAGGGATGATGAATGTTATCAGGGATGATGATAACATTCAGGGATGTTAGGGTGATGAAACCTAACCCTCAGTGCAATGGTATTAGGAGGAGTTTAAGTCATGAGTCAGAGATGCCATGAATGGGATTAGTGCCTTTATAAAAGAGACCCCAGAGAATTCCCTTGTGCCTTCTACCATGTGAGGATGACACAGGGAAAAGATGGCCATCCAGGAAAAAGCAGCTCTCAGCAGACACTGAATCTGCTGGTGCCTTCATCTTGGACTTCCAGCCCCCAGAACTGTGAGGAAAAAAAATGCCTGTTGTTTATAAGTTGCCCTGTCTGTAGTGTCTGTTACAGCAGGTGCAATAGACTGAGGCGGTTCCCTAAGCAGTTGCCCACAGCCTTCCCATCTCATCCATTAATCCATGGTGCTCGGTCATACAGATTCCTCTCCTTCCTTGCTGCCTCACATCCAGTCCTCTTGGCCTTTCCTTCAAAATCTTTCTGAACCAGCCACTCCCTACCATCTCCACTGCAAACACCCCAAGGGGCTCTGGGAAACCCTTGTTTCACACCCACATTACTAAAATAGCCTCCTTCTGGTCTCCCTAATTGCTGCCCTCCTCAGTCTGTTCCTAGCACAGCAACTGGGGTAGCCCAGTTAAAACCCGAGTCAAATCCTAGCTTGCTCACTGGCCCTGCCCCCTACACCTCCAAGGGTCACCCCCCCACCCCTACCTCCTGACAGATGGGAACAGTCATCCTCAGGAAGGCAATACTGATGGGATATCTGATGTGTTTGCTCTATTGAGAGGAGGTTTGAGCAACTGAGGGAGAGTTTGGGCAGAGAAGAGAGATAAATATATACATAGAAAACCGATAAACTAAAAAAATGAGGCAATGATGAAATGCTGGGAAAACAGAAGGTGTGCAACAAAGGCAAAGCAATCATGTTGTTTTAGGAGGCTCTATTCCCAATAATGTTGATAGAATGTAGACATTTATAATGTAAACATCAACACGCAAACATGGATGTTGATCTGAGTTTGTGGTAGACTCTGGGAGGGAGGGATGGGGCCACAGGAAGGCTGTGGGCTGGAGGACAGGGTGTGGTGGGAGACAGGTACCCGGACGCCCATCACAGGAGCAAACAAATCAAAAGGGAGGGCCAAAGAGACTATTTAGGCACATAGAGATAAATGTGAAAAGAATTGGTTGCAAGTTGGTGCCTCTGGTGATTTGGAAGGGGAGGGCGGTTCCTTACACTGTGGATGTATAGCTGTGTATAAAAACTAAAACTTAAACTACACTATGAAATAAATTTTGAGGGGGATGGGACAAAGAAGTGCTTCAGGGGTGTCATGTAGATATGGCTCCTCTCAGCTGCCAGGCAGACCCTGCCTGGTACTGTCACCTTAGCTGCACTCTTGCCTCTGATTCCCTAAACATTTTAAGAGAATTCCAAGAATTTGCTTTCCACCAGACTCACATTGGGAAGAGGAACCAAGTTACTGTCTACATGCAAATCCTATCATCATGCCTCCAGCCTCCACTGAGTAACACAAGACTTCCATGCTTCCACTCCCTTGGTCTCCCAGAAGTGCAAAAGACAGGCAGCTGGCCGCAGGCGAAGCATGTCCCCAGGAATATTCTAGGCATGGGCATTTTGGCAGAACCCAAGGTCTCCTGTAGTTCACATGCTCGTGGGGGTCAGGGGAGAAGAAAAGTGAATAAAAAGACAAAGAAACAAGTAATATGCCGTGTGATGAAGTTATGGACTGAACGGTTCTGTCCCTCCCCAAATTCACAGGTGGAAACTCGACCTCCTAACGTGGTGGTGTTAAGTGAGATCTTCAGGAGGCAATTAGGAACAGATGCAGTCTTGAGGGGTAGAGGCCTCGGGGATGGGATTAGTGGCCTTACAAGAGTCATGAGAGAGCTTGCTTCCTCTCTGCTCTCCAACATGTGAGGACACAGCTTGGACATGACATCTACAGGCAGGAAGTGGGCTCTCATCAGATACTGTATCCGCTGGCACCACCTCCATCTTAGACTTCCAGCCTCCAGAACTGTGAGAATTAAGTATCTGTTGTTTAAGCCCTGTAGTCTGTGGCATTTTGTGTTGGCTACCTAGCTGACGAAGAGAGAGGGTAAGTGCTCTCAAGGGAAATCAAGCCAGGCAAGGTGAGGAGAAGGCTTTCAGGCACAGAGGTCCCAGGGACCCTGATAGGAGGGGCATCCATTGGACCAGGGACCTCAGGGAAGCGAGGCCATGAGCCATGGGACTCCCTGGAAAGGGCTGTGTTGTAGCCATTGAACAAATGAGGAAACCGAGGGTCAGAGAAATTGTGTCCTGTGTCCATGCTCACATTCCCACAAAGTGACAGAGCTGGGATTGGAATCCAGAACTCCATGTCCAGTCTGCCTGCTATATGCCTCTCACCTTTTCATGGCTGCGAGACTGCATAAATGAACAGATGTGTGCCCGCGGGCTTAAAACCAAACTGTTTTCCACACAATGCTAGACCAACCCCTTTCATAAAGAATGAATCATCTCCATAAGCTGCATCCTTGGAGGTGTTCATGGCAGTGTTATTTATTACAGCCACAAACCAGGAAACAACCTAAGTATCCTCCTGCAGGCTTAGTAAATTAGGAGAGAGCAAAATATGGGAGATAACAGTCATTAAAAGGATAATAGTGAAGCTATATAGAAACACTAGAATTGCTCATAGCTATCTGTGGCTGAATAAAAATAGCATAAAATAATTTCCTAAATACTGCAATTTAAGAATAAAGATACAAAATTGTGTGTGCACTAGGATTTCCCACAATGTACTTGAACAAATTCTAAAGGAGAGCATGAAAAATGGAAGTAGTTATCTCTCCAAGAGACAAACTTCGAGGTCACTGCTAACTCTCCTCGTGAATCCATGCATTCTCCCCACCAGCTGCATGTGTGGTCAGGGGCTGGCATGGCCTCAGGGGCCCTTCAATTTGGTGGGGAGCTGGCCCTGAATGTAAAAGTGCTGAAAGCCATCTTGCACCTCTGCAGCCTAGAGCTGGGAGGCCCTTGTCATCCAGGAGCAGATGAGCCCGCTGGGCTGAACTCCTCACTGCTCCTGGACCCCTCCATTCAGGACCTGCACTGCACTTGGATCTGACCCTTGGAGGAGAAGTGCTCTCGGGAAAGAGCCTTGTGTGCGTGTGGCCTTGGCACTGCTATGTGCCACTGGCCTCTCAGTCTGCAGCTGCATTAAAGCTGGGAGCCCCCCACAAATCTAAGTTGGGGTGGCCAACTGCTATCATCTATAAAAAGGGCTAATGACAGCGCCCACCTCAGGTCCCAGCTTAATCCTGCTGTGAGAATCAAGGAGCCAGGACACTTAAAGCTGTTCATAAATGGTAACTGCTGCTCCTCTTCACTGCTGTCATTATTAGCATCCTTATGGCCAACCCCTCAAACAGAGAACCCAGCGCAGGCATTAGTAAATGGATACTGAGGAATGAGGATGGCTTCTCTGGAGGTAGACAAGAGCAGCTGCAGCCTCTTTGTAGGGTGAATGGCTCGGGTCTGACCCAATAACTTGGGCAGAGCTCTGGTGTGGCTCAGCCTCGCCCTGAGGACCCCCATCCACTCCCAACCTGCAGCCTTTCCCAGAGGGAATCCTTGCAGCTGGAACATCCCAGGAACTGTCACAGAGGTGGGTAGGAATTCCCCCCACTCTTCCATCAATTCCATTTACACCTCCAGCTTAATGAGCCCAAACTGCTGGGGGCGTCTGGGTCACACCTTTTCACTTGATTAGAGCAAAACACAAATCTGGCTGGCAGCAGTCTCCTCACAAAGGGAGCTTCTGCAAACTGTGAACACATTACCTTCCTGCTGCAGCTCTCACACTGCTTTGGAGATGGGATTTGATGGCGCTGAGTCAGCTCTGGAAGCATTTAGGATTTTCTAGTCAGCTGCAGCCTGGGGTAGAGGTTACAGACCCCGGTGTTAGAGTCAGGCAACATCTGCGTCCTGACCCTGCCTGTGGCTGCCAGTCTCCAAGATGGCCTCAGTGGACCCCACCTTCTGGTATCTGTGTCCACATATAGTCCCATTGTAACTGATTAAGACTGACTGTGTCAACCACAGGATTTTGAGGAATGCTGAGTAGCTTCTGGGTAAGGTTAAAACAGGCATTAAGCTTCCCCCTGGCTTTATTTAGGACCACATGCTTTGGGGTGGGGTCGAGACCAGCTGCCATGTTGTGAGGATATTCAAGCAGCACAGTGGGGAGCCCACATTGGGAGGAACAAGGTCTCCTGCCTACCTTGGAAGCAGCTCCTCCAGCTGCAGTTGAGCCTTCAGATGAGACCACAGCTCCTGCTGATATTCCAGCTGCAACCTCTCGAGAGGCCCTGAGCTAGAACCACCCAGCTGAGGTTGTACCCAAATTCCTGACCCACAGAAACTGTGAGGTAATAAATATTTGTTATTTTAAATATTTCTTAATTTAATGTTTTAAAAATATTTAAGCCACAAAGTTTGGGGAATAATTTAAACATAGCAATATAGAACTAATACACTGCTTCTGTAAGTTATAGCCGTGTGATTTGGGGCAGATTAATCTCTCTGAGTCTCAGTTTCTCATCTGAAGAATGCCTACCTTTGGTGGATGTTATAAAAATAAAATAAGATATTTCATGTGAAGCTCTTAGCATAGTGCCTAGAATCTAGCAAATGCTGAACAAATATTCACTATTACAATAAAACTTCTATATAAATATCTATATCATAAGCTAGGAAAGGGTCAGGAGGACCTAGGTTCAGACAGGTGGGTTTAAGGAAAATTTGTGGACCAAAGAACATTTGAATTGGTCTTTAAAGGATAAGCAGGACTTGCACATGGGGAGAGGGGAAAGAGAGGGCAGGCAGGGCCCACTGTGGACAGTTCATGCGCAGTGGAAACTTGGGGCTTGAAGAGGTGCTTATGGGAGATAGGACTGTGAAGGCTGGTTGGGGTCAGATTAGAGTGCTGGATTTAAGGAGCCTAGAATTTATTTTGCAGGAAGTGGGAAGCCCATGGAAGATTCTGAGTCAGCCATGGGAAGCTGGAGGAACCCCAAGGTGTGGCACTTCATGGCAAGGCCACACCTTGTTCTCGTGGTCTGCCCAGCTTGAACTTGGTCATCTGTGAGGTCAAAACCAGCTGCATAATAACACTAAGACATCATTTGCATTTTTCACAAGTTGACCTTTGTACTGATGGTATAGATGCAAAGTTGACAAAACTGCAGTTGTCTGAGCTCATTCTAGGCCTCAGGCCCAAGGTGAGCTCATGGTTACTGTGTCTTTCATACTCTCACATGCAAAGACACGATGCTTCCCCTGAGACTGTCCTTGATGAGGCAGCAAAGTGATGATGTACATTAAATCTCAACCCTGGGTAATCACCTTTTAAAATATCTTCTGTGACAAAATGGGAAGTCCACATAAACTTGCTCTGGTGGTTAATTTTATGTGTCAGCCTGACAGGGACCAGGGATGCTCAGATGGCTGGTAAACTTTAATTTTGGGGTCTCTGTGAGGGTGTTTCCGGGAGAGAGTGACATTTGAATCAGTAGACTGGGTAAGGAAGATATGCCCTCCCCAGTTTGGGTGGGCCTCATCCCTTCCACTGAGGGCTTGAATTGAACAAAAAGGCAGAAGGGCGAATTTGCTCTCTGAGCTGGGCTGTCCATCATCTCCTGCCTTCTTCACTCCAGCAATCAGACTTGGACTGAGTTGTTGGGCCTTCAGACTTGGACTGAATTACACCACTGGTTTCCCTGGTTCTCTAGGTTGCAGATGGCAGATTGTGAGACTTCTCAGCTTCCATACAGGTGTTTCTGGCATGCGTACATGTATGGGCACACACATGTCACATGTGGGGGGGTGCACTTATGTGTACCAGCACACACTTAACAGGGACATCTGTGAGCCTCTCCCCATTTTCTTTCACCTGCCTCTTCCTTTTCTGCCCAAGGCCCACGTCAAGGAGACAGGATTACAGAACCTGATCAGAGCATCTGTCCACATGGACTTGGTGAAAGTCCTGTGTCAGACCCATACTTTCCAGGCTTGGCCCTGTTGGCACCTTGCAAAGGGCTTGAGCACCACTGGATGCTCATGCCTTTACCTAGAGCCACACAAACCGTGGGGACCAGGCGCTGTGGCTGACCTCCCTCCCAGAGATGTGATAAAAAAGGCTGAACATTCAGGACCAACACCACAGATATAGGCACCTAGGGAAAGGCCCAGTGGGATGAAGCAGCCCCCTGCACAGGCAAGCCACAGCCCCAGTCCCCCGCTGGCAACACCTCCCTCCATGGAGTCTGGAGAGGTGAAACTGTGCCAGTGTCTCTAGATTGCCCAGTGTGGCTCCTTGCACACAGCACAGCAGCCAGCTTTAGAAGCACCTCAAGAGTGGTCGGTGTGGCTCACTTGGTTGGAGTGTCATCCCATAAAACAAAAGGTTACAGGTTCTATTCCCAGTCAGGGCACATGCCTAGGTTGCAGTTTCGGTCCCTGGTTGGGAAATGTACAAGGGGGTATGTACAACAGGAAACCAATTGATGTTTCTTTCTCACGTTAATGTTTCTCCCCACCCCCTTCCTTTTCCCTCTCTCTAAAATCAATAAGCATGTCCTCTAGTCAAGATTAAAAAAAAAAAAAGGTCCCAACCCATATCAGCCATGCTGGTTGGAATGTGGCCACTACTTCAGCAACTACTTGTGGTTAGAGATGAGTTTTCTGGCAACTGAAAATTGAACTTGTTTCCAAATCCCTCTTCCTCCCACTGTCCTCTTTCTCCTCCTCAGGCCCTATATCCTTCCTCCACTGTCACCCCCGAGCACCCACCCATCCCCACCCCATCTCATATGCCTCTTATGCACAGTGCCATGTGTACCCCTGAGGCAGACACAGTGTCTCCTTCAAGGGCCCCGGGCTGAGGCCCTGTCTTCCTCATGGTGCTGGGGTCCCTAAGCATGTTTTCCTTCAAGAGAGGGGACAGTTGGTGCTGCAGAGGAGGAAACCTGAGGTCCCAGAGGAACCCAGAAGTTGTTCTTGAGAAAGGAAACCTTGGAAAGTTGCAGGGCTCTTTCTGAGCCAAGGAAAACCTGGACTTTAATGGGGAAACATGGAACCAGTGACAGGGAAGTTTCTGTGAATCAGTGTGTGCAAACCAGATGGCCTCTGAGCCCCAGAGATGAGGAGAATGTGTCCTCACTTGGCACTTTCAAATTTACAAATCTCATTCCCAGATGCTGAGCCACTTGAACTGATCTTCACAGCATTCAGAATTATTGCCATCTCCACAAAAGTCCTGAGAAGGGGGTGCAAGTTGGGGGCATGGGGTCTCTCTGGGCATAGCATCTGATCCATTGAGCTTCAGTCTAGCTGAGTTTGGAGTGTCTGAGAAGTAAGGTGCTCATTCATTCATCCTCCCCATCAACTAATATGTAGGGGGCAGGATGAGGATGAAAATGTGTTGGCAGCTGGGTGTGCTCTCAATTCTTGACTTTGTTTTTTTTTTAAATATATTTATTGATTATGCTATTACAGTTGTCCCATTTCCCCCCCTTCACTCCACTCCATCCTGTCCACCCCCTCCCTCCCACATTCCCCCCCTATAGTTCATGTCCATGGGTCATACTTATAAGTTCTTTGGCTTCTACATTTCCTACACTATTCTTACCCTCCCCCTGTCTATTTTCTACCTACCATTTATGCTACTTATTCTCTGTACCTTTCCCCCCTCTCTCCCCCTCCCACTCCCCTGTTGATAACCCTTCATGTGATCTCTATTTCTGTGGTTCTGTTCCTATTCTAGTTGTTTGCTTAGTTTGCTTTTGTTTTTGTTTCAGGTGTGGTTGTTAATAAGTGTGAGTTTGCTGTCATTTTTACTGTTCATATTTTTTATCTTCTTTTTCTTAGATAAGTCCCTTTAACATTTCATATAACAAGGGCTTGGTGATGATGAACTCCTTTAACTTGACCTTATCTGAGAAGCACTTTGTCTGCCCTTCCATTCTAAATGATAGGTTTGCTGGATAGAGTAATCCTGGATGTAAGGTCCTTGCCTTTCATGACTTTGAATACTTCCTTCCAGCCCCTTCTTGCCTGTAAGGTCTCTTTAGAGAAATCAGCTGACAGTCTTATGGGAACTCCTTTGTAGGTAACTGTGTCCTTTTCTCTTGCTGCTTCTAAGATTCTCTCCTTCTCTTTAATCTTGGGGAATGTAATTATGATGTGCCTTGGTGTGTTCCTCCTTGGGTCCAGCTTCTTTGGGACTCTCTGAGCTTCCTGGACTTCCCGGAAGTCTATTTCCTTTGCCAGACTGGGGAAGTTCTCCTTCATTATTTGTTCAAATAAGTTTTCAATTTTCTGTTCTTCCTCTTCTCCTTCTGGCACCCCTGTGATCCGGATGTTGGAACATTGAAAGATGTCCTGGAGGTTCCTAAGCCTCTCCTCATTTTTCTGAATTCTTGTTTCTTCATTCTTTTCAGGTTGGATGTTTCTTTCTTCCTTCTGGTCCACACTGTTGATTTGAGTCCCAGTTTCCCTCCCATCACTATTGGTTCCCTGTACATTTTCCTTTGTTTCTCTTAGCATAGCCTTCATTTTTTCATCTAATTTGCAACCACATTCAACCAATTCTGTGAGCATCCTAATTACCAGTGTTTTGAACTATGCATCTGATAGGTTGGCTATCTGTTCGCTGTTTAGTTGAATTATTTCTGGAGCTTTGATCTGTTCTTTCATTTGGGCCATTTTTTTTTTCTTGGCACTCCTGTTACATAAAGGGGCGGAGCCTTAGGTGTTCACTGGGGTGGGGTAATGCTGGTTGCTGCGCTGCGATGCTGTACGCCCCCACAGATGTTTTCAATCAGAGGTTTGATGCTTTATTTTCCCCCCACCCCCACGCTGGAGCCCTGGGTTATGCTGTCTGCTTAGCTCCCCCGCGGTTCCTCCCGGTTTATCTATGAGCAATAGTGGGGCCACAGGGTCTGCTAGCTGCAGCGTGGCCTGCCCCATTCCACAATCCACCACCTTGCGGGGTCCGCCAGCCCCTGCCTTGCTAAGAGTCCTCTCCGCCCTGGCTGCCTGTCTCCACCCCTCCTACTGGTCTGGATGAATGTTTCTTCTTTATCTCCTTGGTTGTCAGACTTCCATACAGTTCGATTTTCTGTCAGTTCTGGTTGTTTTTTGTTTTTAAATTGTTGTCCTTCTTTTGGTTGTGCGAGGAGGCACAGTGTATCTACCTATGCCTCCATCTTGGCTGAAAGCTCCTCAATTCTTGACTTTGAGCAGGAAAGATTTCACAACATGAGTCTGGGGGATTTTGAGAGTATGTTGATTAAAGCTGGGGACAGTGAAACAAGGAAGGGTTTATGAGAGAAGAGGCAAGATCATATCAACAGGAGTGAGCCTAGGCAGAGCTGCCTTGGCCCTTTGGAAAGAAAGGCACAGAGGCAGAAGAATGAGGCAGCTGGGCTGTGTGGACTCAGGAAACAAGTTATTGAGGCAAAAAAGGGCCCTTGGAGAAAGAAAGCAAAGATATGTGCCTTAGGAAAGAAGGGGGGAAGGCGCAGGTGTGCTCCAGAGGGAGAGAGAGTATGCACACTGGGTCCTTTGCCTTAAGGGCTTCCATGTTTTCTAAAGGCAGGAATTTTAGGAGAAGTCTCAGGGGAGGATCTCAATAGAATATTCATCAGCTTTCCATGTGTGTCCTTTCAGGTTCATGATCTCTACTCATTGGTTGGTGCTAGGGTAGGGGGCCATTGGTCATTGCATCTGGTCCTGATGTCAGCCATGGTGTTGGTTCATCTGGTTTTGCTACTTTTCTGAGCCTGGTGCTGAACACAGCTGAGGCCCAGATGTTATCTCTAGTCTGACCAAAACTCTGTCTCTGTGGTCAACAGACTTGAGGCCTTGTTCCTAAGATGATTTGATGCTGATCAGAACCTCACTGCCCTGAGGGCTTAATGCTTAAGGGAGGGAGTGATTGCATTGAGAGAGGAGGAAGCAGGTGAGTCAATGTGCTAGATGGGGCCAGTTCGAGTCAGCCGTCTGTCTCAGTTTCCCCATTCCATTTGCCAAGGAATTTTCCTCACTTCTTACTTTCCTGCCTCAGATAGAAATGGAATAACCTGGGGTGTAGAATAGGAAAGAGGCCCAAAGGTAGGTCAGGCCCTGGGAAACCATCTCATTTGCAGAATGCTTTCAGGATGCCTGGGCCCAAAGGTTGAGGGGTGCCCACCCACCAGAGGTGGGTCAGAGAGGCCTGGGCCCCTTGGCCATGGGCTTGGACAAAGCGAATGAACTACAGAGGGAGGGAGAGGTGCATTAAAAGCAGTGAGGTGAAACCCTGAACATAAAATGGGACAACTGTTATTAAAAAATAAGAATGATCCTAAGAAGGAGTGGGAAGGCCCTAGGAAACTGGGACCAGGGCTGCAGGAAGAGGCCAGTGCCTCTGCTGCCTCAGAATGGGGTGGGAAACAGGATGGGGGTGGGGTGCTCCCCTCTTTTTGGCATGTTTCTCCCTTACATCCAAGGCTCCTGGAGTCCCTGAAAATGGAGGTGTATGCAGAGCAAGCTGCCAGCTGGATTTGCACATGTCAATGTGGGCTCCCACCCTGAGCCAAGGTCCAAGGGAGAGGTTGTGCATATACCCTTCCTCTTCTTCCTTCTCTCTCATTGTGAACACTCAGATGTCCCCTGAAGGTCTCTGCACAGCAGAAGGAAGTGAACCAGGAGTCTGGGGAAGTAAGGTGGAGTGTGTGGGCCCCGTGGGCAGGCAGGGCTAGTTGGCTTTATCCTTAGTTTTCCTGGCAGGTGAGCCAGACCACACCACCTGAACACCTAGACACCCGAATAGCCCTTTCTCCTGCCATCAAACATGAGCTGAGAGCTCCAGGATGGGACCAGCAGCTCAGGGATGTGTCTGTGAGGCCATAGTGCTCTGGGTCCAGGAATTTCTGCCCCCAGGGCAGAGCCATGGGGCTAAGTGGCTGGAGAGGATGCCTGGGCACTAGGTTTAACAGCAACACCCCAGAGCATGCTTACTGTCGGAAAAATGAGAAGCTTGGGAAGCTTCCAGACAGTTCCATGGCCCAGCTCTGCCACAGTATGGACCCAGCAGGAGGTCCTGGATGGGGTCCTGCTTGGCTTAGGTCCACATTCCAGGCTCAGCGTGGGTGAGGGGTAGAAGGTGAGCGGAGCACAGTATTGGTCCACAGAGGCCTGCCTGGCCCCCTCAGCAATTCCAGCCACCCACTGCAAAGGCTCTGGCTCTGAGGCAGCCTGTTCACAGAGCTCCTGGCCCAGCCTCCATTCAACACGCTTGCTGGGGCCTGCCCTCACACTCCCGTCCTGGGGCCTGGACTCAGACTCCACCCTGGCCTCCTCTGCTGTTCTGTCAGAATGATTTTTGAATCCAGGTCACTTTGGGCCAATGCCCCATTTCCAGACCCAACATGGAATCCTTGGAAGAAGCTGGCTATGTTCCATCTAGGCTTCTCCCTAGGCAGCCCTGGGTGGGGGGTCAAGGTGGCCCTACGCCCAGTCCCAGCACCTGCCTGCTGCTAGCCCTGCAGCATGTGTGGGCTGTTCCAGTGGTAGGAAGCAGCTGGCAGAGGCCAGTGGGTGGAGGGACTGCCATGCACTGGGCCTGGGACTTACTCAGTCTGCTTATTGCAGCCTCCCCCTTCCCCCCAGGCTCTCTAAGAAGCTATTCCAGGAACACTTCTCTATCCTTGTGCTTTTCATTTACATGCTCCCAGAGCACATTTGCATCCCTGGTAGGGCATCTGGGTTTAATCAGAATGACAGCTGAGCAGTCACAGCCCTTTACCTTGGGCCATTCTGGAGTGGGCACCATGCCAGCCAGTGTGTAGCACAGCCTCCTGTCATTGTATCCCTCCAGCCACCCCTCTGGGCCCCTCTGAGCCTCAGTCTCTCTTCCTGGAGTGCAGGAGGTGGGATCAGAAGGTCCCAAGCCCTCCCAGGACCCTTCCTGTACAGGACCTTGTCGTCTCCCTCCAGACAGAAGCTTCTACCCCTGGGTCACCTGAAGTTGGGAGAGCGCACAGGAGCCAGCCAGCCCCTAGGCACCCTTTGTTGTCACAGATGCAGGGTCAGGTTGATTGGCCCAAGAGAACGTCATCTGGGGAGATGGGGTGGGGATGTACGTGGAGGCTGTGTGCAGAGACTGCTAGGCCACTGACTGTCCAGGGCAATATGGGAAGGGTGCTTGGGAAACTGGAGAAGACACAGGCAGGATAAGGTAACAGCGATGATGAGAGTGACAGTGATGACAAGAGTGACAACAGTGATGAGGGTAGTTCACCAAGCTCCAATTCCAAGTGCATGGGCCAAGTGATTCCACAAACCCATCCATGCAAACTTCTCAAACCCACAGAAGGGGCTTCTACAGTGGAGGGAAGTGCAGTGTAGTGAGCAACTGCCAGGGTTCAGTGCCTGGCAGACATTCCTCATAAAGGTGACACGTGAGTACCATTGCATTAAAATCCAGTCCAGTTCCATGAGCAAAGGCAGAGGACAGACACGTCCCTGGCAGAGGGTAGGAGGGAAGGTGGAAAGGGAAGGAAACCCACTAGCTTGACCAGGAGTGGCTGCATGAAGGACTGGATGGCCTCAGGCATCAAAAGATATGGAAGCATTCCCTGGACCAGGGAGGGGCAGCAGAGGAGAGATGTGGGTTTTGGGTCCTGGTTCTATCACCCACCACTCACACCTCACTGAGCCTCAGTCTGCTGGTATGTAAAATGGGTCCAATGAGGCACCAATTGCACAGTGGTGGGAAGACTGGATGAGAACTTCTAAGGGAGGGAGGCTGGATAGACATTGTTTCTGTATTTCTTTTATCTCTCTGTCAAGCAGAGGCCAGCTGGAAAGGAGAAGTTCAGGAAGGAGCCAGCAGGGGCACAGTGCCCACCTGCTGTCCTGTCTCCCAGAGCAGATGACACAGGTGTTCTGCTCCTGTCCCAGTTGATCCTCTGGATAGGAAAGCAACAGGGTAGGTGGCAGGGTAGGGAGGCTATTCCCTCCCTGCTTTAGCAACAAGGTTCATGAGGAGATCCTGCCCCCAAAATACTAGACAAACTTCCCATTGAATGAGCCTTTCCTGGGCCAGCCTTTTACCCTTGCTGAGAATGCAGCCCCATTTTACAGATGGGGACACAAGCTCAGAGAGGTCTAGCAGCTTTCTCAGGGCCACAGAGCAAGCCCACAGTAGAGCAGGATCCAAGCTCAGACACCCCAGGGAAGGTCTGGCCTTTGCTCCTGGTGTGTTCAGAACATGAAGCAGGTGCCTAATGTACCCTACAAATATTTGCAGATAGTGGCAATAAGGCAGATAGGGTGTGCCCATGTCCATGTGCAGAGGAAAGAGGACCTCCAAAGGCACTGGGTCAGGCCTGAGCTGCAAACCCTGTTCAGCCTGGCTGTTTATTTGATCAGCACAATGATTACATCTTAAAAGTGTGATTTTCTTTGGGTGTGATGTGACCTCCTATTCCTCCAACCCCACTCACCTCCTGGTCTGCACCTGGCTGTGCCCCTCCTTGACTGTCACTGCACCTGGTTAGTGGCTGGGGACAGTGGCCAGGTATGAGGGATGGGCAGCCTCCTGTCATCTGCCCCTCCCTGACTCAGCCAATTTCATACACCAGCATCTTGAGACACAGTGACATAGTCCTCCTGCCTTCAGTAGGAAGAGACCTTAACCAGCCTTTACACATGCAGGTATACAAGTGCCACAAGGGCAAGAGGTATGAGGCAACTCTGTTGAGTTGGGAGCTGTGGCTGTGAGCATGAGGGACATTCCAAAGAACTTCAGACTAGCAGGAAGTCCTCCAAACTCCCACTCAGGGGACCAGCTCCTATCTTCTGTCCAGCTAGGCTCCAAGACATTAGGGGGTAACCAGCTAGCTCCAAATGACTAGCTGGAGACCTGGATTCTATGTTGGCTCTATAGCTTGCTCTTGGGCCTCATTTTCCTCTGTGTTACAATATGGAGTTGGATGAAATCCATGGTTTACATTTTTAGCACATCTATCTCTATGAACCATCTTCCCTCCAAAAATTTTTTTTTACATGGAAGCTTAATATTCACTTATTCCAGATAATATTGTCCAGAAATATGTAAATGGGATAGTTGGAATTCCAGGGACCTGGGGTGAGGCTAGTGGTTTTGCTTGTCCACCCTCAACACAGCCTCTGAGGGGCTCACACAACCCCCATTCTCTAGGGAACCCAGTTTGGGAATGCTTGCACTGGGTTATGTATCAGAACCCTCCCAGTTTGACCTGGGAGTGTGTGGTGGTCCAAGCTCCCCACAGAGGCTGGGGACTGATCAGGAGCAAGCCCTGTGTGCTTGGCAAGGCTCATGAGGTCCAAGCTTGGTTTATGTTCTGCTGTCAAAATCTTGAAATGCTTCATACTTTTTAAACAAGTGGCCCAAATGTTCATTTTTAATGGGCCCTGCAGATGATGTAGCTTGTCCTGCCTCTAAGCCTCAGTTTCCTCATCTGCAGGAGGGGTAGGGTCGATAACGACGACAGCCTCTATGGGGATGTGCTGAGTGACATATGCTGGGCACTGAGAAAGGGGCATGGTACAGGAGTGTGGCCACGTAGCCCTTCTCCAGCATGCTGCCCATGTGGGACCCTGGGGCATGGAAGCCATGCACGTGCACAGGCGCCCTACTGACCTGGCTACAGAATCACTTCTTCCTCTGGCAGGTGGGTTGGCGATGTGTCAGCAGGCTAGGCAGAGTGGGGCCCCTTCCCTACACTCCTAAAGTGCAGACTTTTCAGACCCTGTGCCAAGAATACCTAGAGTCCAAGCAGAAGACCGGCCCCCATGCTTTCCTTGACAACCCGCTTGGCAGACCCTACTGGCCCTCACCCAGATGCCTAGCAATTTCACTTCTCAGTCCTTGGTGGGTGTGGATTGTCGCTAGGTTGAACATCCCTGCGCCCACTCACTGCATGTATCAGTTCAGGCTCAGCTGGGCTGGGTCAGCCTCCAGTGGCCCACCGATCAAGATGGGGCTGGCGATCAGCACGTGGGGTCCGCTGGGACTGTCCCTCTGCTCTCATAGGTTTGGGCTGTTACAGGAGCAGATGATCCCTCCCCAGGGCTGATGGCAACCCAAGAGACATGCTGGAGGAGGACCGGCTAGGGGCTCCAAACAAGGCCTGGGGTCTGGGACACCCTCCTCAGGCCACCAGACAGAGTGAGCGTGTGATTAGCACACTGTATATGCCTTCAAGCTTAAGGAACCTTCTAGAAGCAGTGACCTGGCCTGAGGCTGAGCCCTCTCATGGTAATCCTCAGAACTCTTCAGGATAATTCCCATAAATTCCTGTAGCTTCCTGGTCTCCCTAGGCCCTGGGAGAAGGGCCATGTAGGCCAGACGGAAAACTCCTCTGTGGGATGTGAGGCCCAGTCCTAGTCAGCAGATTGTGGACAAGCACTCCTCTCTCTGGGTCTCCAGGGGCCTTTCCAGCTCAGATGACCATGGAGCAATGGCAGGGGACTGGCTCCCTGTAGACTGGCTGCCTAGGGGACATTGGTGGAGCCTCTTTGGTCCAGACTATGCCTTTGATGTTCCTGCAGCCTACTGTCTAACCAGAGGTCAACTTGCCCAGGCCCTGGAACCTTGACCCTGCTGATGGTTGGAGCTGAGCCCTGGGCCCCAGAGACCAGTGGATTCTTGGGTCTGGCCTGTAGGCAAAGGGAGCCATTAAAAGGGGTTTGAGTGGGTGTCTTAGGAATAACAGTGGTAACAGCGGATGCTCACGCTCGAAGGTTTGTAAAGCTTAGAGGGTCAGGTGTAATTGACACAAAGAAGATACTTGCTTAATAAACATTTTCTCCTTGAATCACCACATTCAAAGGGAATTCACTCATGGAGGAAAGAAAGGATAAGATTCCCATAGCTGTGAACTGATGCTTGTGCAGGGCAGGGGAGGAACAGGAGCTAGCAGGGGAAGCATTTCAGATGGACCAGCTGTGTTAGGGACCTCCATTCCCAGCTAGCAGATGAAGAGACTGAGGTTCAGAGATAAACACAGGCAGCAAGTGGGTAGTAGGTCTTGGATTCCAATGGTCACCTTCCCAGGGCCCAATTAGGGGCCTGGTAGGACCAACTGGACTCCTTGGTGGCCAAGAGGTCTTGTTTTCCCACAGAGCAACTAAGACCCCAGCCATTCCCCACCCCCAACCCCTATAGGGAGCAGCGATGACTGAGGCAGGAAGGGCCCATCTGTGGTGGCTCATGGGGCTCTGGGCTTGGCGGTGGGGTGGAGTCAGGGATGTGGCTCCTATAGTGAAGAAGCAAGACTCAGAACTGCTGGGGCTTAGAGGGAGCTGGGGGTCAGCAGAATGGCCTGAGTCTCCTGGGAGCCTCTGTGCCCCTCCTCTACCCCCCGGGTCCTTGCTGAGCTGACCACTAGGGCATCCCAGGTCAGAGTCAGGGCCTTTGGGTGGTCTCCCTTCCCAGCAGGCCCCAGGTGCTCCTGGTGACACATGGCCCCAGACTGTGGCCAGCTATACTGCTATCCCATGATCTAGGGTAGGTAGGCCATGGTGGGTCACGAACTCAGTTTGATTGCAGGCCAGCCCACGTTTCCGAGGGCCCACTGGGTGTCTAACAGGGCTGACTGTGCTGCTGGGAAACTCCCGTGAGCCGGGCCCTCCCCGTGACCCATCTCCCTTCCTCTTTCCTCTGGCCTGGCCTAGCTGGATCACACCTGGGGACCATGGCCTGCTGCCTGTGCCTTCCCTTTTCTTAGCCTCTACCCACTCAGGTCTCCCTCTGGGGGCTCTGTGGACACCCCAGCACTCCAAGGACTCAAAAGCCACCAGCCTCTTCCCACAAGGAGGGGATGTGGGGTGAAGTTCTCTTGAAACCTCTGCACCCTTCCATGTAGAGAAGGGAGGCTGAGGCCCAGAACATGGGGAACACCTGTCTCCAGACATGCAGCCAGCCAGGAGCCCCACAGTGAGACATCTTCAGACAGTGTTGGGCCAAAGGTGGCTCTAATGCTCGCTGGGTAAGGCCACGTGCACCTGCTGCTCAGAGAAGAGAATGACACCTGGGTCTAGGAGCTGGAACAGGGGCTGGGCCACCACACACCCTCTAGCCTCCTAACCCTGTTTTCTACCTTCCCTTACTTGGCTGGGCTTCCTTCCTGCAACCAGAGAGCCACCATCATCTCCAGCCCTTGGGCTAGTGGTCCCAGCCTAGTGGGGCTGGTCCAGAGGACCAGGGCTCCACCTGGGGACCCATCTGGCATGGGGAGCTGACCCTTTAGGGCCAGGTGTCCTGGCTCTGTTCTTGAGTCAATGCACAGCTGCCAGGGATACACTTATACTGAAGATGATGACAGACTCAGAGTCCCCATATCCTCCAGGACCAACCTTGAGACCTGACCACCACCCACAGCCCTCCCTGGAAACACTTGATGTCCACCCCTTTGAAGCTAAAACTCAGAACTGACTGCTGCCCTACAGGTAGCTTCAGATGACCTCAGAGTAAAGAGTGACACCTGCCCTTTATTTGACATCTTCCCTGGAAGACATCTGCAACCCAGCATTTTCAGCCTCTCTCAAGGGCCTTGGTGTGCCTCCCTAGGAGTGTGCTCAAGGACCCTTCCTCTGTTTAGCTCCCACTAAGCTCATTCCTCCCCTAGGCTCTATAGACTAGATCTGGCCGAAACCCACCCAGGTTGCTCTATCACCATGTCGCTAATGACCACACATAGGGGACACATTTGTCGTTCTTGTTCTACCACCTGTGTCCATGGCACTCCCTGCCATGCCCACCTGTGGGGCGGTCCACGTGCTGGACTCCAGGACCTCCTCCTGAGTCCCTTTCACAGGCCTCTCTCCCCACAGCCTTCCCACCCATTAATTATAGTTGCCCAGGCTCCATGCCCTGCTCCTTGGTGGAAGAGGTGGGAGGAAGGGTTGTAAGGGGGCACACAAGGAAACAAGAAAATGAACATGTTCAGTCCCCTGGTTGTGGTGATGGTTTTGTGACTGAATGCATAAAGGAAAACTTAAATGGTACATTTTAAACATGTACAGTAGATCATATGTCAATAATGCCTCAAAACCACTGTTTAAAGAAGAACCACTGGAGAACAAACTTGAAGAATATGCTAGAATGCCATGAGAAGGAATGCAAGGGAGAAGATACACAGGGCAGCACACAGGACCTGCACAGGAGGCTGACCTTCCTGTGGAGAGCCAAGAACAAGTGAAACGGAAGCAACAATCCAATGTGACAGAAGGAAACTTTCGCCATCTAAAGAAGGCACAGCTTACCTTGCATCTGTGAAATTAATGAAAGAAAGGGAAAAAAACCCCTGGACTTCCAGCCAAAATGGAGGTGTAGGTAGACACACTGCACCTCCTCTCACAACTAAAAGGACAACAACAAATTTAAAAACAAAAACCAACCAGAACTGCCAGAAAATCGAACTGTATAGAAGTCTGACAACCAAGGAGTTAAAGCAACATTCATCCAGACCAGTAGGAGGAGCAGAGACAGACAGCCAGGGCAGAGAGGGCTGGAGGTAAGGCTGTGGCTGGTGGACCAGGTGTCCCACATTTGCGTGCAGATAAACCAGGAGGAACAACTGGGGAGCTAGACGGACCAAGCAACCCAGGGTTCCAGAGAAGGGAAAGCCTCCAAACATCTGATTGTGAAAACCTGTGGGGGTTGCACTGGCAGGAGAAACTCCCAGCCTCACAAGAGAGTTCACTGGAGAGACCCACAGGGTCCTAGAACATACCCAAAGTTACCCACCTGGGAATCAGCACCAGAAGAGCCCAATTTGCTTGTGGGTAGTGAGAGAAGTGACTGAAAGCCAGCCGAGAGCTGAGCAAGTGGCATTGTTCCCTCTCTAACTTCTTCCCCACTTACAGCACCACAATGCAGTGAAGTGGGTTTCCCTGCCTTGGTAAATACCTAAGGCTCCACCCCTTACATCCTAACAGGCCTGCTGAGACAAAAAAAATATGGCCCAAATGATAGAACAGATCAAAGCTCCAAAAACAGAACTAAGCAATGAAGAGATAGCTAACCTATCAGATGCACAGTTCAAAACACTGGTAATCAGGATGCTCACAGAAAGGGTTGAGTATGGTCACAAAATAGAAGAAAAAGTGAAGGCTATGTAAAGTGAAATAAAGGAAAATGTGCAGGGAACCAAGAGTGATGGGAAGGAAACTGGAACTCAAATCAACGGTGTGGACCAGAAGGAAGAAATAAACATTCAACCAGAACAGAATGAAGAAACAAGAATTCAAAAAAACAAGGAGAGGCTTAGGAACCTCCGGGACAACTCTAAATATTCCAACATCTGAATCATAGGGGTGCCAGAAGGAGAAGAGAAAAAAACAAGAAATTGAAAACTTATTTGAAAAAAACAATGAAGGAGAACTTCCCTAATCTGGCAAAGGAGAAAAAAACAAGAAATTGAAAACTTATTTGAAAAAAACAATGAAGGAGAACTTCCCTAATCTTCCCTAATCCAGGAAGTCCAGGAAGCTCAGAGTCCCAAAGAAGTTGGACCCTAGGAAGCACACACCAAGGCACATCATAACTACATTACCCAAGAGTAAAGATAAGGAGAGAATCTTAACAGCAGCAAGAGAAAAGGAGACAGTTACCTACAAAGGAGTTCCCATAAGACTGTCAGCTGATTTCTCCAAAGAGACCTTGCAGGCAAGAAGGGGCTGGAAAGAAGTATTCCAAGTCATGAAAGGCAAAGACCTACATCCAAGATTACTGTATCCAGCAAAGCTATCATTTAGAATGGAAGGGCAGATAAAGTGCTTCTCAGATAAGGTCAAGTTAAAGGAGTTCATCATCACCAAGCCCTTGTTATATGAAATGTTAAAGGGACTTATCTAAGAAAAAGAAGACAATCAAAACTATGAACAGTGAAATGACAACAAACTCACAACCATCAACAACAGAACCTAAAAAAACAATCACAACCATCAACAACAGAACCTAAAAAAACAAAAGCAAACTGAGCAAACAACTAGAACAGGAACAGAATCACAGAAATGGAGATCACATGGAGGGTTATGAGCAGGGAGGAGGAAGGGGGAGAATGGGGAAAAAGGTATAGAGAATAAGAAGCATAAATAGTAGGTACGAAATAGACAGGGGGAGGTTAAGAATAGTATGGGAAATGGAGAAGCCAAAGAACTTATATGGATGACCCATGGACATGAATTAAGGTGGGGGGAATGCTGGTGGGAGCGGGGGTACAGGGTGGAAGGGAATAAAGGGGAGAAAAAAATGGGACAACTGTAATAGCATAATCAATAAAAGATATTAAAATTTTTTTAAAAAGAAAAAACCTTAGATGATTCTTAGAGGAAAAAATTATTTTAAATGTTGAGATTAAAAAGATAATTCTATTAACTTTCCAACCAAAGACATTTAAAATATTACACTAAATCCGTCACTGCCTTAAAGTAATAAATTTTGAAAATATCAGAGCAATACAATCAGAGTTCTGAGAGAAAATAATTCTGATACAAGATTTTACATAAAACCAGGATGTTATCCTGTGTGGTGTTAGCATGAAGACACTCTCAATTATGCTAAAATGTAGAAATAATGCCACAGGTGAACCACAATCTAACAACCAAATTAATTGGGGGAGGGGACCTATAAGAATAACGAAGTGGTAGTATTGAAGACCATCTGAGAGCAAAAACTTTAAAAATAGAAGGAAATCCAAATAGTCATTATAGTGTGGATAAAAAACAGGATACAAGTGCCAAAAATAATTTTTAAAGAAAATTGAATATATTAAAACAAATAACATCAACTGAACCTTCCTTTTCCTAACATGCCCATCACACTAGGGAAAGGCAGAACCGGGCGGGATGCGGGCAGGAGTCCGCGTGGGTGAATTTCCTCAGAGCATGGCTCGAGCACTCAGAACTGATGCAGCTACTCAGAACAATAGGAAGTCAAGTACGTTTTTAAAAATAAGGTAACTACAGGATAATTTAAAACAAAGAATATCTCCAAAGAAACTAGTGAAAATAAACAAAGTCTAGTCTATCTGCCAGTAGTTAGAAAATGAAGGGAAGAGCAAACATGGGGGCACATGCATGTGTGTGCACGCCCCCCCCAAACAAACAGAGCAACAGCCCTAGGATGACAGGAGTAATAAACATATCCCTGGCTTCTGTGACAATAAATGCAAACACATTTGACTCATTTTTTAAAAAGACAAAGCCTGTCAGATTTGAAAAATGAAAACCTACCTGAAATCTACAAGAAAATATCTAAAAGAAAGCAAATCAGAAAGATTAAAATTAGTAAGTTAGACAAGGCAGGCCAGGAGATTCAAACAGAAAGAAATAAAAGTTTCAGTGTTAAAAGTGGAATTCCACACACAAAGCTTAAAATAACATAAAAGAGATACATTCTTATCGATGAAGGGTACAAATATAGCACTATGATAACCACTTAAAACCATATTTAAAGATGTTCATTGATATTCAAAGAGTATTCATTAATATGTATTAAATGGACAATGAGTTGTATAGACCACATATCCACTGTTTGACAATCCTGAAGGCAGAGTCCCCAAAATAGGCTGTTTTCAATGTTTTCTATTCCTTAAGGAAATTTTTTAAATTAAACTTTTTATTTTGAGATAATTCAAGATGCATATGCAGCTGTAAGAAATAATACAGAGAGGCTCTGTGCTATCTTCATACAGTTTCTCCCAATGGTACCATGTTGCAAAACTATAGTATAATGCCACAATGGGATGCTGACATGGATGCAGTCAAGACATAGAACATTCCCACCCCAGGAGGACTCGTGCTGCCCTTCAGCCTCCCTCGCACTCCCACCTTCTCCTTAACCCCTGGCAACCACTTAGCCTGTTCTCCCTAATTTTGTTATTTCAGGAATGATATACAAACGGAATCATGCAGTATGGACCTTTTGGGACTGGCTCTTTCTCATGCAACCTAATTCTCCCGTGGTCCATCTGAGTTGCTGTGTACATCTATTGTTTGTTCTTTTCATCTCACTGGTTTGGACAGACCACAGTTGGTTTAACCTTTCACCTGTGGAAAGACAAATGTGTTGTTTCCATTTTTGACTATTACAGGTAAAGCTACTATGAAAGCTGCTATGAACATCAGTTTTAGTGTGAACATAAGTTTTCATTTCTCTGGGATTAATCCCCACGGGTGCAACGCTGGGTTATATGGAAGTGGCATGCTTGTTTTATGAGAGACTGCCAAACCGTTTTCCTGAGAGGCTGTACCATTTGACATTCCCAGCGGCATTGTTTGAGAGATCCAAGGTTTTCCCCAATCTCACCAACCAACATTTGGTGTGGTCGTTATTTTTTATTTCAGCCATCCTGAGATATGTATAGTGAAATGTCACTGTGGCTTTAATTTTCACTTCCCTAAGGCTAATGATGTGAGCACATTTTCATGTGCTTATTTGGGCTGTCCTCTTTGTTCTTTTTTCCCTTTTCTGATCAGATGGTTTCCACAGTGGAGTAGGTCTTGGGAGTTTTCTATATATTCTGCATACTTGTGGTTTGCAAGTGTTCAGTCCAGTGTGTAGCTTGTTTTTCCGTCCTCTTAACAGGGCATTTCACAGAGAAAAAGTTTTTAATTTAGATGAGGTTCAATTTATCATTTTTTCCCATTTGTGCATCATACTCCTGGTGTCAGCTCTAAGAATGAAAACTCTCAGGTAGCCCCAAGAGATTTTTTCTCTGTGTTTCTTCTAAAAGTTTTATAGTTTTACATTTTACATTTAAGCCTGTGATTGATTTTGAGATGATTTGTATTCTGGTAACATAAAATTTATCGCTTTAGAGTCCACAATTCAGTGGCATTAAGTACATTCACAGTGTTCTGCAATCTTCAGTACCAACTAATTCCAGTACTTTTTTATTATTTCATTTGTAAACTCTGTACTCATTAAGCAGTCACTCCCCATTCCCTCCTACTCCAGACCCTGGCATTGCTCCTTATTCCTTAGTCAAAAATTAGTTGGGCATATCTGTGTGGGTCTATTTCCGGGTTCTCTGTTCTGTTCTATTGATTTCTGATATATCCCTCCACCAACATCATGCTTTCTAGATGCTGTAGCTGCATATTAGGCTTTAATATCAGGTAGAATGATTCCTTTACTTTCTAGTTTTTTTCAGTGTTGTTTTTAACAATTCTAGCGTTTCTGGAATAATTTTAGAATAAGCTTGTCTATGTCTTCAAAACATCTCCCTGGGTTTTGATAGGAATTGTGCTAAATCAATGTGGGGGGGGGCTAATATCTTTACTACACTGAATCTTCTAATCATGAACATGGTATGTGTTTTCATTTACTTAGGCCTCTGGTTTTTCTTTTTCTTACCTTATTGCACTGGCCAGAACATTCAGGACTCTGTTGAATAAGATTTGTAAGGGCGGAAATCCTTGCCTTGTTCTTGATCCCAGGGGAAGGATTCAGTGTTCACTATTAGGTATGATGTTAGCTGTAGGTTTTTGTAGATGTTCATTGTCACATGAGGTAGTTCTCTTTTATTCCTAATTTGCTGAGAGTTTTACCATGAATGGGTGTTGGATATTGTCAAATGCTTTTTTCTGTACCTATTGATATAATCACATGATTTTTTTTGAGCCTGTCAATTGATGTTTTTGAATGCTGAACCAGCCTTGCATAGGTGGAATGAATTCTACTTGGTTATGATGCTTAGTCATTTTTATGTATTGTTGGATTTGATTTGCTAATATTTTGTTGAGAATTTTTGCAACCAAGTTCATGAGAGATATTTGTTGGAAAATGCTCCCTCTTCTTCTATTTTCTGGAAGAATTTAGGAGGATTTAAATGCTTCATAGAATTTTCCAGTGAAAGCATCTAGGACTTGGAAATTTATTTTTGTCAGGCTTTTAGGGTATGATTAGGTTTTTTAATGGTTGTATAGCTATTCAGATTGTCTATTTCACCTTGGTTGAGTTTTGGTAGTGTATGCTTTTCAAGGAACTGGTTCATTTCTTCCAAGTCGCCTAATGTTTGAGTGTAAAGTTTTTTGTGTGAGTTCTTTTTTTAATCCTCACCAGAGGATATGTTTGTTGATTTTTAGAGATAGAGAGATAGAGATAGAGGTAGATGGATAGAAAGATAGGTAGATAGATAGATAGATAGAAACATTGATTACTTGCCTCCCGCACAAGCCCCAACTGGGGATCGAACACATAGCCTAGGTATGTGCCGTGACCAGGAATCAAACTGGCAACAGTTTGGAATACAGGATGATGCTCCAACCAGCTGAGCCACCTGGCCAGGGCTTGTATTATTTCTTGACTATTTAATGGCTGCAGGGTCTGTGGTGTTATTCTCTAGTACGTTGCTGATATTGGTGATTTCAGTCTTCTTTCATTTTCAGTTTTGTCAGTTTTGCTAGAGTTTTATTAGTTTTACAATAATAAACTTTTATGTGAAAATAACAGTGCTAAACTATATAAGGCAAAATTTGTTTGAAAAAGTGTGAAAAAATTGATGGATAGAATAGCAGTGGTGTGATGTATACTTCTCTCAATTTTTGACTAATCAAATTAGCCAAAAAATAGATATAGAGGAACTGAGAACTATTATTAATTAAGTTAATTAAGTAGACCTAAATTTAAACTCTGCACCCTACAATCAGGAAATACATTCTTTACAAGTTCCCTTGTAGCAAGTAACTAAAACAAATCACATTTTAGGTGATAAAGAAAGCCTCGGTTATTAGGGTGACCAGCTCATTCCTGTCTACCTGGCTCTAGAGCAGTTACATCCTGGGAAACCCCTCAGTCTTGGGAAAACCAGGATGGATGGACACGCCAGATATTGTCCAGGCAGAATTTAGAGACCACATTACATTAACATTTTTGTTTTTTAAGTTCAAATATTTTATGGTGCTATTAGAGTAGTCTCAATTTTTCCCTCTTTAACCCCCTCCACTCAGCCCACCCTCCCCCCACAGTCAATCCCCACACCGTTGTCCATGTCCATACGTCATGCATATATGGTCTTTGACTAATCCCTTCCCCTTCTTTCAACCAGTCCCCACCTCCCCCATCTTGCCTTACAGCTATCAGTCTGTTCATGTATCTCTGCCTCTGGTTCTATTTTGCTCATTAGTTTATTTTGTTCATTAGATTCCACTTATAAGTAAGATCATATGGTATTATTCTTTCACCAACTGGCTTTTTTTTTTTCTTCAGTTAGAGGACTTTTGTTTTTTTAAGTATATTTTTTTGATTATGCTATTACAGTTGTCCCATTTTTTCTCCCCTTTGTCCCCCTCCACCTTGTACCCGCTCTCCAGCATTCTGCCCTCTTGTTCCCTGTACCTTTATCACTCATTATCCCCCTTCCCCTCATCACTGATAACCCTCCATGTGATCTCCATTTCTGTGGTTCTATTCCTGTTCTAGTTGTTTGCTTAGTTTTTTTTTTTTTTTATAACCTAGCACTAGGTGAGTGATTATCTTTTTTTTTGATATATTTATTGATTAAGCTGTTACAGTTGTCCCATTTCCCCCCCTTCACTCCACTCCATCCTGTCCACCCCCTCCCTCCCACATTCCCCCCCTATAGTTCATGTCCATGGGTCATACTTATAAGTTCTTTGGCTTCTACATTTCCTACACTATTCTTACCCTCCCCCTTTCTATTTTCCACCTATCATTTATGCTATTTATTCTCTATACCTTTCCCCCCTCTCTCCCCCTCCCGATCCCCTATTGATAACCCTCCATGTGATCTCCATTTCTGTGGTTCTGTTTCTGTTCTAGTTGTTTGCTTAGTTTTCTTTTGTTTTGGTTTTAGGTGTGGTTGTTAATAAGTGTGAGTTTGCTGTCATTTTTACTGTTCATATTTTTTATCTTCTTTTTCTTAGATAAGTCCCTTTAACATTTCATATAATAATGGCTTGGTGATGATGAACTCCTTTAACTTGACCTTATCTGAGAAACACTTTGTCTGTCCTTTCATTCTAAATGATAGCTTTGCTGGATACAGTAATCTTGGATGTAGGTCCTTGCCTTTCATGACTTGGAATACTTCTTGCCAGTCCCTTCTTGCCCATAAGGTCTCTTTGGAGAAATCAGCTGACAGTCTTATGGGAACTCCTTTGTAGGTAACTGTCTCCTTTTCTCTTGCTGCTTCTAAGATTCTCTCCTTCTCTTTAATCTTGGATAAAGTAATTATGATGTGCCTTGGTGTGTTCCTCCTTGGGTCCAGCTTCTTTGGGACTCTCTGAGCTTCCTGGACTTCCTGGAAGTCTATTTCCTTTGCCAGACTGGGCAAGTTCTCCTTCATTATTTGTTCAAATAAGTTTTCAATTTTTTGTTCTTCCTCTTCTCCTTCTGGCACCCCTATCATTCGGATGTTAGAACGTTTCAAGATGTCCTGGAGGTTCCTAAGCCTCTCCTCATTTTTCTGAATTCTTGTTTCTTCATTCTTTTCAGGTTGGATGTTTCTTTCTTCCTTCTGGTCCACACTGTTGATTTGAGTCCCAGTTTCCCTCCCATCACTATTGGTTCCCTGTACATTTTCCTTTGTTTCTCTTAGCATAGGCTTCATTTTTTCATCTAGTTTTTGAACAAATTCAACCAATTCTGTGAGCGTCTTAATAACCAGTGTTTTGAACTGTGCATCTGATAGGCTGGCTATCTCTTCCTCGCTTAGTTGTATTTTTTCTGGAGCTTTGAAGTGTTCTTCATTTGGGCCATTTTTTTTTTTTTTTGTCTTGGCGCATCTGTTACTTAAAGGGCGGAGCCATAGGTGTTCACCAGCGTGGGGTAACGCTGGTGGCTGCGCTGTGACACTGTACGTGCGGGAGGGGATGAGAGGGAGCAATGGCGCCCGCTCCACTCTCCACCAGATTTCAGTCACTCCCTCCACTACCCACAATGAAATTGGGCCCCTCTGGTGCTGGTTCCCGAGTGGGTGGGCTTGTGCACACTCTAGGCCCCTGTGGGTCTCTCCAACAACCTCTCCTGTGAGGCTGGGAGTCTCTCCTGCTGCTGCCCCAACCCCCACGGGCGTTTTCAATCAGAGGTCTGAGGCTTTATTTCCCCACGCTGGATCCCTGGGTTGCGTGGCCTGCTTCATTCCCCGCCATTCTTCCTGGTTTATCTGTGCTCGAATGTGGGGCCGCAGGGTCTGCTAGTGGTCAGACTGCCTGCCCCGTTCGTCCCACACTCCACCAGTTTCGGTCCTGCCATGGCCACACGAGTCCTCTCCACCCCGGTGCCCGTCTCCACCCCTCCTACCGGTCTGGATGTATGTTTCTTGTTTATCTACTTGGTGTGGGAATTCCTTGCCCTTTGATTTTCTGTCAGTTCTGGTTGTGCGAGGAGGCACAGTGTGTCTACCTACGCCACCATCTTGGTTCTCTCCCTTAGTTTTGTTTTTGATTTTTTAGGTTCAGTTGTTGATAGTTGTGAGTTTGTTGTCGTTTACTGTTCATACTCTTGATCTTCTTCTTTTTCTTAGATAAGCCCTTTAACACTTCATATAAAAAGGGCTTGGTGATGATGAGCTCCTTTAACTTTACCTTATCTGGGAAGCACTTTATCTGCCCTTCCATTCTAAATGATAGCTTTGCTGGATAGAGTAATCCTGGATGTAGGTCCTTGACTTTCATGACTTTGAATACTTCTTTCCAGCCCCTTCTTGCCTGCAAGGTTTCTTTTGAGAAATCAGCTGATAGTCTTATGGGGAACTCCTTTGTAGGTAACTGTCTCCTTTTCTCTTGCTGCTGTTAAGATTCTCTCCTTATCTTTACTCTTGGGTAATGTAGTTATGATGTGCCTTGGTGTGTTTCTTCTTGGATCCAACTTCTTTGGGACTCTCTGAGCTTCCTGGACTTGCAAGTCTAGCTCCTTTACCAGATTGGGGAAGTTTTCTTTCATTATTTGTTCAAATAAGTTTTCAATTTCTTGTTTTTCCTCTTCTCCTTCTGGCAAATCCTATGATTCAGATGTTGGAACATTTAAAGTTGTCCCAGAGGTTCCTAAGCCTCTCCTTGTTTTTTTGAATTCTTGTTTCTTCATTCTGTTCTGGTTGAATGGTTATTTCTTCCTTTTGTTCCAAATTATTGGGTTGAGTCCCAGTTTCCTTTCCATCACTGTTGGTTCCCTGCACATTTTCCTTTATTTCACTTTGCATAGCCTTCTCTTTTTCCTCTATTTTGTGACCATACTCAACCATTTCTGTGGGTATCATGATTACCAGTGTTTTGAACTCTGCATCTGTTTGGTTGTCTGTCTCCCTGTGGCTTAGTCCTTTTTCTGGAGTTTGATTCGTTCTTTCATTTGGGCCATATTTCTTTGTCTTGGCGCACCAGTCTGGATGAATGTTTCTTCTTTAACTCCTTGGTTGTTGGACTTCCATGCAGTTTGATTTTCTGGGAGTTCTGGTTGCTTTCTGTTTTAATATTGGTTGTTATCCTTCTTTTGGTTGTGTGAGGAAGCAAAGCATATCTACCTATGCCTTCATCTTGGCCATAACTCCTCCCAACTGGCTTATTTCACTTAGCATAATAGTCTCCATTTCAATCTATGCTGTTGCAAAGGTAAGAATTCCCTATTTGTTTACTGCTGTGTAAATGTACCACAGGGTTTTGTTTTATTTTTTAGCCATTTATCTACCGATGGGCACTTAGGTTTTTTCCAAATCTTGGGTATTAGAAGTAGTGCCGCTGCGAACATTGGGGTGCATAGGTACTTTTGAATTGGTGTTTCAGGATTCTTAGGATATAATCCCAGCAGTGGAATCACTGGATCAAAAGGCATTTCCATTTTCAATTTTTTGAGGAAATTCCATACTGTTTTCCACAGTGGCTGCACCAGTCTGCATTCCCACCAACAGTGACCATTTTAAATTAATAATTAAAAGTTTTTTACAATTCTCAATTGGAATTTAAAACATAACCTAACTGATTATCTTAACAAAAAGAACACCAAAACTGTAATTACAAAATACCTAGTAAATAATGAAGTTCCTAGATTTTTATACTTATAGGATATAGTTCAAATTAGACTAAAAGAGACAGAGTAGTGGCCTGAAATGTTTTCATTACTACGTGTGGGGTAAAAGGTATCTGAATTAAAAGTTAGAAAAGAAAAAATAAACCCAGGCAAAATAGATAGATAGATAGATAGATAAATAATAAAGCACAAAAATAAGTTAGGAGACAGAAAAAGTCATTGATAAATGCAGCTGTTTGATTGAGAAATTGACTAAACAAACAATCAAATAGTTTAATTTACACCTAATCTAATTCAGAAAATAAGAAATGGGGGCACAAAATTCAGAATAAGAAAGGGGATGTAACTACCCATTAAGAGGTTAAAAATCACAAGAGAATATGCATAATTCTATCCTAATATATTGTAAAATATCATTGAAATACATAGTTTGGTAGAAATGGAAAGTGACCTTAAGAAGTAGAAAGTACAAACACACCAGAACCAGAACCAGAAACATATCCAAGGAAGAAACTGAAAAAATAATTTCAAAGTTACTCCAAGGAGGGTACTAGCCTCGGGAGTTTTCACAGGCAAGTTCTTCTGGCAAGGAACATCAATTCCTGATTTATTTTACAAAGATAGCCTAATCCTGATATCAAAATGAAACAAACACCAAAAAAGAAGAAACCATAGACTGCTCTTACTATGCATATAAACCAAACAAACTGGAAATAAATATCAGACACTGAATTTAGCAGTGCAGTGAAGAATACTGTAGTGTGACCAAATATGGTTCATGCAGAAATCCAAGGATAGTTCAATATTAGGAAATCTATTTAAATAATTCAAATAATTCATTATATCAACACACCAAAGGGGAAAATTCCATTACATAACATTATCATTCACTACTTCCTGTGGGGGGTGTTTCTTTATTATTTTGTAACTTTATATTTTGAAATAATTTCCAACTCCAGATGATTTAGAGGAATCATATGAAGAATGTCTATCCACCTTTCACCCAGTTTCCCCAATTGTTAATTTACTGCAGTTCTTTATCAGTTTTTCTCATCATAAACATATTATTATATTTTTCTGACCATTGAAAGTAAGTTGCAGACAAGATGCCTCTTCAACCCTAAACATGTCCATGTAACTTCCTTTCTTAAGGAAAAACAACAACCTTCTTAGTAAACTTCCAGCATAGATATGATTGCAGAACCAATACGTGACAGACAAGTATGAAACTTTCCTGACGGGCATAAAATCAGGCTTGAATGAAGTCTCACATACAACTTGCAGAAGAGGCGACCACACGACCGCTGCACTGTGAGGCACACACACGCTTGGATAGGCACACACGGCCTATGCTCCTGGAGCCTGCTCAGACTGGCTTGGGAGAGCTGTTGGTGTCCATCCCCTCCCTCTTCAAGTTCAGTGACATCATGTTGGGGCTTGAAATCGGCCACATTGGGAGGACTCACACCCAGAAGTTGGCAAATGCTGTGAAGCGGTGTTTTGATGGGGGGTTTTTTGTAGTGCTTGCTTACCAGCATGCTACCACAATCCAGCTCACATGAACCAGTGCACACATGTGCACACACAGCCATAAACCCCAGCTGGGAGGGCCTACATGGCTCTACCCACGGAGGTAGGTGCAGGGGGCCGGGGTGCTGGGAGTGTGTCAAAGTCAGACTGCCTGGGCTTGGAACTCATGTCTGCCCCTCACCAAGTCTCTAAGCCTCAGTTTCCTCATGTGTTGACAGCATGCTAGCATTTCAGGGATGTTAGGAAAACTGACTGCAGGTAAAGCCCACCTGGGGTAGGGGTGGCGTGGCTGGCACAAGGTGAGTGCCCCACAGATGTTAACTGTCATCCTTCCAGGAGCTGGTGCCATAATGCCTGCCTCTTGTCAGTCGTGTGTGTCACCAAGCAGGCCTCAGGGCAAGCCCCAAGGAGCACATTACAGGCCTTGCCCAGACCAGCCCCAGGGCAACCACACTGAGGTGCCTTCCCACAAGGCAGGGAGATCACCACTGTCCGCAGGCAGCTCTGTACCCATAGCTACGACGCTCAGCGTCTATAAGGGGCGGGAGCTCTATGAATGGGGACTGGCCACCCTGTCGGGGAGCTCTCCCTCGTCTGACTCATTCGGTCTCCACCTGGCACACATTGTGTGACGTGGGACCCAACTAGAGCAGAGCTAAGACCCTCCCACTCATAGAGCTGAGACCCTCCCACTCATAGAGCTGCCATTCTAGTGGGGATAGTGGGCAAAGAAGATGGGTAAGTACTGCAAAAATCAAGCAAGGTAAAGCTGTGGGGTTGAGCATGTGTGAAGTACAGAGAAGGCTCCTCCAGAAGGTGTTGCTGCAAAGTGGACATTTTAGCAGAGAACTGGAAGATGTGAGGGGAGCCACACAGATTTCTGGATGAGGGGTCTCCCAGGCAGATGGAACATGAGTGAAGGCCCTGGGTGGTGCAACAGTTGGGAGTGTGTGTTCCAGGAAGAGCATGGAGGCCCGAGTGGCTGGAGGGAAGAAGACAGGACAGGAGAAGGAAAGCCTGCAATTAGTCTCTGTCACTCTTGTACTCGACACTTCCTCAAGTCTTTCAGGGAAAACCATGACAGAAATAAACACAAGATCACAAAGCCAGAAGGCCTACATGGACTGGCCCAAGCCCTCCTGTCCTGTCTGGGGTGGGAGAGATGGGGACATGCATCAAGACCCTGGGGAGCAGCATCTCACCCCGATGTGTCACTGCTCACACCCAGCAGAGCTGGAAGGGCCCAAGGCAGGGGTGGGGGTTACCTCAGGGCTGATGACTACCTGTAGGGCTAGACGGGTCAACCCCTGAGATCTCTTCCAACATGTGGGGCCCTGATGGTGAAAAGGAGCAGGGGCAGAGGATGTGAAAGGAAGACCCAGGCACACTGTCCACGTGCTCAGCCACAGATGCACACACATCCGGGCATGCCCATGCATGTTCTTGAGAGCACATGGCAGGCAGGCAGGCAGGCACGCCCCTCACAGCCCATCCCACACTTAGATGTGAAAACAGGGGTTTTCATCTGCTCCCACATTTATGTCAGGAGTTCCACTGAGGCCTCATCTAACTTGTGAGGCATACTGTCATTATATGCTGGGGGAAACTGAGGCACAAAAGGTTACAAAAGGTGCAATGTTACAAGGTTGCACCTCAGAGAAGCTGGATCTGGATGGAGGCTGTTGGCTAGCATGTCTCTGCATTTGCAGTCACCAGAGTGCGGACAGCCCCTTCCCCCTCACCTCCCAGTTCTGCCCACTGCACAGCCCCGGGTCCAGGGCGGCTGCAGAGCTGTGAGCAGTAGGCAAGCCAGGGTGCCCTGGGGAATGTCTTTCCTGCATCCCGACCACCAGAAGAAGCCCCTCTGCCAAGGTGGCACCTGGCCAGTTTTCTGGGGGCCAAGGGAGGCAGGTGTGGCTTGACTACCCACCCACCTACCATGTCTGGGGAGGGGCTGAGGGTGAGAGGCACTTGGTACCCACTGGATAGCCTCTAAAGGCATGCACCTGGATGGCTCAGACAGCTGCTGCAGCCAGCCCTGCCAGCAGCCCCCAGTGATGGATGAGGCACGTGCCTCTCAGGCAGCAGGGCACAGACCCCAGCTGGGGGTCCTCTGTCTCAGCCCGTCAGGGGGATGGGTGGATCCCAAGGGGGCTGGAGGATTGACAAGTATGGGGTCAGCTACGCCACCAGCAGGCTCACACACAGGCATCCAAGGGGGACAGGGCTTGGGGTCATTCTTTGCCTGGTGTAGCTTGTGGTCAGATTGTGGCTGCTCTCCCCTAACCTTGCCCATAAGCATGGCCAGTCCCAACCCCACTGGATGCCTGGTCTTTTATCGCCCTATGTCCACATCGGCTCTCCCCAGCTCAGTGATCAGTGAGCTCCTTTTATTTCATCTTAGCAGGATGTTCTGCTGCCATCCATCCTTCACTTCTGCAAAGACTGAGAATGGGCAGGGGTGCAGGGAGAAGGGAGACCTGCCCCAGTCCCGGCTCCCACCACCATGGTCAGACAGCAGGTGTCCCTTCCTGGCAAAGTGGCAGCTGCTACAGTGGCCATAGACCTTGGGTGCTGCTGCAGCCCTGGGAGTGCTTCCAGCCCATCACGTGCCTGTGGAATGCAGGAAACAGAGTTTGGGCGGAGGGGGCTGATGGGGGATGGACTGGCATAGGATGACCATCCCAACCCCAACTGAGTCTGGGTCTCTGCGTTCACACATGGGAAATGTGAAGTCCTCCCATCCCTTAAGCCATGCCCAGAGCCCTTCTCATGGGACTGAGCATCCTCTGTGTCTAAAAGTGCTTCTCTTCTTATTCAGATGAGTCTGGCCCCACACCAGCTGAATCCTGAGGTTGGCTAACCTGGAGGGAGCATGGGCCAGGCCCAGCTCCCGGAGACACAGAGCCCTCCACCTGTGTGGAAGGAGAGCACAGTAGCCTACAAGGAGGATAAGCAGCTTGGGACACTTAAAAAGGAGACTAATCAGCCACCAAAAAAGGGGAGAAAGCTCTGACATAGGCCACGGCATGGATGAGCTCTGCAAACGCCATGCCAGAGAGGGAAGCTGCGTGTGGATGATTCCACAGACATGAAATGCCCAGAGCGCAGATATCCATAGACAGGAAGCTGGTCTGTGGTGGCGGGGGTGGTGGGGGCAACTGGGGATGGGGGCAGATTTCCTTTTGGGGTGATAGAAGTGCTGTGGAACTAGGAGGTGGTGGGTGCCCAACACTGAATGTGCTAGATGCCACTGAACTGTGCACTTTCAAATGGTGACAGTGGTGATTGTTATGTGTATTTTACCACAATTTAAGGGGGAAAAAAAGAATGGTCAGGGAAGACCTCCTAAGGGAGAGGCATGTGAGAGACCCTTGAATGAAGAAGGAGCACTGGGCCCTATGAAAGAGAAGCTTCTGGAAATACCTGGTACCTCAGCAGGAGCTGCCAGAATGTTCCGGAAGCAGCAAGGAGGCAGTGAGGAGAAAGGGGGCCCAGTGAGCGCAGGGAGGCAGTAGGTGGGAGAGGCTTCAGGGAGGCAAGGCTGAAGGGTCAGGAGACCTCCAGGTGAGGCCATTCCATCTAGAACCTCCTCTAGCCTGTGGCCTGGGCAAACCCTATAGAGAAGAAGGTCCAGTGGCCTAGAGGTCAGAGGTTGCCCTTGGGGGGTCACCTCAGCACCTAAATGCCAATTGTGACCAGCAGCAGCTGGAGCTTGGGTGGGTATTGACTCAGTGCTGAAAATCAGCACTTACTCAATTTAAAACTTTCCACTGGGGCTCAGCCCCATGGGAGAATGAGCATCCTGTGGTGGCTTTTCCTTCTTGTCCATTTGGGGCACTTCAAGGAGTTTTGAAGTTAATTAAAGTTGTCAAGTCCTTAGAGTAATTGGTAAGAAAAAAATTAGTACCCAGAAAAGCAAAGTGATGCCTGAAGATAGAGGATTACAAGAGGCTTCCACCACCCAGAGCCCAGAGGCCCATCCACCACTCCTTCCAATCACAGCTGAGGGGAGGTGTTCAGGTGAGGCTGTCTGCATCAGGTGAGTTAGCTTGGGGTGACCTTTGACCCAGAGCCAACCTGGCCTTGGTGTTTCCAAATGGACCACAAGGAGAATGGCCCAGCCAGACCCTGAGAGGACCCCTCACAACTGCCCTCTGGCTGTATCAACACCCTTCCATGGGTGCCTCCCTCCCACTTGCATTTGCGAGGATGTCGGTCGCCTGCTAGGCTCACGGGAGACTTGGCCAGGGGACTTGCAATCAAGGTTGTTTTTCCTGGATGATAAGAAGGCAGGAGGTGGGAAGTCTGTGGAATGGCCACTCCTAGGGTCACCCAGGCCACTCCTTCTGGCTCTACCTTGAGGCACACAGCCTTTGCTCAGAGAAGGGAGGGGCTAGGGTGGGGCCACATAACAGGGGCATCTGCCCCCAATCTTTCCCCATCCTTGGGGAAAAGTGGGGAATCAGCCACTTCCTGCTCCAGGGACCTGGCGGAGGGTGGGCTCACCCACTGGGATTGTATAAGCAAGGGAGAGGGTGCTAATGGCTTTGAGCAGAGAGCTGGCACCATGCCCCTGCTGCCCTCTCAGCTGGGGTTCTGACCAAGGCCTCTCCCTACATGTCTGTCCTGGCCTGAGGTTGGCCTTGACCCTCTCATCCACTTGGGACCCTGTGCTGACCTCTCAGGTAAACTCTGTACAAGACTCTGGCTACAGCCAGTCTTGTACATCACAGCACAAGCATGTCTTCTCACAGCCCTTGTATTTAATCATATCCCTGGCTAGACTGACAGCTCCAGGAAGCCAGGCCCATGTCCACCTAGCTAGCTGCTCAGCATGTGGCCTGCAGTGGACACCCCATAAATAAACATACCTAGGGAAGGAGCAGGAGCAGGAAGGCAGAGGCTGGGGGCTGGGCAGGGGGCCAGGGTGGCTGAGGCCAGGGCGGGTGGAAGACCAGGACAGTGACAAGGTGGACCCAATCAGGAAGCTCCGAAGTACGACATGAATGTGAAGTTCTTACGTAAGAGGAGGGTGATGGGAGAGGAAGGGACGGGCTCCGGGCTGGGGTTTCCACTGCTTGGCAGCCCAGCTCTCTGCCGCCGCCCGCTTCTGGGCTTTCTTGGCTGGGGCTGCTCCTGACAGAAGGGATGCATGTTGTCGGGGGCGGGGGGCTTGGCATGTGTGTGTGTGCATGTGTGAGTATGTGTGTGTGTTTAAAATACAAAAAAAAAAAAAAAAAAGCGTGGCTACACCCAGCTGCGAGAGGCTGGCCGGGCTCTGTCCGTGCCAGTTGCCTCTGAGCTGGCACCATGGGGACAGGAGGAGGGAGAGGTGAGAGCCGCCACAGAGGGAAGATGGACGCTTGCCATGGATGAGCAGCGGGCTGGGTGCCCATGGGCTCACGGGGCCAAAACCCACAAACAAAAACCACAGAAAATCACCGGCAGCCCATCCTGGGGAGGCGGCAGCAGCTTGGCAGTGGAGCAGTGGAGGACCCAGCTGGGAGCAGGTGGACAGTGGCGACCACCGAGGCACAGGTACAGCGGACTGGGGCTCACTGGGCAGGTGGCTGGCTCTCAGCGTGGGTGTGGGTGATGTGGCTCAACAGCCTGCAAGGGATGACTGTGTGCAGTGGGGTTCTGAGACAGCAGGTTCAACCTCCCCTCTGGCTCCCTGTGTGCTGCCATGGGTACAGGAGGTGGCCCACCACCCTGGGGCCCACATTGGCCAAGTGTGGTGGCTGGGAGCCCTTCAGGTGGTGCAGGAGCCACTCCTGCACAGAGGAAATAAAGCAGGGCTGGCCGGCTGGGTGTGGGTAGCATCGGGGTTTGAGGGGACAGCAACCACACCTAGGGGCCCTGGCACGGCAGTGCCTCTGCCTCCAGTGCTTGGGCCCCTCCCTCTGGGGTCCTGTGGCTGTATCACCTCCACCCCATGCCCTGCTCGCTCTTAGGGCAAGGTCCTCTCTGTCCCATTTTTGTAACAGTGTCCCCAAACCGTCCTTGAATGTCTGTCTGTTTCTTCTTGCAGTCCAACCCAGGGACTCAGGTGGGGATGGGAGGAGGTCTAGAGGGTGACACCTGGAGGGGCTGGGAGATCCCAGGAGAAGCATCTGACTTCCCTCCTTCCCATCTGCCCAGAGCCCTGCAGCCTGGCTTGGCACGGCTGTGCCTGTGTGCAGACCAGTGGGACCACAGCCAAATGTGGCCATCAGAGGGAGTTCAGGCGGCTGTGCCAAGGAGCCCAGCTGCCGAGGGCATGGGGGCAAGCTGCCCGGGTGGGGAGGAGCCAGGCATGGGGGAGTTCCTAGGACAAAGCCCTGCTGGGCAGAAAGGGACAAGGCAGCAGGAAAGGCCATGTGGGCTTCTTGCCTGCCAGGAGGTGGTGGTAAGAGGGCTTGTGTGGAGTGCTGCCAGCCATAGTGCCAAGCCACCCCTCCCTGGGCAAGATCCACAGTGAAAATGGGAGGGAGGCTCCAAGCACAGCAGGCAAAGGGTATAGGGACTTATGCCTTAGGTTGGGGGCACAGGAGCAGAGGGACACCGTTGTTACTCAGAGGACTCTAGGCTGGATGCTATGTGATGCTTGGAGCAGCCAGAGTAGATCCAGAAAGAAGGTACCGCACAAGGAGGCCCAGGGCCCATGGCAGGGAGGGATGTGGGCATGGACCCCTGGGGCCTGTGCCCTGGGCAGTGGCCGGTCTCAGCTCTGCCAAGTAGGAAGGGGTTTGGGCTACAAGAGTGTGAAGGCCAAAGAGCCTAGCCTAGGAGGCCAGTGAGGAGCTTCCAAGGTCTGGGCTGGCCAAGGGGGAGCAATGTGGGGGTGACCCAGTGCTGAGGAGCACAGGGAACACAGGATTCAGAGTTAGGCGGGTGGAGATGGAACAAGAGGCGCTTTGGGGCTTCAGGCCAAGGTAGAGATCAGGGGCTCTCAGTGGCGGGCCATCCTCTCTGATCAGCAGGTGATGGGTCTTCCGAAGAGGGTGCCCAGGCCCAGCCTGGCCAGCCCCTGGAAGCCAGTGGGATGACTCTGGGTGCTGACCAGGAGCTGAGATCAGGGTCTGCACCCAAGAGGGCAACCTAAGGTCTCAGAACCTCAGCTTGGTTGGCTGTGAAGTGGGTGGGCACCCCTCAGCACGTAGGCTGGTGCGGACCAGGAGGGCCCTGTGGATCATGCCCTGGCACCGGTGCAGGTTTGTCCAGGTCTTCAAGATTGGGGGCCCTTCCTGGCCCAGCCCCTAGGACTCTCAATCACTGTGTCCGACACCCCCACTAGCAGGGTAGGTGCTGCCCTGTTCCAGGCGAGCCCTGGTCTGAGCACCCAGCAGGGGGTTAGAACCAGAGGGGCTGCAGGCAGTGGTGAGTGACCACCATACCTCCAGTGATGGGAGGCAGGAGACCTCCAACCACAGCTGTTCCACAGCCCAAAGCCTATCAAGCCCAGGTGGGCTCCTCTGCCTCCCTAGGCTGCCCCTGGTCCCAGTCTTGCCCCAGCCTGTGGCCTCAACTGAAGATTCAGACCCCACACCTTCTCCCCTGAGCGGCTCTGACCTGGCCACGGGCCTAGATGGGGAGAGTGGGCAGAAGGAGCCATGGTGCAGGGGAGACATGGTGCAGGGGAACCAGGGAGCTGACCCATGACCCACCCTCACAGCCTTGCCCACAGCCACCCCCATGGCAGGTCTTTATGCCCAAAACTGGAGTGGATGACCCCAGCCATGTGGTGACAGGGAGAGAGCTGCCCTCAGTGGTGGAGGCCCACAGCCCCTCATACCACCTCCGAATTTCACAACCCTGCTTCCTGCGTGGGCTCCCAGCTCCCTGGAGAGTCCCACCAGATGTTCCTCGACCGCCACATTGCTTTCCTAATGAAATATTCATGAAGTCTTTCTGCCTCTTGACAGAAAAGCCTCTGCAGCTCCCATACCTCCCAGAGGGTCCTGGGAGTGAGCAGGTACTGACCATCCCCACCCACCCTGTCCTCTCTAAACCTTGGTCACCCTGTATGGCATCAAGCCATCCTTCTCTGTGGCCCAGCAGAAAAGGGACCCATAGCTTCCAATGGCCCCATTTTACCCCAACAAGACGTGACCCGCAGCCCACTGAAGTCCCTCCTGCTGTGTGGTGGCCAGAAGCTCTTACTGGCACTTCAGTCACCTGGCACCCATCCATCCATCTATGCATCTATTCACCTGTCCATTTATTTGTATGGTATCAGCTGAGAGCCTACTACGTGCCGTTTCTGTACATGGAGATTGGGTTCCATAATGCCAAGGGAAATGGACTGGCCCTGGGCTCTGGGCCAGACACATGTGATATCCTCCATGCTCGTTATGCTGGGCATCCCCCAGGGCCTCGAAAAGCCCACGGGGAGTCCCAGTCACTGTCTGCAGCCTGCCAGTGGCCAGCTCAGGTGTCTCCCCAGGATTCTGAAATGCAATGAACAGGATCTCAGTTGCTGTGCCCACTCCCCAGCCATGCCTAGGGACAGTGAGTATAGGGAGGTTGGAGGCTGTGGTTGGGGACTGACACTGGGGCCAGCTGAGTGAGGGGCTTTGGCGGGGTCACTTTTCCAGGCCCCCTCACTGTGCAAACTGCTCCTACATGTGGGCCAGGTGCTCCACATGTGCTCATCCCAGCCTGGGGGGAGGTGGGGTGCCGTGCCCCACCCCCAGTCCCCATGGTCCTGCTGTAGTACTCTACAAAACAAGTGCACTAACCCGTGGCTGGGGCTCCAGGTCCAGGCCCTGTGGTCAATGCCTGTGGGTGGCCAGCTAAGAGCCACCTGCCTGGGTGAACCCTTGGCAGACACACACCAATGGTGCCAGGTGCATCCCTGACGGCTCTGATGCTGGCTGCCCGCACCCTCCTGTTTGGCCTCACTCCAGTCCTTCAGCCAGCACCTTTACACCTCTGCTCCCCAGGCCATGACCAAACCTGGGTGCCTTACCCTTCTCTCTCTGAATCTGACTCATGCTCCAAGGTACCACAACGTTTCTCCCTCCTTGTTGGTCCGTGGGGTGTGTCTGTCCAGGAAGGTGAGACTCAGTCGGTTCTCATGGCTGGGTTGATGGATGAGAGGGTGGGGGTTGAATAGAGAGGAGAGGAGGGTGAGGGTAGCACACCCAGGGCTGCCGCAAACCCTCTCTACAACTCGGTACCCATGTCTACTTAGTGCTCCGCTCACAGTCAGGGGCAGGGTGGTGATGGGGGCGGAGGGGTGCAGAAGGAGCACATGACCTTTCATGAGTGTAAGGGGCAGTGCTGATGCTGAGTGCACAGCTCGGGGCTGGCCCAGCCCAGTTCAAGCTCCAGCTCTGTGCTTGCTGTGTGAGCTTCGTCCTCACTGAGTCTCCACTTTCTCATCTGTAAAATGGTGAATTCACTAGAGTTCACGGGAGGATGACTCTTGGCTTGGTGCCTGGCCCAAACTGCCCTCAGGGAACACCAATAGGTAGTGACCAGGCTCCATTCAGCCAAGGCTGGCCCCTGACATCAACAGCCCTGGGTTTACACAACCCCTCAGCCACCTGTCCTCCGGGTCCACCCTCAAAGGGGACAGGGGAGCATGGGCCCGGAGGACACTTCCAGTTAAGCTGCCTTTAGGAATCATTGGTGCTGTTGGCAAGGAGAGGGACTTGGAAACCTTGCACTCTGTGCCAGGCCACCCTTTCCTGAGGGGCCATTGAGGCTACCCAGACCCCCTGCAGGGACCCGTTGACTCTCATTGGGGGAACAGAGTGCTGTGTGCAAGCTTCCAGGCACTGCTGTGCTCTGGCCCCCACACCTGGAGTGGCCGAGTGCAGCCCCATGAGAGTGGGTGGCTCGAGGAGCTTGGGAGGAGGGAAAGGGGCCTGCCGATGTGTCTTACCCAGAGGTGGTCCTTCCTTCACTTTGACACTCTGCTCAGTCAGGGTCTCCCTGGTCTGAAGGAAGGCAGTGGGGACAAATAGCTGCCCCTAAGATCCTCCAGGAGGTAGGGAAACAGTGAGGCCCACTGTGTGAGGGTCCATCACAACCTGGGCTCCGGTCCACAGGTAGTGGCCACAGGGAAACCCAAGTCCTGCCCCATAAGCTTCCTCAGGTGACATGTGTCCCTTGGGTGTTCTCAGGGAGTCACTCACTCTAGGATACTCTGCCAGGATCAGAACCGGGGCTTGGTAACTGCCTGCTCTGACCTTGGTAACTGTCACTGAGAGCAACAAGATTAAAACTCTGTAACAGGGCCACTTACTGAGAGTCGAGCTGGAGCTCTTCCCCAATGGTTTTGTTTCGTTGTCTGGGAGGCAGGTGCGAGGGCTCCACACGTGAGGCTCAGGGGGGTCAAGGCACCTCTCCAAGTCCACAAAGCTGGACAGCGCAGGGGCGAAGTGGCCTAGGGGTATCAGGCCTGGAGCCCCAGGTGTTGTCACCAGGATGGGCAGACAGAAGCTGGGACCCTCCCAGAGGAATGACCCCCAGAGCTGGACCACAGCCATCCAAAGGTCATGGTCCAAGGACCCAGCATCAGTGCCCTCCCTTTGCAGGCAGTGAGCTTGGGGGGAGAGCCCCCAGGCTCAGCGGCCCCTCTCCCGCACTGCTGGTGAGGTAATAAGCTATGCATGTAGTGTAGAAATAGAACATGTTCTGCAGAACAAATGGTGTTAATTTGCAGTGCGCTCTGCAGCCTGGTGTTACTGAGCGCCTAGAGGGCGGGGGCAGCAGCTGTGCCAGAATTAACAGCCATGTGCAGCGAATTAGTGGGGCCATGCATCACCCTCAGAGGCACAAAGCACCCCAACCCTGACTCGGGCAGACCTGCACCTCCCAGGAGGAGGCTGGTTCCCGGGAGGCAAGAAGAGCATCTTTCTGGCCCCTCTACCCTGCCAGGGGTCTCGCCTGGAGTGGCCAGTTTCCACTGCTGGGCCCACCCAACAGCTCCAGCATGCTCTGGTGTGGGGTCAGTTGTGTGGCTTGGTGGAGCTGGCCATTGGATCCCTTTATCCAGGATCCTTGTCACACTGGGTGGCATTGAACAGGGAGAGCAGCCTTGTCTTTTCTCAGTGGCTGATCACCAACTGGGCTCCAGAAGTGTATTCAGTCTTGGACACTGCACTCTCAAGACCCCTCTCCCTGGGGGCTTCGACTGACACCCCAGCTCCTGTCTCCTTTGTCACCCTAGGTTTGAGCTTCTGGCTCCTTCCAAGATCTTCCCCACAAGGCTCAGTTGACCCTTCTGCCTATTTGTCTTATTTATTTATTACTCACTGTTGCTGCTCAGGAGCTGCAGGTCCTTATTGATCCGTAGTGACGTTGGCTGCTCTGAGACGCCCAGCTTCTCCTGGGCAATCCATCTTCCTTGGCTTCCCACCCCGTCCCACCCCCCCCACCGTTTGTCTGACTGATGATTTTCGGCCTTAGGTATGAGGGGGAAGCTGGATCACACATCACAGCTTTGTGGGAGAGGCCAGCCACTTTACTGCACCCAAGGATACTTAATGTCACCCATCTACCTGTTTGGCTGACCCTCCTAACTCTGGAAATCTAGGCTATTCCTGGGACAGGTAGAAAGAAGGAAGGTGCACAAGGCAGATGTGTCTCACTGTGCCTGATGATTCTCACTGGTTCTGAGGGACCAAGGAGCCCACAACAGGCAGAGTTGGGGGTGCCTGTGCCTGCTGGCCTTGTTTTCCCTGCATCCCTCACTCCCCTTCTCTGTGGAGAGGAGGGTCACTCTAGAATTGCCCATCCCTCAGAACTCCACCCCACTCTTCTTCCTGAGATCAGTGCTGGGCACCCAGAGGGCTTATGGAGTGATGGATGGACAAATGGACACATTAATTAACAGAGTCCTGGACTGAGAACTTTACATAAGAAAGGATCTTTGGAGAATGCCTAGTCCAACAGTCCTATAGCACAGGTGGGGGAAACTGAGACCAGCCGAGAAGCCTCCTCTGTGGTTCCCAGTGTGTCCAGCAGAATAGGGCGCCAAATCAGTCATCTCACAGGCCTCTTTGTAGGCAGACTGCCCCCCCCATCCCATGCTGAGCTGAAGGCCCTGGTTGTTAGAGTGCAGCACAGGGCATGGTTTTGCAGGGGCTTGCAGATGAGTTGGGGAGACCCTCTCAGACTGCAGGGCATTAAACCCCACACTCAGCATGAATAAATGCAGCATCACAAGGCTTCTCAGGAGAAGTGGGCTAGGGAACCCTGGGGGGAAGGGACAGAGGCCTAGGTTGGGGCTATAGGTCTGGTGCTTGGCCCAGGGGGGTGACTGAGGTGGAAGTGAGGGAGGTGAGGCTGCTGACTGGCACAGGAAAGATGGGTCAGGAGGGCTGGGACTGATGGGCAGAAAGCCCAGGCTTCATGGGCACAGGAAGGATGGGGCACTTTAGGAAAAGAGAGAGACAGTGTGTGTGTGTGTGTGTGTGTGTGTGCGTAGGTTCCCGCGGGGGGCGGGGGTAGTCTGGCCCATCTTTAGCTCCTAAGCCTGACTGCTTCCTGCTGACAACATCCACCCCTGGTCCCCAAGAGGTCTTTGTTCCCTCCTCTTTCCTGCAGTTCAAACTCCCACTTTGCAAGGAAACACCTTTTGGAATGAAATTTAACCTAGAACCACAATGTATAAAACAACTTGTGAGAGGTGCCACTGAGAGGGAGTTGGGGGTGAGGGTCCCACATGTTCAGTCAACCCCTGCCTGCCCCTCAGGAAGCCCTCTGGGGCAGCACCAGAGTGCATCCAACCCAGCATGAACCACTGTCCCAGACCTAGTCCAGCAGGGCTGACCACCCTGGCCAGTTCTGGGCCGCTGTTTGGTCCTGACCACAGGCACCACTGGGATCTTGGCGGGGACTCTTGTTATCAGAGAAGAATGTGGGGTCTGGCCATTAAGGGTCTCCATTCAGGGATGGTGTTCAGGGTCTCCCCTTGCCGGGGTCAGAGTGTGGAGGGGACCCTGTATCCCCTTCCTGAGCCTGGGTAACTGGTGGTCACTGCCGGGTCACGTCTGCCAGGCACACAGGAGCGGCTCCGGATGTACCAGAAGGGCCAAGCTCGATGTCAGCTCCACCTTCTCACAATCATTTCAGCATCCTCTTAGCTCTGAGAATGCAGCCTGCTCGTTTGAATGCATAATTAGCTGAGCAGTCTACCTCGCTAATTTCAAGGCAGGGGAAGAGAGTAGGAGGGGGTTTAGGAATTTGCATATTAATTTAGCCGAGGGAGAGAAAAATTGTTTACCACTTCCTTCTCCAGTGGCTCACAGAGGACTTAACTCTTTCCTGTTTGTTGTTTGGAGCCTTAGAAAGAGGGTAGGATGAGGGCTCAGCCAGCCCATCCAGAGCCTCCGGGCTCACCCAAGCTTCCTGCTTTGTCTCATCTCCAGGGTGGCTGGCAGGCCCCCCTTTTTTTTGCAGGTTCCATGTGAGGGCACTTATGGGGCCAGATGATACAAGCACTGGGAATAAATCTGCTAATGACCCCAAACTGTTCTCCTCAGCTGGCCCTTACTTATGGTTTTCAGGAATTGGAGATACCTGGGTCCTCCTATCCTCCCCTTATCTTCATCTATTTATTCCACAATCTCCACAGCACATCAAATCCAGTCTCAGCACAGTGATGGGGGCTATGGTGGGTACTTGTGGATGTCCTCTCCCCCCGTCTCCAAAAGTAGGCCAGCAGTAGGTTAGGCAATGATGAGAGCCCTCTAATTTCAAAGAGGAAGATGAGCTTCTGCTGGAGTGGTCAAGGCAAGCTTCCTGGAGGAGGCAGCATTTGCCCCGGGCCTTTCAAGAGGAGTATTCTTACTGGCAGGGAAGGATGTCTTTTTAAGTGATGGAGCTGGTGAAGTGCCTGGGAGGCAGAGGGCACGGGGAACTGCCTGGGGATCTGGACTCTTTGTTCTGACCAGATTCAGGGCTTGTGAGGTGTCAGAAGCTGGAAAGAAAGGCCCCTGATGACAGACAGAGCAAGGCGTGTGCCCTGGCAAACAATTAAACCACTCTGAGCCTCTGTCTGGTTTGCCAGGTGGATAATAATAACGTTAAGGTTGTTGCAGGATGGAATAACACACCATAAAATGTTGGTATGGTTGGCATGGATTGTGTCTTCAGGCAATGCCACCGCATGCTACAGTTGAGATTCCCACTCACTAGGGGAGCAGCGACCACTGAGAAAAGGTACAATGCGTCACAGCGATGCAGGCCGCTCTGTGTCCCCAGAGACGATGTGTAATGGGAGCAGTGTTTCTAGCCGAAGGCCTGATCTTCACCATGGCAGACACAAAGACAGGCACAGTATTTCATCCCCCCTGGGTCTGGTGAGGACCAGATGAGGCGAGATGTGGAGAGCCCACCCATGCTTGCCCCATATGTGGTGACCTGGATAAGAGCAGCCCACTGTCATAGTGCCTGACAGCAACTAGGAGCACAAGCTGCACACGGGACAACAAAAAACGCTTTAAAGTGCACACACACCTCAGCCACAGCAGGCCATGCAGCATTTCACCTTCCTTAGCATCGAAATGGTGTGCCCCATGTCAGGAAGTAGCCAGGTGGGGGCTGGAGGGCAGCTGGCAAGGCACCCTGAGGACCCATGGGGGCTTTGGACATGAATCACAACACACAGGACTCTGGAGAGGATGACCAAATAGACAGCTACCAGAGTCTGCAGGGCAGGGTCCAGGCCAGACACCTGCCCTCATGAAGACTCCATTTCTCTGCATCACCAGAGGCCTGGCCCGGCCTGGCCTGGCTTGGCCTGGCCCATCCTGACCTAGGACAGACATCACTAATCAATCACAGCATCTCTCCCACACCCCCCAGGGATTCCCAGAGTTGCTTTTTGCTACCTGAGTTAGATGAGCTCCGAACACTCCCTCTCAGGGCTAGTCTACACCCCATACACAGGTCACTGAGGAGCCTGCGTGTCTGCCAGCATCAAAGGTCTGGGCCACAGACCCATGGGCATCCTGCTCCCTCCAAGCTTTTCCCCGGCTGCCAGACCCGCAGGCAGCTGGCAAACAGCGCACTCTCTCTGGTCTGCAACATGGTAGGCTGGCTTCCTGCACCAGATCCAAAATCTGCCCCGAATGTTGCCCACCTTCTGGCTCAGCAGCACACTGTGACCAAGAACACAGGCTTGGGGTCAGAGACCTGGGGTCTGGGAGGCCTGGGCTCTACCACTGACTGTCCCATGGCCCAGATGAGAGGCCTATAATGGGGTTATATGTGCCTGGTACACAGCACATGCTCAGTGAAGTCAGTGCCAGTGGTCATTGACACACATGTTCAACCAACGAAGCTGACAACGAAGAGCTGCAGAACAACCAGCGGGACATGAGGTGGGGCCCAGGGATGTGCCCCTCCCAGCATGTGAGGCCTGAGGACATGGGGATGGGGCGGGACAGGAAAGGAGGGTGAAGGAAACATGGGGGCTGGCCCAGAGCTTGGGAGCTGTGGGCAAGAAGGAGCAGCGGCAGAACCAGAGCTGTTGGCTGTAGTGCGAGGAGTAGGGCTGGCATACAAGAGGTGTCCCTGGGCCACCGGCCACACTGCAGCAGGCAACAATGCACCCCAGAGCCGGTGGGAGCGAGTCAGAGACGAACAAGTCCTGGATCCCCCTGACCTTGCCGGGCCCTCAGTGTAGACCCCTCTGCTGGGGGTGAGGCATAGAGATGGGACGTACAGCCACTACCGAGCCTCTCCCTATACACTTGGTTAAGCTGCCAAGATGTGTGCCTGAGGTGTAGGAGAAGCTGGGGCACAGCGGCACAATTGCCCAAAGCACACAGCCAGTGCAGAGTGGTTTGCCCCAGCTCCCTGGCCCCTCAGAGTGTCACCTGCAGGGACTCTGGTGAGGGCTGGTGCTCTGGGAGCTCTCAGGGCACAGCCCAGGAGCCTGGCAGGTACAGAGGCAGAGGAGCTGCTCCACCTCCCCTGCATCCAGGCTGGGAAAAAGACACTGAATGGAATGTGGAAGGGCTGAAATCACTGCTGCATCTGGTAGAGGGGGAAGGAGAAAAGCCCAACCCTGCACCCTGTCTGGTCCAGGAGAGCATCACCACCCCTCATCCTCTGCCTCCAGCAAATGAAGGCGAGGAGGCCCAGGGTCAGCAAGTGGCATTGAGGGAGGGAGTCCACAGGGCTGTCCAGGGTGTCCCAGCCACCCTGAAGGAGTTCCCTAAACATCTGCTGAGGATGCAGGTTCCTGGGCCCATCCAGGCCCAGTGAGTCCAGACCACTATCATAGCCCCACTGACTAATTGTCGGGTCTGAGAGCCCGGTTCCCTCACATCTCATGTGGGGCAACAGCCTCCTGCTTCTGTACCTCTTCCTTCAGGGAACCTGTGAGATGAGAAAGCAATGGACTCAAAAGCTGAGCTGTGGGCAGAGGTGAGGGGCTGTTGCCAGGGGAGGGAAGCCAGTGGGGCACAGGCCCCTATGCATGTGGACACAGGCCCTCAAGGAACAGTGACTGGTTGGGGGGTACTGCCCTGCGGGGGAGTGGGAGCAGCTTGCTCGGCCCCCTGCCATCCCCGCTCATCCAAGTGAGCCAGGATGGCTCTTTTGTTTGGCTCCATGGGTGATGTGGGCTGGGTCTGGAGGTAATCTGTCTGCTTCCTGCAGCTGGCTGTCAGCTCACATCTGCACACCAGCTTCATTTTCACTGTCATTAAAAATCCCAGGTCTGACAGGTAGAGAAAATCCAATATAAAAACAACCACGCAGGGACCAACTGAAGCTGCAGGGGGAGCCTGGCTTCCAACCCAGGGCCAAGCCCCTTTGGGAGACAAGTGGGGAGATTGCCCAGCTCCCCATTATCCTGGGGTATTCTGGGTAAGCTAAACAGGTGTTGGCCTGCCATCAGACTGTAGGACCAAAGAAGAGACACAGAGAAAAGGCAGAAGGAAGGGATGGAGGAGGAGAGCGAACGCAGGCAATGACTTGCCCCTGGGCCACACCTGCACATCACCCTGCCCTTGAGGTCAGAGCTTGTGCACTGCGCCAGTCACATGGCTAAAACCCGCCTGTCCTTGAGGCTGTTGGACTTCCTGATCTTCTGGGCAGGGGAGGTGCACCTGTTGGGGGTCTCTCTGGGTCCTGGGGAAGAACCTGGCATATCCCTCCCTGGGTACTAGAGGAGGCCAGGTACTAGGGGTATTTGGGACACTGATGGAGATCATGAGAACAGCTTTGTTTCTTGAGATTTCTCCATCATTTGGGCAAGCCACATGTCCCTTCTGAACTTCCAGGCCCACAACTGTAGATGGTGGCAGGTGGGTGGATGCACCCAGTGTGGGCATATGAAGGGTGTTGGGCCCCGGCCTGTGTGGCGGGACTGGCCCTACAAATCACCCCAGGGTCCTGCACTTGCTTCACTCCACTAGGCCCTGAGCTGCAGTGATGTGCTTAGCTCTTGGAGGAGCCTGCCACCATCCCTGTCTCTCATGGGGTCACAGTGCACACAGGACACTGGTCCCCAGGTCACAGATCTGGGAAGTGGGTCCTTAGCACTCACCGCCCTGAAGCCCTCCCTCTGTGATGGGACAGGAGCATCAGGCCTCAGGCATTTTCTGCTGTTGGCTGGGGCTGCTGGTAGCCAGGGTGAGGACAGTCCCATGGAGAACCCAGAGACAGGCCGAGTCCCTGCGGTCTGGGGCCTTGGTTGGAGCCTGAGGTGGGCTCAGAGCCTAGGGTGCTGGCGTTCATGCAGTTGTTAACATCTGGAAAAAGTTCATAGAAGGCTTGGGAGGATGTGACCCTCCCAGCCTGGCCAGTCCCCGCCCACTTGGGAACAGGAAGACCTCCTTAAGGCAGGACCACCCACCCCCAGAGCCCAGGCAGTGTGGGAGCTGAGGAGTTGGCATGTGAAGGGTTAGCCGCTGATTATAGCTTTGTCTCTGCATCGGGTGCATAATGTGCTCATTTGCATACTGCAGTGTGCGCTCAATTAAAATGAACTTTTAATTTCTTCTAAGTAAATTACTTCTTGCTGGTACGTGACGCGCACAAATGTCAGAATAATGGGAGAGCCTTAATGAGCTGGGGAGTAGAGTGGGGTGGGGGCTGCTGGGAATAACCCCAGGAACATGCATGCATGTCTATAGAAACACACATGCATGAATGGATGCACAGACCTGTGACACAACTGGCACACTCATTCTTCTACACACAGCCTACCTCAGCTCCCCCTCAAGTGAGAGCATGCCCATGTGCACAAAAGGGCTACAGGCTCCCACCTGAGATGGACACAGACACAAGGACACATTCCTCACCAGCCCCAACCTCCGTTTCTGCAGCTTCTTATTTAACTTATAAGTGAGGATGTAAGTCTAGAGGGGTTGAAACAATGAAACAATCCTGAGTAACAACGATGTGAGGCTATTTCCCTGGCCAGTGACTAGAAGGAGCCCAGAGCTGCACTGGGGGAGAGCGGGCGAGCCCCCAGCTGCAGGCCTGAGCAGCAAACATCACCCCTTGGGCATCTAGGAGCCTGAGCCCTTATCTCCATCATCCCTCCTTCTGTGGCATCTGAGTGAAGTAGGAGGCATTACTCCCACTGGACAGCAGGGGAAACTGAGATTCTGACAGGCGATGTAATCTTGGGTCACACAGCTCTGTCCTGTGAGAGAGCAGCGTGGGGACTATCTGCCCTTTCCTCTCCTCACCCTTGGGAGCCAAGATCAGAGAATGGGGAGGTAGCATCAGCCTTCTGATGGGCAGGCAGGGATAAGAGGCAGTAAAAGAGGAAGCCGATCAATGCTCCTAGTTCCCAGGCCCCTTGCTCCAGCTTGGTATTATTTCAGCACCTTGGAGAGGACCAGAAACCACCTAGCACCCTGATCCCAGGCAGAGCAAGAGTGAGGAGGAGTGGTGGTAAGAGGCCCAAGCTCTGCCACCGGGCAGGGCCAGGGGCCATGAAAGGTCTGAGGCTTGATCACAGGCGGGACTTGATTTACTAGGAGAGTCTCAGGAGGGGTTGCAGCCTCTGCCCAGAGCCCTGCATGAGATCTATCCCCATCCAGAGGAGGAAGTAGGCAGGGTATGGGTACACATGGCCAGACATCAAGCCTCAGCTCCAGAACCCATGAATGGCTCTGGACAAATAATGGAGCCCCTCCACCACCCAGCTGTCTCCTCTGCACTTGCCTGGGTCTCCCTGGGGCCATGTTTAACCCCTGACCTGTGCTGTGATGAAGCCACTACTGGGTGACTCTGCAACCAGGAACCACCCTGTGGACCTGGGCTGGAGCCATGGCTGGACTCCTGCAGAGCCACTGCCCAGATGCCTGTGGACAAGCACCCCCTGGACCCCGAGGCTTCAGTCTTGGGGGAGGCCAGTCTTCTCAGCCTCCTCAGAGCCCAAAAGGGTCTCAGGAGAGCCAGTGACATTGTAATGCATCTCAGCATGTGCAGACATGGCTCCCAAGAGGACAGAGCAGAAGCAGGAGCCTGCAGGCATGAGCCCTGGGCCTGCAGTGCAACTTGTATTGTGTAAAGAGGCCCATGACCTTGTGGGGAGCAGCACAGACATCACTGACAATGAAGGATGAGCACCCGCTCTTAGGAGGGTGGACATGGAGGGCCTCCTGGACGAGGATGAGGACTCACCTGGGGAACTCAAGGGCTGAATGACCCAGGCCGGTGGAGGGTTTGTATCCAGGTGAGTTAGGATGAGGCAGAGGTGGTGACTAAGAGTGCACCCAGGAGAGGCATGCACGGGTGTGAACTACACGTGATGGGCATGAGGTGCAATGTCCCGTCTCAGAGCCACACACCAGAGGGCCTCAAAGGGACGTGCTGGGAATGACCAAACTGAGGGAGGCGACAGGAAGGCATAGAGTCATAGAGAGGCCACAAAAAGTGTGCGGCAGGGCCCGAGAGGTCCAAGGCTCAGACTGGAGCTCCCAAGTTGGGCTGTGAGATGATTCCTCAGCAATGGGTGGGGATCACACTGATAAGGTGGCAGGTGATGCATTTACAAATAATTTATTATTTGTAGGCCAGGGGAAGCCATGATGGTAGCCAGAGTGAAGGGCAGAGGCCCCCCAAGGCCACAGCTCCCTCCTCTGACATAGCCTAGGGCACCCAGGGTGCAGGTGGAAAGCCTGCTTAGCCCTCATTGAGCAGATAAGTAAACTGAGGCCAAGAGGGTCTCAGCCAGCCCAGCCGGGTAGAAGACAGCCTGACAGGGGTGGCCCAGCCTATACTGGCTATAGGAGGTGGAGCCTCTGCCACATCTGCCTGCCACAGTCTCTTCAAGGTGACGGGGTGGAGAGTGGTGGCAAGTAGGAGAGTAAAGGAGAGAAAGAGGCAGCCCAAGCTAAGAGACTCTGTGAAAGGACCATGCAGGTGTGCTCACACCATCCCGCTGCTCAGGGGCTCCCTGGCTCCCCAGTGCCCCTTGAACCAGAGCACTGCCCTGGCTGGGCACCTGCCCTGCAGTGCACCTCACAATCAGCCAAACTGAGTGACAACATGCTGTCCCCAGACTGGCATGATCTGGCCTCCGTGCATTTGCTCACAGAGTCTTTGCACCTAGATGGCTCTGCCCTACCCCAACTGGTTGACTGAAACCCCAGAACCAGCTCAACTGCTGTCCCTTCCCCCAGAGCATATATCTCTCCCTTCTGATCTTCCATGAAGCAATATCACACCACGCTGATGGTCCTGAGCAATTGTGCCCTGTAGTCAGAGGACAGCTGCCACAGTGGTAGTGCAGGGACACCCGCCGGGCAAGAGGCAGTACCCAGCTATATGTGCATCTCTCCCAAGCTGAGGGCAGCAGTACCCTCCTTGGGCTGTTGTGATAGCAGAGGGTTTGAGCTCGAACCCTGACCAGCTGGACAGTACCTCCAAGCTCCTGCCCTCTCTTTGGGGGAGGGGCATTTCTCCTCCTGCTCATCTGAGCACCTGTGTCTTTAAGAGGAGGAATCCCCCACACCCCCCACTGCCTCCTTCCTCCCTGTTTTTCATGCCAGTCTTTCCCCCTGGATAGGTTCTGACAATTACCACTTCCCTAGCAGCTGGGGTGTGCTGTGTGTGTGTATGTGTGCGTGTGTGCGTGTCTATCTGTGCACATGAGGTGACTGAGCCCAGCTTTCCCCCATTGCTGAAATTTACATTGAACCACAAATTAATTTCATAATTTTTTCCTCTCTAATTATGCCAACATCTGCTGCAAAGCCAAGCTGTGCACATGCATTTTAATATTCTCTCCCCCTCCTCTCCTCCTCACAGCATTGCTGTCTGTCTCTGCACTGAACTTTTCAATAATTATCACCAAGAGAAGATCTTGACTTCTATTCCTCTTGCCTTTTAAGAGGGGAGGAGAGAGAGGGAAGAGGTGGGAGGGGGTGAGGAGGATGGAGAGAAAGAAAGAATGAAGAAAACAGAGAAAGCGCAGGAGAGAGAAAGAAGAATAAGGGGAAGAAAAAGAAAGAATAAGGGAGAGAAGAAAAAGGGAGAGGGGAGGGTGGGGGAGGGAGAGGAGCAAGGGGAAAGGGAGGGGAGGGGAGGAAGATTGGCAAGTTAATAAACAGGTCTGCGCATCAGTGTCTCCAGGAGAGAGCTGTGGGGTGGGGGTGGAGGGGTGGCTGACAGTCGATTTCTTTGTTGCTGCAGGAGAGGGTGGGTCTGAAGGGAGAGAGAAAGAGGAAAGGACAAAAGTGGAGGGAGAAAGAGAAGAAAACGGAGAGAAGAAACTGCAGGTGGAATAGGGAGTGGGGTGTCGGGAGAGACAAGGTTAGGGTTGGGAGGGGTGCTTGTTTGCAGGCACACCAGCAGCCCAAGAGCATAGCCACCCTGGGGCAAGGGACATGCTGAGGGGAACCTGTGGGTCTGCCTGTCCCTCTCTTATTGACAAGTGTAGTCAAAACAAAGTTGTTTTTCGTTATCACAAGCACAGGGCCAGACAAGGTTGTGGGGACCCACTCCTTCTCACCATCTTTCTTAAAAGGGGTGGTCACCGTCAGGCAGGGTGCACTTGGCCTTGGTGCTGCTGTCTTGGGGTGACCTTGGAACTTCACTGTGAGACATTCTGTCAGGTCTCTGAGGAGAGCTGGCCTGGCATATGTATGTGGGCACCCACACCTGGCAGGTGTTTCCCATGTACACGACCCCCCACCCACTACCTTTTCCTCCCCCCCTGTGCCCACAGCCAACCCGGCCTCCACTGCCTGCTTGAGAGTCTTCTGTCAAGACTCAGGGGCCAGGGCAGCTCCCCACATGATTCCTCTCCACCTGAACTCAGAGTGGGTGTGTGCACACACGTGTGTTCACGTGTGAGTGTGCATGCGCATACCTGTGTGCATTGTGCATGCATGTGAGTGTGAGCTCACACTGTGAGAATGTGTGCACATGCGTGTAACTGCGAGCATGTGGGGTGCACATGTGTGTGCATACGTGTGAGGTGTGTGTGTTTGTGGGGATGAGTGTACATGTATGAGAATGTGCATGCACTTTAGAATGTTCACAAAGGCACAGGAGAGTGTGTGTGTATGCATGTGCATACATAAGTCTGTATATGAATATGCATGCATATGTATGCAGGTATGAGAGTGTGCACATGAATATGTGCATGCATGTGTGACCATTACACATTTGGGTATACATATATAAGTGTGTATGAGGGTATGAGCACCTGTGTGAATAAACATGTGCATGGGGATGTGAGCACACATGTGTGGGAGTGCATATGCATAAGGCGTGTACACACATGCACACACATGCATGTGTGACAGCATATGCATGTATATATGTGTGTGCACATCTGTATCAGTGAGGGTGTATGCACATGTGCGTATACGAGCATGTATGTGGAGTTCTGGCTGCATATCATCTCTGCTGAGCCCTGTAGTGTGGGGACGGACACCCAAAGAGAGACAGTTCACAGCAGAGCACCCAACAAGAGTCAGGGGGCTGCATTTTGCCCCAGCTGAGTCAGCTGGACTGTGAGAACTCAGGCAAGACATCGCCTGTCTGTGAGCCCTAGTCTCTTTAGGTGGCCCCCAAGAGTAAAACATCTGTCTGTTCACACGGAGTACCTGCACACAGTAGGTTCACCCCAACACGTGTTGAATGAAAAGTTGTGAAGCTCTGCTTTTTTCTCCATGCCCTTGGGGCTGGCCTTGGCTTGAGGATAGCAGGTTGGCATTCAGTGGGTGGGTCTTCTTTCCTGTTTATCTCTTGCTTCCCCTGAGCCCACCTTCTCTTCTCCACCCCCATGACTCCTTGCCATAAGAGCTCCCAGCACTCCCCCTGCCTCCTAGCTCCCTTTGCCTCCAGCCACAGTGGCTGGAGTGATGCGCACATTTGACCATGCTACCCTGGTTTAAAGCTTTCCGTGCTTCCTCACTGCCATTGCATTAAGTCAATTCTCCTTATTGCGGCACGAACCCTGCTCCTCTTCCTAGGTGGTTTACAACCAAGCTCTAGCCTCCCTTCTTCTAGAAGAACTTCCATGTCCTTACCAGACTGGATGAGGACCCTCTGTGGACCTCCATGGACCTTGCAGGGTCCCTGAGTAGGTGTCACTTTTTAAAAAATCTTCATCCGAGGATATGTTCATTGATTTTAGAGACAGAGGAAGGGAGAGAGAGGGAGAGGGGGAGGAACATCAATGTGAGAGAAACATCAATTTGTTGCCTCTCGTACACGCCCTGGCTGGGGACAGAACCTGAAACCTGACAACTTTTTTTTTTTTTTTTTTTTGGTGTACGGGACAACACTCCAACCAATTGAGCCACCCAGCCAGGGTGGACATCATTTAGTTTTTCCTCTATTTCTCCCATCTCACCTTAGACTCAGAGATTTTTCAAGGCAAAGTATTTTATCTCTAGTCCCAGTGCCTCGCACATGGTTGATGTTTGAAAACTTTTTGTTAAATAATGAATAGATGAATGACATAACTGAATAAATCACCAAACTTCCCTGGGTCCATTACCTCATATAAAAAATGAAGGGGCTAGCTCTCTTGTAGCCAAGGACTCTCAGCCTCATTCTTTTCAATGTCTGCTCTCAGAGGTCAGTGGTAGAGGGAGAGCAGTTTCCTCTGATTTAATAATTAATTAAATGAACCCACATTTATTGAATCTAAAATGGGCCAGGCACTGTGAAGGGTTTTTACAGATCACTATGGAGAGACCCTGACTTCCCAGGTGCTCACTGTCCAGAAGAAGATACACCAACAGCCAACCGTGCACCTGAGAGAATGCGATACAGTTCAGTGTGGGGACTGCTCTGCCCCAAAGGGATGGAGAGGAAAGTAACTGATGACAGAGCATCTGAATGGGGTCCAGAGGAGTGAGAGGGACTTTGACAGAACTGGGGTGTTTTCAGAGAGGACATTGCAAATGGAAGGCAACAGGTTGCAAAAGTAAATAGTGGGTTTCTGCCTCTGGCCATGATAAAGACAGTGGGAGTCAGACTTACCCTCCTGCTACAGATAACTATTGAACTGGACAAGGTATGTGCTACAAATGTGTTCGGGAATTGCACAGCAGTAAGCTCCACATTCACCCCAGCTTTCTGCCTGGAAGCCCTTCCCAAACCAGCATGAGGATGCAGAGCTCCAATGCAGTGCAGTGGTCTCAACAGCAGAGGAAACACAGGTGGAAGTCAGGGTTCTGAGGTGTCTACAATTTGCAGAGTACAGGGAGTAGCAAGTTGTGTAAAGGAGGCCCAGAAATCTGCACAAGGTGTTCCCTGAGTCTTTGTGTTGTAAGGTGTAATATGCAAGGTGGGACTCCACTCTGGCAGAGAACCACTAAGTGCTGCAAGTGGACTGGAGAGTCTGAAGTTGATGCAGTACCGGCGGACACTGTGCAGTCTAAACAGCTAGAGCAGACAGACCCTACTGACCATCTCAGAACTCAGGAGTAGGACTATCTTGAGATCCTGCCCTAACAAAGCCCCAAACCAAGCTCTGACAGATCAAGCCAAGCTTCCAGTAACCTCTCTACCACAGCAAAACTCAACACCCTTTAAAGCAGAGGTGGCAAACACAAAGCCCGCGGGCCGAATCCAGCCCTCCACTTTGTTTTATCTGGCCTGGCACCTTGTTTCTACCTGGCAGCAGCGCCCAGCTTTCACTGAACTGTTAAGGAGTAGTTACATTTATACAGTCCTAAAATTACATTCGGCCCTTTGAAGGCAACTGTGAGGCTGATGTGGTCCCCAGGGAAAATGAGTTTGACACCCCTGCTGTAAAGACTACAACACAATCCAGACTCCCAACAACATAGGGTTGACAATGTCTAGCACACAATAGAAAAATATTAAATATTCCAAGAAGCAGGAAAGTTTAACTGGAAAATAAAAAAGAAGTTCTGGTCAATAGAACAGACCCGCAGATGACAAAGATGTTGAAATTACAAAAGAAAGATTTAAAACAAAATGAAAATGTGAGTGAAGAGTTGGAAACTCTCAACAGAATAGAAACTATGGACGGAAAGAATGGAAAGTGTAGAACTTTCCATTCAGAATGACATAATTTCCAACAGAATGGAAAGTGTAGAACTGAAAAATGCAGAATTGGAAATGAAAATTTCACTGGGTAAGCCTAACAGCAGATTAAACTACAGAAGAAACAATTTGTTAACTTGAAGAGATCCATAAAACATATCCAAATATAAGCACAGAGAAAAAAATAGCCTTTTTAAAAATCAACAAAGACCCTCAGTGACCTGTGGGGCAATACGAGGCAGTCTATGTATGTATATAATTTAAGTCCCAGAAGGAGAAGAAAGAGAGTTAGTAGAAAAAATATTTGAAGAAATAATAACAGGTAATTTTCCAAATTTGATGAAAAATATAAACCCACAAATCAATCAAACCTAAGCAGCATAAACATTAAAAAAAACATATTGAGGAACATCTTAAAACCAAAGATAAAGAGACCACTTTAAAAGCTGCCAGAGAAAGAGACACATTACAAGGGAACAAAGATGAGAAATACAGCTGACTTCTTTGCAGGCCAGAATATAGTGGAATGACATATTTAAGGAAAAAAACTGTGAACCTAAAATTCTATATACTGCAAAAAAAGAGTTCCTTCAATAATGAAGATAAGCCCTGATCAGTGTGGCTCAGTTGGTTGGGCCTCGAAACCCTCAAAGTGAAAGGTTTCCGGTTCGATTCCCAGATGGGGCATATGCCTTGGTTGCAGGTTCAGTCCCTGGTCAGGGAATGTATGACAGGTAACTAATCAATGTTTTTCTCTCACACTGATGTTTCTCTCCCTCTCTTTCTCCCTCCCTTCCCCTCTCTCCCTCTCTCTTAAAAAAAGTGAAATACAGGTATTTTCAATACATCAGGAAGGCAAAAACAGTCATAAATGAGTATGCACTTAATAAGAGCTTCAAAATATATGAAGCAAAAACTAAGAGATCTAAAGGGAGACAAATCTATGATTATGGTTGGAGATTTTAACACTACTCTCTCAGGAATTGATTGAAGATCAGGAAGGGTGTAAACACTATCAAACAACACAACCTGACCAACATTACAGGGCGCTCCACACAACAAGAGCCAAATACACACATACATTTTTAAATACATGTGGGGTATTTACCATAAACTGTCTCAATAAATAAGAAAGAATTAAAATTATACAAGATATATTCTCTAGTTGTAGTTGGAAATCATTTACACTAAAATATCTGTAAAATTCTCTGAAATGTTTGGAAATTAAACAAAAAAACTTTTCAATAACCAATGAGCAAAACAAATCACAAAGAATTAGATAATATTTTGAACTGAATAATAATGAAAACATGAAATATCAAATTTTGTGTGCTATAACCAAAGCAGTGCTTAAAGTAAAAAGTATATCTTTACATGCTTGTGTTTAAAAAGACTAACAGTTTTAAATAAAATCTCTAAGCTTCCACCTTGAAAATCTAGAAAAAGATGAGCAAATTAAGTTTAAAATGTAAGAAAGGATATAAGGAGCAGAAATCAATGAAATAGAAATTGAAAAAACAACAGAAAAAATGAAAAACCCAGAAAGTTCTTTGAAATATTAATAAAATTAACTCCTAGCTAGATTAGAAAGAGACAGAGAGAGAGAAAGACACAAATTTCCAGTGTAAGGAATGAAAGTTAAGACATCACCACAGATCCTATAGAAATTAAAAGGGAAAAAAGAGAATATTACAAACAACTTTAATGCCAATAAATTTGACAACTAGAGGAAATGGACAAACCCCTTGAAGAATACAAATTACCAAACTGACACAAGAAGAAATAGAAATTCTGAAAAGACATATTTCTGATAACAAAATGAACTTATAATTAACTACCTCCCCTTCACACAGAAAAAGGTGGAAGCCATCTGGTCCCAGGAAGGGTGACTCATGGGTTTTGCTGAAGAAGAAAATTGTGGAAAGGTTAATGCACATGTGGTAACGATGACAGGAGTCATAATGCCACCTGCCTTTTCTGCTTCAGGCATGATGCCTGGTGATTTACCCAACTGTTTCTTACCCTCACAACAACCTTGGTTTGCAGATGAGAAGATAAGTTTCCATTAAGAGGTTTCATTTCTTGCCAAAGTCACACAGGAGGTAGCAGAGCTCTCTCCAAGTGCCCACGGCAAGGAGTGTGCAAGGAGCTGCCCAGAGCTTGCTTCCCACATCTTTTCCTTCTCATTCCCAGCCTTTAAGATGAAGGACAAAGGCCCCTGTGAGCTGTGGAATCAATCTATGTTTTCAATGTGACATCTTTCAGACAACATCCCTGCTTGCTCTCTGGATTTAGTGTCTTGTAACTCTTTCATAACAGGTGCCCCTGGAGATCAGGGGCTCCAATTTATTAATATATTATTAATAAAACAGAAATATAAATGCATATACACACATATGGTAACCATAAAATTCATCCTCCAAGCCAAGGAGAGTGAAAGGAGGTTGTCCTGATAGTTACATCAGGACTACAGGCACAGACCTGGGCTGACCTGGAAACATAAAGACGAATGGCCTGACCTGACCAGCAGGTGTGACCTCATCCTTGCTCTCAGGAACTTACTGTAATACAGTAACTTATATTGAGAGTCCACAATCACTTTACAGTTTGCACTGTGCTCCCAAGCCTGGCCACCACCCAAGGAAGCAGGTGACACTATTACTATTCCTGCTTTAGGCAAGCTAAGTGATTTTCTTGAGGTCAGAGAAGGGGGACCCATTCCAGGCCTTTCATGGCTTTCGATTGAGAGCTCCTTCCTCTCCTACAATTTCCTGAAAAACTTAGCATACAAACATGCATCTTCCCTGGCTGCATGTGGCTCAGTGGACTGAGCACTGTCCTGAGAACCAAAGGGTTGCCGGCTCGATACCCAGTCAGGGTACATGACCACATGCCTGGGTTGTAGGCCAGATGCCCAGTAGGGGGCGCTCAAGAGGCAACCACAGATTGATGTTTCTCTCCCTCTCTTTTGCCTTCCCTTCCATGCTCTAAAAATAAATAAGTAAAATCTTTTTTAAAAACCCATAAATCTATAGCTAACACATCCTTCTTGCCTCCCTTTTTGCCTTAGGTGCCAGGAAGTTCAGAATAAAACTTCAGACTGACGTGGAGTATAATAATTTATGTAATTAACCTGCCACTTCTGTTTGCAAAATTCTATTATTTCCTTGCATGTCCCAAACTCCTTTTGGAAGCCAATGGGGTACATGTTATGCATAACATTTTTGAAGGAGCCAATCTGAGTGCACAGGTGGACCTCATGATTCCCTAACCAGTCCTGTCCAACACTAAGTCTCCTGGAAAGTGCCTTTCTGGGGTGTGTCCAAATAGCCAGCCCTCTTCTCTGGAGTCAACTTGAGAGTGCTTCCCGGAGGACCCCAGACCCTCACCTTGGGGAGGTGATGGGTGTTTCTGGTGCTGTGAATGGAGCACTAACTTGGGAGTCAGGCGAGTCTCCCTGACACTCCAACCCTGCGGGCTGGGACTCAGGCCCCTCCTAGAGCCACCTCTGCAGAGTGCCAGATCCATGAGCAAAAGAATTCATGGCACACAAGGCCATGAGCCTGTCCAAGGACAGTGCTGGCTCTGTGGCTGTGCCCAGCCCCTGTTCCAGCCCCTCCACTCACACTGCCTTTGCTCACATCCCCCTTACGGAGGGCCAAAACATTGTCAGTGAAGCCCTTTGAATCTCATCCAAAATCTGGCACCCAGCCACCCAGCCTCCCTACTCCTGAAACACATTGCATAGGGCCTCCACCACAGCTCACGTGTCATTCTGCCCGGACCCTGGTGAGCTGGGAACTTGCCCATTCCCTGGACAGCCACACAGGGACTCTGCACATTATTGAGTCTCCTGAAGCTGGACCTCCTCAGGGTCCCAGGATGTGGGTGTACCAAGCCCAGCTCCTAAGAACTGAGACTGTGGAGTGAGGCTGCTGCTTACACGACGAGGGCACGGAGGCACTGGCAGACCAAGGCCACTGTGCCAGTGCAAAGAATGTCAAGCACTGTTCGAGCAGTCCCTGCACTGGTATGGGACAGTGAGGACCTGAGAGCTGCCTCTGGAGGCCGCCACCCACTGCCTGCCTCTTCACACCCCCTTTTTGGATGTTTGCTATTTTGTTATTATTGTTAATTCCTTGCCAGGTGGAACCTGGTACTGTGGGGCTTAATTAAGCTCAACCAGCTGTTGCCAAACCTGGGAATGTGATGCATGGAGGAGCCAGCATCAAGCAGTGGTGGGAGGGGACAGGGGTGGAGGCAGAGAAGCAGGTGGGACCTCAGAGGCTCTGGGGACTGGTAACCCCAGGCCCACAGTGGATAGGGTCTGAGTTTGGGAGACATGAGGTTGGGCTGCCAGAGGGGTCTTCTTGGAAGGCCTCAAGATGTGGGTGGACCAGGCCCACCCCCACCCCCTGTTGATGCATAGACCACACTCCTAAGAACTAAGACCCTACAGGACAGAGGAAGACTTTGCAAAGGGAGCTCCTGTGCAGGGGGACAATTGCCAAGGTCCAGCACCAAGGCTGTGCTGCTCAGCAGCCCCCAGGGAGCACAAGGTGTGGTATGTGGATACATGTGTGTGTGTGTGTGGATATGTGGTGTGCACACATGTGTGTGGGTTGTGTGTAGTGTGCATGTATGTGTGTGGTATGGTATATGTGGTGTGAATGTATGTGTAGTGTGTGAGTATATACTCACATGTGGTATGTACGTGGGAAGGTGTACATGTATGTGTGTGTCTGTATATGATATGGTGTGTGTATGTCTATGTGTGTGTAGTGTGTGGTGTGTATTGTGTGTACAAAACTGTCCACTTGCCCTGAGATAGTTGCATTTCATGATTTTTCTTGTCACTGGGGCCTGTTCAACTTCTGTGAAAACAGCTAGTTGGTGGGGCCTCATTTGCATCCAGAAAGCTAGCTGCAAGGGAGTCCAAAACCAAATGTTAGCTTTTCAGCCTCTCCAAAGAGAAAGGTGGTAGAATTGTAGTTAAGAGAGCAGATCTACAGTATCTTCCTCAGTCTACCCTGTGATGGCTCAAAAGCCATCTTTTGTTCAGACTTGAACTTCCAAATAACAACAGTGGCAACCAAGCATGCTCCCAACTAACACAATGCAACTTTCCTGTGTCCAAACAAGAAGAAGCTCACCCTCTCTCCAACATCCAAGACTTTTATGCTATATTCTCTCCAATGACCAAAAAAAAAGACAATATCCAAGTGAATTTGAAATTCACATGCCCTTCAATCCATCAACTCCACTTTCAGAAATTCACCTCCAATCCAGATGCTGTGTGCTTTCCCAGGGCACACAGCATCTTTGTAGAGGCAGAGGAGTGAGAACACCCCAATGTCATCACTGAGGAATGACTATGGATTAAATACAGCCAAAAGCTCATGTTCAAGAGGATTGTAGAAACAAAACTAGACATGTCAAAGGAAAAATGACAAGTCACACAACTGGGTTCCACTGTGGGGTTCTCAGTACTGGCTGAATACTGAAATTGTCTGAGAAGTCAAACACACAAAATAACTCCTGCTCCACACACCTCCTGGGATGGGCTTGGAACTTCTGTGGGTAGGCGGGCTCCTTTCCCTTCGTCAGTGTAATGTGCAGCGAGAATGGGACTTACTGTTCCGTAGCTGCTGCCATTTGGGCAGGTCCAGGATGTAAGATGCCAGACACAGGCATACATTTGCATACCCACCTGGGAATCATGCAGTCACACACATACTGTAGCTCACAAGGGTATCACGTGATCATATACACTTGCACACTCACACTCACGTGGTTGAGCACCATGCGATGCCACATGGTCACACAGATACTTGTCTGTGTGCAGCTATCTCCAGAACGGTGTGGGGACAGAAGTGCTGGAGTGAGGATCAAGGGAATATTTTGGGGGCTGCCTTACAGTGCTGGGTATTTGGCTTTTGTTGCTGCTTTTGGCATTTATTCTCCATTTAATGTTAAATTTTTTAATAAAAACGGTGCCTCCTCCAGGCACTGCTCTCTTCAAGAATAGATTTCTGGCCAGTAATGACCTTGGAATATTATTTGGGGGCAGACAGTCTGCCTCAGCAACCCCACTATGGGACTCCCATCTCAGCCCCCAGGACTAGGAGCTTGTCATGCAAAGGACCAGATGCTGCTCTGGGTGTGCAAATGATGCTGGCAGGAGCCGATCCCTCTGTGGCCTGTCCTGCTGATGGCCCTGAGCAATTCAGTCTCACTAATGCAGGCCTGCTCTGGGCTGGGCCCTGGGGAAATAAGCCTCATGGAATTAAGCCTGGAATTCAGTCCCCACCTGGCAAACAGCTGTGTCCCCCACCTGATAATGGATGTTTCAGGGGAGGAATATGTCCAGATTCCTGAGAAAGCCTATTCCAGCAAGATGGTTCCTACGAAGGCCCTCCGACACAGAAGGCATCCTTGCTTTCCTCACCCTGACCCTGGGCACTGGCTGCTGCCTGAGGTCCCTCTCCACAGCTGAAATCCCAGTGCTGCAGGCTCCTGTACAGCCTTGGGCCAAGCTTCCTCTCTGAGCTGCAGGTTAATCTTCTCTGATGGGAAGGCACTGGAGTAGGACCACCAGCTATCAGAATTGCCAGGGCCTTATTATAAATTCAGAGTCCCGAGACCCAATAGCCAGGATGGATTGAGGCCAATGAATCTACATTTAACAAGCACCCAGGTGGTTCGGATGCCACAAGTGTGAAGGTCACAAACTCAGAGGGTCTGGAGACAGCCCTGAGTGAATGCATTTTGGATTATATCTTGGTTTGCAGGTTGACTAGGGGAGAGCAGTACTTACCAGGCACCCCAAAGGGAGAAGGGGAAGCAAGGAGGTGACCCAGGAAACAGGAGAGGACAGCAGGGGCCAGGATGAGGAGAGTGAAGCACAGGCTCCTCAGAGATGTGGTGGGTGCTTGGCCACCTTTGTTCCACCTTCACAGTCCAGGCCAGTGAGCACTGGGAAGGCTGCCAAGGCAGGTTGGAGGTGGGCTGAGTTTTCATGGAAAAGCAGTTGAAAATAGCAGTTGTCCAGCAGTCCCTAGAAGTCCCCTCATGGTTTATTTTTAATTGGATTTAATTCTTTTCCATTTAATTGCATTTTTTTTAAAGCTCTCCCCAGTGGTTTCCTGATCTGAGGATCTCTCCACTTCTCTGTGGGCTGGAGGCTTAGCATGGATAGGGATGAAGAGACAGAGCCCAGGCTGCCACAGGCTGCTGTGGTCCCACAGGGAGCCTGGTCCCACTGGGCGGGCCCTGGGGCTGAGAGCAGTGGAGGTGGGAAGTAAGCTGCCCCATGTCCTTCAATGGGCCAAGCATTCCCAGAGGGGCCTCCTCACAGGTCACAGGCACAGCCATGAGATACCTGGGGCTGTCCTCCTGGGGTCCCAGCTCACACTTGGGGTGCCGTGTGTTCCCCTCCCCCATGTCACAGTCTTCTTTCCTACAGACAGCAGCCCTGAGAGGCTGTTTAACAAGACGCCAGACTCAGCCAGCTTGCCATCATGAATCCATGTATATCTGCACACATGTGAGGGGGAACCCCCGAAAACGGACTTTATTTGTAAAAAATTGTGTGTTTATCCTTACATATTTAAACTTCAGTCACATTCAAAGTCCTCTCCATTTGATGCAATACACCTATTGAGACATTTTTTCCACTGCTCAAAACTGTTTTTGGACTGGTCAATTTTGATGCCTTTCAGTGCTTCTGCCGTTGTTTTGTTTCACCTCTTCCACGTTGGCAAAACGTTTCACTTTGAGGACTTTTTTCATCCAGGGAAACAACAACAAAAAATCACTCAGGGAGAGATGAGATTAATAGGGAGGGTGGGGCATAGGGGTCATGCTGGTTTTGGTTAAAAACTGCTGAACACTCAGTGTGGTATGGGCAGGTGTGCACATAAATCACCCATCATGAAATGGGCAAACATATTGAGTCTTCAAAAATAAATTCACTGAAGCTGAATGCAGCCTCTCACAATAACACCAGCTTGTACACAGATACAGATGGGTTCCTAGAACACTCACCTAGAGAAGCCTGTACTACAAGGGGCCCACCCTCCAGAAGATAATTCTGGATGGACATATATATATCTCCATACATCTCTAACAACACATGCACACGTGTGCATATGTATACATGTACACAATGGGTATGCTTCTCAGGCAGAGCTGTGTTGGATTCTTGCACAGGCTTGATCAGGGACCCACAGGTGGAGCACATGAGAAGGAGAATCATGGCAAGTAATCCCATGGAAAATATCCTCCTTAGGAACCATGATTATTGAAAAATGACATCAACGCTAAAATTCCTTTTCTTTTCTGGAGACATGTCAGTGAACGTGTGCCCCCTTGTCTGAGTCTTAGCCCATCGCTGTCTCTGTCTCTCTTTCTCTCTGCCAGTGTCTCTCTTTCTCTCCTGCTCTCCTTCTGGTTCTCTTTCTTTCCTCCACTTCCCCATCCTTCCTGACAGTTCCTTGCCTCTCACCTGGCTCAGACTGCCTGGGAAAAGTTGGGTGGGGTGTCAGGGTCCCAGGGTAGGGGAGCAACATTTCCCGCCACTGGTTCAGCACCATGGCCAGAGGTGCAGTTCTAGAAGAACCTCTGCCCCCAGACATTTTACACCATGCTGGGCCCCACACCCCTTGTCATCACCACCCAGGACTGCATTTATTTGCTTGTCATTCCCTGGGCAAGCCCAGCCAGTACAACAGAAACAGTTGTGACCCTCTCTGTGCCAGTGGCGCTGCCTGTAACTCATGTAGCTCATTTAATCCCTGTATCTGTCCGCGGGGTCAGCACTATGATACTCATTTTGCAGACGAGAAAATTGAAATTCAGAGCAGGAAGTGACTGGCCCAGGGTCCCACAGCTTGAAAGAAGAGGAGCTAGGGATCATACTGACCACATACCCCGCCTCCCCCTTAGTTTATGCATCTTCCTTGCAAGGCTTAGAGAAAGATTGTGGGATGCTAGCCAATTCTAGATACCAGCTCATCCACCCACAGTCTATATTTGGGCACACTGGGCCACATATCCATTGGAGTCACACCTTCTAGAGGAGGTGTGTCTGTCCCAGAGCCACAGGGACTGTGCCAGCCACCCAGAAGCAGCCACAGCCCAGCCTGTCATGAAGAGTAGGGGAGGGGCAGATGGGTCAGCCATGGCTCCCTATGCCCACTGGGTACCCACTCTCAAGAGAGACCTTCCTATTATAATTCTCATTAATGATTACTAATGATTGCTGATATTTGCCCAGAGCTTGCTGCTGACTAAGAGCTCTGGATCTGGGTGAGTTGGCATTTGCTTATGAATGAAGCCAGATGCAGAAGCAGACCAGCCTCAAGGGAGGCGAGAGATGGCAGTGGTGGTCACATGATGAAGACCAGCTATGAGGATGAGTGCTGGCACAAACGGCCACCACTGGCCAGAGGGCAGCGACCCTAATATGCAGGGTCTGATGCTTCCAAGGATGTGGGGGCTCTTCACAAGCACCACATGTGCCCCAAGAGTTAGGGGAATTGGGAATTTGGCTATTCTTCCATACTGTGCTTTCTGAAACATTTCCTCTTTGTGTTCTGTAAATTTTCCTTTGAATGTGCTTGCTGATACTGGCTCAGCCAGGATGCCTTGTCGTCCCATCTGCCACTGAGATCCCAGAGGCAGGGGAGCAGAGAAGTGCTGTGGGAGGGTCTGACAGCAGCAGTCCCCGCCTCCTCGGGTGCGCCCTGCTTACCACTTGCAGCACCTTGTTGGGGAGTGCCCAGAGTTATGCTCATCTACAGACAAGGAAACAGAGGGTCAGAGAGGAGAGAGGCCTCTCTAGGTACATCCAACCAGGAGCATGGAGCCAGCTGACTGAGTGTAGTTAACCTCCCTTCACGTCAGTCTCCTCAACTGTGGAATGGATGTGATACGAGCACCCACCTTACAGAATTGCTGTGAGCATTAATGAGTGAATGTGTGAAGCAAGAGAAAAGCGAGAGTGGCTAGTGAGCGGTATCAGCGATCCTTAAACTCACACGGAGTCCCCCCAAACCGAAGTTGCATAAATACTGTTTACTTCCTCCGTGTGTGATGCACACTAATGGTTTTAAAAATATTGGTCTTTACCCACAAGTTAATCTCACAGACCACGCATCTAAAAAGCCTTGCTGCTGACATTGGAAGAACCTCACCTGGAAGAAGAGTGCCCCTGGGGAGAGAGCCCGGGACCTACCGACGTCCCTCCAAGGTCCCACCTGCTTGGCCAGGGGTCTTGGTATTTTGTTTTGGGAAAATGAGGTCCTCCCTCTTCCTTTTGTCCACTCTGTGGAAGCCTGGTTATGACACGCAGGAGGTGTAACATAGAAAGGAGCATGAGCAGAGAAGGATGAGCTGTGCAGAGTGGCTTCAGCATCTTTTCTTTAGGTGCCAGCAAGTAAAACCACCTCCTCCACTCGTTCAACAGCTGTCACTGGGGCTGGAATGCAACCAGTGTTCACTGATGTGGAGATGCTCTAGTGCTCTGCCATGTCCCTTAGTCCCTTGGCTTTTCAGTGCACAACAGCCAGGCATTCACCTGCCAGTCCCAGCATCTCTTTATCTGGCTGCTGGAGCCCACCTTAAAGCTTGCTTTGGGGGCAGCCCAAACCAAGACAGCTGAGCATGAGCTTCATGCCTGGATGCTATGTGCCAGGGTGCAGTCAGTATGCCAGGGTGCTGTGTGCACAGGTGTGGAATGCTGGGGTGCTGTGTACCCAGGAGGAGCTGGATGTGTTCTTGTACTCCTATTGGGAAAAGCCCTCCAGAGTCTTGTACGGCCTGAGGGCTGGTTTGTTTGGCCCACCTGAAAACTCACTTCTCTCTATCTCTACTGCAGCCACCTCACCACATTAGACCACTGCAGGGCCTCTGCACAAGCCAGCTCCTCTACCTGCAGGTCCTTTCCTTGTTCCTGCACTTTGTCCAAGCTCAGCTTTTCTGAGGATGTGGCATTTGAGCAGACTTGAAGGAGGTGAGGGAAGGAGCTGAGTAGACATTTGGAGGAAGAGGGCTCTTAAAAGGCAGTGTAGAATGTGCAAAGTGCCAGTGCAGAATGAGCCTGACAGTAAACCAGACAAGCACACAGGAGGCCGAGAGGAGGCTGGGGCCTCAGGGTCAGGGGGTGGGAGTCACGGAGGGATTCAGTCAGAGGGGTGGCTAGACCCCTGTCACATTCCTTACTTTCCCTTTGTAATTTGTTTGTGTGGTTGTTTGTTCAGCCTTTGTCTCTGTCAGCAGGCAAGACAGCTCAGGAGGAGAAGGCCACAGCCCACACACAAAGCACTCAGAAGGGTGAGGCTGCCCCAAGCCCCGCCCATGCTCCGCAGAGTCCCTGTGCCAAAGCCAAGTTGTTTCCTTCCGGAATCACTGCCGCTTCCAAAGACCCTGGCTGGGATACCACTCAGTCCCCTCCCCTGACTGGAGTGACCTCCACCAGGTGTCTGAACAGCTACCCCCCTTACCCCCACCACCACCAATCCTGGTCCCTCCACCTGAATCTGGAAACTTCACTTCCAAGTGAAGCTACAGACATGGAAACAATGGCTGAGGAGGGGTGGGAGGGAAAGAAAGTGAGGAAGTGTCAAGTTCTTGATGGCTGCACCCTAAACTCTGTATTTTCCACGGCATTTAAATGCCTGCAAGCGGATTAATAAGGTCTCGGTCACAGCAGCAGCAGTCTATATTTAATCTATCTGGAACGCCAGTTGGTCAGGCCGTGTGAATATTGATGGCCGGGAGGGATTGAGGACAGGCAGCCTGGCACCAGCTTTATCTCTTCAACACAGGCGGCCTGGCCCTTATCAGGCTGGCCCGGCTGTTGCAGCTGTGTCTTCAAGGGCCCGCACCCCGCCTTCCGCTGCCTGCTTTGTAATCAGAAGAAGAGAAGTTGCTGCCTTGATATTTCCATTTTTATCTCCTTTATTTACTTCTTTTTAATGTCTTTCAGGGAATATCTTCTTTGCACCAAGGCAAGGCGAGGCTGACGGTCGTTCACATCTTTCAGCTGCCCCTGGCCAGGCTGGGACAAGGGGGAGGAGGAGTGAGGAATGGGGTGAGGGGCACTGTCCCATCACTGCCCTCTTTGCCCTCAGTCTCCCTCACTCTCCCGGTCCCTGCTGCCTCTCTCCTGTCTGCCTTTTGCTTCCTTCTTTTTGTGGGTTCCTTCCCAAATGATTCATATCCTCCAGCTCTAAGCCCCCTCACTCTGCCCGTCCTCACCCCTCACCCAAATCTTGAATGCCAGCCCAGCCTTGATGATGAGGGATTAATTACAAGCAGCCTTAACCCACAACCTGGAGGGTGATCCCAGGAGTTGGGGCAGTTCCTCTGTTCCTAAGAGGAGACCGTCACAGTTGAGGAACAAGCGGGTTCAAGCCTCCTGCCCTCCACTACCGCCACAGACCTGGGCGAGCCGTGATTATCTCCTTTGCCAGAAGAGGAAGCTGAAGTTCCGAGAGGTTATCAGTCATAGTCACCCTGCTCAGCCCTGGCAACCCTTGACAGAGAGAGGAACTGCCAAGTGGCCGGGCCCACAGAGACAGTCTCGGTCCAGCATTCCGCAGGCGCTGAGGTCTATTCGCCTTGCCTGTGTCTCCTCCCCCGACTGCAGCAAGCAAAGGCAACATGTGAAGCAGCTCACGGGAAGGGCCTGGCCCATGGAAGGGCAAAAGGGGCCACCTCCTCTGCGTGCCTGGTTTAGTGTCATCGGTGCCCCTGTAGTGGATTGAACAGTTTCCCAAAAAGATATGTCCACATCCCAACCCCCAGAACTTGTAACTGTGACCTTGTTTGGAGGAAGGGTCTTTACAGATGTGATTAAGTGAAGAATCTCAAGATGAGGTCATCCTGGATTAGGGTGGCCCCAAATCCATTGACTAAGGTTTTCATAAGGAAAGAGAAAGATTTAAACACAGAGGGAGAGGCCAAGTGAGGACAAGGGCAAAGATTGAATGGATGCGGCCCCAAGCCAAGGAACGCATGGGGCTCCCAGGAGCTGGAAGAGGCAGGCAGGATCATTCCTCAGAGCCTCCAGAGAGAGAACAGCTCTGTGACACCTGGATTTCAGACTCTGCCTCCAGAACTGGGAGGGAACAGATTCTTGTTTTAGGCCTCCCATCTGATGTCACAGCAACACCAGGACACTCCCATGGTCTCCCACCTGGCTGAGAGCCCTTGGCGGGCGTGGATGGCAGTATTCTGATCCACTCCAAAGCCATAGCAACATGCCTGGTGCCTGCTACTGCAAAAATGCTCAGTGGAAGTTCGTTGAACAAGTGAATGAACCCAGGGGTAAGAATTGGTTCTGAGCATGTAAGAGCTCGGGTGACTGGGAACCCACATACAACAGGCATTGGTGCTGAGCTCAAGAAAACCAAAGGCAACAGGACAGCATGCTCCCCCTCCAAGTCCCATGTGCACCCACATTTCCAGTTCCTCACATCAGGGTACATGTGCCATCTCGGGGTTCCACTTCCTTCCTGGAGATGCAGAGATGCCGGCTCTGGAGATCTGAGCAGGCTCTGTTCAAGTCACTGCGTGGGGGACAGAAGAGTGGGTGGGGGTGGTTTTCCATTTGCATGGACATTTCTGTGAGTGGGAAATGAATTTTGGGGAGCAATTTGCTCTGGCAGCAGGCCTGGCCTGTCCTGACTAACAGTGACTGTCCACCAGGGACAGTGATCCTCATGTTTGTGGGCATAGAACCCCATCTGCGGGATGTGGGAGACATTTTGCATCTTCACAAATGGTGTGACAACCAGGGGCCGCCCCAGGAAGGGATTGGGATGGAAATGGTACAGTTGATCTAAAAAGCAGAAAGCCAAGCGTCTGTGGGGAGGGCAGCTGTGTGCCGCTCGGGATGCCTTATTTTCCAGATTTCATGCTGGAGAACAGAAAGTCGAGGCACTGGTGGGGATCGATGTGGTTTCTGTCACTAAAGAGAGAAAAGTCAAGGCTGGAGATGATGCATTGCCACACCTCTGGGAGCCACAGAGGTACTTGGCTAAGCTGTTGTTCCCGCCGGCGGCCTGAGGAGACCACACAGTATGGGGTTGTCCCTTCACCCTTGCAGACCGAGGCCTGCCTATAGCCAAGACCCCCCATGCATGTGGGACCAGGCATGGGGGTAGGTATATGAGGGCCACTCTCATGGGGCCTCCGGTGATTGCATCTGGGATGGGGTGGGTGGAAGCGGGATACTCAGAAGTGGTCAGAGCAAGAGAGAAACACCCTGGTTGGAGGGGAAGGACTCCCAGGAGGATGGGGATGGGAAATGTTTGGGCCTAGGACCCAGGTGTCACTGCAGGGAGGGGGAATGTTTGGGGAGCTGTCCATCTGGCCAGGATGGCAGACACAGTGAAGGAGAGAGCAATGAGAAAGGATGAGTATTACTGGGTTAACCCATTGGGGTCCCAATGAGAGGCTCCCCCAAAGAGGCCGAAGTGGGAGATCTGGGAGGGCTACCCCCACCTAGATTCCTCTTTCCTACACACGTGCGTCCCACACCGGCAAGGCACTAGGGGGCTGGAGGAGCAAGTACAGCAGGCCCAGGATACTAGGCTCAGAGGAGGTGGGAGCTGGAAAAACCTGAAGGAAGCTAGAGGACATCCAGGTCACACAGGGCAGTGACAACACAGCCAGAACAGGCCTCTCATAGCCTGGCAAGGTTGTCAATGGGCGGATGATAGCCCCCGGGATCACACCCCAGCTGTCACCCCAATTCCTCACAACCAGCACAAAGCAGACACTGCCATCACCCCACTGTGCTGCCAGAAGCGCTGGGGCCAAGAGCTGGAAGGTGCCATCAGTCAGGATGAGGCAGAGCCATGGGGTAGGCCTCCTGCTCTCAGGCAGGGCCAGGGCCCCTCCACAATTAAGGGCCATTAGACCGCCAAGTGAAAAGCCCTCATTAACTAATAAAAAGTGCTTGCCCTCCCTTGTCACGTAATTAGTGGGAGCAAGGACTTTAATTAAGCTCTGTCCAGCTTGCAAAAGGCCACAATCACTGCTTCACAGAGGCCAGGGCTGGGCAACTGCCAACCGCACCTACCTGCCTCTTCCTCAGTGGGGCCCCTCCTTGCCCTCCCTTTCCCTATGGACACCCTCCCACCAAAGATGGGGTGTGTAGCTGGGCACGGGGGCTTTTCCCTCTCTCCCAGCCAGGATACAGGCTCCATCCCTGGTCAGTCTGCCGTGATTTGGGGCTTTTTGCTCTTCCAGTTAAACCTAAACCTACTTGATCCTCCTTGGAGCCCTCCCACTGCCCCCCTTCCCACCCACCCATCCTCTCCCAGCCCCCCACCATGCCCTTTACCCCAAGCCCCCAGAGACAGCCCTTTCTTTCCTGCCTCCCCCTATTTGATCCCAGGGGCCTCCCGGGCAAACCCTCCAACTCTCCCCTCTCTGCTCCTCACTCCCAGAACCAGACCAACTTCCCAACCTCTCCAACTTTCCTTTCTCCCTGGCCTGCCAGGGAGACAATGTCAGACCCTGGCCTCCTGCCCCAGACCCCCTGCCCCCCGATCCAGCTCCCTGTCCTAGTTTCTGCTTGAGGTAATCAGGCCTCAGGGATTCCACCTGCAAATACCTCTTGGGTCAACCCAGACACTCGGTCTCTGGGGCCTGAGTACAGACCAGGTGCCCACAGCCACTCATGTGGTCCACCCAGACACCTACTGGCTCCAGAGCTATGAGAGAAGACATTTCAAGCTGCCCTGTATGGTCCTTTGTTGCAGCAGCCCCAGGACACTCATCCAGTGGGCAAGGTAGCCCAGGCCCAGGCTGTGGACCATCCTTCTTAGCACATGGGGCATGGACACTGGGGTGTGATGAGGGACACCCAGGGCTCGGGGTGGGGGGGGATGGTGGCAGCACCCACACTATCACTTTCACAAAGGTGCCAGGGAACTTGATAAGGAAAGGAGGTCCCCACCAGGAAGCACGTCATTAGAGATGTGCCACCCTCCACTTGGGACAACATCAAAGGCCTCCAAAGACTCTGAGCTGGGACTGGGAGGCCAGGTGAGGAAGGGACACAGGCAGCCCAGGAGAGGGGCTGTCCCTAGAGCTGAGAGAACGAAGGTGCAGATGGGTTGGGGACAATGATAATCGCCACACATAATGAGCTCTACGTGCCCCGGGCTTTGCTGCACACATGGCATATTTTAGCTCCTAGATTCTCACACAGCCCCACAGAGTAGGCACTACCTGGAGGAACTAGAAGTACAGGCAGAATACAGGACCTGCCCGAAGTGTGCAGTGAGCAGAGAGGCCTGTGTGAGACCAGGTGGCCTGGCATCAAGGTTCATGCTCCACTGCTGGTTCTTGTGGTGTGGATAGTATAGTTGAGGTTGAGGACACCCCTGGGGCTGGAACACCATGTTGCCAGCCTCATCCTCTGCCAGGAATGTGCTGGGATGCACCAGGCCACAAAAGAGCCAGCCCAGGTTGCCTGGCCTGCTGTCAGCTGAGAGAGCTGCCAGGCCGGCCAGCTGTGAGCCAGGATGCCGGCGGCCAGGGGGCACAGCTTCCCACCTGTCTACTCTCCCAGGTGGCACCTATTTTTAGTGCCAAGGATTGAGAGCTGTGGGGTGGGCTCAGGCTCTGCAGGTGGGGTGCCCACCACAGGCAAGCTCAGCTGGGGCCACTGGTCGAGAGGCCAGCAGGCTGGAGAGGGCACCCTGCCAGGCCTGGCTGCCCCTTCTCCTGAGCCCCCTGTCTGCATTCCCTGGACTTCCTCCTTTCTCTCTGGCAACACCTTTGCCACCTGGCCATCAGGACACCATGCTCTCCAGCTCTCCCCACAGCCCCTCCACTGGCCCCATAACTTAGGAAAGTGCAGGAGTTGGTCCCTGGCTCTCTTCCCTCTCATTTGCGCCTTCTTCCTGCTTGGCTTAGATTCTCCCTTCCCCCTGGCAACTCCCTCACTCACACACAGGACCAAAGTGTCCCTGAGCACCGCTGCCAGGCCATTTCACCAGCAGGCGTCTGCAACTGAACACACGATGAGCTCCCGACCCTCCTCCACCAGCCCATCTCACCTGGGTAGCCCGCCCTCCCACACACCTTAGTGTCCTTCTCACCCCTCCTACTCCCCACAATCACCTGTCAGCTCTACCTTCACCAGCCCCAGAATCAGCCTCCCTCCTCCCTGGTAACCCTGGGTCCAGGCCACCATCAGCTCTTGTGGGATTCTTACCACGGCTGCTCGCTCCCCTTGTCCGAGTTTGACCAGTCCATAGCTACACCCTGGTGACACCCTCACTCATGCAAGGCTCTGTGGCTCTGCATGACCTCTGACTGCACCTTCTACACCTCCCACTCCAGCCACAATGGCCGCAGTGGTGAACACCAAACCAGCTCCTGCCCCAGGTCCTTTGTGTCTTCTGCCTTGTCCACATCCTCCCTTACCTTCATGTCTTTGCTCTAACATCCGCTCCAGGGGCAATCATCCCAGCCTTGCCCCCTCTACCTGCTGTACTCCCACACCCCACTTCTCTTCCTGGCTGCAATTTTCTCCGTGAGTGCATCACCCATTAGCAGAGTATAGATCCCACTTCCTTGTTTTGTTTATTTTCTGTCTCCCATCATGGGGATTTGTGTCCATTTTGCTCATGCTGTGTCCCCACTTCCTAGAACAGCACCTGACACACAGTAGGTACTCAATGAACCTTTGTTGACTTAGTTACTCATAATTGCTCAGACTTGGGGGGGAGGAGACAGATGCACAGGAAGACCATTTCTGGATGGGGGAGATGCTCAGGTGTGGCACAGCATGGTGTGTCCTACATAGATGAAGATACCTGGTTGGATGCAGCCAGATACTCAGTCTTCCAGAAGACCAGGCAGGTCCCCCAAGTTGGTAGCCCTGTCTTACCCCCATTTAACCCTCTAGTCTGGTCCCTACAAATGCCAGATCATCAATAGCAGATAACAGTGGACTGCACGCATTTAAGCAAGTGGCCCTAGTTGTAGAAAATGTGCCAGCCATGGCATCTTTGCTGGGTGACATCAGTGCAGCTCCCACCTAACATGGTAAGCGGCCGCTCACCTAGCAAACAAGGGTCCTTCTCATTCCATCAGGAAAGAGGTCTGCAGGTGTGGACAACAGCACGCATTTCAGGTCTGCCCCAGCACCATGCTAGATCTCCAGCCCACTGTCCACTTCACCTTGATACCCAGCAGAACATCACAGTGGTCCACAGAGCAACGACACCAGGTTAACTGGACCAGATGAGCAAGAAGCACACTGGAGGCCTGGGTGAGATTCATGCACATCAGAGCATGGAGATAAATCATGCAAAGATTCAAGGGTGTGCCATATCAGTGAAAAAATGCAAGGACCACATTGTCTGGGGTGTGCCAGAATGTCTCCTCCAGAGTGAAGAACAATTTCAGCTTTCACATCCCACCTCTAAGAAACAAGCTTGGTCAGGCCCAGGAGGTATGGAGGCAGTGTACAAGAGAATAGTGCTTCAGTGCTGGGATCATGTTCCAGGGGCATAAATGCTGCCAGTTGTGAGGGGACCAGGCGGGGAAGGGCTCAGCAGCAGGCCCAGGCTGTGGTATAAGCAGTCCTGCCACTGACCATCTGGTCTGGTGTGTCCTACAGCCCAGGGGCATCTGTGGTGAGAAAAGACATTGTGTGGTGTCCATGGAAAAATTCCAACAGGAGAACTGAAATGCAGATGCCAAGGGTTCTAGAGAAGAGCATACCCTCTGCAACAGAAAACTATATCCCTACTCAAAAGGAAGCTCCTGCATGCTGCCAGGTCTTGAAAAGACCAAACAACTGACCAGATATAGCAAGTGACAGTGCAGCCAGAGCTTCCCATCATGAGCAAGGTTGTGTCAGCCCCCCAAATCCTAAGGCCAGCAGCCATCCATCATCTGAAGGAAGTGGTCCAGGCAGGATGGGTGGGTGCAGACAGCTGCATGAGGAAGCAGGCCCCTACCTCACCCACCGGCACCCCTCTCTCAGTGTACATCTATTGCTACATGGGGGCTGTATGATCACCTGACAGGGGAGGTTCTCAGGTGGGTCATTCCTGAGTGTTGCTGTGAGGTGACAGTGGCAAGTTGCTGCTCTACATTCCCACTAGGGTGTCACCTTCGAAGAGAGTGGTGAGCAGAATCCTCCAAGGTCAGGGCTCTGAATGGTACACTTAGTCATCCACTTTGGGTGGAGAGGGGACTGGCTCAGGGTAAGGTTAAGCATAAAAGCATGGGCAGTGGACAATGGCTTGGCCTGGTAATGGGCCTTGAAGGAGAGAGATTGGAAATTGGGGTCTAGGACGAGGCATGAGGATGGACATATGGGAATGGGGACTGAGTCTGAGACTGTGTCCCCCTGTCTGTCATGCATCCTTTCTCTTTGGCTATTTTCATGATTTTCTTTAGCTTTCAACAGTTTGACTATGACGTGCCTATGTCTGGTTTCCTCTCTATTTATTCTGTCTGAGGTTCGCTGAACTTCTTGGGTCTGGAAATTGATGCTTTTCACTAAATTCAGGAAAGTTTTGGCTGTTATTTATTTAAATATTTTATGCCCAATTTCTATCTCCTTCCATTCTAAGATTCCAAATGTAAATATATTAGAGTTTTATATTGATCTACAAATCACTAGACTCGGGGTTTTTTTTTTTTCAATGTTTCTTTAAAATCACTATCCTTTAAAGGAGATTATTTCTGTTGCTCTGTCTTCAAATTCACGAACACTTTCTTCTATGATTTGTAATTGATATTAATTCCATCTGGTGAATTTTTTAATTTCAGATATGTACTTTTTAGTTCTAAAATTTCTATGTGTTTCTTTTTTAGTTTTTATTTTTCTGCTGGGAAATCCCATTGTTCCCTCATTATGAACATCTTTTTTTTTTTTAAAGCATTTTTAACACATTTGTTATAGCTGCTTTGAAGTCCTCATATACTAAGTCTAATATCTGGGTCACATGCATGCCTACTGCTACTAACTGATTTTTCCATAGACTCTGGGTTAAATTTTGCTGTTTCTTCACAAGTCTAGTTATTTTGTTATAGTATTTTGAGTATTGGGAATGGTGCCTTATAGAGACTGGACTCTATTTTTTCCTTTAAAGAGTAATCCCCTTCTTCTTCATCTTTTCCTGCCTTCTCTGGTTGTAATTGAGTATTTTATATGATTCATTTTATCTTCTCTCTTAGCATGTAAATTCTATTTTTTAAGAAAATATTGGTAGTTCTACAATTTACCATATACATTTTAAACTCACTTAACCACCTTCAAATAACATTATATGGCTTCCTGTGTATTACAGTTACCTCATATAGTGCATTTCAAATTTCTCTCTCTCTTCCCTGTGACATTGCTGTCATTCACTTCACTGATCAGTAATATCACCCAATACATTATTAGTATTATTGCTTTACACGGTTCTTATAGATCCATTAAGAAAGAGAAAAATAGCCCTGGCTGGTGTGGCTCAGTGGATTGAGTGCTGGCCTGTGAACCACAGGGTCACCAATTCGATCCCCAGTCAGGGCACATGCCTGGGTTGTGGGCCAGGTCCCCAGTAGGGGGCGCAGGAAAGGCAACCACACATTGAGGTTTCTCTCCCTCTCTTTCTCCCTTCCTTCCCCTCTCTAAAGATAATAAATAAAATCTTAAAAAAAAAAAAAACTTTTAAAAAAGAATGAGAAGGCCCTGCTGGGTAGCTCAGTTGGTTAGAACATCATCCCAATACATTAAGGTTACTGGTCTTACCAGTTTGATCCCTGGTCAGGGCACACACAAGAATCAACCAATGAATGCATAAATAAGTGGAACAACAAATCAATGTTCTCTCTCTCTCTCCCACCTTTTTCTCTCCCTAAAAATTAATACAAATATATATATTCTGGTTTCCCTTCAGGGAAAATAAATCTTTTGCCTTTTACTTAAAGTTAATAAATAAAGAATTTTAAAAATGAAAGATTTTATTTTACCTTCATTTGTTCCTTCTTTGGAACAAATGCTTTTTTTTTTCTTTTCTTCTGTTTTTTTTTTCTTTCTGTAGACCCAAGTTCCTGACCTATATAATTTTCTTTCTGTCTGAGCACTTATTTTAACATTTCTGGTGATGAATTCCCTCAGTTTTTGTCTGTCTAAAATGTCTTTATTTTTCATTCACCTTGAAGAATAATTTCACTGACTTCTAGGTTGGGGATTTTCTTCACTAAACACTTGAAATATTTCACTTCACTCTCCTCTTGCTTGTGTGGCTCCTGACAAGAAATTCACACTTCACACCATTGTTCTTCCACAGGGGGGATTACCCCTCTGGCTTCTTTCAAGACTCTTTCTGCCTTTGGTTTTTTGCAGTTTGAATATAATATTCCTAGCTGTGTGTTACATTGTTGTTGCTGTGTTGTTTTTATCCTGAGTGGTGCTCTCTGAGCTTCCAAGATCTGTGGTTTGGTGTTTGTCATCAATTTTGGAAAGTTCTTCATCATTAATACTTCAAATATTTCTGTTTTCTCTTGCTTTTCCTCTGGGACTCCACTTATGTGTATACTACACCTTTGGATGTTGTCCCATGTTTCTTGGATGTTTTCATTGTTTCTTTTTGTTTTAGTTTAAGAATTTTCTGTTCCCCTACCTTCAAGTTCATTGATTGTTCTCAGCTCTGTTGAATCTACTAACGAGCCTGTTGAAGGCATTCTGCGTTTCTGTTATGGTGTTGATTTCTAGCATTTTTCTTTTCTTTTCTTTTTTTTAGAGTTTGAATGTTTCTGCTCACATTACCTGTCTGTTCTTGCATGTTGTCCACTTTCTCCATTAGTGCCCTGAGCACATTAATTACAGTCATCTTAAATCCCCTGTGTGCGATGAGAGCTGCAGCATCTGTGCCACGTTTGAGTCTGGTCTGGTGCCTGCTTGGTCCCTTCAGACTGTACTTTTTCTTGCCTTTGGCCTGCCTCCTAACTTTTTTTAATTGTTTTATTATTTTTATTTTATGCTGGATTGATAATAGTTCCAGAACTTTTGGTGTATGGGGGGTAGGGGGTAGGTTCTAATCTGAGCATTGGGAGACAAGGGCAGAGAAGCAGACGAGTGCCCTCAGGGGCCTGGGCACCTTGTGCTGTTTTTGTGCCCAGTCTTAATGGAGACAACACGGCAGCCATGCCCAAAAAGAGCCTGGTAACCAGAACCTCATTACCTCTACCAGGCAGGCTGCCCATGAGGGACATGCTCATCAGCGGAGAGAATGTGCAGAGCGGGTGGGGTCAGCCACAGGCCCAGGGTCACCTGCAGTGGTTGTCGATGTAGTCCTCCACTTCTCCTAAAGCCTTCCTTAGAAAACACTAGCAGAGTTCATGTTTGCTCGTACAAGGGGCAAAGCTCTGAGGAGCCAGCCTGCCTCTACCTTACAATCAGGCGGTGGATGGCATTGTCCAGGTGGGTGAAATGGCATAAACAAAGGCTAGAGGTCAATTCCACAGCAGCCCATTTACCTGTACGCTCTGGCCGACCATGGTGGGAACCTTGGGCAGCCTGAGGCAGGAGAGAGACCCTGACACTCTCTTAAGTCCTGGCCTACCCTGGCAGCAGCCCTATCACAGACCCAGAAGGCCTTAGAAATTGGTCCTTAAATTGAATGCAAGTGCCCTCAGTAATGAAGAAATAATTCACTCTCAATTGGCCCAGGGGACGATCTCTGCAGCAGCCTTTCCCAAGCTCCAGCAGGAGGTTTTTCTGCACTGGGATCCACCAGGCCCCATGACTGGGCGGCTGGGCAGGGGGTCTGCAGCCCCAATCAGTAACCCCTCAGGAGCAGCAGTAAGGCATTTTCAATCAATGCTGCTTTTGACTCAGTCTCAAAACCTGTATTATTGGCCCAATGGGGTGTGACTGGCTGCTTAAGGGTTCGTCCAAGGCTGTTGGGTGAGACTAATGTGAAAGGCTACAAGGCTGGAGGCCAACAGAGCAGTGCCTGGGCTGCAGCAGGTTATTGCGCTGTGTCCACACTGACTCGCTACAGCCCCTCCCCAGGAGCCCAAGCCCATCTTGCCAGTTTAAACCTTACCCTGGCCCCACATTGCACCAATTCTCTGGGAACCCAGGGTTGGCACAGGGGTGAAATTCAGGGTATTTAACTGTCCTGGATTGAACTGAGTTTCCCCAAAATTTATGTTGTGGGCCTGACCCCCAGGACCTCAGAATGTGGCCTTCTTTGGAAATAGGGTCATTGCAGGTGTAATTAGTTAAAATGAGATCACTAGTGTGGATCTAAGCCAACATGGCTGGTTTCCTTATATGACTGGGAAATTTGGACACAGACAGACACACACAGGGAGGACACCCTGTGAATATGGAGGCAAAGAGGAGTGATGCTTCTACTAGCAAGGAACATCAAAGGCTGCCAACAGACCAGCAGGAGCTGGAAGAGGCCTGGACAGGTTCTCCTCACAGACTCAGAAGGAGCCAGCCCTGCTGACACCTTGATCTCAGACTTCTGGCCTCCAGAGCTGTGGAAGAGCACATTCCTGTGCTTGAAGTCTCCCCGTGTGTGGGACTTTGTTTCAGAGCCCCGGGGCACTCCTACACATAGCATCTGAGCAGGCTTGGCCATCATGTGGGGCTGGAGCAGGGTCCCAGAGCACACCCCACCCTGGCCTGGCATCACCCCTTTAGTTGCTGGATGGTGGGGGGGGTGGTCTTGGGAGCCTTGGTGGGAGGGGTGGGGGTAGCCAAGACAGGGTCGGGGTCCCAGGGTCCTCAGAGTGGGGAGCACAGCAGCTGTTCATAGATGTTTCAACATCACACCCAGAGCGGTTTCACCGAGCTCCAGAGCATTTCCATTCTCCCAAAAGGAAACTCTGGACCAATGGCAGCCACTCCCCATTTTCCCCAAACTCCCGGCCCCTACAACCACAATCCACTTTCTGTCTCTGTGGATTTGCCTCTTCTGGACATTTCATATAGACGGAATCAAATACATGTGGCCTTCTGTGAACGGCTTCTTTCCCTCAGCATATGTTTTATGATCAGCATTTTTATAGCGAAATCCTGTAGAATAAAATGGAAAATATGAAAGCTGGGAAGCACAAACCTAGGACCCAGCAGGTCACCCCTGCACCAGGAGATGCAAGAACATCAGTGAACGTGCTTGTAACAGTGCAAACCCAGAACAGCCCAAGGGACGGAGAGAGAGAGGCCACTCCTGATAAAGCAATGTCAGGTGGGACGACCGTGCACACACAGCAGCTACACTCATCACCACGGTACAGGAAGCAAAGTTCTCGTGATCCTAGTCACACACTGAGAAGACTACACTCTGCATTTAGGAAGAAACAGAGGAATGGCTAAACAGTGAAGCAAAGCAGGGGTGTGAGCCTCATGGAAGTCAGGAGAAAGGTTATGGGGGGAAGGCAACAGAGCCACTGGAGGCCACCAGCCACTGTGATGCAAAGGTGTGTTTTTTAACAATGAAAAGGTTAAGGAAATGCTAAGCTACATAAAATAGAAGCATCACCACTCTCAGAAGGGTAACGATAGTGTTATCTTACACAACTTTTTCAACATAAACATACATGTGTATATGTTTGTGCCTCAGTGTTCTCATCTACAGGCTGTCCTGTCATTCTTCCCCCAGCCATATCCAGATTCCAGCCCCTTCTCTCCATGCCTCCCCCACCCCACGGCCTTCGTTGTGTGTGTATACACACACACACACACACACACTACACATACAAATTTTATGTCTACATATACATCCACACATATAAGCAACGTGTTATTTATGCAACACACATGAGCATGTAAATATCAAGCAGGATATAAAATGTATTTCTCACTATCACCCTGGCTGGTGTGGCTCAGTGGATTGAGCACCGGCCTACAAACCAAAGGGTTGCTGGTTCGATTCCCAGTCAAGGCACTTGCCTGGGTTGCAGGTCAGGCCCCCAGTAGAGGGCATGTGAGAGGCAATCACACATTGATGTTTCTCTCCTGTTTCTCCCTCCTTTCCCCTCTCTCTAAAAATAAATAAATACAATCTTTTTTAAAGATGTATTTTTCACTATAGATTATTCTCAAAAAAGCTTGAAATTCACAGGTCTGGGCAGTTCTTAATAAAAAACACCAAGATGGCCCTGACTGCTGTAACTCAGTGGGTTGAGCATCATCCCGCAAACCGAATGGTCTCCAGTTTGATTCCCGGTCAGGGCACATGTCAGGGTTGCAGGCCAGGTCCCTGGTTGGAGGCGTGTATGAGAAGCAACCAATCAACATTTCTCTCTCACATCAATATTTCTCTCCCTCTTTTTCTCCCTTTCTTCTCCTCTCTCTAAAATATATAAATAAAATCTTTACAAACACCAGGATGCCCACTTGACAGATGAGGCACTGAGGTTTCTGAGGGATGGGTAACAGACGGGGGCCTGGGGTCCCTGTGTGGGGAGCCCTTGCTCCGAGAGCCTCCTCAGGGTCTGCAGGAGCACTGAGTGGGTTGACTCCTGGCTCAAAGTCTCTCCCACAGGCTCTCAGCTGTGACCACTGCTGAGAGGACACAGCCTGGGGCAACTGGCATGGCCGCTCAGCAAAGCAGAGCTTGCCTGGGTCCCACATCTCAGTCATTGGGACCAGAAGATATGGATGCCTGAAACTTGGAGGAGACTCTGGTTCAAATTCCAGGTTTGCCGTCTCTTGCTTGGGAAACTGTGGCCCTCAGTGCCCACCTTGGTTCAGTAGAAAGGGACACAGGAGAAAATAAAGGGCCTTAAAACGAGACTACCCTCCTGCCCACCACAGCCCCCATAGCCACAGCGAAAGGCCACTGCATGCCTAGTGAGAACTCAGGGTGAGGCCCAGAGGGATTGGACAGGTGGACGAGGCCTTGCAGTGTTCTCCCAGGGCCTGGGTGTGGGTCTCCACGCCTGTCCAGGAAAGGGCCTAGTCCCTAGGACTCGGCTGCAATGGTCTGTCTCCCTCTGGGACAGGCCCTGGTTCATTCATACCCAGCTAGCCAACCCCTGGGTCTGGGGCCACCACTCACTTGGCTGTCCCTGGAACTGAACAGGCAGTGACTACAGGGGAGCCTCATGGGCAGGTACCTGGGAGGAAGTGGGCATCTGACAAGAGGAAGGGGGCAGAGTGGCCACATATCGGGCCTCAGTGTCCTCATCTACAGGCTGCCCTGCCATTCTTCCCCCAGCCACATACAGATTCCAGCCCCTTCTCCCCATGCCTCCCCCGCCCCCTGGCCTTCGTGGTCCAGTCCCACCCTCCACTCCTGGATCACAGCCTCCTCTCTGGTCTCCTGCTTCTGCCGTTATCCTCCTTCATGGGGATTTAGGGGAGGGAGGGACATCTTCCTTTTTCCTTTATCTTCCCCTCCTGAAATAACACCAGTAAAGGTGTTCATAAGATGATGTAGACAGGTCTGATCTGAGCCTCAAAGCAAGATAAAAAACAGTCCTATCTGTTTAGTTCCAACCTCATCTGAGCAAAGATCTGAAGGAGGTGGGGGAGTGGGCCACATAGCCCCTGGGGAAAGTGGTCCAGGTGGAGGGAACCGCAGGTGCAAGTGCCCTGAGGAGGCCGTACCTGGTACCTGGCACTGGGCTGTTCTATGACTCCATTCAGAGCAGAGTCCTTGGCCCTGTCCCTACTGTAACCCCTTGGCCAGGCTTACACAGTGGGGGCTCAGGGCAAAGGGGCCAGCTGGACTTGGCAGGAGTGTCCTGCCTCCCAGCTGGTGGGTGAGGCTCTTTGTGGGTCCTGACACAGGTGGGGGGAAGAGTCAAGCTCTTCCAGAGGAGGGGGTTGTTTTGGCTGCCAGGATCCTGGGGCTGGGAGGGGCAGCGGAAGTGGGGGGAATGGGGCAGCAGGTGCCTCTTCTAACAGCCTTGACTGGCTGCCAGTCGCTTCTGAAATCCAGAGCACATCTGCGTTCATCAGTTGGCCAACAGATGGGCCCCGGTTTAATATTTTTGGATTCGGTTAGACTTGGGGGCTGATGTGAACCCATACTGAGAGCAGGTGTGAGCAAAACAGCTTCGTGCAGCAGGGTGGGGTGGGAGGAGATTGTCATGGTGAGGGGCAGAAGAGAGGGGACAGGAACTTGCTTGGGGCAAGTACCTGGGAGCCTGGCTAAAGATGCCCCCGGGAAAGGATCCTCATTTTGCACCTTGGATTTGGCTGAGGATTTGGGTAGAAGCTTCTCGAAAAGACACTGGGACATTGCAATTCCCAGTCCACCCTGGCAGTGATAATGGGCAGCCAGCAGGGCTGGGCCAGGGGAGATAAATTGGGAGAGAGGCAAAGCAGGGCTGGGCAGGGCCAGATGGAGGGTGTCAAGGTTGATTTTCCCACCAGCAACTGCTTTTGTTACTTAATCATGTCACAGACAGGAAAGCACCCACCCCCACGTCTAGTATCTCGGGGGCCACCTTCGCTGCCAGCCCAGGGGAAGTTCCCAGGAACCAAGATAAGTCTGCCGGATGCAGCCTCCAGACTTCAGAGCTCCAACCAGGATCCTGCAGACAGCGACCCCTGGGCAATTGTTTGTGGTAGGAATGGGAGATGGTGCCGGCTGAGGTGCTGGGAGTGCGGTGCAGGAAGATGTCCTGCAGCCAAGGTCCTCCACCAGGTCAGCTGCAACGCCAGGCCTGCCTCACCCAGGGCTCTTTCTGCACTCAGGGCTCTGCAGAAAACAATGTGCTTCCTCTCACAACACCCTGTTATTCCTGGCTGATGATAGGGAAACTGAGGCGCAGGGCAGTCCAAGAGCCTGCTCCAATCACAGCCATGCAGTCCAGTCACAGCAGGCTCAGTGCCAGACCATTTGCTCCACCAGTATTCAGTGTTGCATCTCTTCCCAGCCTTGATGGTCCTATGAGACCGGATATGTTTTGTGAATGTTCTCTTGTTCCTAAGGAGGGTGAGATTCTCCAGGCATTAGCCAGCCATCTCCCAGGGCCTCCCGTGATTGCAGCTGCGAGTTCGGTTCTCAGTCATGGTGAGGCCTTGGGGAATGAGCTCCTCCCTGTGGCTCCAGTCCAGGGGAGAGAGAAAAGACTCACGCAAGGGCCACCACGTGGAACCAGACACAGGCCATGCTGGTCACATCCAGCTTCCTGAGGCCAGTACAGAGGAGACTGCAGCTCACTCATTCATTAGTGCATTCTTCCATTCAGCAAGTGCTTATTGATCACCTACTGTGTGTCAGGCATGGCCCCAGGTGTTGGGGACATGGCAGTGAAGAAACAGGCCTGCCCTCCATAAATATAAATATCAATATCTGGTGATTAAAAGAACAGCTAAAGGAATCAGGGACACATCATTTTAAAGGTAAGAATTCAGATTTTAAGTGGGAATAATGAAGCTAGCCTCTTCTGGGCTCTTTATAGGCACCAGATAGCAGACCTGGCATTAACATGAAGCCACATGGGCCTCCTGGAAGCCTCTGGGAGAAAGGCATTGCTGAGAGGGCACCAGGCTCCCTCACGCACCCAGCACATATTCCTGGGTAGCAGAGGGAAACACCATTGTTGCTCCCCAAGGAGCCTCTGGAGGTGAGAGTTATACAAAGTCTGTCTGGCAGGGAGAGTTTGCTGCCTCCCAACCCTCCACCAGGAAGAGAAGGGCCCCCTCAGTCTTCAGGTGTGAATATGCTCCCCGGCCCCTGGTACACGATTCATTTGTCTAAGTCCCAGCAGAGCTACCCTGAGCCTCTTGCCAGGAAAGACTCCTGTACCCCATTGTCATCATTTGAAGATGTATTGTCCACACCCAGAGTCCACTGTGAAGGGTCACCCTTCTCTCCTAAACTCTCCCCCACCCCCTGCCACAGCCTCAGGAAAGCACCACCTGTCCTTCCAGTCCTGCCTCCTCTGAGCCTTCCCTTCCATCTCCACCCTCCCTGGTGAACATGGAAAGCTCATCCCTCCCAAAGGGAAGGACTGTAGGGATGTGCACTCCCTCACTCCTGGCACAGCTGTGTGACCCACATAGCCAGTAAACTGAAAGGGGAGAACTGCCTGGAGGTTCTGGGAAAGATTTTCCTCTTTGGATCCTTTTCTTCCATCCTTGAAAGCAGTGGTCAGAAATCACAGTAGTTGAAACTATAGCAGCCGACTTGGAAGCCCGAGGCAAAAACCAGCACATAGAAGATGGCAGAAGGTGGGATGGAAGGAGCCAGGGTCCCTGATGACATCAGTGACTTTCTGCACCTAATCTAGCACCCTTCCTTCAGGTTGCCAAATAAGTAAATGTCTATGTTTGGTAAACCACTGTTAGCTGGATACTGTGGTACTTGCAATAGAAAGAATCCCAAAAGAAATGCAAAGTCTTGTGCCCATGAGTCCCTGGGCTCAACCTGGGCCACTGTCATCCCTGCTTGAGGGCCAGTGATGGAGGGAGAACATGAGGAGGAGGAGACCAAGATGGCTCTGCCACTCACTGCCTGGTGACTTTTGGCAAGTCACTGAACCCCATTCCCTAACTGGGCCTCTTTCTCCATTGGAAATTGGGGAGGGCCCTGTAGCCCCCTGGGGGACCCTCCTCTAGCACACCCCAGTTGGGAACCATGACACTGGGCCATCTCGGAGGGTTTTGCTAGCTTAAATCACCCTAACCCCATGACTTTAGGATAGGATACTTGAGCTGAATGTGGGGAAAGGGGCGGTGCTGGGCATCCTAGAGAAGGGGACTTCACAAAAACTGCCTGGAGCCACACATGGAGGATGGTTTGCTCAGGGCCTGGCTGGAGTGCTGAGCTGTGACTTGGCCTGGCTTCAATGGGAGATGGTGAGCCAGTGACTGCTCTTGATGGGAGGTATATAATTGGTCCAACCTGAGTCCTGACTCTGTTCCCATCTTCCAGGGTTCCCAGGCATCTCTCAAACTCTGCTGGGAGGAGTCTCAGTCTGTTGGCAGGAGGAGGCAAGAATTCAGAGGCCTTCCATGTGGCCAGGGGAGGCATCTGAGCCTGCCTTCTTCCTCAAGAAGATGATCCTGCGACAGGCCATCTGGTTTACCCACTGGGCCACAGGCAAACACCTGGCTTTTCCCCTGACCTGGATCAGAGCCAAGAGTGAGAAAGAGAAAAATAACAACAATGCTGCTTGGGGCTGCCAGGCACATGCAACCACTGTGGCCAGCACTGGGCCCAGCTCTTTGCACTGCCCCCATCCTTAGCACCAGGGCTGTAGGCTTGGTCATACTCCATTCAGCATATGGGAAAAGTAAGGCTTGGGAAGGTGACAAAGCAGTTGTCAAGACAGAGGGCCAGGACTTAGGCCCAGGTCATCAGACTGCAGACACTCCCAGGGGGACCCCAGCAGCCACCAACCCCTGACAGTCTATCCTGTGCTTGCCTCATCCCTGCTGCCACCTTCGTGAGAAAGAGAGGCAGCTTGAAGAGAAACCATATGGCCCAGATTCCTGACTTCCTGAGAGACACACATGCACAGGACCTCATCTCCCAGCTACTCTTGCGGCTGCAAATATTTACATCCAAATATGTCCTTATATGCCATATTTTTGCCTTAAGCAGCCTGGGAGTCTATCCTCACACATTGGGAGGAGGCAAGGCCTGACTTAGGAGGGATTTGCCTTCCAGAGGAGCTGATGACAATCTTGGAAACGTTATAGAAGGTTGGTTTGTATGCCCGAGCCAGTCTCCTCCCCTTTTAAGCTGCTGCCAACCCCAAGGCAGGATGGAGAGGAGAAAGAAAGAGCAAAAAGGAAAAAAACTATATCAAAGCCCAGAAGAGGCTTCTTTCTGTTTTTTCTGAAGCAAACACACTGTGCCCAGGTCAGCTGAGCTCATGGTCTTGTGGACTCAAAGGGAATGCAATTATAGCCCATCCCTAAAGCGAGGGCTGGATACGGCTTCTCTGCAGGCAGGGCAGCTTGGCCAGGGCGTGGGAAACTTCAGCCCGAAGAGTCAGAGAGAAACCAGGAGCCAGGACAGAGTCAGTGCCCAAGGTCTCACCCTACCCCACCCTCCACCTGGGGCTCCTCAAAGTGAAAGTGGTGGGAAGGGGCTTTCCCCTTTGAAGCATGGTTGATCAAGGGAGAAGAGTGGGCAAGACCCCAGGACCCAGAGGATGCGGCTTTGCAGGCACATGGTCTGGGGCCAGGCCCATCCCCCCACCCCCAGGAGTGCTGGGTCATGCAGGAGTGACACTCTACAACATCCCTCTCAGGGCCTTGGTTTCCCATTCAGCTGAATGGGCTGCCTTGCCTGCCACTCGAGAAGGTGAGCGGCTGGTGAGGAGCAAAATAGATCAAGGGTGGGGCCAGAGGGGCTGTGTGTGGGAAGGTTGGGGTCGTCATCGCAGCAAGATCCTCCACCTTGTTCCCTGGCCACCCTCCAGGGTCTATCCAGGCTGCATCCCAAACCCCAGCTGTCTGAGCAGGTGACATGAGGAGATTGCTCTGAGCTTCTTAGTGATGGGGTGTTAACAGTCGCAGTCTCCTTGTGTGCAGAGCAGACTCAACGAGACCTCGAGAAGCTGTCGGCACATTTCAGTGCTCAGTAAATTGGAGCTTTACTGTCATAGCTGTCACTGTTAGCATTTTCATTTCCTTCCTCCAACTCACTCAGGCACACACATGGCACCTTCCCCATGGCTCCGAGTTTGCTCAGCAGCACCCTGAGCTGGAGAGTGGTGGATGAAGCATCCAGCCCTAGGCTGCCCTGAGCAAGAGCATGGGGCAGGTTTTTCCTGCCCCATCCCTGTCACCCACCACCACCTGGTGACACCTCATTTGAGACCTGGACGCAGAGTTTGGCTGCCTGCTAGGCACTGGATTAGAGGGTGCTGGCCTGACTTGGCTTACATGGAGCTGCCCAAATCTCCCCATTCAGCCTCCTCCGGGGCTGCCTGGTGACTTATATCCCTGTTCCGGGGCTCTGTGACTGTAGATGTTACCCCTCTAAAGAAGCACCCTCTTCTTTAAATAGGACTGGTATAAGACACCCATGGTATGTGTTTCCACTGATTTGTTCATCCATCTATTTACCCACCCATTCATCCATCCACCCACCTACCCATCCATCCATCCATCCATCCGTCTACTCATCCAGCTAGCCTGCCACCCACCCACCCATCTACCCATCTACCACTTGCTGTCACTTACCCATTCATCCATCCATCCACTCAGCCATCCATCCACCATCATGAACCCATCAACCCATTTACCTATTCATCTACCCAGCAGTCCTGGGACTCCTATGTGCTTGGAGAAAAGGCAGAAATATGAAACCCATTCTGGTGGGCTTCCCTGCCCACCTGCACCTAGGGTCATCTCCCCTCTGGCTTCCCTCCAGCTCTCTGACTATTTTGAAGCTTTCTGAAAGCCTGAAGATGGGACTCTCTCAGGGCCCCTCTACCTGGGCTCTCCCCACCTCCCTACAGTCAATCCTAACTGATCCCTCAGTCACAACTTCCAAATCACCTCTGCTAACAGCCTCATGGGCCACATCTGTTAGGGGCTTATTGAGCAGGAATAGGGCTGTTCTGAGCCCGTGTATGACTCCAGAGTGGACCCTCATAGTATTTGTAGGAAGGCAGTAAAGGAAAAAGTGGGGGAGGTGGAAGGAAAGGAAGAGGGGAGGTCCCTGGCCCCCTCTACTCTACTCTCCCTGCAGATGGCAATGGTCTCTGAGGGAGCAGCTCTGGGACCAAGAGGGACCAGCCCAGGACCCCACCCCCTTGCACCACCTCCAGCTGCAGCCGCTTCCTCCTCAGCTCTTTATCTTCCAGGCCGCCCAGCTCCAAAAGCCACAGCCAACGTCTGCTTCCCCACAGACACCAACTACCCAGCCCGGGGCAGGGGGTGGGGGACAGGGAGCAGGCACATACCCCCAAGGTGGCCAACAAGGGACCAGGGCAGACCCCACTCATGGGGAACTTTCTTATCTTTCCAACCCAAACTCTGGCAGCCCCAATAATTAGAAAACCAGGCAGGACAGAGGACTCATCACAAAAGTGGAAGTATCCCATCTGCGAGGGGTGCTCCCACAGGTGCAAGACACTCAAACATCTGCCTAGAGCTGGGTGTGGGGGCTGCCCCACCCAGGCTGCCGTCCTATTGGCTTCACAGAGGGCTTCTCAGTTCCTGGCTCAAAAACCCACTCCCACCCGCCTCTTGAGGCCTGGAAAACAACAATGACAGTGACAAGAATACTAATATCAGCTCTCAGAGTCACAGCTGCATCACTGCACACCAATCGTGTGGCAGACCACGCGCAGAGTTTCAATGCAGTGTCTCCTCTCCCAGAAACAGTCTGGGAGCTGGGACCACTACAATCACAATGTCATGCCAAGGAGGACACTGGCCAGGGGAGGTCAGCAAGGCTGACCCTCAGATCCTGAATCCCAGTCCAAGTCAGAGCATGGGAAGCAAGGAAGGGCCATGAGGACAATGGTGATGCCCAGGGGCTGGCCAGGCTCACAGACCCTCCTCTGCACGTGAGCTCTGGAGCCATGTACGGAGGCCACGCATGTGGCAGCCCCTTCCAGGAATAGTCTTGACCCTATACGGACTCTAGAAGTATGCCCAAACTACTATGACAGAACTGGCCTCTGAATAAGGACAAGGAGGAAGGGAAGTGTGTACTTTTCTCAGTGCTTCCTTCTGCACTGCTTGAATTAGTCACCATGTGCAGGCATTACCTAAAAACTCAATTCAATCAAAATGGCCCAGAAGCCTGTGTGTCAGCTCTGGGTCTGCAGATTGCACACGGTGGCCTGGGTGAGGCCACTGCACCTGCAGCTGTGGTTGGTCCCCAGGGAGTGGGCCACAGGGCTAGCAGAGGGGCATGGGCAACAGGGCACACGTCTCCTTTGTGAAGGTGCTTGTTATCTGCTGGCTTCCCACAGTGGTGACCTTTTTAGTGCTTATGATGTGCTTCCTCTTTGCCAGTTAGGTGCCCAGAAGAGAGGGGACTCCAGGACACCCCCTGGTGTCCAAGTGGTTACAGAAGGCTCTGATGTGGTTTGTGGAGTCCCTCAGACTGGGAAGCAGCCCCAGCTGCCTCAGCAATTCCATCCATGAGCCAGAATTGGCCCCTGTTCCCCCAAGGTATCTATTGAGAAATGGGTATAAAGGGTCTCAAAGGAGCTCTCACCCAGGAGGCCAGGACCCCCACAACACTGTGCAGATAGCCAAGCACAAAGAGGGGGCTCCTGACAGGTGGTACTTCCAGGGTGGGTGGGGCCAGCAGCCCCAGGCAGCTGCTGCAGAACCCTGAGTAGAGAAGGGCAGGCCAGAGCATCTGGACCGTACCAGAACTCACCTCGAGGTCTGGTTCTAGGGACACAGTCGATGCTGACAGAGGGTTGGTCCCAACAATGGGGCTCTAGGAAAAATCTGGCTTGAGAAGTGGAAGGAGAGCCTCTGACCACCCCAGGCTGAAGGCAGGGCCAGGGCCAGGAGGGTGGGAAGACAGGTGGGTGGGGCTGGCAGGTAGAGAATCAGCCAGGATGGACACTGACCCCATGTGCTACTCTGAGCCCCCACCCAGGCCAAGAAAACACACCCAACAGGCCAGGGTTCAGGTGGGTGGGGTGTCACCGGCCTGCGGTAGGAGGAAGTTGTTGGAAAGTCAGACCGGAATGGCTGAGAGGGAAGGCTGGGCAGGGCCGTGTCCAGATGGTTCCTGTTGAGGAAGCAGTAGGCACAGCTGCATGGCTGCTTCCCTGTCCCCCAGACACACTATCACGGTGATACAGCTGGTTGCCTTGCCTGCAGGCTGCAAGGAGACCTCCCCCCACCGCCAGCCTCCCCAAGCCCGCCCTGAATCACATGAGCCCCTGTGGCCTCCCACCTCTTCCCCAGGCAGGCGACAGTGGATGCCTGAAGGCCCAGAGCTGACTGGGACACAGAAGCCTCTGGTTCTCAGAAACCCCAGCTGGCCAGGGCCCCTCATCTGACTCTTGAGGCCCCACCAAGTCGGTAAACGCACTTACAGCCAAGCTCGACCCTGGTCCCACGCTGGCCCCTGCTGGCCCCTGGAGGGCTGTCTGCCTTGCACCCAGGACTCAGTCTCCCGGATCCACCTCCAGCTCCATGTCCTACGTGTCCCTGGTGCTGGATAGCAGGCTCTTGGCATCCACCAGCTGCTCAGCTCCCCGGGGTCCCAGAAAGGGCGGCCCAGGTAAGGGGGTTGGGGGGAAGGGAGAGCAGCTGGAGCAGGTGGCTGGAGAGGGTGACATCTCCAAGCTGCTACTTGCCCAGCTCTGTTGACAGCTCCAGCCTGCTGTGTTGACTCACCTCAAACATCCACACAGCCTCCCCATAGGGCACGTCCTGCACAGCTGGGGCAGGTGGCTCATGGAGGACCCACCAGGTGCCAGGCTGGGCATGTGGGCCCTACCCAGAGGCAGATGCTGGAGGCAGGGGCTGCTGAGTCCCATTAGGAGAGTGGGTTCTGTGTTCCTCAGTGGGTAGGATCCTGGATTCAGTGAGGGAGGTGATGTGCAGATGGGTGGAGTGCACAGCGCCCCTCTCCTGGGAGACCCCAGGATGTGGAGATTGGATGAGGAAACTGAGGCCAAAGGGGAGAGGGCCTAGCCCAGGACCCCAGAGCGAGTGATGGTCCACACTGGACCCTGTCCCTGCCAAGGATCAGCCCTGCCAGCGTTTCCGCCCTTTTCAGCCAGTGTCAGAATGACGTGGGGGGCCATGGAGAACCTGGCCTCTGTCCTTCCTAACACCCCTGACTTCAGCTGTTAAGTGCTTGGAGGCCCTGTAAGACCTCATCCCAGGACACAGGGGCCAGAAAAATTATAAGCAGATGGTCCCCTTCCTTAACCTATAGCCACATGACCACACTCCAAGGAGACTTTGGAACCTTCCAGAGCCCACAGCCCCAAGTCTCACTGCTGCAGTCTTCTCCAGGGACCAAGCAGGCCCCTGACAGCCATGTTCAGCACCCCAACCCAGGGGCAGCCCTCCCTTCTCTGCAGAGAGACCATGTTCCCTGAGCAGGTTCCCACCTGCCGCCGCGCAGGGGCCCAAGGGCCAACCCCCTGCGACTGGGACTCTGTCAGTCACTCAGACGCATCCCAAGCTGGAGTGGTCTGACTTCACAAACAGGAACAAGCATGTTTGTTGGCTTCTCCTAATTGAGAAGAAGATGCCTACGGGGAGGTGCCAGGTTGCTGGCCCTGTGGGGGTGTTCTGGTCCAGTCCAGTTCCTGATGGGCACCACAAGCAGCCCTACCTGACCCCTCTGTCCTGGAGCCAGCAGCCCAGTTCTGCCACCCGCCACTGTGCCCTGGGCCAACCTCTCCACACCTGCGCCTCAGTTTCCTTGTGTGTCAACCCCCATTCTCCTGCTTCCCGATGGAGTATAGGAGTGGCTCTCAAAGGCCAGGACAGGAAAGAGGGGAAAGGAGGGTGGGGTGCGCATGAGAACTGCTGGTTGCTGTTTTGTTTGGATTGCGGGGAGTTTGAGGGGTAATGAACTGTGAAAGAACTTAAGGCCAAGAGGTGGCCATGAATCTGGCTGCACTCAGGTCATTCGCCGTGTTGGTTGGGCTGCAGATACCTGGGGCTGATGGTCTGGGTGGACCTCTGACTCAAATTCTCAGCCATCGATTTATTGACCTCACGGTCATGTGCATCCCAAGAAAGGCACTGCTTGCTTGGGGTGAGGGAGTTCACTGGGAGGAGGGAAAGTAGTATCTATTTGGTTAGTGGTTTGGGTTGAGGGCTTACCTGGGCACGAAGGTCCCAGCTTTGTGACACTGGCTTTTAGGAGCTCATGTCCCATCTTCTCTAAATTACCTGACCCCAAAGACAGCTACAAGGGGAAACATCCTGCCTTGCCCCTGGGCTCCCTCAGGGAAACAAATGCTGGGCTCTGTGGTGCCAGAAGGCAGCACCAGGGAAGAAGCCATGGGATGGGCTTCAAGGAGCCCTCCGGGGGCCCTGAGGTCCTAGGAGGGCATGAGAGGCCTTCAGGCAGCATAGCTCCCCATGCAGCTTCCCGGGCCTGCAGTCTTCCCCAGCATCTGTGAAAACCTTTGGGACCCAAAACCATGTTCAGTGGCTCTAAAGTATGGAAAGAACAGTAAATCCCATCTTTAAAGCTGAAGTGTAAGATTCTTTCTGTCTGAGAGCAAACATAAATAAATGCTGCCCTGCTGTTTGGTAGGAGATGGGAGAGGAGGGGGCTTCAGGGCTGAGAATGGGGGAACCATCGGACCCCATGGCCAAATGCAGGGTAGCCCTGAGCAGCCTGGCCCCTCTCTGGCCCATCCCCTCAGGAACTAGTGTTCTCATCAGCCCCACTGTGGCAGAGGGTCCGGGACCCATTAGGACCCCATGGTGCTGAGGAGCTGCTGAAGGCAGGTGACAACCTGGGGAGAAAGGAACGGCCCCATTTAGAGGAGTATTTGCTGTGCTCAGGTTTATTAGGTGCCTACTATATTTACTAGGAGCTATGCAGGAACTGGGAACTTGTCCCCACAAGCCCACTTTCCAGATGCGCAGACTGAAGGTCAGGGTGCTGTGCCCCCACAGAAAGGACAGGTAGGCCCCAGGACACTTGGAAGAGATGTGGGGAGTGGAGACCTTGAAATCTGTTCAAGATTTAGCCTGAAGCAGAGGAGGCTTGTGTGTGTGTCAGGGGGTGTGTGAGTATTGGGAGTGGTGACCCCCCTGAGCTTGCTCAGTATCACCCAAGAGGCTAACATGAGATCCAGGTAACAGAATTCAGCTTAAGCACTGGATAGTGGGCATCCTGTCACTGGAGGAGTCCAAGCAAAGGCAGCCTGAGATGTTCGGGGTATCAGGATGAATCCCACGGAAGGCACTATCCTGTGAGGAAGCCTGAAGCTGCCAGATCCCAGCCTTGGGTCACCTGATCTAGAGGCAGGGTTCAGAGGCCACCACAGTCACCAAATGGCACAGGCTCCTCCTCCCACCTTGCTTTCCCTCCCCCATGCTGCTCCTCCCCCTCTAGCTGCTACCTGACCGTGGGCTTTTCTCTGCAATGTTCTCTGCCTGGAATGCTCTTCCCGCTGTATTAATTTTCTGGGATTGCTATAACAAATTACCATAAACCAGTGATTTAGAACAACAGAAATCTATTCCCCCCCAGTTCTGGAGGCAGAGTCTGAAACCCAGGTGGGGGCAAGGCCACGCTCCCTCCAGAGGCGGTCAGGGAGGGTCATTCTGGCCTCTTTCCCCTCCTGGGGGCTCCAGGCATCCCCGGCTTGTGGCCAATTCCCTTGTCTCTGCCTCCATCATCACACATCCTTCTCCATGTGCGTCTCCATGTCCTCTCCTCTTATAAAGACATGTCATTGGATTTAGGGCCACTCCAATCCAGGTGACCAGTGCTCCAACTGTCCTGCCTGCATTCCATGCAGCAGGATTGGGGGGAGGTGCCCAGAGCCTGCACAGCCCACACTTTCACAGTGCATGGCTAGGGAGTGGACACATGGCCTCCAGCTGCAGGGGAGGCTGGGAATGAGCAATCTGAAGCTGGAGGAGTTTCTGTCTTGACCCGCTCTGCCCCAATTTTTATTCAGCCCTGGCCCCTGTGGGGAGATGGTCAGGTATGGACACTGGTAGATTCACACAGGGAAGGCCCAGGGCATCTGGGATTAGAGCATGTGTGAAAGGACATCAGAGTCACAGCCTCTCTCTGCAGTGAGGGACTGAATGCCAATCCCACAGTGACCGTCTGACCTGTGATATGGGAATAGGGAATGACTGTCCATCCATGTCTGTGCAAAGTACTGTTAGTACTTACTTGATTTTGCCTGTACCATCGCTCTTGCCCCTACTCTGCTCACTCACTGCAGGGCTTCTTCCCAAAGTGGCCCACCTCACCCCCCACCTCCTGTTCCTTCCTTGTTGACCACACAGTGCTGGGGGCTCCTGGGTCAGGACTGAAGCTCAGAGCCTGCCAAGCTGCTGTGACTGCCATCACAGGAAGTACCGAGGTTCCTAAGGTCACACAGCAAGCAAGAGCAGAGGCCCAACCGAACCCAGTTCTGCCAACCCCGAGAATGGATACAGAGGCACATGGTGTGAGGGCCCATTTAAGGTGGAAAGCTGGCCCCAGAGCCCTTGCCAGATCAGGTGGCCCTGGCAGGAAACCAGTAGTGCAAGGATGGGGCAATGGAGTATGGGTAGCTGGCAGAGGAGCCACTTTCAAAGGCCAAACATAGTGGCAGGGACAGCACAGAAGTCTGGGAAGGGGGTGAGTGGGGGTAGAGAGAGGGGGGGACAGGAGAGGGAGTAAGGGCTATGGATGTCCAGAGAGCCAGGGCACTCCCAGGAGGGTAAACTGCAGAGCAAACATCCACCTCTCTCCTACCCCAACCCCCCACATCTCCCAAAGCCCCTGGACAGTCCCCAGGACCAGTGTCCAGGGCACAAAGCACTGGAGCAGGGGCTCAACTTTGGGACCAGTAGATGTTCTGGACTGAGTCCCACAGCCAATTCCAAGTACAGAGCCCCCACCCCGGTGTCCTTGAGTCAGGAAGGGGAGGAAGCCTGTGGAGGGAAGACTCTGCTCCACGCCAGATCCTAGGAAAGTAGGTCTCCTTTCCTCCCCTGGTAAATGTGGAGTGCTCTTTCCCTGGGACCCACAGTTTCTGCTAAAACTCTCCCATTCCTTCACCATCCCTCGAATCCTCAGGGCAAGCCTTCTGAGCCAGTCAGCAAGAGGCCACTAATCACCAATGTCCTCCTCATTCATCAGACCCTGAATCTGAGCCTAGGAAGAGACCCACAGGGCAGGGTGTCACCCAGGGGGACAGGGTGTAATCCAAGCCAGCTTCTTGGAGGAAGTGGTCCCACAGGGGCAGCTGGAGGAGGCAAAGAACACTTTCACTTCTTGACTTGTCCTGAGAAGAAAGGCATCCTTAACCTGTCTGCACTGGGCTGCGTGGGGCTTTCTCATGCACTTTCACTTCCGTGACTGCAGTTGACCAGATGTTGTACAGCTGGGAAGAGGGGTCTGGGGAGAGGCCCAACCTGGTCGTAGCTGAGCCAAGACTCCCCAACCAGTGCTCCTTCCTCAAGATGTCCACTCGGGATGGGGCTGAAGGAGGGGAGAGGGCCAGGGCAGCCATGGCAGGAGAAAAGAGGGGCTTCTTCCAGCGCTACCCACCCTCTAAGTGCACTCCAGGCTAGCCAGGCGTCTGTGGACTCCAAGTCATTCTTATCAGTTGTTATGGAGCCAAAGTTGTTTTGCAGCAGACACTAATGAAGTTCTCATCATCAAAACCATGGGCACATTCCGCTGGCACGTGGCTCTTTTCCTGTCCCTGCCCCAGCGCCCTCTTGGCCACAGTGCCCCAGGGCATCTGGGTCAGAGGCCCACACTTTCACATACCCCTTCCTCCGAGCTGGCAGATCAGTGGTATGGGGTGCAGCCTGCCTTCAGCTGCGCTCACCTGAGTTGACACCTGAAGATGTGGACACCTGAAAGAGTCTCTACTCAGGCTCGGCTGCCTCTACTGCAGGTGGGAGGACACAGGTAGTGTTGCCAGGGGCTCAGCAACCTTTGGATGACTAGCAGGGAATGCACCAGGAGGCCGGTCTCTCGAACAAAACAGTCTTCTGAGTGTGCCATGATCTGCCTCAGACTCAGCGAGCCCTGACTGACAACGTGGGAGAGGGCCTCTGTGGTTGTTTCCCGCAAACGCAGGCTGCTGGAGGGGAGGGGACAGGCAGAGTGAGACTGGCGATCCCATTCCAGGCTCCTTTCTAGCCCCAGGTATGGCTTCCTCCCAGCCACCCTTCAAGGCATCAACTTGGTTGTACAGGGGAGGGCACAAATCAGAGAAGTCAAGGAACCTGCCTAAGGTAACACAGCACTGCTGTTAGGGCTGGAGACCTCCCCTTCTGCTGAGCATCCTTCCCAGGAAGAGATGTAGCCCAGTTGGGACTCGGGATGGGGATCCCTTTTGCACCCACAAATTCTCATGTGAAAGCCACGCCCTGCAATCCACACTCTCAGCTGGATCCTCCTAGAGCCTTCAGTAGGGTCTGCCTGCTCCATACCAGGGAGCCCAAGGCAGGTGCTGCCTGGTGCCCACAGCTGACACCCGGATTAAGCACATCCCAGCTGATGGGGCATAGCTGCCTGCCCATCCCAGTATTCTTGGGGAGCCCCGGCCCCTCTGCTGGTTGCTGTTTTGAAACCTTTTGAAAAGTGAGCTCATCCCTGCCCAGGTCTAAAGTGTACATGGGTGTTTGAGTGCCCACTCCATCAATCTGAGAGTTCTAGAAGGGTATGGCCCTCTGAACTTGACTTTCACTCTTGCGGGGGACAGGTGCAGAAAGGAGTCCCTCTGTGAGAGGGCCACTTGCCAGCATGGCACTCACAGCCCTGAGGGACACTTGGCCACACCCCTTCCCTGGGTCTGCATAGCTTCACAAGCATGTAGAGGGGATGGAAGGTTCAAGACAGGCGAGGAGGCCTGAGAAGAACAGGGAGGTGTCAGAGGAGGCTGCTTTGAAGGCAAGACCTTGGGCAGAGTTCTGTACTCTGGTCTCTGTAGTCTGGGTTCCCTGAGTCTCAGTTTGCTCCTCTGCAAGGGCAGCGGGTTGGACCAGAGCAGTAGGTGAGATAGGAGGGCTGGGCTGGGAACCAGCTCTGACATCTGACCCATGGCCCAGCAGGCTTGTCTGGGATGTGGGGATGACAGCCAGCATCCACAGAGGATAGGGGATGGTAAGGGACACCCCCTTCACCCATACCCACCTGGCCCAGTGCCCAGCTCGCCTTCCAGACCCGCCTTGCTCTCATACTCATGCCTATCCCTTCCTGGAATCCTGGCTGTGACCCCCTGCAGACCCTCCCCTGGCAAAGGCCACTTGGTACAGCTGAGAGGGAGCCCATGGAGAAGGAAGTGGGGGATTTACTCTGCCCTGCGGGCTCCCAGTGCTTCCTCCTTCCTCCCAAATCGTGTACATTTTGAGTGTTGTGGAAAGCCCCAAGTTCACAGACCCTAGGAGGGGGGAGTGGAGTGGGAGGAAGGACAAGCAGGAGGGGCAGGAAAGATCTACACACTGGCCCACCCTCCAGACTGCTGGGGCCTGGGACCCCAGGCCAGCTGGGGCCAGCCCAGCCACCTCTGTCTGAGGCTCAGGGCTTCCTCAGAAATGGGGCCCCTCTGCTGAGTTCTGAGGCTGAGAACCTAGGGTTTTCTCATGCTGGGCTCTCTTATTCAGAGATCTCAGGTCTCCAGCTCCTGCTCTGGGCAGGGGTCCTGCTAGCCAGGGCATGGGACCCCAACGCCCAGAGCTCAGAGAGGTTATAGTTTGCCAGAAGGCCTCAGGTCCTGCCTTGCTTAGGACCCCCTCTTGCTGGCCTTGCTCCTACTGCTGCCTCAGCCAGAAGAGGAAAGGGTCTTCTTCCCTAGAAGTGCTGCGCAGCCCGACTCCCTCCTTCTTCCCGCTTGTTTCCCAGGGGTCCTCAGTGCAGCGTGTTGTCTCTATGTCCTCCCAGCCCTGGACGGACAGACAGACAGAGAGATGTCAGAGCTCATTCTCTCCCCTCCACCACCACAGAATTTCCTAGACCAGGGTTGGGACCAAACAACCTGAAAGCAGGCGAGAGTCAGGTGACAAAAAGTGCAAGTCAGAACCTGTGTGACTCCCCTGTTTTTGGCCCTCAAGGGCATTGCACCCCGAAATTCTCCAAGGCCCAGGAGGCCAGCTGAGGAGCTGAGCTTGGTGCCAGACTCTCAGCCAGGGCTTCCTTGTCTGCAGCTGGAGGGACTGTCCCCACCTGGGGGGCTCTCCAGGCGAGGGCTCCACCCAGAACTTCAGGGCAGAGAGTGCAGCTGGTGCAGGGGAGATAGGAGCATGCAGCTTCCTGTCGGAAACTGAAACTGCCAGGTGCTTCCCTCCCTCCCAAGGTGACCCAGAGACAGCTGGACCTGAAGTCCTGCAGCCCCACCCCTCCGGGGCTGCTCTCCTGGGCAGGGTCAGGAAGCTCCCTTTTCGGGCAAACACCTGTGTCCACCCCAACTTGGCCTCTCACCTCTCCCCACACCATGCACCTCTGAGCCCCAGTTCACCACCTGTGGAATGCACTGAGGTGGCCTCTGCCTCCTGGGGAGTACAAGCGGTGGAGTCTCCAAGCCCTGCCTCCACCTGGGGCTGCCGGTCCGACCTGCGCCACCTTGACAAAGGGTTTCAAAGTCTTCGGACAAAACCAAGGAGGCAAAATACCTTAATCATTTTAATTTGAACCCTTGTAAAAATGATAGCATTTCAGATAGATCAAATGTAACAGACTATTAAAGCCAATTTTGCTTATTTCTCCTTACTCCTTCACTCTGGCTGCCAGAACACGAACATTTCACACAAGGCTCACATTCAAATCCTGCTCCAGGATCTGCTCTGAGTCCATAGGACCCAGGAGTCAGGAAACGCAGTCCTCACCTGTCACCAGCATCTGGGCCTCTAATGTGCGCCTTGTGCATCTCACCCCTTTCTGTTGGTGGCCAGACTTTAATTTAAATTATGAAATAATTCACGCACACATGCACACACCACAAAAGCCCCATCAGGGAAGCCAACAGGGCAAAAGGCAGGCCCCCTCCCTGCCCCTACCTCGTTAAAAAGGAATTTTATAGACTCAGTGCCCCCTACCCGGAGGCCACCCTCCTCTGGGGTGGTGAGATGGGCTCATGAGCCGTTTCAGGCCAGGCTGCTGGGGCTGGACCCAGCTCAGCGTCCTCAGCTGGGTCTTGGCCACGCTGCTCAGCCCCCACCCCCAGTCTCCATTCTCTTGTAAGTAAAACGGAGCCAGTAACACCTGTCAGTGCTCAGAGCCGCTCTGTGTGTCTTTTCCAGGTACATCGTGCCTTTCTGTGTTTTACATTGTTACATGTTCTATGAATTCTTTTGCAATTTTCTATTTTCTCTCCTCATGATCATTTTACAGGGCATCAGTGCCAGTGGCTCCTTCACGGTTGTCCTGTGGTCATACAAGCCCAGGCAGGGCCAGAGGATGGAGCCATAGGAAGAGTCCCTCCCAGTTCTGGGGGAGAGGCCTTTTGTACAAAATGTCCAGGAAAGTTTCTGGAGGTCGTGAGCATTAGTGCGTGGCTCCTGCGGGAGTTCCTAGTTCTCCAAAGCCTAGGCAGGAGGCAGGGCACTGAGTGGGGTGCCTCAGAGCACATGAGGGGTCTCAGCCAACCGAGCCTCATCCTTTCTGAACACAGGTTCAGTAGTCAACCCAGGTGAGGATGTGAGGGGAAGTCCAGCTTCGATGAGTAGGTGGGAGAGAGCCAGGGAGGTGGGGCACCGGGCCCTTGCTCTGCTGTGTGTGCAAGCGCTCCCAGGGACAGAGGCCCTCCACGGCTGCTGTGTGCTCCTGCTGAGGACGGGTTAAACCTGCAGTGCTCCGGGGAAAGTCCTGGCATCGTGTGAGATGAGAGATGTAACCTTTGAAGCATGAGGCCTCCGAGTAAGCTGGGAAACCCCACTCCACTCCAGGAGGCAAGAGACAGGGTTCCAGGCAGTCAGGGGAAAGGCCTTGGCCCTCCGTGGCGCTTGCTAGAAGGAAGAGGAGGCTGAGGGGACTTCTGTGGCTGCTATTTGCTAGCTGAGCCCCTCGCTGCCTCCTACCCCACCAACATCAGCCACGGCACAGATGAGGGGACCTTGGCCTGTCCTGGAAAGGTCAGGAGACTGAACTAGTGGGAGGACATCCCCGCTGGTCCCTTGATTAGCCCAGGAACATGTGATAGAGCAGTGCCTCATGCTGCTGATAGGGCTGCCCCAGCTCCTGCAGTCGGGCCTGGAGTGGGCAACACAGGAGACTGCAGCTGCCTCTGACATCACAGCAGCCAGCTGGGACACCGGGGGTCTGTGGGAGCCCAGTGGGGACCCTGTGAGGGTCCAGGATAGGAGGTGGAGGTGATCATAATCACATTTCCCACTCTTGGAGCTCTTAGGGAAGCGCTTTCCTTCATCCTCTTGTGTCTGTGAGGGAGGTGTGTCGGCACCCAACTTTGCCCCTGTGCGCCAAGACAGAACAGCAGTCACTCAGTGGGGGAGGGACCTGCCACGTATTGGACATCAGGGCCTATTCTTGAGGCCAGTGGTTCAGTGTTTTTTACTTGTTTTTGCTTGCAGGCCTTCTGAAATGTTCTTGAAAAGCCAAGTCCCCTTTAAGGTGATACTTCTTATAAAACGGCCTCGCTCTGCTCAGTCACACCCAACCCTAGGGTTGCCTCTTTTTTGGTGGACAACAATGGCCCAATGGGTACCAGAGAAGTTTGCAAAAGTAACAATTAGCTACATCCCACAACCTGGCCACAGGGTCAGGACTTGGCACTCCCCCACAGCCTCCGCGCAGCCCTGCATTAGTGAGTGCCACACAGAACACACGCCTATTTCACAAAAACCTTCTGACCCGGAGGCACCCAGCCCACTCGGTATGAATCACAGCAACACAGCAGAGGCAGGACCCAGGGACCCTGGGGATCATGAACCTCGAATATTGTACTGAACCAATGCCTGAGGGTAGGACCCGTGGCCATGGTGACGGCGGGCCAGTTTGCCACATCTAGGTATTGTTTAAAGAGTCACAACGGTTGTATTGTGCAGTGTGCTATGCGTTTTCTACTGTAGTACACACCTATTTTATGAAAACCTTGAAGGTGCAGATTTAGTGCACTTGAATAATGGAAATGTTGCCACAGAATCAAACTGCCAGGTTGGTCTGCACTGGAAACCATTCTACCCAGATTGGTGCTTGTCTGCTTTTAACTCAAATAAGCCTATTATTAAATGACCCAGATGTCTCACTTTTGACTTCCAATTCTGATATAAATGAATGGATGCATGGATGGATGGAGGGGTATGTGGTGGGATGGAAGGGTGGATGGACGGATGGTAGATGGATGGTTGGATGAACTGGTAGAAAAGAAAGAAAGTAGGCAGACAGGCAGGAAGAAAAGTTCAATGTATACCTTTCAAAAAGGTAAAAAACATAAGCCTTAAATGAACGTGTGTCAAAGATATGTCTCTCTCATTGATAAGGGAACCAGCAGAGGGCAAAGTTGATTCCATGAAGGGATAATGCCTCACAAAGACCAGTAAACCCGTCAGTAAAGCACAAACTTTTCTATGGAACAAAAGTAGTTTGCAACTTGTCCATTTCCTACAACTTGACACCTAACTTGCAGAGTCTGGGACCCAATCAGCAATAAATAGAAAGTCAACATAGGCATGTCCCCTAAGGGCCACTGACCCTTGGCAGCTGCAGGCTTGACACCAAGAGAACATGAGGAAGGCGGGGGGTGGGGGGCGTATGGCATGGGAGCCTTGGTGCTTTTTGTGCCTTGGGGCAAAGCACTGTGGTTGGATTTAGGCTGCACACAGAGAAGGGTCAGAAGGGGTGAGGTGAGAAAGGGGAATGGGCAGATCACAGGCCCCCCTTTTTTCCCAGAATAATCTGGAAGTCGAGGACCTCACAGATTTCTTTAAGCTCTCTTGCCCAGGTAACTGGAAAGTCCTGAGTGCATGCTCATTTTGAAGATCCCAGAAATAGGGCAAGAGACATCCTGCCTGCTGCAGGGGACAGGGCTGGGCGGGCGGGGCATGGGGGGGATTCTCTATACTCTCTTCACTGGAAAACAGAACCCCTATTCTTTCTGAGGACACCACTCAAGCCAACTGCCCTCCATTCGGCGCCCCCCCCTTCATGGTGAGGAAATAGGGACTAAGAGAAATGACCCCAAACCCTGCCTGCTGCCTCCCCGCCCACTCTCTGCTACTGTCTGCAATTCAGCGGAGGTATTATCATGCAGGTCTGCATTTTGCCTGGTCATTTCACTGCCAAAACAGTGAAGTGGCAACATTAGCTGAGAGAATTTGGGAGAATGATCTGGTAGAAGCATGGATGAACCTGCAAAAATTATACTAAGTGAAAGAAGCCAGACACAAAAGGCCTCATTCCATTCAAAGTCCAGAACAGGCAAATCGTCAGACACAGAAAGCAGATTAGTGGTTGTCAGGGCCTGGGAGAGGGAGTAACAGGAAGTAGCTGCTGAAGGGGATGGAGTTCACTTTGGGGGCGAAGAAAAGCCCTGAAAGTAGGTAGAGGTGATGATCGCATAGCCATGTGAATGCACTTACTGCCCCTGCCCCGTTCTCTTTAATGTTTTTTGTATTGTTCTTTTTTAAGTGGCTAAAAGGGTAAATTTTATATTCTGTGTATCGAATCACAATAAAAAAGCTTCTATTTCTTTTTCTAAAAAAGCATGGAAAGTGAGCACTTCATCCAGGCTTCAGGGCTCCCGCTGACCCATCCAATGCGTGTCCTGCAAACAGGGAACAGTGACCTTGCCCCAGAGAACCCTGTGTCACCTCCCCTCTCCTAGGCTGTGGCCAGTTATCTGCCTCCTGCTCTGGGCCTGTGCAGCTTCCTCTGGCTTCCACTCCAGATTCCAGATTTGCTGTGGGAGGAGCCAGCCCCCAGCATCCTGCCTGCTGCCCTTAGCCGGGTGCTTATCTGCCCAGGAGCCTCCCTGCTGCCCTGGGGCAGGGGGAAGGGGAGTGGCTAAGAAGAGAGGACACAGAGGCCCCTTCTTTACCTCCTCTTCTGCAGGCAACAGAGCATGTTTATTCAAGCGTGTTGTCTGACCTCCCTGAGCCACCTGTGCACAACTGTAATGCAGGGTGCACACTCGTGTCCCCTTCTGAGCAGGAGGGATCAGGGGACATCTGTGTGCAGAAACCAGTCAGGGGGCTGGAACGTGTGACTCTCAGGGTACAGGGCGCCAGGGTGTGTCCTCCCCATTATAACACCAGGCTTCTGGGAACATCTGTGTTGGGGGCATGCTAAGTGCCTCCAGTGGGACAAGGGAGATGCTGAGCATGACAGCGCTCTGCAAGGCTCAACCAGTGTCACGTCTGAAATGCAGCTGCTGAGAACCACTTGGACATTTGAGTCCAAGTCCATCTCTCAAGTGGACTTGTGGGTGATTGTCCGCACTGACTGGTCTGGGCTGCAGGTGTGGCCAATCTAACACAGCACATTTCTGCTGAGCTTGGATGAGGTCTCAGCATTCTTCACCACACAGTGCTCCCATGGGCCAGGGCACTTCCTGCAAGTCCTGGGTCAGTAGTCACACACTATCCACAGGGAACAGTTGTCCACCCCCCATCTATGGGTGACTGATACTTTTTAAAATGCAATTAAAATGTCATGCCACAGTCAAGTTGCTGTAGAAGCATCTACCACTCTCACTTTCCACAGTTCTCTTGTCTGAGCACCAACCTTAGTTACTGTCCTGGGTGAGGATTCATGTGGTTTTTCTAAATCCTCTTTACACACCCTTTATGGCAGCTTTGGTTGAGTGCTGACCTGCAAACCAAAGAGTTACCGGTTCAATTACCAGTCAGGGCACATACCTGGGTTACAGGCCACATCCCCAGTAGGCAACCACAGATTAATGTTTCTCTCCCTCTCTTTCTCCCTCCCTTCCCCTCTCTCTAAAACTAAATAAATAAAATCTTTTTTTAAAAGTGTAGTTTTAAAAAAAGAAAGAAAGCACTAGCGACATCAAGCAGGATGGAAATAAGGGAGGCCCAGAACAAAAAGAGCACAACCCGCTCAGCTCAGGACAAGGCTCTGGACAGACCTGTCTGGGTTCTGATGCTTCCTCCGCAAACAGGACTGCAGTGGAAATCAGATTCCAGGTAAACAGAATTTCGGTGTGTGTCCTAACTACTGACTGGGACACTCTTACACTGAAAATTCTTCACTGTTTATCTGAAATTCTAATTTAACGAGGCATTTTGTATTTTTTTTTTCTTCAATCTGCCAGCCACAAACATGAAGGATTTGAACCCTGTATCCATAGGGTTGCCTTTAGCTGCAAACAGCAGAAAATGAATAGCAGTATAAACCGGGCTGTTTGGTTTAGTCCATGTAACAAAACACAGAGGCACTTCTGTCAGGCTGGTGCAGCTATGATGACATCTGGAACACAGGCTTTTTTTTTTTTTTTTTTTCTCATTCTCTTCTACCATCCTCTGATTTGTAGCTTCCTAGTTGCAAAGTGGCTGTTACCTCCAGGCATCACATTTGCCTTCCACCCAGAAAGAAAGAGCAAGAGAAAAGGTGCAGAGGACAAAAACTGGGCTAGTCCTTTTTAATAAGGGAACTGTTGTAGACACCCAGCTCAACAGACTTCGTAGGGTCCCAGTCCAAATCTCTAAGGCTCTTCTCACACCAGAACTTCCTGGCTTCTAATTTCACCTCTCCTCAACTGTCTTCAAACAGTTCCAAACCCATCACCCCATCAACCCAGCTGTGGCCCCAAGGAGTCAGCATAGCAGGTGACACCACGACCATTTGATGAATGGCAGTCTTCACTGAACTTGGAGGGTGAGGAGAGACCATATCGCCCGTGGCCCCTGCTCTGAGGCATCGTCACCACACCACTCTTATCTAAATGGCCATCCCAAGAGAGTGAGTGGGCAGTGGCAGCAGTGACCTGAGGCCCCAGGCTCTTCCCTGAAGGGCCACATTTTTCTCTGCAGGTTTCTATTGAACATCATCCAACAGAGCATCAGACTCCTCTCCCCTGGAGTTTTACTAAACTTTTTAAACAAAAATCCAGCCTTCTGCCCGCCCTGGGGCCAGGATGGGGGGCTGGGATAGGGAGCTGGTGTTGTTTGGACACCAGAGCTTCTCTTTTCCAGTTTTCTTTCCATCACCTTTCCAAGCTGCCAGGGAGAAAAGGGGAGAGATGGGAGCTCCCCTGGGCCTTTCTCTCCCAACTTCTCTCTCCTTCAACCCTTCCTTCCACCCTGCTCCTTCTTGGCTTCTCTGACAATCACAGCGTTGTGTTGATTCACTTCTAGTAGATTTATCTCTCCTGTGACTCAGCTGTAGTGGGGTTGCATGCCCCATGCCACCCCCGCCTCTGTCTTCACCAGCGGCCCTTGCAATAGTGCCCCAGGCCATGAGCCTGCACTCAGGCCCTAAGCACCCCATGCCCCTTCCAGGCCTGGCTTTGCACTCATACTCTGTTAGCTGCATCCCTCCCCACAGACCCGCCTTCATCTGCTAGGGTGACTCTGACCTTGCTCACCAAGGAGGCCCCCTCTGCTCTCTGATGGGGAGGCACCCCCGACTGTCATATCCCCCCAGTGATCACAGCACCTATCTGTGTGACTGTCCAGTCCCCACTTGTTAGAGCAGGGTGGTGTCAGTCCCACAGTTCAGCACCCTCAGCACCTGGCACACAGCCTGCCCCGGAGTGGCTGTGAGTCAACAGATCTGTGAGTGACCCCACCCCTCTATCAGTGGAAAGGGTCTGGGCCCCACTCCTGCTTCAGTCCTGTTGAACTTGAATGCTTGTTGAACATGAACGGTGTAAGGTGAGGTTTTCACTCTGCTCACCTTCAGTCTCCAGCCCTGGAGGGTGCCTGGCACAGCCAGGCACTCAGCTCACAGTGGGTAAGCAAATGAGCACCTGGAGGGCCCAGCTGGAACAGGGGCTCAGAGAGGAATCCAAAAGGTGGCCTCAGTCTGCAGGGGGTGCCAACAGAGCTGGCTCTGGTCTGATACAATGGAGCCTAGGGCACCGGAGTCCCCAGGAATGAGTCCCTGGGAATCCCTTCCTCAGGCCAAAGCAGACCACTGAAAGGAGACTGAGCGGGACTTTCTGTGTGCCCCCAGCCTCAGTTCCCCACCCCACCCCTACCCTGCATCTAAGAAGTGGGAATCTTTTCCCCTCTCCCATCAGGGTTCTTCTACAAACAAACCAGCATGTGGTGCCCAAGGACGTTCAGAACTTGAGTGTTTCCATGTGAGAAACCTTTCCTCCTCCATCCCCACCACCATCCCCTGCCTGGCTTCACCCTAACATCCCTCCCAAATAAACTTCTCCTTTCCCTCCAGGAGGAGTTCCCCATTCGAGGCAACCACACCGCCCTCAACTTCTCCCTGGAGTTTCAGGTTCTCAGTTATTTTAGGTCTTCTTCCCCACACGGCCTGAGCACAGAGCCCTTTCCTCTTCGGCAGGCACGGTTGCTGTGGTTCCTGGGACTCCTGCTCCCCACGCTGGGTCTTCCTTGGGCCTTGGGCCTCGCTGCCTGACACACTGCTGGCTGCACCCAGCCCCTCCCCAGCCCTCCTCCCTCCCCTCCCCCACCTGCTCAATCGATTCTCCCCTTGAGCAAGGGAAAGAGTGTGCACTTCAGAAGGTGCTTTGGTTCTGGGTGTACTTTGATTTTAAAACTGCTGTCTTGAGATAACTCACATAACGTACAATTCAGCCATTGAACATGTACAGTTTTGGCGGTTGCAGTGCAGTCCGAGCTGTGCACACGGCATCGAGATCTAATTTTAGAACATTTTCATCTCCCTTAAAAGAAATGGTGTAGCCTTAGAAGCCACCCCCAGCCATGGCCAACTACCCATCTACTTTCTGTCTCTGGATCTGCCTGTTCTAGATATTTCACAGGAATCGAACCATGCGATATGCAGGCTTTGTGTTTGACTCCTCTCACTCAGCATGATGTTCTCAAGCTTCGTCCACACTGCAGCATGTGCGAGGGCTTCATTCTCTTTCTGGCTGAACCATATCCCATTGCCAGTACTGTGCCAGCCTTCGAGTTAGCGTTGCTCAGCTGGGAGAACATGGCATCCTGGGCGTGAACCAGCTCTGCCACCTACATGCTGCGTGCCTCTCTTGTGAGTTACTGCCCCTCTCTTGTCCTTGACTTGCAAGTTGTATAACAGAGACAATAAGAACAGTCACTCAGGACTGGCATGAGGATTCAGTGGGTGTGGGGAGGATGCATGTGGAGTGGCTTGCCAGTGCAGGTGGGAGCTGACACACTGATGCTGGCTGTCATCTCTACCACCACCCTACCTGGGTTGCCAGGGGTGACCAAAGGTGCCCTGAGTTTGTGCTGTGTGCATAACACTATTGTCCAAGTCATGTCCCAGCCCCTCAGCAAGTATTGCGTTTGCTGTCAGCTTGGGGCCCAGGGACTGCAGCTGTGAGATGGAGGTGTTTTGGGGGAGTAGGCACAGCAGCAGTTCTGGTGAGGAGTCCCAGCAGCAGGCTGGGTTTCCTGACTAGTGAGCGAACTCTAGAACCTTCCAGAGCACTTGGGGAGAGTAAGGATTCTGGGCTCCTGGCAGAAACGCATCCTCCGTGTATCTGACCCACAGCTGCCATGGGACACAGTCATGGGACTCAAGTCCAGGGGTGGCTTCCGTTCTGGGGGAGAGTATGACAGATACTCAGAGAGACACTTTGGGCTTCAGCTACTGAGTTGTGTGTTCTGGGACTTCGGGTTCTGCATTTACACCCTGGCTAATGCACAGCAATGAGCCAGAGGGTAAGCCCTGTGGGAGCAAGTGGGAGAGCCTACAGAGCCTTAGCCTCTGCCCTCAACCACCTGCCAGGGGCTGACCATGCTCCGGGGAGCAAGGTGGTCCCTGGGGACAAAGCTGACCTCAAGTTCCCCCAGGAAGAAGCTGGGGGCACTCTGTGTCCACGGGGCCAGGAGGCTTTGCTTGTGATGACTTTCTCGTGATGAGGGCTGTCATGCACAGCAGCCCCGACTCAGTGATTATCCCCCTGTGCACACAAGAAATGCAGCCCTGCTCCCCAGGCCTCTCCACGAGGGGGGCCTGCTGAGCCTCTGGGGGCTGGGGCCCCAGGCCACGGTCCTCTCCACCACATGGCTGACATCCCAGAGCCCCCTCCCCAAATTCCCAGGGGACAGTATATTGTGCTGTCCTGGCCTGTCAGCTGTGGCTGAGGGGTAGGGCCACAAGATAGCTCTTGACTCTTAGTGTGATGGAAGGGGGGTTTGTCCTCATAGGCGGGAACCCTGTCATGTTGTTTGGCCTCCACTGTGGTTGGCAGCACCTGTAAGAGGCCTTGACCACACTCAGGCATGTCGAAGGGGCGACGCACACAGCAACTAAGGAACATGACTGTTTAGCTCAGAATTTGGAAAAGAGCCTTGAGCGCATGAGCAGGGATGGGCGCCTTTGGGTTCTGCTAATCTCCCATTCCCCTGCAGGCTCAATTCTGCCCACCAGCACTCACCCCGCCACAGGCAGGCAGCACTTGCAGCCCCCATCATAATCCCCCTGGTGAGCAACATAGCAGAAGGAAAGCTTCTCTACCATGCTCAGTATGGGACCCCAGGAAGGATCTGGGTGTTGCCAGCTGCCCCACCCCCCGCCCGCAGGAGGCCAGAATGAAGGTGTTTTCCCAATGGTCCTGTCTGGTCAGGGGCCCACCTCATGGCCAGCGGGCAGGTCTATTTCCAGAAGAAGAAAAGGGGTGCCATGCCATCTGGGCACCCCGAACCATGTGTCTCCCCATGCCCGGTGCTGTCTGCATACCAGTGTAGGAGCAGGTGAAGGGTTGTCCATGTCCCTGTGTGGCACACAGAGACTGAGGCTTAGAGAGGTGCTGGGCCCCATGAGGTCCAGAAACCAGAGGGGAGGGGGAGGCTAGATGCCTCAAGGGAACCCCACAACTTTATGTTGTTAAAATTCATGAGACTTAGTCACAGCAAAACAAACCCAAATATTTATTTTCCCAAGAGGAAATCATGATTTTAATAGGCAGAGATTCCAATCCCTGAGCACTGCATAGCAATGAAAGCTGCTTTGCCATCCAGCTCTCACACGCAGCCTAAAAACAGAGAAATTCACAGGTCAGCGCCCCTGCCTCCCTCCCCAAGTGGGCCCCTGTGCCTACATTGTCCCTGCCAGGCCCTTCCCTCTTGCCCTTCAGTCAGGTCCTGCCCAGATGCTCTTGCTTCCAGGCCAGTCTAGAAATCTGTCAGCCACTGAAAGCAGCGTCTCAGGGAAGGATCTGTGGTTCCTCTTTCTGGGTGGACACCAGGTGCACTGAATCAGCTCTTCCTGCACTCATTCATTCATTCACTCATCCCTGGTGCTGCCTGGCCCAGGAACACAGGGCAGGAGGCAGAAGTAAGGTGTGATGGTTCATCTGCCAGGAGTATCCGACTTTGGGGACCCAAGGCTTGCTTCTGGTCTTTTCTGCCACCCTTTGTCTCACAGGTGCCCTGACAGGGCAAGGAGGAAAGAAGGAGGGGCCCTTGCCACCTATAGCCAATCTCTTCTGTCAAGAAAACAGCTTTCCTGGCAGTGCCTTGGCCAAAACGTGTGGGTGGGAACACAAGGGACAGCCTGGCCCTGGCCCCCTGGGTCAGACCTTCTGCTGGATGGGCTCCTCTTCCTCTGAACAAGTGGGGGCCTCTTGGTAAGAAAAAGCCTTTGGGAGCCCCATGCCCCATCAGACCCCAGCAGTGGCTCTCCTCATAGAATTGAGGCGCAAGGACTGCGTGGAGGGAGCAGAGACCCCTGGCGTGAACACAGAGCTTCCCTCTCTTAGGCTCAGCCTCCGCATTTGTGAAATCAGTGGTTTCACCCGGCAACCTCAGAGGTCTCTTCTCCTGTAGGACAAGGCCCCTCCACCCTCCCCTCCTCAGAGCCAGGGCAGCCCAGTTGGCAACATCTTTCCTTCTCTGTGTCCTGCCATTGAGGGTCATAGATAGAGGACAGTGGTGGCAGTGCCCTGGATACATTGTGGACAGACTGAGGGACAGGGAGGGCAAGGGAGATCTAGGGAGCCCAGAGGACAAGGGGCCGTATCACCAGCACACACTTCCTGCTCTGCTTCCTCATCCCCCATTGTTGCCCCTAGGACAGGGGGATTTTTTTTTTTTTTGAATTTTTTTTTTAATTTATTTATTGTTATTTAATTACAGTTGTATGCCTTTTCCCCCATCCCTTCACCCCACCCCAGGTGAACCCACTTCCCTCCCCCCTCTCCACCCTCCCCCTTGGATTTGTTCATGTGTCCTTTATAGTAGTTCCTGTAATCCCCTCTACCCACTGTCCCCGCCCCCACCCCCCACCCCCGCCCTTGCTATTGTTACATTGTTCTTAACTTCAATGTCTCTGGTTATATTTTGTTTGCTTTTTCCTTCTATTGCTTATGTTCCAGTTAAAGGTAAGATCATATGGTATTTGTCCCTCACTTCCTGGCTTATTTCACTTAGCATAATGCTCTCCAGTTTCATCCATGCTGTTGCAAAGGGTATAAGCTCCTTCTTTCTCTCTGCTGTGTAGAATTCCATTGTGTAAATATACCATAGTTTTTGGATCCACTCGTTTGCTGATGGGCACTTCGGTTGCTTCCAGTATTTGGCTATTGTAAATTGTGCTGCTATGAACATTGGGGTGCACAGATTCTTTTGGATTGGTGTTTCACAGACACATCCCCTAAAGCAAGGGACATAAAGGAAAGAATAAACAAATGGGACCTCATCAAAATAAAAAGCTTCTGCATGGCTAAAGAAAACAGCACCAAATTACAAAGAGAACCAACAATATGGGAAAGCATATTTGCCAATGATACCTCAGACAAGGGCCTGATCTCCAAAATATATAAAGAACTCACACGACTCCACTCCAGGAAGACAAACAACCCAATTAAAAAATGGGCAAAGGACTTGAACAGACACTTCTCCAAGGAAGACATACAGAAGGCCCAGAGACATATGAAAAGATGCTCAGCATCACTAGCCATCAGAGAGATGCAAATTAAAACCACAATGAGGTATCATCTCACACCAGTCAGAATGGCCAACATAAACAAATCCACAAACAAATGTTGGAGAGGATGCGGAGAAAAGGGAACCCTCGTGCACTGTTGGTGGGAATGCAGACTGGTGAGGCCACTGTGGAAAACAATATGGAATTTCCTCAGAAAACTAAAAATGGAACTGCCCTTTGACCCAGTAATTCCGCTGCTGGGATTATACCCTAAGAACACTGAAACACCAATCCAAAAGGACAGGGGGATTTTTATGGGCGTATTTAAGGGACAAATCAGGAACAGGTGGGTTTCTCTTTGTGGGCAAAGATGGCCATTCCTTTTCTCAGCCACTCATTCAGCAGCAAACAAACACAGCTAGCCCTCCGTGGGTTCAGGATTCTTCATACCCCAGAACACAGTGGGGGCAGGGAGCCAGAGCCATAACATCAGGGGTCCCCTACTTCTTGGGGGGACCCAGGAATAGCTGTGACTGGGCTGTTTAGGGGGCACGGTGGGGGGCTCTCAGCAGCCCTGGGAGGAGCTTGCTGGCAGGAGCAGGATGTTTTGGAGGCAGCTGTATGCTTACCTGAGGAGGCTGGATCTAGAGAGCAGTGAAATGGGGGACTTTATCTCAGGTGGAGTGACAGGACCAGATTAATCTTGTGGAAAGCTCTCCAGGTGCCCTGCAGAAGGACTGGAGGCCATTCCGGCTCAAGAGATAATAAACAGTCTTGTCGGAGAGGGAGATGGATGTAGGCTTGGAGATCATCCATCCCAGGGCCTGCCCAGGTCTCAGGCTGACAAATGGACTTCTTCCACCTTGGCACCACAGCAGGCAGGCCTGTTCTTATTGCTCATGCTCACAGAGCTCAGCAGCCTGCAGCAGCTCCCAGCAGCACCCAGCAGCTCCCGGCCCAGCTCTCAGAGGGCACAGTGGGGCTGCCAGGGCTGGGAAGTGCCAGGGCACAAACTACTTCCCAACAGGGACCATGGGGTGAGGTGTGTGTCAAGATGTGTGGTGGCTGGTGACAGAAGACCCCTGCCCCCATGTCACTCAAGGGAGCACAGGCAGGACCCAGGGTCTGAAATGTGTTGGCTCTAGGAACAGGCTCCAGGAAAGGCAGGATGGGACTGCCTCGGGACCCTAGGTCCAGCCAGGGTACTGCAGGAACACCCTCCTGCTCTCTCCAAACAGACGACCCTACAGTTCTAGGCATGACTCCTGAACAAAGAAAAGAGAGAGTCCTCTGTTCCAGGTCAAAAAATTCCAGAGAAGGATTGTAATTGGCTCAGCTTGGATCACATGCCCTCTTTTTCTAAAAAAATTATATTTTATTGATTATGCTATTACAGTTGTAGCAATTTCCCCCCTTTGTGTCCCTCCACCCAACACCACCCCCATACCCTCAGGCAATCCCCACACCATTGTTCATGTCCATGGGTCATGCATATAAATTCTTCGGCTTCTCCATTTCCTATACTGTACTTGACATCCCCATGGCTACTCTGTAACTACTTATTTGTACTTCTTAATCCCCTCACCTCCTCAGCTATTCCACCACACCCTCCTCCCATCTGGCAACCATCAAAATGCTCTCCATATCCATCATTCTGTCTCTGTTCTTCTTGTTTGCTTAGTTTGGTTTTTAGATTCAGTTGTTGATAGATATGTATTTGTTGCCATTTTATTGTTCATAGTTTTGATGTTCTTTTTCTTAAATAAGTCCCTTTAACATTTCATGTAATAATGATTTCGTGATGATGAAGTCCTTTAGTTTTTTTTGTCTGAGAAGCTCTTTATCTACCCTTTGTTTCTAAATGACATCTTTACTGAGTAGAGCAATTTTGGCTGTAGGTCCCTGCTTTTCCTGACTTTGAGTACTTCTTGCCAATCCCTTCTAGCATGCAGTTGCTTATGAGAAATCAACTGACAGTCTTATGGGAACTCCCCTGTAGGTAACTAACTGCTTTTCTCTTGCTCATTTTAAAATTCTCTCTTAATCTTTAATCTCTGGCATTTTAATTATGATGTATCTGGAGTAAGCATCTTTGCATCCATCTTGTTTGGGTTGCTTTGTACTTCCTGACTTGTATATCTATTTCCTTCACCAAATTAGGGAAGTTTTCTTTCATTATTTTTTCAAATAGATTTCCAATTTCTTGCTATTTCTCTTCTCCTTCTGGCACCCCTATGATGCAAATGTTGGAACTCTTGAAGTTTTCTCAGAGGCTGCTTACACCGTGCTCTTTTTTTTTTAATTATTTTTTCTTCTTGCTGTTCTGGTTGGTTGTTTTTGCTTCCTTATGTTCCAAATCATTGATTTGATTCTTGGCTTCATCCAGTCTTCTGTTGTTTCCTTGTAAATTGTTCTTTATTTCAGTTAATGTACCCTTCATTTCTGACTGGATCTTTTTTGTGCTGTTGAGGTCCTCACTAAGTTCCTTGAGCATCCTTATAACCAGTGTTTTGAACTCTGCATCTGATAGATTGCTTATCTCCATTTTGTTTAGTTCTTTTTCTGGAGTTTTGATCTGTTCTTTCATTTGGGCCATGTTTCTTTGTCTCCTCGTTTTGGCAGTTTCCCTGTGTTTGTTTCTATGTATTAGGTAGAGTGGCTATGACTCTATGTCTTGGTAGCATGGCCTGATATAGCAGGTGCCCTTCAGGGTCCAGTAGCACAGCCTTCCCTATCACCCAAGCTAGGTACTCCAGGAACACCCTTTTTGTGGGCTGAGTACACCCTCCTTTTGTAGTTGAGCCTTGATTGTTGTTGGCATGTCGATGGGAGGGATTTATCCAGGCCAGTCAGCTGCAAGGACTGGCTGTGACCACTGACCACCAACCTCTGCCCTCTGTGGAGGATCAGCTGTGCAGGAGCAGGGTGGTGGTGATCTGACATTTTCTGTAGCTGTCTACTGGGTATGCAGGCTCTTGGGGTTCATGGATGGTGCCAGCCAAGGTACTGTCCCCACCTGTATTCTGTCCTTGGCCACCTGCATGAGCTATAAAGCTATTTGAGATGGCTGTCACTTATGCTGGGCTTGGAGATTCCCAGGTGAAGCCAAACTCTGAATCTAGGCTGGCTGCTGCTAGTGCCAGGCCTGGGGCCACTTAGCAAGAGGTATAGAGGGTAGGGACTCATTGAGTCCAATTGTTGCTTATTTGAAGGGATTTAGGAAGTTGTGAAGCATGATCCAAGACCAGCCATTCATATAGAAAAGTCACTAGGTGGGCCCATAAGCTGGGTGGAACGGAGTCTCAGAGGATCTTCAGGGCAGGGCAAACAGTGTTAGCCAGGTTGATGGCGTCTCAGATATGGTACCCACCTGCCAACTCTGTGGCTCTGTGGGGGGAGGGTTCAGAAAAGGAACAGTGGCCTCTGCCTCCCTTTCTGTCTGGGAGAAAGCTGTCCCCCAGGTCTCCCCTTGATGCCAGATACTTCAGTTCCTCCCCATATGCCACTGGTGCCTTTCAAGCTGCTGTCCTGGTGCTGAAGCCCAGAGGGAGTGAGTCTGAGTAAGTCCACATATGGGTTCTTTAAGGGGAACTGCTTGGGACTCCAGAATTTTCTTCTACTGACTCAATCCCCATTGGTTTTTGCAGCCTGAACTTATGGGGAATTATCTTCCTGGCATGGGAACCCTGGCTGGGGGCCTGGTGTGGGGCTGGGACTCCTTACTCCCGAGATATCCCTGCCAAATTTCTACCCACCACATGTAGATGTGGGACCAGACCATTCCACATCTGTGCCACTCCTACCTGTTTTGATGGGTGATGTTTCTTTAATTCTGTAGTTGTCAGACTTCATTCAACTCAATTTCTGATGGTTCTGAGCAAGACCTGTTCTAAAGTTTAGTTGTAATTTTGATGTGGTAGTGTGAGAAGGTGAACTGTGTTTACTATGCTGCCATCTGACTGGGAGTCTCCACATGCCCTCTTCTTGGCCCAATGACTGTAGCTATGGGAGTGGAGCCATGAGACTGGCCTTCTGAGCCCTGGGGCCTAAGAGCAGGCCTGTGACCTGAGTGAGGGCTGAGAAGCCCAGGCCTGGCACTGGTCCATTACATACTCCAAGTGCACTTTTAAAACCAGCTGCTATTTTTCTAATTTAAAAAAAGCAAAAATAGCCCTTACTGGTATGGCTCAGTTGGTTAGGCATCATCCTGCAAAGCAAAACGTTCAATTCCCACTTAGGGCACACGCTTGGGTTGCATGTTTGGTCCCTAGTCTGGGCACATACGAGAGGCAACTGATCAAAGTTTCTCTCTCACTTCAGTGTTTCTCTCCTTCTCTTTCTCCCTCCCCTCCCCTCTCTCTAACAATAAATAAATAATTTTTAAAAAGAAAAAATAAAACAAAATATAAATCCAAATATGCAGATAAGAGGAAAGAAGGTGAAAATAAAACAAATGGGGAATAGTAATACCTCTCAGAGAGTTACATGAAGGTTAAATGAGACACCGTCACTAAACAAATACTCATTGAGAGTGTACTACTTGAGAGGCCCTGAGGACATGATGGTGGAGACAGGCATGCCCTGCCTGAGGAAGAAAGAAATAGTGAGCAAACAAACCACAGACAAGTATGCTAGAAGTGAGATGAAGGAAGGCAGGTCCCACAAACCAGCTCAACGAGAAGGCCCTTTGGCCTCTCTGAGGCTGCAGCAAGGGGCCGTGAGGGATTTCTGGTGGAGGGGGCGGTCTGTGCCAAGTCCCCGAGGGACGTGCAGGTGGGCTAGCAGGCGGGCCATGTTGCAGTGCAGGGTGAGAGCATCAGAACAGTAACAGCTATTACTGTTTCATTGTCATCAGACCCAGTCCAACTCTAGTCACTGGCTCTTAAGGGAAGTTTGAAAGGAAACCCTAAAACTTATTGTTTCTTTTGTATTTCTTCTTGTGAGATACATCTATTCATATATTTTGCCCATTTTTATCTTGTATGTTTATATTTTTCTTCTTTGCAGCAATTTTTGTATGTAAGTGCTATTAGTTCCTTGCTACACATGCTGCTAATACCCTCTCCCAGCCTACCCCTTACTTTTTAGACTGGTTTATGGCCTCCTGGGTACACAATTATTAGTGCTTATGTAGCCAAGTCTATCCATCTCTTCCCCCCAGGTTTCTGGCTTTCCTTCATTTTAAATGAATATTATATGATGCCCTATGTTTTCTTCTAATGCTTTCACTGTTTTGTTTTTCACAGTTTATTCTTTAACACAAGTGGAGTTTATTTTTCCAAATGAAGTGAGGAACATGCTTTTTTTCCCCCCAGAAAATGGAATGGTGAGTTGTCCTGACAGCATCTGTGGAGAGTGCATGCTTCTCCCAGGAGTTTAATTGTCATCTATGTCCCACTGACACTGTCTTTTACATGTGCACAGTGGCAGAGTTTGCCACCAAATAGCCTGGTTCTCATCTGCAATGAAACAAAAAAGATGAGAGAGAACTCGGAACTCATCTTGGGGCCACCCCACAAATGTGGGAGCCAGTGAGAGGAAACTGAGGCTCAAGGAGCTTTGGTAACTCACCTCCAGTCGGGTTGGGAGAGTGAAGGAAGCAAGGAATGAATGTGAATGAGGCTGCTTCCCAGCGAGGCTGCCTCATGCCGCAGCACTGCTTTCTAGAAAAAAATCAGAGAATTCGAGAAGCACAAAGTTGGGGGGGCAAGGTCAGCCACTTGAGCACAGAGCCCTCAGGCAGCTGGGCATTCCCTCCAGATCCTTACCAGGCCTCCACCTCTACACGGATTTGTTCCTTACCCTTCACTTGATGACAGACATGAGCAAAGCCTACTGCACTCCCCTGTTAAATAGAGGGATGGCGTTCCCCACAAGGTACTAGGAGTTACCTAACTGCAGCTTTCAGGTGGATGTTTGTATCACTTCTACCTTTCATTGTTACACAGTGCTGTTCATATAATAAACATCTTCTGTAGATAAATCTGAGCATAGAAAAGCTGGATTGGTGTACAGCTCTTGATTATTATTAAAATGCCCAGGGAGGAAATACTACCAATGGACATTCCTGCAGCCTGTTCACCTGCACCATCATCCACCATGGATAGTTTCATTTTTAAATTTGGCCTTTTCTATAGGTGAAAAAACACTACCTGAATATCTAGCCCACGGTCTTTTGAACCGTAAGGTTCAATGTTTTGCCACACCTTGTGATTCGGGGTACTTGTTAGGTGAGAAGTCTGTGAAAACCTTCCTTCTCTAACTTCACCCAGAATCCCTTGGGAGACCTGGGGGTCAGCATGCCACCAGGAGGCCAGGGGTGCACAGAACCAACCACTTCAGTGAAAGTGTCTGGTCCTGCCGGAGAGGGTGGCCGAGGGCTGTGCTGGCACTGCCGCAGCTGTGCATGGGTAGCTGCCCAGGACAGACACCACATCTGGGCCTTCACACCCCTCCACAGCAGCTCCCGGCCCCTTGAGAGCTGCCTCCTCCTTGGCCACTCATGCTTGGTTCCTTTCTGCAATCTACAAGGGAGATGGGCCACCTTCCACAGCCTTCTTCCTGTGACTGGCACCCTCGGTGTGGATGGGCAGGCCAGGGGTGGCAGGGCTGACTGGCCAGGTAGCAGGAGGAAGGAGCAGGGTAGGGTGTGCAGCAGTGCAGCACAGAGGTGTAGGCTGCGGCCCTAGGCAGAGTTGTCTCCATTCCTGCACAGCCACCTCCCTGCAAGTGCTCGGTCTTCTGGGCCTCAGTTCCTTACCTGTTTGTAACTTGCCACAGGGCTTGTTCCAGGATTTGAACAAGAGGGTGTTTGAAAGCACCTAGCAATGCACCTGCACAGATGGGAAACAGCAGGCGGCTGCTCTGCCCAGGAAAGCTCCTTCTCTGAGGCTGCCTGGCTGGAGGCTGTGTCTGGCCCAGCCTGGAACTGGGATTTTAGCTGCCTGGTTCACACACACAGTAATTAATGACTTTGCTGGGAGAACTTGACCCTACAACTCTCTCAGCTGGACCACCATCCTGCTTCTTTGTTTAGTGTCCCTAACTAACGCTTAGACATAGCTAAAAACACATGACCTGGAATCAAATGGTTGGGAACCCTGGAGGCGTCTCCCAGGACTCTCAGGCATCTGGGGATCCTGAGAGACCCTGGAAAGGCCCTTAGAGCCATCGCCAGAGGCTGAAGGAAGTATACTTATGCAGCAGCTCCTGTCCCTCCTGGGTGAGGGCTGCCCAGGCCCTCATTCCTCCCTACATGCTCCTATGCAGTGGCCAAGGAGAGCCATAGAGCCAAGAAGAGCATGCTGATTCAGGATTCCAAGACATGCTGAGTTAGGTGGGGGGATCCCCACAGAAGAATACTCAGGGATCTAGGCTGGTAAGGGTCTGTCCAGGCACTGCTGGTGCCAGCTGTCCCCATGCTCCAGCCACATCCTTAGTCCCTGCCCACATGCCATGGCCCCACTTCTGTGCACACCCTCTGGCTCCTGGCTACCTGCCCCTCTGCCCTGTTCTATGGGTCTCCTTGGCCACTGCATAGGAGCATGCAGGCAGGGATGAGGGCTTGGGCAGCCCTCACCCAGGAGGGACAGGAGCTGCTGCATAAGTATACCTCCCTGAGCCTCTGTCGATGGCTCTGAGGGCCTTTCCAGGGTCTCTCAGGATCCCCAGAGGATGGAGCTCCAGTAGCCCTAGGAGAATGGGCTGCCTTTAACAGTTCCCTCCCTCCTGGTCTCAATCCCACTCCCTTGCCTGGGCCTCTTGGTAGCACCCACTAGGCACCTACTGGCTTTGTCCATTTCCACCTCTGGGGTAACAAAGGAAGACAGTGCCCAGGCACTTATTTGCTTTCTCCCTCACCCTGGACGAGGCATTTCACCTCCTGGAGCCTGCTACCCATTCCCAGAATCCAGGGAGTTTAGCCCACCTGCAGGGCTGGTGTGATGGGAAGGGGGAGCCTGCCTGTGAATGGCTTGAGACTTGCTTTGTTGTTGTTTCCCAAATTCTGGCCTTAGACCACCCAGAATCACCTGCAAGAAAACACAGACTGATGACTGACTGTAAGAGGCAGGTTCCTGCCCTGCCAGCCCTTTAACCCCATCCCTGGGGAAGGAACTGCAGGGCTGGGCTGAGCCAGCTGTAATGGAAGTCCTGCCATTATTTAAATTTTTGATATTTTGCTCATCATGAGTTTTTGTCATTGATTCTAATATTTTCAATATTGGGTTTAAATGTGATTTATCTCAGATATTGAGTTCTTTGGTGTCTCCTTAAATTTTGCTGCTGATCACTTACCACCCTAATCCCTAGTCTGTTGGAGTCTGCATTTCACGGTTGCTCCAGGTAGTTCGGCTGTATGTAAAATCGGGGACCTGGTGCATCAAGGGTGATGATTAATAAGTCACAGTGGCCCTCGGATGGCTGAAATCTAGGAAGGCATATGGTCAGGGTGCTTTTGGTTGCAAGAAAGAGAAACCTCACTAAAACCATATTGAATAATAAGGAAATTTATTATCAAAATAGCAAGTCCAGAAGTAGGGTGAGTTCAAGCTTGGTTGATTCAGTAGCTTGAGCAGTGCTCTGAGGAACCCCATTCTTTCTGTCCATCTGTGTCCCCCACCCCAATGTCAGCATCATCCTCAGAATGGTAGCCACAAGGCAGTGGCAAGTTCAGGATCGCCTCCAGACACTGCAGTCCAGGAGACTGCAGTTTCCTTCCTGCAAGTTGGAGCTAGGGAAATACACAGAAGCCCCTACTCTCACATCTCACTGGCCAAGGTTGGATCACATGCCCACACCTGAGCCAATCACCAGCAAAGAAATGAGCTTCTTTCTGAACAGCCAGAAGGGTGGGATCTGCTGGTCAAGGGCTGGGTGGAGTCCTAGAGTGGCTGGAGTGGGGAGAAATGGAGACCTAGACCAACTGGGGCTTGCACTTGCCAGAAAAAAGGAGGTGACAGTGCAGGGTGGGGTGGTGGGCCAGGGCCCAGGCAGGTAGGGTTCCTCATGGACACCCCAAGAAGGCATTTCTGTTGAATCTGACAGCCTATTTCTTGCTGACAAGCAGAAGCACCTGTGTGTGCACAGAGGGAGGTGCTGTTACCCCTGATGCTGCTGCCCCCACCTTTCCTGACCGTTGGCTGGTGCAGTACAACTTTATGCTGCTGCTCTGATGCCAGGTGGACAGGCTGATCCCATGGCCCTCTGCTCAGCCTTCCTGGTGTATCTCTGCCTGGGCTCTGGGTGGACCTCCTCTTCTGCATAAGGGACCATACCCTGGATCCTGGTTGGGTCAGTCTTGGGCAAGGGGCCAGGGGAGAAGGCCAAGAGATGCTCCTGGGGGCAGGAAGCTTTCTAGCTAAAGACAGGACTTCTGCTTTAAGTTTCTTTCCCTCCATAGTTGACCTAAAGCCCTGGAATCTGATGTCCACACCTGTTGGCAAAGACAGGACGCTCCCCCCCCCGCCCCGCACCAGTTTCCCCTCTCCACATACACACAGGCCTGAGCATTGTCCCTTTCCCCAGCATCCTTTCTATAGTCACCCACCCCTCACTTTCCAAAAGAAGACCGGGACCCAGCCACTATGCCTCACCTCCATCTCCGAGATTGCAGCAAACACATCTGTTAGCAATTCTGGAGATTGTCAGGCTTTGTTTGCAACAAAACTGAGGGGCAACTATGGACTTGTCAGCTGATAGTCATTCAAAATCATTTTCAATCAAAATCACGGGCAGTCACCATGTGGTTCAGGGCATCTGACTGTCGGAAGGAGGCCACAGTGATGTCACTAGAGCACAGCAGCCTTTCATCCTGATCTATTTATGTGATTGAGATTTCTCGGGTTTTCACATTAAAAACACACCATAGGAATGGCATTAATGCCCAACCCTATCTTTTCCTGGAAATAATGTTCATGCACAAATATACAAACTACTCAAAAACAAAACCCCTGTCTAATCCATCTTTTTATAAGTATTTTCAGTAAAAATATACTTTTTATTTTATAATTCTCAAAATGCATACTAAGTTTACATCATTTGTATCGGCTGCATACTATTCACAGTTAATGATAATTCAATTCAGAAGACAAATCTTAACATAAGAAAGTGTTTAAATCTTGATTTTTGAATTTTTTTACGTAGTTCTCTGTGATAGGGGAGTCAAAAGACTTTCAAACTAAAATCTATTAGGATAAAATTCTGTTGGGTGACAGGGAAACATGCGTTAGGAGAAGAAAGAGCTGAGTAAAAATTCAGGTGTTAAAGAGGCTATTTGTGTATATTTTTCCAACTGCACATACCCTTTAAAATGTCATTGATATCTCTTTTTAATTTGGTCTGCTGCCTTTTTTAATTAATATAATTTGTTTTCAGAGTAGTTTTGGATTTACAGGAAAACTGAACAAAAATCATGGTGCGTTCCCAAATACCACCCCCCCCCAGTTCCTTCTATTATTAAGGTCTTTCATTGGTGTAAAAACTTGTTACAATTAATGAGTCAATACTGATACATTATTATTAACTAAAGTCCAGGGTTTACATTAGGGTTCACTCTTGATATTGTACATTCTATAGGTTTGGACAAAAGTATAATGACATGTATCCACCATCATAGTATCATACAGATCAGTTTAACTACCCTAAACACCCTCTGTTCTCCATCTACTCATTCCTTCTCTCCTCCAATTCCTGGCAACCACTGATTTTTTTTTTCTTTTAGGAATGGGAAGGGAGATAGAAAGAGATCAATGTGAGAAAGAAACATTGGTCAACTACTTCTCATACACTTCTCGACCAGGGACCAAACCTGCAACCCAGGCATGTGCCCTGACTGGGAATGGACCAGCAACATTTCACTTTGTGGGACAATGCCCAACCAACTAAGCCACACTGGTCAGGGCAACCACTGATCTTTTTACTGTCTCTGTAGTGTTGCCTTTTCCAGAATGACATTGAGTTGGAATCATACAGAATGTAGCCTTTTCAGACTGGCTTCTTTACTCGCAATATGCGCTTTAGTTTCCTCCAGTGGTCTTTTCACGGCTTGATAGCTCATTTCTCTTTATATGTGAACAATATTCCATTGTCCGGACGGAGCACAGTTTATCTCTTTACCTTTTGAAGGACTTTTCAGTTTCTTCCAAGATTGGGCAACAAACACCCATGTGCAGATTTGTGTGTAGACATGTGCTCAGTCCTTTGAAGAAACACCAAGCAACATGATTGCTGAATCACATGGTAGGAACAGTTCCATTTCGAAAGAAACTGCCAAACTCTCTGCCAAAGTGGCTGCACTATTTTGTGTTCCATCAGCAGTGAGTGAGAGTTCCTATTGCTCCACATCCTCACCAGCATATGCTGTTATTAGTGTTCTGTATTTTGGCGATTCTAAGAGGTATAAGGTGGTATGTTGTTTTAATTTGCATTTCCCTGATGACCTGATGTTGAGCATGTTTTCATGTGCTTATTCACCATCTGTGTATCTTCTTTGGTGAGGTGTCTGCTCAGATCTTTTTCCCATTTTTAATTAACTTGTTTGTTTTCTTGTTGCTGAGTTTAAGACTTCTTTGTATATTTTAGATAATTGTCCTTGATCAGATACGTGTTTTGCAAATATTCTCTCCCAGTCTATAGTTTGTCTTTTCATTCTCTTAATAGTGTCTTCCGCAGAGTAGAAGTTCCCTCTCCAAAATGGAGTGGAAGGTGGGGGTGGGCACTAGATGCTGGTGGAGAGCTGGCTTCACCTGAGGAGGTCACAACCCAGGAAGATGGGAAGGTAGCTCCTCTTAAGTGACTTGGACTCCTGCCTCTGTGGACACTGGCACATTGGGACTGCAAGGGGCAGGCACTCACTCCCAGCTCCACTGCTCTCTGCTGCCACCCGCCTGCTCTGTGCCCCTCTGTCCAGTACTTCAGGGTGGTGCCTTGCCTTGGTGCTGACTTGCCCATGATTGGGTCTCCTGTTAGGTGTGTTTTGCCTTGCTCACTAGACTGCAGACGTCTTTTGGGTAGGGAGGGGATTTTTCTCCCTAAATGTCATTTCACAGTGCCCAGGAGTTGTGACTGGGCCATTGTAACAAGAGAAGCCAATCCACGCGAGGCAACAGGGAGACCAAGTGGGTGAGACGGCATCACGGGTATTCAACCTCCACCCGTGTTGGCTGTATGGCTGAGAATAGTTATGCATCCTGTCAGAGCCTCAGTCCCTCCACCTGTAATGTGGAGGTGCCAGTAGCATCTGCCCGGCAGATGGGCGAGAAGTGGGAAAATGCAGAGACAGTGCTCAGCTCAGTGCCTGCCTCTTGCAAACCCTCTTCCATGCCGACAGCTGCCGTCAGGACTCTCCAGGCTGCGATGTGGCCAGGCTGGACTGGCTGTCAGTCTGACCCATCACAGCAGAGGAAGAAGCCCTACCTCTGCAGGCTTCTTTCTTCCCACCAGCCACCGTTTCCTCAGATGGGGACAAGGGAGCCCTTCAGATTGACACAAGGCTCAGGGCATGGTCTCTGTGATTGCAGTTTTATTCTCAGGGTTTTGGGATCAGTCATGTCTCAGATGGACATTGCAATCGGTAATTCAGCACAAAGAACTGAGACAATGATGTGTTGTTTATAGGGGTTAAGTTGCAGGGGACACCCCCACCCCCGGCCTAGGTTGGGTCTAGCTTCAGCTAATGCTCATGGGAATTCAGTGGTTGTTTGGAGAGGCATTTACCTCCCTACCCAGCTGAGAGCCCCCCTGAAGCTGCTTCAGACTGTCTGTTCACTGTTCATCACCCCACCTGGCCCACGTTTTTGCATGTTAACATCTCTGAAATCTAGACACATCTAAGGGTTATAACGTGGAACATGTTCTCAACTTCTTAGAGGCACATAAAACACTGGTGCATTTTAAAATCAATGCTATCTCAGAGTCCATGGAGTAAGGGAGTCAGCATCAACAAACATTGGTGCATAAAGCATGTGGCCTTAAGCAACATGCCTGCCTCTTGTAGATCTGCATTCTTCTGTGAAATGGGCTCAAGACCCTCTGCTCTTCTGCAGTGACTGGACTGAACCCACATTGAAGCACATTCTGAAAGCCAGGGGAACAGTAGTTGTCAGACATTTGTATTACAGTTAAATCATTCACCATACCCCCTCTTATTTCTACAAGGACAGAGTCCAGAAGGTCAAGGGTCTAGCAGAGTCCAGTAGCCACCATGTGGCTACTTGGTGACTCAGCCGACCAGACCTCTGACCAATGCCCCTGGGGGTGGCCACAGGAGGGTGGGGCAGGAGCAGTCCTCCCCTCTCCCAGAGCCTCTCAGTCCATTTCTGGTTACCTCCTCCGCCCAGCTTAGCGTTGGTGGGCAGAGCCCCGTCAAAGAGAGGCCAAGGGTTAGAGAGAAACAGGCCTATGGGGTAAATCTGGAGGAAGAGGTACATACTTGGCACATCGCTATACTTTTATACTTGAGAATTGGGCACCTTGGACCTTTGCATGCAGATTTATGCCAAATGAGATGCAAATCAAGGCCCTGCTCTTCTGAAGTTCTGGCCCCTCTGTTTCCTAAGACTGTGACCCTGGCACCCTCGCTTGCCTCCAAGAAATAAAGTATGTGTGGGTTGAGGGAGTAAGGAAAGAAAAAGACAGCGATTTTACTAAAATGTACCAACTGGGCAAATACCTCAGATATGCCACAAATCACTTGAGGTAAAGTAGGTAAAGCAGGTAGGGATGGGGAGGTGGGGGCACGCGGGGGAAGAGGAGCGAAGCGGGGTAGGAGAGGTCCAACCCTGGCAGTAAAATGAATGATAAGGAAATGAGCGCAAAGTACCTGCAGTTGCCGGGGCCCCAGAGGCCCAAGAGCACCGGATTCCGCGCTTCCTGCGTTTTCTCCTTGATTAACTCCCGACCCCCCCCCCACCCCTCCGCCAACCCCCCTCCGTGCGTGGGGTAAGCGGACCCGGGCGGGCGGCAGAGGGAGGGCGCCCCCTGCCGGCCCGACGCGGAGGCGACCGGGCTATTCCCGGGCCACGCGGCGGGCGGGCAGGCGGCCGGAGGAGGGGCGCCTGCCGCTCGCCTCCCTCCTGCCTCCCGCCTGGACGCCAGACGCTACGACTCCTAAAACTGCTAAGCGGGAGGCCGCCGACTGCTAGAGGTGGGTGTGTGCTGCTACGGTTCAGCTTCAGGCCCCAGCACGCCCGCCCAGGGCGCGGCCTGTGGAGCCGGCGACGGTGGGCGCAAGCGTAGGGTCCGCCACACGCCGCACCTGCACTCCCTGCACGGCGTCCACACTGCTACCCCCCCGGCACCCCGCGCTCCCGCGCATTCACTAGGCGCTCCTCACTTCGCGGCACTGAGCGCTACTATCGCGGGTATCCCCCGCTTCGGAGCATCGCTCATCCCTCTCTCCACCGCACCCTGCGCTCTCTCACTACAGAAAAGCGCTCCCCCAGGATCCGGTGGCACCCCCCCGAACCCCAACCCTCGCACGGCACCCGGCGCACCAGCACACACACCCCACTCCCACTCGTCGGATCAGCCCCCACAGAGCCGCCAGCTATACCCCCCAGAGCCCCTGGCACGGGTGGTAGGGCGCGCCCTGAGGTCCGCGGCTGCCCCAGGGCAGGGACGGGGGAGGCAGCGGGCCGAGGCCCTCCCCCGAGCGGGTTCCGCACGGAGTTCGGATCCCTCACGAGCGGCCGGCGCCCCGGGGCGGAGCCGAGCGCGATGGGCGCCGAGAGAGAGGCAGGTGGCGCAGCGGCGGCGGCGGGGGGCAGGAGGCGGAGGCGGAGCGCGCCGGGCGGGGGCCGCGGGGCCCCGTGAGACAGTCGGGGAGCGCGCGGCAGCCGGAGCCGGGCGCCCGCGAGCCAAAGGCGCGGCGGCTAGACCCGGCGCGGCCGCGGAGGCCAGAGACCGCCCGGGGCGGTGCTCGCGCTTTGTTCCTGGTCGGGCAGCCGGGCGGGCGGAGCGAGCAACCGTAGCCGAGCCGGGGTATGGCCCAGGCGGCCGCCCCGCGCGCCTCGGCCCCGCCGCGCGCCTGATTCTGCCGTGGCGGGAGAAGACGGCGCGTGGATCACCCCCAAGTTACGGAGGCGGGGTCCGAGTTCGAAGGAAAAGCCACTTCAGGAGCCAGGTCGCGACAGTGCGATCGCCTCCATCCGCCGGACCTCCGGACCGTAAGTGCCCCGTCCATCCCGCGTGCCGCCGTCGCTGTCACCGCGACTTCGCCCGCGGCTGCGGTCCTGCGGTCTTCTTGCAGCCCTTCTTGCAGCCGCGCCGAGTGCACCGGCGGCCCTCAGCAACCCCCCTCCCCACTTTGCAAAGTTGGAGCCCATGGCAGGGTGGGGCCAGCCCACTCAGCGCCCACCCACTTGGGCTGACTCTCATCCCCACCGCCATGCCCCCCAGGGGAACTGAGAGTTTGACCGCTGGGGATGTAGTCAAACTTAAGGTGGGAACTGCGTTTGGAAGGTGGAGAGTCCCGCAGGCTCCCCTGACATATCTGGGCTTCCTGACAAAGGCCCTGCGCCTGGTGACAGGGGACTGGGACGGGGCACAAAGGGTGACCCTAGGAGCGATAGAGGTGCCAGTGACCTGGTAAGGAGGGTGGTCAAAGCTCCCTCGAACCCCTCCCTCTCTTGTTTTGGTCCCTGGCTCTCCCCTTCAGAAGAGTGGTAGTCAGGAGTTAGGTGGTCTTGGGGTGAAGTCTTCTCAGACACCCCCAGGGGGTCCTGCCCACTCTGAATGGATGGGGAGGGGCTTGAAAGCTTTCCAGGGTCCTGACAGCCCGCGGTGCCTCCGTGCAGCCCCGTGGCAGCGATTGTGCTCCCACCCTTTGGGGCCGGTCCATCTGCGTGTAGGGCAGGCTGGGAGCCAGGCTGTGGGAACCGCAGGGAGGGAGGTGTGAGCCGATGTGGAGGGACAGATGGCTGGAAATTCAGCCCTAGATGGGGTTACATGAAGCAGAAGACAGTGGGGCTGGTGGCAAGCCACATTGTGAGCCACTGGCCTCTGAATATAACCCCGGCTGTCCCTCCTTCTAGCCCCTGGTAACTGTGTGTGCTGGGCCCAGGAGCCACAGAGAAGTGGGTAGACTCCTGTATGTGTGGGAACCCTTGTCTTCCCCTCCCCCCAAAACTGTATTCCCCTTTATTAGAGCCAGGGCCTGTTCCAGAGGTCAGAGAGAAAAATATTTCCTTTGAGAATAGAGGAGACCTTATGCACTGGTATATGGTGAGCTGAATAATCGTCAGGCCCTGTCTTTGACCCCGTGGCCAGGATACTGCTTCATTATGTCTAACTGGGTGTGTGTTTCCTCCCCTAGACCCAGAAACAGGAGGTTCCCAGGGTGGCCACCCTCAGAGGACAGGGGTTGGCTGGGGACACAAGGGGGTAGCTATTCTGTGTCTTAGCATTGCAAGTTGCTGCAAGGTTCGAGAAACTTCTTGAGGTTGAGACCCCAGGAGAAAGGTCGGCTGAGCCTGAGAGGGTCCCTCCCTCACCTGTGCCAGGTGCAAGGCAGCCCCTGGTACCCTGGCTGCAGCACAGGGGCAGGGAGGTCCTGCTCACAGTTCCTGGGCATGTTTGTTCAGAGACCTGACACTGACATGCACTGGGGTCGAGCTGTGTCCTCTGCCCCACCCTGCCCTTCTGTCCTCTGGACGAGGGAAGCTCAAAAACTCAGCAGGGCCCAGGAGGCAGACGGTCGGTCTGTGCAGCCAGCACTGCCGTGCCCACAGAGCAGCACTCTCTGGGGGGCTGTGTGGCCAGGCTACTCTCATATGTTGAAAGGGAAAAGGAGAGAAAGAAGATAAGCTTAAGCAGTGAGGACAGATGTGGCATTCCTAGCTCCCCGAGAGCTAGACAGACACGGAGGGAAGAGAACATCACATTAGGACCAATTTTCTGGTGGAATCCAGCTCTCTCTGATGGTGCCTTGATCTGTGTGTGATGGGAGGAAGAGACATGTGTGGCACCTGCTTGCTCACAAGCCCAGCTAGGGCTGGTGGGCTGGAGGATCTTAACAAGATATCTCCCTCCAGGACCCTCTGGGGCTGCCTCAGGCCACCCACCAGCCCTTTTGGTCCACACTCTCTTCCTCTGTCACCAGGTTATCCACATAATTGAGTTACCACCTCCAGGAAATCTCTCTGATTTGGCTCCACATACTTTCATTTCTGCATGACTGGAAGAAATTAATTTTCCTTCCTACGCAAGGATCTGGAGACGCCGGAAGGCTGGGTCACTAATCCGAAAGATTCAAGCCAGCAGGGCTGCCACTTCTCAGAGAACCAGCCGATTATGCCCCAGGGCAGCAGGAAGGGTGGGGTCTGAGCAGAGCATTTCCCTGCTTCCCAAAACCTTCCTGGGGCTCCCGGCCTACCTCCCCGTCCCCTGTGGCTTCATGAGTGAGTGGTGTTTGAGGTCATCTGATTCATCCTCAGCCTGCTATGGCACCAGGATACTCAGGATAGTGGTTGAATTCAACTGATCTGATTGCCTCCCCTGTCAGTGAGTGGGGTGCACACATGTGTGTTAGGAGTCCAAAACAGGAAAGAGGCTCTGCGACCCACCTCCTTGGGGTATGGTGAAGAGCTAGCTGTGCATAGTAGGTGCTCCATTAGGGGAGCTCTCAGGAAAGGAGCTGGCGTTTCCGTGGGGCAGCTCTGTCCTGCTCGTTGCCTCCTGCACTCGGCTGCCCACTGCACTGCCCTGACCAGTCCCTGCCGTCCGGACGCCGTAACAGCACTGAATGTCTGCGCCTTGTTGAGCGGTTACTATTGGCCAAGCCCTGCTCAGCACTCGCACTCACCGTCTGAGTCTGCATAACACCTGCAAGGCTGGTGGAACCTTCCCTGTTTCACAGATGCCCAAGAGAGGTGCAGGCTCTTCAGGCCCAGGAGGGGAGTCTGGGTTCTGACTGTCCCCTCCTTTCCCCCACACAGTATAAAAGCAGCCACCTGGCTTCTGGCCCCCACTGCTTTGCTGGCTTCCCTTTGCCTGAGGTCCTCCTGCCCTCATCCCTGGCCTTCCTGTCAGCATTCCTTCTACACCTGTGGGGACAGGTGGCTGACTGCTTTGTGTTGACAGGGGTTAATGTCTCAGATATCGGAACTCTCACCTGGACGCGCCTCAGGCATGGGACACACAGTTGTGATGCACAGCTGTGACTGACACAGAGGGTTCCTGAGGTCAGGGGGGAGGAAGAACACCTCTGCCCTGGCCAGGTCACGGGTGCCCAAGGCCAGCCCCATCCCAGCTGTTGCCAGTTCACACCAGAGCTGGGAGAGGATCATTGCTGTTCAAGACCCTCGAGAAGCCTGTGGACATTGTCTGGCATCCAAACGTAGCATCACATGGATAGGAAGCACATCTGAGCAGCTGGTGTCACCTCCCAGGCCTGGAAGGAGGCAGGTGGCCTGAACTTTGTCACTTGTAATGCAAGAGTACAGCCTTGCCATGATTTCACCTATTGTACAGAACTGGCCCCAGGAAGTAGCTGTCACCCACTGCTCATTCACTGACCAGACGGTGAGTGAACACCTGTGCCATGCCAGGCAGGGGTAGAGCAGTAATAATGCGGTATCAACAAAAACTCACTGTGCGAGGCTCTGTGCCAGCAGGCTCCCTGGCATTTGACCTCATAACAACCCTGAAGGTGGGTACCCTTGCTGTCTCATTTTCCAGACAGGGATGCTAAGGCCAGAGAGGCTCACGAGAGACAGGTGGGCAGGCTCCACACTGCTGCTCCCATAGGGTGGAGGTTGGCCAGGCCCCTGGAGCTTTCTCCTTTTGGAACCCTGAGGGCCAGTGGGGGGCCCCCAGGCACATGCTCACTCAGAGCCTCTGGAGATCTGATGTGCACCCATGCCTGAAACCACTGCCTGGTCCAAGCAGGGGCAGGAGGGGGCTGGGAAGTCCTGATTGGCGGGTGTGGCCTTGGAGGGTCAGGGCTCACTGGGAGCAGTGCAGAGGGGTTGGCAGGCTCTTTTTGGGACTGTGTCACAGCCTCTGGGAGATTGGGTCTTCCAGGTCCCTGCCAGGCTGGGCGGGCATCACACTGTGTATTACAAGACATCAGTCACTCACTGGCTTATTTTGGCTCATGCTTGTGGCTCTCGGTCTCCTCAGGACTATTCAGAACAATGAACCACACCTCCAAATCTTTTCCTGGGGTCCTGCACCCAGTCTTACAGGCAAAAAGAGCAGGTCTGTTTCTACTTCTGTGGTTCCCCAAGACTGGGACCTCCTCCCCTTTACATGGGGCCCGGATAAGGCTGAATGGAGGGCAGGGGCTACAGGAGAAGGCCCAGCCCCCAAGTGCCTCTGAGGGCTGCCTTTAGCCAAGAACGCTAATGCAAGCAGGGCTCTGCTGTCTGGAAACAAATTCCTGGAGTGGAAGCCTCCCTTGCAGCATCAGTGGAAAGACCCAGGCAGAGACCTGGCGTTCAGGATGGAAACTTATGATGACGAAAGTGATAAATAATTGGTACCTGGTTCCCACTTCTGAGTTCACAGCCAGACCCAGGGCGCCGGGCGCAGAGCTGGGCTGGAGCCTCAGACATACGAGAACCAAAATGCGCTCCCCGCCGCGTCGTTTGCAGCATGGTTTCCTGCAGCAAAAAAACAGAAGTTAAGGCTTCTGCTTTTTGTAATTCGTGGGACCTCACGGTGAGCCAGATGTCACTGGAAGGAAAACAAAGATTCGTAATAAGGAAGATGTCTCTTCGCCAAGGCGCCAGCGCCCCCTCTGCTGCTCAGCCACACGCTCTGGGCTGCCTGCCTCCTTCCTGTTCGCTGTCCACATACACTTGTCAGCCTTCCAGAGCCTGAGGTGCTGGGAGCCACCCAGGCTGCCCCTGGGGCTGGGAGTGTGGCGGACATGGCAGGAGGAGGTTTGGAGAGGATGTCCTAGCTCTGGGGCATTCTTCTGTTTACTTGAGCAGAGGGAAGTCCACAGTGAGGGAAGGGCAGGGGGAGGACGGGCAAGGCAAAAGGCCTCTGGACCTCTTGGGGGCAGGTCAGGAAAAGTCCTTGCACACTGATGGCCCTGGGTGACATGTGGGACTCACAAGCTCTCTCTCTGTGGTCCTGACCTGGGAGCAGCCAGGAAAGGGGAATTCCTTCGGCTGCCCTGGGTCCCTCTTACAGGCAGGGATGGGAGGTGTTGAGAGGCAAGGGGGGGTCTCAAGACCAGAGGAGGCCACAGCTCCTGGCTCAGCTCCAGGAACCCCTCCCCCATTCTCCAAGGCAGTGGGGTGGGGAACAGGCAAACATGCTGGCTTCTCTGAGTCCCACTGGCTGGGTCTGAACCCCCGATTCCTCTCCCAGTGGCTGTGTGACCATCAGCAAATCACTCACCCTCTCAGGGTCTTCGGTTTCAAAAGCAAAATGCAGACACGGGCTCCTGTCTCCTCAGGTTGTGATAAGGTATGAAAGATCCACATGTGTCTGACATGTGGTTTCTGGCTCATGGATGTGGTGTCATGTCTGCCAAGGGAGAGGGGGACACCGAGTGTGCTGTCCTGGGGTTCACTGGCAGGTGGGGCATCAGATGTCTCTGCACTCAACCGCTGTTTCTCCCTCACTGCCAGCCCGTGCGCCTGTGTCCTCCTGCGCAGCCCAGGCCCCTGCTCCTGCTGACCTGCCTCCTCACACGTGGGGACACAGCAAGCTCAGAGTGAAGCTCTCTGTGCCCTGTGCCCCCTGAGGACACAAGCTTCACTCCCTTCCCTTTCACAGAGAGGAAACTGAAGCTGGGGTCATCACTCCTGATAGCTTCGTGGTGGCAGAGGTGGGGTTTCCACTTGGGAACCCGGTCATCTAATTGTGGAGCCTCTGTGTTTCTGCCATACCAGGTCCCCACACAGCTGGTGGGGACTTCTCCCCAGGCCTTGGGATTCCGAGGTCCTGGTCTCTTGCCAGAGGGGCAGCAGCTCCTCTGTGGACCATGGCTGGACTGTCACCCTGGCCTCAGGAGCCCTTGTATGTGTGACTGCACCTGTGGGTGTGGGTGTGAGTGTGAGCATATATTGTATGTGCATGTGCGGGTGTGAAAATCAAGCAGAAGAAGGAAGTGTGGCCTCCACCTGACCGCAGCGGGGTACTCGCAGGAGAGCCCAGGCCGAGCTAGGCAGCCAGAACTGGTAACAGCCGAAGTGTGTGCTGGATTTCAATCTCCACCTGCTTGTCCCAGCCCAGCTGCACTGTGACAACATGGCAACTTTGTCTAAGTGTGACCAGGGCTCAAGTGGAAGCCAGTGTAGAAGTCAGAACAGACTTGCCCCAGCCAGAATCCCGTACCCCAGAGACCGAAGTGAGCAACTACTGCAGGGACCAGCAAAGCCTGGACGTCGGTCACTACATACCCTCATGGACAGTCCCAAGATGCCTGTCACTACAGAGCTACACAGGCTGTTGCAGGGTGCTTGTCACCACCCTATTACATGGACAGTTCCAGGACACCTGTCAGTACACACCTACATGGGTTCTTGCAGGACACTTGTCACTGGACACCTCCACAGACTGCCCCAGGACACCTGTCACTCTACATCTACATCGTCTTTCCCAAAATGCCTGCCACTACACACCTATGTGGACTGTCCCATGACGCCTGTCACTATACATCCACATCACTGTCCCAGGACGCCTGTCACTCTACATCTGCGTGGGTTTGTCATGGCAGAGCCCCATTTTGGGGGTCAGATGCCCAAACTCTAAACCAGCCCACGTGCTAGCCCTTCACTGTGGCATTTTTATGGCTCCTTGGAGCTTCAGCTACTTCCTGTCCACGTGAAACCTCTTTTTGAAATTTCAACAACTGTGGCTGCTGCACACCTGGTCGCAGGGCCCACCACAGCATGTGGCGTGGTCTGGTCAGGGCAGCTCCGTTTCTCTTCCTGAGTCAAAGTCAGAGCTTACAGTGGCCCTGGGAGCTTCTAAGTTGGGGAGATAACTGTGAAGTCCTGGACTCGGTAAACCTTAATGTCACATGGTCAGAGGGCTTTTATCTGATTCCCAGAGGGCCTGAGACCCCTCTAGGGGCCTGAAGCCCTTTCCTGTGTGGTGTGCCTCACGTCACAATGGCCTTCAGCCCAGTTAGACCTCCTGGTTTAGGAGATTACTTGGACAGACCATCCCATAGGGTCCTTCCCAGGACTCTAAGGGCATGCCTGCATATAGCGGGTGTGTCTTTAGGTAGAGATAATAAGACGCCCGCACCACCAGCCCAGGGCGGCTGCCCTCCCTGCCCAATTGCTCAGCCCCCCATGGACAAGAGCAGAGAGGCTGGAAGGAGGGCAGCCGTGACTTTCCCACATCAGCGCCGCCCACAGGTAGGGGCCCAGCCTCGTGGGAGGAGGGTCAGCCTGGCCCCTCACACACCTGTGTCCCTCACACAGAGCTGGGGCTCCCCGATCCTGTGGTCAGCACACAGGCTCCTGAAGGGAGGGGATGAGGGGGTCGCAGCCTGCCTGCCTCAGTCTCCGCACTGGGTTTTTTTTAAATTGTGCTAATATACAGAATATAAAATTTATCATCTTAACCACTTTTAAGTGTTCGGTGGCAGTGAGTGCCTTCACATTGCTGTGTGGCCATGACCCCCGTCTGTCCACAGACCTTCTCAGTGTCCCAAATTGAACCTCTGTCCCCATCAAATGCCAACCCCCACCCCACCCCTGGGCCCTGGTGACCATCATTTCACTTTCTGTTTCTGTGGATCTGACTCCTCTCAGGACCTCGTAGGAGTGTACTCATGTGTTTGCCTGTCACTGGCTCATCTCACTGAGCACAGTGTCCCCAAGGTTCACCTGTGTTGTAGCCTGTGTCACAACGTCCTTCCTCTTGAAGGCCGAATAGTGTTCCATTATGTGGGAGAGTGCGTCGGGTTTAGCCCTTCTTCCGCTGCCGGGCACTGGGGTCGCTCCTTCCTCGGGCTGCTGTGAGTAATGCTGCTATGAATGTGGATGTACAAGTACTCTTCAAAACTGTGCTTTTAATTCCTTTTGGTGTGCACCCAGAAGTGGAATTGCTGGGTCACGTGGTAGTTAGTTCTATTTTGAACTTTTTGAGGAACCTCCATTCCACTCTTTTTAACCCTTTTTGGGTGTGCAATTCAGTGGCATTTAGCACATTAGTACTGTTGTGTAACCGTCACCACCACCCAGGTCCCCCAGATTTTCATCACCCCCAAAGTAGACCTCACACCCATTTGTGTTCACTCCCTAGTCCCCTGCCCCAGCACCCGGCAGCCACTAATCTTTCCTTCTCTGTGGATTTGCCCATTCTGGACATTTCATATAAATAGAATCTCACGACCTGTGGCCTTTGTGACTGACTTCTTGCACTCAGCAGGCTATTCCTGAGGTTTGTCCACATCACGTGTCTGTACCTCACTCCTTTCTAGTGGCCGACTGAGCTTTGGCTGCAAGGGCAGGCACATTTTGTGTGTCCATCATCAGCTGGTGGATATCGGGACTGTTCTGACCCTTTGGCTTGTGAATAATCTGTTGTGAACATTTATGTGCAAGTTTTTGTGTGGACACGTGTGTTTAGTTCTCTTAGTTATCACCCTGGGAGGAGAATTGCTGGGTCCTGTGGTCACTCTAGGCTTAAGTCATTGTCCACTGGATTTCAAGGGACAAGTGAAGAGAAGCTACCTGTCCTGATTGCTTAGGCTTCCCTGAATATATCGCTGGGTCCTTCCACAGTCTGTGAGGGTGGTCACGGCCATCCTCTTTTCACAAGTGACCACATCATGGCCTGGGGTGGTGAATGCAGTTGCCCAGGGTCACTGGCTGGTGGGGACGCCCTCGCCAGGTGTTTGGAGAGGATTGTTTGAACAGCAGCAGCCAGTCTGCCTGCAAGCTGTCACTATATTTGGTTCCACAAACAGTTACTGAATCTCCCCGGCACCTGCGTCCAACCTCCGTGGCATGAACAAGACTCTGCATCTGGTCTCCCAGCTTCTATCCTTGCCCCTCACCTGGAAGGTACCTTGGGGTCCTCACATGGCAGCTAGAGGGGTCTCCTTCAAAACCAGTCAGATGTGGCTCCTCCAGGGACAGACCAAATTGCCACAGTGGCTTTGAGGCCACACAACCCCACCCCCCTCCCCCCCCATTTTTCACTGAAATCCACCTTTCCTGCTATTTCCCAAACTCACAGGCACACTGCCACCCAGGGTACTGGCAGTCCCTCTGCCTGCAGTGCTCTCTCCCCGACACCGGCATGGCTCCTACCTGCCTCCACCAGGTCTCACTTGAGAGTCTCCTTTCAGTGAGTGCCCATTCCTGCTGTTTCTCCACAGCACCCCCACTCTCCCTGTGCTGTGCCTTTTCTTCTGTACATCACTTCTCGTCTCCCTCCTAGAAGGTCAGTTCTATGATTGCAAGACTTCTGTCTGTGTGTTCACCCCCATGCCCCAGCGCCCAGACAAGCGCCTGTCCCACCTGCCCCCCCCCCCTGCTCCGCATCTCACAGCGCTGATGAGGGTCCCTTGCTGGTGGGGACACCCTCGCCGGGTGCTTGGAGAGGCATGTTTGAACAGCAGCTTGTCTGCCTGCAAGCTGTCGCTGTATTTGGTTCTACCAACAGTTATCTCATCACCAAGTCTGTTTCCCAGCGCCCTTGTGGGGCCATGGAGGGAGGCAGCAGAGGGTCAGCCTGGGCAATCTGCACAGCTGACATTGTTCACTCCCCAGCAAATATTTCTCAAGGGCTCGGTCAGGCCAGTCCTTCCTCAGAGGCAGGGCAGGGCTCATCCTCACACCAAGTGATCCCAGAAACACTCACTAGAACGGGTGTCTGTGCTTACAGAGAAGCCATCCAGTTCCTGTTGTTGGGGTGGGAACAGCCCACCCCAAGCACAGAGGAAACAACTATGCACCCACCATGTGCTGGGGTGCTTGGGTCAGCAGTTTGGACAGGTCCTGGTGGGGACTCTGTGTCTCTGCCTTGGGATGTCTGGAGCCTTGGCCACTGGCCTTGGCAGTTGGGGCTACCCGCACAGGAGGCCTGGTGATGCAGGGCATCCCGTGTTAATGTTGGTGCCAAGTATGGCAGCTATTAACAGAGCAGCTCCATATGGCCCCTCCCCCAGCCACCCAGAACAGGAGACTCCTCATACATAAGGAGTCCATGTAGCATGGGTGGGAGGGGACTGAAGCCCACATTCTTCAGCAAGACACCCAAAAAAGTATGGAAGCTGTCAGATGTGAAATCAGTACAGGACCCTGGCAGTGTGGCCCCCAGCAGCTAATGCAGCTGCTGTGCCTCTGGGCACGCTGGGCTGTCTGGACACAGGGAATAATTAGAACACCTAGATCCTGGCCACAGTGCACAGGATAATAATTATTCATCTCTCTCCAAATCTGAAGTCAATGTAGCCCTCAATGTGCAGCATAAATCCAGTCCCTCCTTCCTCCTCTGACCACACGTTATGGTGGGGGTCTGGGTGGTGGACTACAGTGACGCCAGTTTCCAACTGTGGTCTCCTCCCTGACTGAGTCCCAGGAGTCTGGCTCGGGGGAGGGGGGGGCGGGGTCATCGCTGCCCAGCCTGTGAGATGCTGGCAAGGAGCTGGGTAACACTTAGTTGAGACAAGCCTCCCATTGGAATGTAGCTGGTGTGGGTGCATATTTACCCCTTTCACAAATAGCCATCGAGCGCCTGCTGCTCTCGGGCACTGTGCTGGAATCGAGCATGCAGACCGCTGCCCTCAAGGGGCTACTACTCTGTTTGGAGAGAGACAGACAATAAATGAAGGAGACAGGTGACGCTTTCTCCACTGAGGGCCCCAGGGAGGGTCACGGGCTGGGTGGGAGGTTGCTGACCAGTCAGATCTGGCCTCTCTGATAAAGTGACAGTGAGCTGAGGCCTGGAAAGGGAGGGAACCAGGTGGCCGTCAGGGCATAGCCTCTCTGGCACAGGTGACAGATGCACAGAGGCCCGGAGGCATGTCCGAGGACCAGTGAGAGGGACTTGTGAGTGGGAAGGTGCAGGGAGGAGGGCAGGGAGATGACAAAAGGCCAGGAGCCAACTGTGGGCCCCGAGGGCTTTGTGTAATCGGAGGTGGGGGTGTGAATGCTAAAGCCTGAAAAGACAGTGTTTCCTGAGAGCCAGGCTCTGTCCTATCCTGCAGGGTCTGCCTGACTCACCCCCCTGGTAACTACATGGCAGCAACCCGTGTGCCTTGAGCCAGACCCCCACTCGCAGCTGGGCCCTCAGGCCTCCCGGATGCATCCCGAGCTTGCAGGCCCATGGGGACCCTTCAGGTTAACGGAACTCCTCTGTGCAGGAGCCCATGGCGAGGCCCCACAGGGCAGTCCTGCTGGCCCGTCTTCCACCCCACATCTGGCAGGTTCGGGCGTCACCCATGTCCTTCCTAAATAAAGCTCTTGGCTGACCACAGGTCATCTGTGTTGATGTGACATGTGGCGAACCTCCGCGTCAAAACATTTGCCATGGCTTGGCCTGGCGACCACTGCCAAGTGAGAAGAGGTGGAGGGATGGCTGCTTGTCCCCTGAAACCTGCATTACACAGTGATGGTCACAAGGTGGACGTTTCAGAGACCAGCCAGGGCCTGCGGGCATTCTGGTGGAGTTTGGTTCTGGAGGGGTAGGCTTGTCCAGCTTGATATTGGTGGAGAAATTCATTACCCCTTTTAAGAGCCAGAATAACCCCGATCTGCCCCTCACCTGTGGGCACTGGGCATGTTACTCCTCTGATCCAACCCACTCACCCCAGATTCCGGAAGCTCGGTTTTCTGGTTGGCGAGTCTTGTCTGAGTGAAGGAGAAAGTGAGCCCTACAAACACTTTTGGGACATGCACCGCAGCAGGGTCACCCTGCCACCAGAGACCCTCCTCCTGCCACATCAGGGGCCTGCTGGCAGGGTCAGGCCAGTGTGAGGACACTTTGGAGACAGACAGGGAGCCTTACCTTTGCCCATTGTCCTCCTCAGCCTCTCTCTTAGAAACAGCCCTATGAAAACTTTCACACACCCCTGGTGGAGAGGGCATGCACCCCACAGCCTGGGCAGCAGTCGAGGCCTCCCCACTTCCCAGCCGCAGGCAGGCTGTCCTGAGGGACACCTGGAGATAAGGGTGTAGTGGCCCCAGAAGTCGATGTAGCTCTGGAGCCTCCACAAAAAGGCGTGACCCAGCTCTGGACATAGCCTGGCTCAGCCTGTCTGGGGTGAGAGGAGAAATCCTGGAGCCAGCAGGGTGGCCTCAGTCATGTTCCCACCCTCTCAAAGCCTCAGTTTTTCTTGCTGTCAAATGGGAGATGGCACCCCCCACCAGCCTCTGAGCCTCTCACCTTAGGATGGATGAGAAGAGCATGAGGAAGGTACCCTCGACACCTACCCCCCCAAAAAAACCCTGAGGGCTGTTTTGACTCAGCAGATCTCCTTGGAGGTTCTGAGACCATTTGGTAGAAAGAGTCAAAACATCCAGAAGGTTCCCGCACTTGGGAGGGAGGCAGTGGAGCCTGGCTCCTCGCTCTTCTCCCCCAGAGCAGCTGCCACCACGGCTGTACCAGCCTCAGGGCCATCTGCCTGCCTGGCACCTTCCCAAGACTAGAGGGAGGGGTCCAGGCAGGGCTGGAGACAGATCCTCTGCCTCTAGGGACATGGCCTGCTGTTCTGGGGCCAAGTGATGAGGGCTCAGGCTCCTGCCCCCCTGCCGTGGGAACCAATGCTGGGGTTCTACCTGGGGGCTGGGACAGTGTGTGGACACTTGGAACTCTGGACTTGACCACAGTGAGTGCTTACTTATTGGGGGCTTCTAGTTTTCCCAGGACTGTCCCTCTATTTTACTGTCCATTCCACTGCCCATGTCACCCATGAGAGATGGAGAACATCATTCTCATCATTCTGTGACTCTGGATGAGAAATAGTCAGCCAGGTGGGAGGCGGGTTTTGAGGTCAACCACCCCGAATTTGTTTACTCAACAGGTAAATTCCTTGTGCTGGTTCTTCCACCAAGGGTACTGGCCCCAGCCCTTGACTCGGGGTCTGCCCCCATGAGCCCCAGCCTGGCCCTTTACTCCTCAGCACTCAGATCCCAGGTGGGGGTGGTGCTGGACCTGAGATCCCCACAGTCTGTTCCCTGCAGCCATCTCCAATTTGAAGTCCCGACCAGCGAGTCTCTGGGCTCCTCCCTACAAGCGGGGAGGCCTCCCTGATGTCTGGACCACCCAGGGCTGTGGGACCGCCAGCGGGGTGTTTCTCACCCGAAGGACAGGCTTTGGGGATGGACTCTGCTTCTTGGCTGCCCCTCACAGAGCCTCCCCTGTGTGGACACAGCCCTGGCTTTGTCAGGGTGAGCCGGCCCAGGACTGCTGCTCCAACCTGGGGGGCTCCCCAATACACTGTGGGAAGCCCCCAGCCCCTTAATGACTTTACTGCTATTAGGCTGCTTTATTGCTCAAATTGGTTAAAAGGCCCCAGAGAAATGGGGGACCCTTACAATGGCTGGTGGGTGTTGAAAGGAAACGTGCATTGCCCTGGCCAGGTGGCTCAGTTGGTTGGAGCGCCGTCCCGTACACCAAAGGTTGAGACTTTTCTCCCCATTCAAGGCACATACCTCGGTTGTGGGTTCAACTCCCATTTAGGGCATGTATGGGAGGCAACTGATAGATGTCTCTCTCTCTCTCTCTCTCTCTCTCTCTCTCTCTCTCTCTCTCTCTCTCTCTCTCTCTCTCTCTCTCCTCCCTGCCCCTCTCTAAAATCAATAAGCATATCCTCGAGCAAGAATTTAAAAGAAGAAAGGAAGGAAACGCATTGCAGAAGGCCTGAAAGAGGCTCCTGTCTCATCTAGGTCTCAAGGTGCAAGTCCCCCAGCCATGAGTAGGGTGGGCCCACAGCAGCTTGGGAAACCACCAGGCAGCATGCTTGGGGGTCAGCTTGGGGGCCTGCCTGGAAGGGGAGGCAGGCAGGGAACAGAGGGCAGAGAGGCAGGAAAGCCCGAGAATCCTCACACTCACACTTCAAGGCAGGGGTGAGGGTCTCCCCATTTCATGAGGAGAATTCAGGCCCAGCCATGCCAAGGGACTCACTCAGAGCCCGTGCCCAGACAGTGAATGTACACCTGACTTCAAACCCAAAGTTGTACCCGCCCCGCACCAGCCTGCAGCTAACGCTCACTGTCTGGGGCATGTTGTGAAGCTCCTCTAGGTCTCTCCCTCTCCATTTGCCAAACTGGGGAGACTTGACATTTGGAGAGACCACAGTGGGTCCAGGCAGTTGTGTGAGCTCAGGCTGGGGACCCTGCAGAGCTGCACTGATGGGGTCTGAACCCCAGCTCTGACCTCCTTCCCAGCTGTGTGCCTCAGGCAGTTATTTAACTTCCCTGGGCCTCAGTTGTCCCATCTATAAAATGGGGGTATAATGTGTTTTACTTTTTTGTTACTATTATTGTGTAACAGAATGACCTCACAAGGCTCTTGGATTAAATGAGTTAATATTTTGTTGGCCACTTAGCGCTGGCCGTTCCCCTCTCCTCTCTCCAACGTTGGGACAGGGTTTCAGGCAGGTGCTCACAGCTGGTGTCTAAGGAGTGCAAGCAGCCTGGGGAAGGGGTTTGCCCCTGGGGATAGGTGTGGGGTGGGCTCTTGCCTGTCCATTTGTGTATTGTTGACCCATCCCTCGGAGAAGGACCCTAGTGCAGACAGCCCCCTGAGCAGACACCCGTGGGCAGTTGAAGAGGCAGACGGTTCTAGAACACTGTGGGCCTCTGGTTTCTCATCTGTAGAGTGAGGGGTGGACTGTACCCTAATTCACCGATGTGTGGCATACCTTCCATGCTGTTAATCTGATGCTCGTGGCAGACGAGGCTCATCCTTCTCTGCCCACTGTGACGGTGGGGGCAGACGTCACTGACTGATCGAGGCACTCCTTCCCCTCTGAGCCTGACTGAGGTGGCAGCCTACTCCCGGGGCCGCACCAGCACCTGCGTGATTGGACTTGCATGTGAGCAGAACCCCGTTAGCCACTCTGGTTGGATGGGCTCTGAGGGCAGCCTGCCGTGATCACTTCAGCACCACAAGCCGTGGGAACCCAAGGGCAAGACGGGGAGAATGACAACCACTTGTGTCTGTGGGAGGGAGGATGTGCGGATCTGGGCCAAAGAAGGATTGGGAGGTGCCTGTGGAAGGAGAGGCCTGAGGCAATGAGACAGAGCGCCCGCTGCCCAGTGTGGTCCCGAGACCTGTCAGACTTGCAGACTTGAGGGCCTACCCCACACCTAACTAACTCCCCAGGACAACATTGGCACATGAGTTTGGCTCACTGTGATATAAATGGTGCGCTCGCCACGAGCCCTGGAATTGGAGTCCTGGCTGAGAGTCCAATCCTGCTCTGGCAGGCACGGGTGATGTGACCCTGGACAGTTCCTTGCCCTCCCGGCCTGCACTATAAATGGGAATAATGCACCCTTGCTGAGTGTTCATGGGTGAGGTTCCTGGCTTACTCAGTGAGTGTGTGCTGAGAGCCTCCTGCATGCCCTGGGCTGGGTAACAGTGAAGCAGATGGGAGACTGAGGGGGAAGACAAGCCACAAAAGACACGCCTCTGTGGAGGTGTGGGTGAGGATGCTCCCTGGGAGGCCTGCAGCCCCATACAACACACTGAGCACTCAGCAGGTGCTCAGTAGCAGAGGTGCCTGTTAGGGAGACCCTGGTGCCTCTTCCCTAAGGCAGGACTTCCTGGATGGGATCCAGGCCTCCAGCACCCCCAGCTGCCTCCCTGCCCCACAAAGTGTGGCCAGGACATGAGTGGGGCCCCCTTGAGGTTCCTCCTCCCTCTCCACTGACAATGGGGCCATAAGGCAGAGTCCTGGAGCTGGAGAAGGCTGAGGGGCAGGAAGAGGTGGGGCAGAAAGAACATGCAGGAGGGGGGCTCCACCCTCCCTGGGTGAGCCGGGACACTGGACACCCTTGACCAACTGGCCCCCCTATGCAGGAGGACCTTGGGAGGAGGTGCCCACTCGGCAGCCCTGATCCGGGGAATCCCGGCTGGCACCAGGCCACCACCTCCCTACCACCATCATCCTCCAGGAGCCAGACACGTTCAGGATCCTTGCCAAGTTGGGGGGGATGGCACTCCGCTTCTCCACTCCAGCCATCCTTTCTGCTGCCTGCGTGTAATTAACAGAGTAATTAAAAACAGGATGAGTTAATTGGTATTCATTTATGTGGCAGATGTTTTTAATTGAGGCAGGAAACAATTTACCTGTTTACATAAACAATGGCAAAGGCAGGCTTGTAAAACACGTTTTTTTAATATTTTCCTCCCCCTGCTGAAAAAGAAGAATTGGAACCACTTGGTCTCCCCTGCGCCCTGCCTGGTATGAGAGCTGAGCAGGCACTGCCTGGAGGGGAGGCCCGGCTGGGGGAGGTGCAGGAGGTTCAGGCCAAGAGGAAACATCTGTTTAAAAGCTTTGCTTCCAGAGGAGGCTGTTTTCCTTAAATTCAGAGAGAGGAGGTGTTGTTCCCAGGTTATGGGGATGCCAGCAGGGCTGAGAAAGGGCAGGGGCCCCTGTCCTGCCAAGTTTGGTGCCCCTCTGGGTGTGGGGGGGAGGCTTACCTTTTCCACAGCATTTTTGGTGGCTTACTGTTACACAGCAGAGCCAAACCTGCAGAGAGTCAACATATTCCTCCATCACCCACACGGCCACCTTGCTCGTGGTGACCATGACGCATAGGGCAGACCTAGGACATCTGGTATCAGTCAGTTGGTGCAGGCGCCAAGCTTCTCAATGACCGAGGAGGCATGTCATGTGTCCAGCATGTGCTGAGCAAGAACGATGGGCCTGCTGCCTGACCTGCCCTGGCTTTTCAGGGTCCAGCCCTTTCACCGCCTGGGTTCAGGGGCAGGACAGGCAAACCTGTCTGCCTGGAGAGTGCAGCGGAGGGCCTTTGAGAAAGCAAGTGCTCAGGGAGTTGCCTCTTTGCCTGTGGGCACTGATTTAGCCCTTGCTGTGTGCTTGGCTGCAGTAGTAAGCTTTGTGTGTGTGAGGTATACTTTGATTCTCCTGTTAGCACTCAAGGGACTAGATCACCATCCCCATCATACAGGTGAGGACACAGAGCACAGCCTTCGGGTCATCACCAGAAAAGACACACACACTGCAAAGCGAGGGCAACACTGATAACAGAAGTGTCTGACTGGTTGGCACCTATGTTTGCTTGTTCTTACAAGGTGAACCTGTATAGGATTGTATTTACACAGGAATAACTGGAAGGGTCCATGAGAACTGTCAACGGAGGTGACTTCGGGAGGAGTGGGGGCCCTTTTCCTTGCCCCTGTCTCTTTCTCGGCTGGGGGGGGGCAGGCATTGCCAGGAATGGGTTTGCCCTGTGTGACCATGACAGTCCCGGCCAGGGTCAGGCTGCCAGGCTTACCAAGGACATGTTGCTGATTTCTCTGGAAGTCGTTAAATCGTGGGGTTCTTAGGAGAGGCGACGCAGGAGAAAACCTTGGCCAAAGGTTTAGAGAATGCGCAAAAGCTCTGCACTAAAACCGGGCTGTGGATGCTCCTGAGGCCCTCAGCGCGTCCGCAGTGGGGGTGTCAGGCTGTGCCCTCTGGGTGAGGTGCAGTTGGAATTTCTGGGATGTTTGCTGGTCCCTGGGGCAAGAAGATGAAACGCTCTGGAATCTGTCAGGGAGAAAGGCCCTGGGGAGTTAGTGCCCCAGCTCAGCATGCCCAAGGGGTGTCAGGCTGCTCTGATGCTGCTGAGGTTACATCCTAAAATCACCAGCAGCCAAGGATACCTGAGGAGGTGAGCAGCAGCTGGGGCCGGCGGTGCCTGTGGCGTCCTCGGGACTCCAGCCCTGGACCAGCACTGTGTACCTTTGGTGAGGGTCTGGGCCTCGCTGGGCATCTGGAAAGTGAGGACAGCAGTGGCCTCCCTGCGTGGTAAGCACTGACCTCAATCACGACTTAGCTGAAAAGCCCCTGCATGGAATGGTCCCATAAGGGCTGCCTTCACCCATTCTCTGCAAGGGGAAGAGTGAAGGCAAGGCTGGAGGGCCACCCTGTGATGAAAGGTGCAGAAGGGCCTAGGGCCCCCAAAGGGGGGGGTCTTCTTGCAGGCCTGGCTTTGTCCCTGGGTGTGCAGGGTTAGGGCGTCTCCTGGTTGGTGCCTTCAATGACAGAACTGAGAGGACGTGGAGGGGCATTTGGGAGTGCGTGTGCCCCTTCTCAGGTCCTCGATCTACAGGGTGCTGCCTGTGGGGTGGCCTCAGGCAGCACCACCTGGCGCAGATGGTGCCACAGCTCAGTCACACCAGGTCAAGGGTTGCCCTTATGCAAGTGGGGAGGTAAAAGGCAAGAGAGACCCTGGGAGCAAAACCAGCCCAAACCGCCTTTTCACTCCCTGCCTTTCCCAGGAAGTCATTTCTAAAAATCTGTTTCAGCTGCTTGTGTTTGAAGACTTTGCATCCATCGCAACCTGCGGTCCCTCAGACCCTGTCAGTGGGGCTTGTGTCCCCACCTTTCAGGGCAGGAATCAAGGCTCCCGTCGCTGTTTCCTGGGTGCTACAACCCCTCATCCGTGTCTGTGCCTCACGTTGCACCTGTGGACTGGGTCCCACAGGCCCTATGGTGGAGGGGCCGGGCCAAGGCTGGTGGGGGGACTGTCTGGCACTTAGGAGAGACATGTGCGAGATAGACTGCCAGGCCCTAATTATTATTTAGCATTCATACGAACAGCATTATTTTAAAATTTGGCAGCATTTCTCTGGAGAGTTTAAGGTGATATGCAGCCAATTTGCACATTTTTTAAACAATGAAAACATTTTGGGAATTGGTTAAGCCTTCGTGGCGCCTTGTTGCCGGCAGAGGAAAATCCTCAGTGCTTGGCCCGGTTTTCCAGACCCTCCACAGACTGGCTGGACCTTCCACCAGCCTGCCTGCCCTCTCCCTGCCCTCACCTGCAGGCAGAACTTTATACTTCTGGTTTGTTCTTGAATTCCAACTGCCGTGCCTGCGACTGAGCTGTGCCCTCTGCCGGGGATGCCATCCCCTCAGCCTGCCTTCAGGTGTGCAGACTTTACAGCCTTCAGGACCCAGCCACATCACCTCTCCCTAGAAGCTTCTCTGACACTCGATGCCCCCCACACAGCCCCCCCATCCTGCCCGGCCCAGGGTGTGCCTGCAGCTATTTGTGAGACTTCCCGCCTCATCCCAGCTCTGAGCTCAGAGGGCAGCATCCACGGCCCCATGAGTTCCTCAGATTTCATCAATTCCGTTTCTAAAATAAGTAAACTATACTGGTGTATGTTTGCTAACTTATAAGACAGTTTGTAGTTATCTGTTACTTAATGTGATTGTCTCCTTCCTGGGTGGGGGTGCACAGGGCTGGTGGGCAGCAAGCAATTCAAAGATAAATCAAGGACATAGTTTGAAAGGAAGGGAAGGCAGAGAGAAGGAAGGCTTGCTCCCCTCCTCCCCAGGTGCAGTTTCTGTTTCCTTCTGGGAATACCATGTACAGATTAGATCATCGTTAAGTATCTCAGGGGTGTTCTGCAACCTTTCTTGGGCTCACATCCCCCATAGGAAATGCACACACAGACATCACACGTGCACGGGCTTTACATGTGCTGTCCCTCTGTTGCAGCCCTTGGGGGAGACGAACTCTACCATTGGACTCTGTTCAAATCTCAGCCTAGGTGTCCTTTACTCCAGGAGGCCTTCGCTGAGTCCCCCCAAGCAGGCAAGGCACCCCCCCGGGGTCTGCAGCCCCCAGCAACATGTCCTAGCTGTGTGTGCGCACACGGGTGTGCACACAGCAGTTGTGGGGTATTCACTTAACAGGCCCTTACTTAATCCTCACAACATTGTCCTCAGCATGCAGATGAGGAAATCAAGGCTCAGAGAAGCAAGGAGCCTTGCCCATGGTCACCAAGATGATGTCAGGAGCTGATCTCAGGTTTGTCTGAGCCCAAAGTGGGCTTTTTCCACTACTGCACGACCCCATGTGGTGGCCTGTATCTCCACCTCCCTACCACCTCCATCACAATTAGGTCACAGCACTACCCATCTACTCACCCACACATCTACTGACCTATCTATCCCTCCACCCACCCACCCACCACCCATTCCTCCATCCCTCTACCCACCCCCTCAGCCATCCGTCCATTCACAAATTCATCCACACATTCCTCCATCCGTCCACCCATCATCTATCCACCATCCATTCATCTATCTATCTACCCATCCACCTATCTACCCATCCATCCACCAACCCACCCATGATCTATCCATCCATCAATCCATCATTCACCCACCCATCCATCCACCTCCTACTTACCCACTTATCTCTCTCTATATACCCACATCCCCCTGTGCCCAGCTACCCAGGCAGCCACACCACCACATTCATTGTCCTAGCCCCATTCACACTCAGCTGGGTGCACCATGGCAGACGGGCCACTTCTCCTTGGTCTCCAATGTGCATGGGAGGATGAGAGGGGACTCCAGAATACCAGGACCGGTGCTGGGAGAGGAGGGTGTCCCCTACTTTTGCTGCCCCTCCCCCAGCCTGGCAGCCCCCCTTCTGCAGCAGGGGCCCAGATGTCAAGCACCTCCCCCGCAGCTCACAGCCGCAGCAGCTGGGTGAGGAATGTGCTTCCTTTGTGTGCTGGCTGCAGGGTGAGCAGCCTGACATCTGGATCATGTTTGCTGCCCTTTGGAGAGCAGGGAAGGGTTTCATTCCAGCACTTTAAGCTCTCTACCCTCCCCCACCTTTTAACTCTTTTTTCAATGCCCAGATGCTGTGGAAGACTGGATTCCAGAACCATTTGGGGCTCAGGTCCAAGGGAATGGGGCATAGGTGGTCCATCAGAGCTCTGGGCTCCATGGCTCAGCCAAAACCACAGACTGTTCTTGAAGACACCAGCAAGAACATAAGGGCTCTGACCCGCTTTCTAACCAGGAATCATTGTTTCTCGTCATTTTTCTGCACATATGTTTACTTACAAAATGGAATTACATGCTTTTGCCACCTTTTTTGATTTTCACTAATGGGTCACTTTTCCATATCATTAGATAGTATTCCATCTATCATGCATCACTTTTGTTATGTGATGTTAAGTGGGTATTTGAAATATAACACACACACACACACACACACACACACACAGATAAGTATGCAGCCTGATCTTCATAAACTGTTCCAAATAACAGACATTACCTGCCCTACTCCCAGGCCCTGATCCCCTCCCTCTTTGTCAGGGGAATGCCCATCCTGACTCCAAGACCATAGACCAGTTTGCCTGTTTCTGACCTTCATATATATGGTAGCATGTGGCATGTCCTCCTTGGCATCTGGTGTCAGCCACTCAGCCACATGTTTGTGAGATGCATCCATGTAGTTGCACCTCTCCTTTTTCTTTGCTGTATAGTATTCCGCTGTGTGTATCTGCCATGACTTGTGACTCTTCAACTCTTGATGGGCGTTTGGGCCTTTGTTACGAGGTGGCTGATGAACACTCTTGTTTCTTGCTGCTGATGTACATGTGTTGCACATCTGTTGGTTCTGGGCCTAGGATTAAAACCACCGTGTGCAGGATGTTTGATAGTACAGGCTGGTAGGTGCTGGAAAAGTTTCCAAAGTGAATGTGCCTACAGCATGGTTTTGAAGGCTCTACAGTGTTGCATTGACCAGAGTTTATTTAACCAGCTCTCTGTTGGAGTCATCTTATTTGTTTCCTGTTTTTCACTCTCATAAATAGTGCTGTGCTGAGCATCTTTGCAGGTATCTGTTGGCAGGCATTCTGACGATGTGCTTTGATCACATTCCCTCCGGTGGTTTTGCTTGTCTGTGCCAAGCCACCACCAAAGGAGGGAGGGGGGCCCTGATTCAACTGCCATTTGCCATCTGTACGTTCCAATTGGTTGATCTCTAAGCTCCCTTGCATCTCTAATATGTTGTACTTCTAAATGCCAAAACGTATCTGCTAGCTACTGCTGTGTAACAAACCACCCCATAACTTAGTGGCTTAAAACAACCACCATTCTTTGGCCCACAGTTCTTTAGGCTGGCAGTTTAGGCAGGCTCATTTGGGTGGTTCTGGTCCCAGCTGGGCTTGCTCTTGGGACTGTGGTCAGCTGTGGGTTTCTGATTAGCAGCTCTGCTAATTGTGGTCGGGGCCTCCATCTGACTGGGGCCTCAGCTAGCGCAACTGGGTAAACTGCCCTGCATGTGTCTCAGCCTCCAGCAGGAAGGTCAGCAAGAGAGCAAGTGGAGCTGACAGCCAGCCTGTGCATCCAGACTCACAGTTGTCTGACCCCACTTCCACCACATCCCATTGGCCACAGCAAGTCCCACAGCCAGCCCAGATCCAAGGGCAGGAAGGCAACTCTGTCTCTGGGTGGGTAGAGCTGCAGTTACATCACAAGGGGTGTGGGTCAGGAAGAGCAAAGAATTAGGCCACTTTGCAATGCATTTACCTCACAGGTGGAGGGGATCTTAGTAGCCATAACCAAGCTTCATTGGCTGAGGGTTAGACTCCAACGGTTCCTTGGTCCTCAGACACCACGAAGGGGTGTATTGCCCACTTACACAGGGGAGCTGCTTGAAGGGGCCACGGCAAGAGTGCCGGTCCTGACCCCAAACCCAGCCCAGGCTCTCTGCAACCACCATAAGCTGAGCTCTCAAACATGCATAGACGGCGTCCAGGGCAGCAGAGGGCAGGGGGGAAGCACACTCTTCCCTAGTGGTCGGCCAGTAAGCCTTCACAGAGCACCTACTAAGTGTCAGGCAACTATCCAGGCTCTGTCTGGGGCCAGTGCACAGAGAGACAAGACCACGCCATTGGGAAGACAGGCAGTGGACACAAAGACCCACATGGCCAATGATTGATTATAGGCACTGACAAGTGCCCCAAAGCAGGTAAGAGGGTGATGTAGCAGGAAGCACAAGGTGGGGGCAGTTCTGACTTGGGTGGGAGGGGAAAGCCACTCTGAGGAAGGACATTTGAACCCAAACCTGAGTACTGAGAAGGAGACAGCTGCACGAAGGTGTGGGGGGAGTGTTCCTCCAGGTGCAGAGGGTCCATGCAGGACAAGTGCGTGCTGGGCAGGAGGGACTGCAGGGCAGACAGAGCACAGGGAGGGGCGAGGAGGGTACACTCGATCCTCCCACCACCCGTCAAGTGGTTTTGACCCATCTTCCCAGCTCCTTTAACGAGCCCCAGGCTCATCTGCAGGTGTAATTTGGGCTGTGCTTTTCCAGTTCCAAAGGGGTGGGGGGCCAGCTGGGGTTGGGTCCAGTCCAGTTTTGCAGCATCTCGGTGGTAGAAGGGACCTTCCCACCCCAGCATACCGACTCCCTTTACCACTGATGGTACATCATGACTGGCCACTGCCAAGTGCCCCCCGTAGCTGTGAGGGGCTTCCCTCTGGCCCCAGGACATCCTCCTGTGGACTTGCTCAGCATTGGACAGAGGCTCACTGCCACCCCTCTGGGCAGGCACTGAGCACATCCACAGTGAGAGGCAAGCTGTGCCACCGGCCAGCTGGGAGTGCCCCCTCAGAGCTAGACACACATTGTGGGCTCTGCTGTGTGATGGTCATGTGCCTGGGCAGGTGACGCCACTAATGTGTGCCTTGGTTTCCCTATTTCTAACTCCGGGCCCTAACCCTCAGGACTTTGTCAGGAGAGTTGAACGAGACAGGGGTTTCAGAGCCAGGGCACAGAAACAGCTCTTGGCAAAAGAGAGACTATTCAAAATCGCAGCTGAGCTCAAATGCTGAGGACAGGCCCCTCCTTCTGGGACCCCGCAGCAGGTGCTCTTCTGTGCCCCACGTGTGCTGGATGCTTCCTGTGGATTAGCAGGGTTTGCCCGCCTTTGCTTTGTGGGGTGGGGTCTGTTCTCATCCCCATTCTACAGGTGAGAAAACTCAGGCCCAAAGGAGAAAAGCCGCTGAGAGACTGAGAGGGGTGAGGATGAAGGCCAGCCAGAACCCGCCTCCAAGAACGGGAGCCAGGTGGTTTCCAGTTCCCGAAGCCCTTCTGGGTTCCTTTTCTAAGACCACCACCACCCCCAGAAGCAGGAGTTATGAGCCCCCTTTTACCGATGGGTAAACTGAGGCTCAGGGGCAAGCTGGGTTAATTTCCCCGAGTTCACAGTAGTTGGTCACAGAGAAGGATGGGAACCCTGATTTCCTGACTCCTGGCCCCACACTGTTGCCATGGTTACCAGCATCCCTCACAGTCATCACCCACAGACCTAGGGGTCGGGGTCCCTGGGGCCAGACAGCCCAGGGTGGCTGAGCACTGTGGGAAGGGCAGTGGCAGGCAGAGGAATAGCCTACCCCGGTCAGGCCCTAAAGACTGGGAAGGGCTGGGTGCGCTGGGCCAATGTTAGGGAAAATACTAATCCTTGTGTTTTTATATTATTACTTATTCATTGGGTGGCAGAGGCCTTAACAGAAACCAGATGTGGGAAGTAATTCAAGTTCCAGTGCCTGGGACTCATTAGGCTGCACCACCCCCAAATCCCCTGCTTTGCCAGCGATCAAAAATGAGTGTCCCCCTGACATTGGCCTTGGGGGGTGGGGGTGGGTCCCTCTTGGTCACACCCATCAATCTGGAGTGGGGGCCGCTAATGTCTTGGGTTTATCCTGAACACAGCAGCCCCCCGCACCCCTTCACCGCCACCCCAGCCTGGGAGCCCCCTGCCATCTGTTTTCGGAACCTCTGTGACGCGGCTGCTGCCTGGGGGCTGCAGCCTAACTTTTCCCTCCATGTATTCCCATCACGAGGGTCCGGAAGAGTCGGGGTGTCCCACTCCCACCAGGAAGTTTGCTCTCAGTGGGGAGATCACTGGGCTTACTTGAGACCCCCGGGGTCCAGGAGGGAAGCCCCCACCCTCCCCACAGGAAGGCCTTATGGGGAGGAGGGAAGGCATTTTCGGGGCCTAAGCAAAGGTTTGGAGGCTCAAGCTCCCCCCCTCCTCTGTGAGAGAGACCTGGCCCCCACTCTGTCCCACACCCCCTTTGCATCTTGAATTCCGGACGCTCTGGCGAAGGGCCTGCCTGTGAACTGGCAGTGTAGCCCGCCCTGTCCCGCCTGCGAGAGACTCCCTGACACGCGTGTAGCCTCTGTGCACGTCTGGGCTTGATTTCCCCTCAAACACACTCACATTTCCTGTCTTTCCCATGAGTTTGGTGATGGACTTACAGGGGTCAGGGTTATTTGTAATTAGCAGAGGGCTGTGGGCCTGAGAGGGTCGAGGGCCATTGTAACAGGAGGTCTCTGAGGGAGGGAGGGAGTGAAGGAGCAAGCCAGTGAAAATCCCGGCGGGCACTGCATGTTGAGGAGTTGGAACTCTGAGCCAGGCAGCCTTGTTGAGCTGCAGTCTTGGAGGAACCCCTGACCCCACCCCTGACACCCACCTGGATCAGGACTTTGTCATAAGAGAAGGCACGTGGGGAGGTGGCAGTGTTTAGGGACGGACTTTCAGGGAGAGGGGTCAGTTCTCACATCTGCCAAAAGGAAGGCTGTGGGGTCAGGAAGTGTGGAACAATCTTGCATTGATGGGCTATCTCCCTGGGTTCCCTTGGTCATAATTCAACAAGTATTTATTGAGCACCTACTGTATGCCTGGTACTGTCTCGGACTCTCAGTTTTGCATTTGGGCAAAGACATGGTGGATGCAAGCAGACCTCCAGGTGTCGGGGAAGGAACACTTCGCAGAGGGAACAGCCAGTGCAAAGACCTGAGGCAGAAGCAGCTAAGCATGCGATGGGGGGAGTGCAGGGGATGAGGGCAGAGGGGACAGCCAGTCACAAAGGACCCTGTGGGCTCTCAGGGCATTGGCTGAGGTGCAAGGCCTTTACTTGTCTAGGACTGTGCCTTAGAGGGAGCGCGCTTACCACTCTGGTTCCCAAGAAAGTCTAACAGAAGGATTTCCCTTGGCAGGAGTTTCAGGGGAGTGGCCCACTGCCCACTGAGGCAGAAGCTGGGAATTCAGAGACTGGGGCCCAGTTCCCAGCTCTGCTCCCCACCCACCTGCAGAGCCCTTACCTCTCAGGAGATGGTGGGGATGTGGGTACAGGCTGGTCAGTGTCGCCTATTTGTAGAGAGCATGGTGAGGGTGGTCTTGGCCAGACAACCTCACAGAGGGGCTTCCCTTCCTTCTGCTCATCTGCACCTTCCCTACAAGGAAGATGCACTCTGTGCAAGATGTAAAAGGAAAATAACGGGGCGACTGTTCCAACTTTGGTTCCCTGTTGTCCTCGCCGCCATCCGTCACCGAGACCGTCAGCGGCTGTCCTGTGCACGTTCCGTGCTCTCTCCTCACCCCACTTGCAGAGGTGGAAACTGAGACTGGGGGCAGAGCGCCCAGAGGCCCTGCCAAGCCCTACATCCAGCCGGTTTACAGAGGGGGAAACTGAGGCACAGCGTCCTTCTTCGGGTGCGGGGTCCCACACCAAGCTTGCTTCCTGCCTGGAGGCCCCGGGAAAGGTGTCTGCTCATACTTCTGAGGCTAGCCTCTTCAGGATGCTGGGGACTTGAGAGAGGCTAAAACCTTCAGGGCTCCCCCCTCACACTCCCACGGGTCTCAGGAACCCCTGTCTGCCCATCAGCTCCTAGAAAGCGGCCTGGGGTGGAGCTGCGTCTACCCCAGCACAGCCAGGCCCCAGGAGCAGCGCCTACTCAGTTTCTACATGGGATCGTGTCCCAGGACCCCACAGAAAGAGTGGCATCTGGGGCCAGACAGCCTGGCTTCAAGTCTTCTTCACCCTGTACCTCAGTTTCCTCAGCTGCTCACCTCACAGGCCTGGGGCAGGATGAAGTGGTTTATGCAGGGTGCTTAGGTCAGGGCCCTAGCTTTGTTACCTGTCAGTACCTGTGCAAAGGGCCTGAGGCAGCAAAAGCTGAGATTAGTTGTTATTACCTGTCATTACCTGCCACCTTCCTGTATCTCACCACTTTTGTAAGAGTCAGATGAGGTAGCAGCAGAAATCAGACTATAAAAGATCAAAGCACCAGCTTGTTATCTCAGCAGCAGTGTGGATTCGAGGAGGGCAAAGCCGGGAGGATAGCTGTGCTGATGCTAGCAGGTCCTCCTCCCGCAGAGGGTTCCAGAACCCCAGGGCTGGGAGCACTGGGCTGCGGCCAGTTCTCAGCCGGGCATGGCGGGCTGGGAACCACAGGCGGACACCGACAGTGATGGATGGGGTGGCTTGTTCCGGCACATTCCGTGTTCTTTCCCACCGACTCCGCCTGGCCTTGGAGCACTGCTTCCTCTGTCAGTGGATTAGTGACATTTAGCTGGGAAGTGGCTATGCTGTCTGGGAAAGACAGGGTGTCCCACGGGCCCTGGGAGCATGGGGTCTGGGAATGTTCCTTAGTGCTGGGAGCAGGGCAGGGGGTAGGGAGCTCTGACAATGCGGCTGGAGGAGGAAGCCCAGATCCCAGGGGCTGGAGAGGACAGGGCGCCTCTGCCCACCCCCTGCCCTCTCATTCCCTAGGATGTTGTGAATTGGCTCCTACACACTCAGACGGAGATCAAAACACCACTCAGCAGTCCCCCATCTCTGTGCATCCGTGGTGGGAAAGACAACAAAGAAAGCCTCCGTAGGGGGACAGACAGTTGGAAGAAAGGCACCTTGAGCAGCATGCCTTGTGGGTAGATGGGTGAGACACTAGGTCCACATCCAGCCCCTTCTCGGCTCTAAGCTAGGAAGGTCTCTGAGCCTCTCTGTGCCTCAGTTTCCCCATCTGTAAGATGGAGAGGAGCACCTTCTGCCTCCGAGGGTTTGTGGGAAGGCTACACAAATCAGCTGGCCAGTCTCGCCACATAACAAATATTCCTTTCCATATGCTCTGGGGCTCCCTGGTGCTGGGTGTCCCTGGCCTCCCTACTGCTCACCTCTGAGCCAGGACCACAGGGTAAGGGGTCCGGCACTCCCAGAGTTATGACCCCCTGTATTGGTACAGGGCTACTGTCCTCTGGCTGTGACACCACGTGGGGCCCCAGGAGGGCTAATGGGACCCACAGTGTCAGGTGACAAGCCTCTGAGCTCCTGTGAGGTTAGGCCCTCATTTCACTAAGCAGGCTTCTGCACTTGCAAAGCTGGGCCTGATGGGACATTTAGAAAGAAAGAACCAGGGTGCCCATGTCAGCAGGGTCCTGGGGCTGTCACCAGCATTGGCTTTGCCCCCTTGCTGCTGACAGGCTAGGAGAGGCGCGGGGATGCTGGTAGCTGTCTCTTATTTCTTCTTTCCTGGGCGCTCTGAGATCCAGAGAGGGCCCCGTGGACTTGGGAAGATGGTCCTCACACTCACCTGCCCAGAGTCGGGGTACATGGAGCATCACCCACTGACTCAGAGCAATGGTGGCCTCCTGCCTCCCACGCCAGGCCCCAGGCAGCTGCCCTTTCCATGTTCTAGTCAGCCCATGTGGCATCCTGAGCAGCGCTGGGTCTGAGCCTGGCTGCTTTGGCAGTTGAACTCTCTGATCTCCCCGGTGACTGTGGTGCACAGGGAGCTTGAGGGGCTGTGGACGCCTGAGGCTCAGGACCTGCTGTCCTTCCGGCTCTGAGACCCTGAACAAGTCCCTTTCCCTCTCTGAGCCTGTTTCCCCAGCTATAAAATGGGCGTGATAATGGACGGGACCTGCCTCCTACTCTGAAGGTGCAGTGAGTCCAGCCGTTGGAATATGGAGTTCCTAATACAAGCCAGTTCTGGGGGTTGCCTCACTTTTCCTGACCTGAGGGGTGGGCAAACTGATGTGTGGGGAGCACCTGGTGAGCCCTTCATGGAGGCAGCTGTTATATGTTCATCTTATAAGAAAGACAAATGTCCAGCTGCCTGGGCCCTGCCCCACACCTGCCGAATCAGGGCCCTCTAGAAAGGGGGCATGTTCATGGGGACCCCCACTATTGGGTAGAGGGTCTGTGGGTACTGAGAGCCCCCAGCTGACCCCAGAATTGAAGCCAGGGAACTTGAGGCCTGGGTGGGCACAGAGGGGACAGTGCAAGCTCGGTGTTCTGGTGGACCAGGCAGGCCTGGTCTGCCCCTCACAGGCAGGTGACCAGGAGGGCCTGCCCGAGCCTTCTGGGGAGGCTGTGAGGATTCAGCAAGCTACTGTGTGAATGTGCATGGCATGAGCCCAGCTCCACCTGGGTCTGAGGACACCTAAGAGTGGGTGCTGGAGGATTGGGGAACCAAGAATGGGGAGAGAAAGAGTACCTCATGGGGCTCACCCGGGTTTTCCGGGCAGTGGTCTGCACTTGCTGGGAGCTCTGCCAGCTGAGCCAGCTTGTGCTGGCTCCCTCAGCCACCTTGGTGGGAAGCGGCAACTGTACCCCTCACTGACACCCAGCATCCAAGAGTACGACCCCTCCCCTGCACTCTCACATTGCCCCATGCCTGGGCCAGCTTCTGCTCTCACTGGCTTATGGGGCACAAAGTCCCTCCTGGCTACCTTGGGCAGAAAGGTCTCGTGAGAGCTGCCAGGGGTCTGAGCCTCCCGGTGGGTCTGGGGTCCCCTGGGGAAGCCTTGGCTCTCCCAGTATGAGGCCTTGAAGGGGGCGGGGCAGGAAGCCAGGACCTGGAGAATGGGGCTACCCCTGTCTGGTGGCTCCTTAGAGCCTAGAGAGGCACCTGCTTTGCCCTCAGGCCACACAAGCCTGGTAAGGCCTGGTGAAGCCCCATGTACATGGAAGCTGCCAAAGGGATTTAGGCCAGACGAACGATGTGCACACCCCAGACCTGCTCCTTCTGCCGTGCAGAGCCTTCAGTGACTCCCGCTGCCACACATTCAGTTCTCCCTCACCAGCCTGGCCCCAGCTGACCTTCCTTCCCGATTCTCCTGCACAGCTAGAGCCCTGAACATCCTCGCCTCTGGCCTTTGTGTTCTCAGTTCCTTGACCACAAGTGCTGTTCCTCACCGTCTCCACACCACCTCTGCCCCTCCCCGAGGGCCCTCATCATTGTCTGCCCTCTGGGGCAGTGTCTGTGCTGAGGGCAGCCTCAAGGGCAGGGTCGCAACACGTGAGCTGCCCTATAAACCTTGGCTGGATTTCACTGAGTGCTCAAGTGTGCTGGCCAGTCACCTGGTTGTCTCATCTAACCTCCCACCTGCCCGGCGGAAGGTGCTCGGCCTTTCCCCCTGTATGCCAGGAGTAGAGAGCCTCAGAGAGGTGCGGTGACTTGCCCCAGGTCACATAGCCAGGAGGCAATAGAGCTGGGACTCAAACAAGATTCAAGAAAGACTCATGAGGTCCCAGGGTGCACCTGTGGTCCCACCACACTCAAACCCCAGGGCCTCCCCCTGCAGCCTCAATCAGCTGGGGTTTGAATCCCAGACCTGACACCTCTCATGCAGCGAGAAGGGTGCCTGTTGGAGACAGCTGGCACCTCGAAACCCGCAGACCCACGTGACTGCCGGCATGCCCCTCACTTACTCTGTGCCCTGCGTGCTCAGTGCCTATAAACAGGGCTTGGGTGAGAATGAAGGGAGCGATGGCTTTCCAGGGCCAAGAGCAGGACCTGCATCCTCTCCTAAGTGAGCAGTGGCCTCAGGCCTGTCTCCATCTCTTTTTCTGCCAAAGGAGGTCGCTGGGCCCCAGCAGGCATTATGGGATGACTGTGTCCAAAGCCCGTCCGTCTCTCAAGGGCTGTGAACATGTCAAGTTGGTCCCACCTGGCCCCTTCCTTTGCCTCTCGCTGCCCGTGAGGCTGTTAAACCAAGCGCGAGTAAGGAGTGCCAGTTCACTGAGGTGGCCCTGGCAGGGTGCCCCTGCCCCTCCCAGGTGGGGTTTTCCTTTATCTGCCTTTCTGGTCTGTTTGATCTCTGGGGCTCCAGACAAGCCCCAGTGTGGAAAGGCTTTGGAAAGTCGGAACAGGCCCTTCATCCTGTGGCCCAGCCTGGCATCTGAAACACCCTTCCAAGTGTGCTGGTGGGACTGCCTGCCCTGGGGTGACCTGGTCAGATGAAGGGCTGGCCAGGACAGCCTGCACCCATGGGGTGGCCCAAGGTCCATGGCGGCTAGCCATGCTTACCTTCTTTGGTTGTCACCAGGGATTGGCCACTGGCCCTGCAGCCAGCCCTGGTGTTGATGGACCCCACAGCTGTGATGCATGTGCGCCTGGCCGTCAGACTCCTGACAGGCAGGCTGTGGGGGAGGGACAGGGCGCCCAGCGGGAGGGAGGCCAGCAATTGCAGCTGAGTGGACAGCAGGTGCTGTGAGGCTGGGTGGCTGCTGACTCTGGCTGCTTCCCCTGCATGGGTCCCAGCAAGGAGGGCTTTGCTCCCACCCCATGGGGCCCTGCAGTGAGGAGAACTGTGAGAGCCCCTTCCCGGTGCTGCAGATGGGTGGGCATCTCCACTCTGGAGAGGGAGGTAGGGGCAGATGTGGGGAAATTTGCACAGTATTGGGCATGAAATAATGGTAAGTGCCATTTGTTAGCATTATTAATCACCATCCCCAAAGGCAGGCCACCCCAGACACTCATGTGTGTCTGTGTGTCTCACACCCCCCACTCGTGGGGGGGCCTCTAGGAGGGAGAATGCAGGGGGAGAGCAGAGGGGACAAGAACTGCGGTCACAGAGAGACTGCTAAGGGGGGTTGCATCTGACAGTGGTTCTGCCCCACCAGGTCCCCAGTCCTGAGTGAGACCCCCACGGGGTTAGCAAGATGAGCTCAGGGCAGTAGGGGCTGCGCCTCTTCATGTATCAGGAAAAGAATGTGCCCCTTGACAGCCCTATGCAGCCCTCAGCCTTGTTCTGGACAGCTCAGGCCTCTTGCAGCTACACCCTCCAGCCTACCTGAATGGACTGACCCCAGCCCACCCTCTGGCCCAGGTGGCTAGAATGTCAGCCACCTGTGAACACAGTTGGGGCTTATCTGCAATTGGCCAGGCCCTGGGACTGGACCTGGCTTTGTGGACAGAGACAGGAGCCACCACCTTGGGTCCAGCTGGGTGTTCCCCACTGGCCCAAACCCAGCTGCTGGGGCGGGGGGAGCGGCGTTGACCAGGCACTAGGTTGGGGGTGCTGGTCCCCTTCCCTCTCAACCTGCTTCACTGGCTTCCTCTTCTCTCCTCCCCCAACCTTCCCCACAGCAGCGGACAAGAAGGAGAAGAAGGCTGCAGCGATGCCCGACTCCCCTGCTGAGGTGAAGACACAGCCCCGGTCCACACCCCCCAGCATGCCGCCCCCTCCATCCTCTGCAACCCAGGGCACCACGCGGCACCCCTCCTTCACGCCCCACACAAGTGAGTAACTCCAGGGCTGGGCAGAGCGGAGAGGTGCCTCCGAGACCCCTCAAGTTGTCTGAGGCACCAAACCCTGTTCATGCAAGTAGAGCCAGTACTATGGCCCCTCCACCCTAAACCCTTAAACACTCCCCAAGAAGCTCTTGAGAAGGAGGATCTCATCTCAGCTCAGAGCCCAAGCTGAGGTCCATATCCCAGCTCTTCTACTCGGTAGGTGTGCGTGCCCTTGGGCTAGCTACTTAACCTCTCTGGGCCTGGCATTTCTCATCTAAAAAGCAAGGCTGGCCATAGCCCCGCCTCACCCAGCTACTGTGAATACAAGTGAGTTAACAGAAGCTCTCACCCAGTGGCCAGCACATCGTGAGTGTCCCGTCAAAGTCAGCTGTATGTGCAACTCAGACCAGTCAGACAGCAGGTTACCAGAGCACAGGTGAGTTCAGTCAGGCCTGCACCCTGCCAGAAAGCCCATCGGAGGTGGCCTTCAAGGAGCTCCGTGTCGGCTCAGATACACCAGGGGCTCTGCAGCCAGGCCTCAGCAGGTCAGCCAGAAACTGGAGTTAGCAGGGCCTCAGCTACCAGCAGCAGGGTGGGTAGAACAGACCCTCGGGCAGTGTCTCGCCAGCCCAGGGTAAGTCCAGGTCAAGCATCTCGGCACTCACAGCAGCTCTGGGATCTCTGAAGCCCACAGCCACTGCTGGGTCCTGTTCCGTAGAGTCAGAGAAGTTGGGGACTCAGTGAATTTGGGTGCTGAACAGTTGGGAAGGAAACCCTTGGGCTTGGGCCAGTGTGGGGATGGTGTCCCCTGACCCCAAGGCCAGGGGCTTAGCAGTGTGTTCTAAGGGTTTCTGGTGGGCAGTGGAGAGAATCCATGGGCCACCCCTCCCCTATGTTCAGAGGCCAGAAACCCCACCCTGGGAACCTTTCCCCAGGCTTTGAAACCCAAATGAAACTTTTCCTGGGGAGACAGGAGCCTCAGACTCCTTAGCCTGGGGCTCCTAGTTCCCACTGGGCTGGGAAGGAAGAGCTGTTGCCTCTAGCCAGGGCACAGAGCCTGGGGTGGGCCGCAGGACCAGGCCTGGATGTCTTTATGCCTGCACATAAAGGAAGCTGGTTCTGCCACCCAAGGACAGCCCCAGCTTTGTCATGGACCAACCTCCCTCAGGAAAAATGGCATTGGCTTGTGGGCTCAGGCTCAGCCCCTTGTTTGTAGGATGTTGGCTTAAGCTAGTCGCCTGGCCTCTCTGAGCCTCAGCTTGACAAATGGGGTGATACCACCTGATTCCACATGTGGCAGCCCGGAAGCACAGAAATCCCAGCACACAGTAGGAGCTTAGTGACCAAAAACCCTTCTCTGCACCTTCACCTGTCAGAGAAGGCACCAGCTCCCCATTTTTACCAGGTCTGGGCCGAGGTCTCCATGCATCACAGAGACTGGAGCAGGTCTTGGCCCTGCCTCCTGCACCAGGACAGGGCCCCAGGCAGCAGGGCGCTCATCCACCACTCTCAGCCCAAGGGTTCTTGTCTGCCTGTATCAGCCACCCCAGAAGGGGCCAGAGGCTGGGCTTTCTCCCACACACATTCTTGCAAGGCCACTGTGGCCGCCTGGCCATTCCACCCTCTCTTTCAGAAGAGTCAGTCCTCACCTCTGACTGAATCGTAGGCAGCATCTCTGTCCACTCTATAGTTGCCACCCTGTCAGGGCCCCACAGGCAGAGAGGAGGCACGAGCTATGTTGAACTTCACAGCCTGTACCTCAGCCAGGGAGGAAGAGGAATGAATTGCTCATGACTGGGCGGCAGCAGCTCCCAAGAGAAAAGACCGCAGGCCCCCACCTAAAGTAACAACCCAGCTTGTGTTCACTCCAAGCAGAAGAAACCAGCAGCTACTTGGCAGTCAGGCCAAGGGTCCGAGCTGGGTCTCCAACCCTGACAGGCGCTTGTGTCTCCCTCAGCCTACTTTTCTTCTTGGTCCAGGAGCCCGTGTTCCAGAAAGCCATGGTCTGGGGGCCAGATGTTCCAGGTTGGGGACAGGGCTAGGGTCAGTTGACACTGTGTTTGATGAGGCCTGTGAACAGATGTGCGTGCGGGCAGCAAGCCTGTGTGTGGCTCTAGGTCCTCCCCTCATACCCTTTGCATCCCCACGCACCCCCACCATTGCGGGCTCGTACTCCTGGATTCAAGGTCCTAGCTCTATTTAGAGCACAGAGGTCATAAGAGACAAGTCGTTCTTTTCTAAGCCAATGCTTTAGTTTCATCGGGCTGCTGGGACCATCTATCTGAGTGTCAGGCCACCTCCAAGGTGGCCTCAGACTTTTTCCCTACCGAGGAATTCCCTGAAAGTGGGGTGGTTAACCACGTCCTGCACCTGGCTGGTGGCAGCCCAAATAGAAGACGCCCTTGCACTCAGCCACGGATCCCTGCCAAGAGCCTCCTCAGCTTTTCCGGGACCAGCCTGTGAGCTAAGCTGACCAGAGGCTGACCTTGAACCAGGCTGTGGTTTTCTTGCCCAGTGACTGCTCTGGGCACAGATTCGTTTTGGAGTTGAAGCTGTCCTGTGGCCAGGAAGGTGCACAGGAGGACTAAGAGAAGTCTGGGGGAATGTACGGAGCTACTCTACAGCTGGGAGGACCCCCAAAGGGCTAATACTCCATTCTTCCCTTGATTACCCCCTTTGACAAGGGGCTCACTCTCTGATTAGGGCAAGACAGTTTGTCTTCTTGCAGCTTCCTCTCACTAACTCCAGCTCAGATACATCAAATCTCCCTTCCTGTTTGGTGCTTTCTCCCCTCCTGGCAGCTCATTTTGGAACCACCCCTGGGTTGTCTGTCAATGAAGACCCCAAGCCCTGATTCAGGAGTCAGTTCAGGCTCCAGGCCCCTTGAGGATGGTGCTGAGTGGGGTCACCAGGTGCCTTCCAGGAAGAGAGCTTTCTAAGAATCAGGATGTCCCACCCATGCAGATGGAGGTGCCAAACCTCTTATAGACCCCTAGAAGGTCCTGCCAGAAATGTCTCTAAGAGATTCCACCATCCAGCTTCATCATTTTACAGAGAAAACTGAGGCCCAAAGAAGGGAATGACTGACCCAAGGTGGTGACAGTCCTGATCCCCAAAACTGCTGTCAAGAAGCAGAGAAGGGTGGGCCCAATTGCAGACACCCCACGGGGCAGAGCCACCTGCCCATGGCCCCTTTCTTCACAGAGTGTTTTTCTTATTTTGCTTACAGATCGAGAGGATGGGCCTGCGATGTCTCTGCCCCATGGCCGTTTTCATGGCTGCTTAAAATGGTCTATGGTCTGTCTTTGTAAGTAAAATAACAAAAACCACAGGCCTCACAGGAGGTTCTCACCTGCACCTTCTGCCCTGAGAAGGCTGTGCCTCTGGCCCCACTTGCCTGAACAGCCCACCATTGCATCTGCATGTCGGTGAGGCCTAAGCAGAGGTCCAAGGGACAGGCCCAGGAGAGAAGAGCAGTCAGAGTTCTCAAACCCCCAATCACAGCCCAGCCCTGTTCCTCACGAGCTGTGTGACCTTAGGCAGGTGGACACCCTCTCTGTGTTCCTTTTCCCCAATCCACAAACAGGGTGAATATGGCAGATCCCGGAGTTGTAAAAGGGTAGAATGTCAGTGCAAGTTCATAGCTCAGCATCTCAAGGGCAGATACCAGCCTGGGTCGAATTCCAGCTCCTCCTCTTCCCAGTCAAGTGAACTTGGGCAGGTACCACCATCTGTGCCTTGGTTTCCCGACCTAGAAGTCATCAGACGCCATTAGTGGAGTCGGCAGGATGTGTGGCACACACTGGATGCTCAGTGGGCACTTAGTCACTAGTGGACCTTTCTGGCAAAGTGCTCAGGCCACATCCAATGTCCATAATGGGAAGTTTTCAAGGAGCGACGCTCAGAGTATTTGCCAGCCAGTGTCAGGTCAGGTTCCTGCTGCAAGCCAGCTGGGCTGCACAGCCCAGGCATGGCTGCTGAGTAGCTCTGTGCTCCAAGAAGAGGTGACATAACAATTGTGTGGTATTCATGTCCTGTGGCACGCGATGCTCCTTGCCGTTGTTCTGTGATGCCTGGCCTCGCTCTTTTGTCCAGCCCGTCCACTGAGCTGCAGTGCTCTCAGGGCTGCACGATTCCCAGCCCCAGGGCCACCCTGCAGCAAGGAGAGGGCTGGCGTGGAAGCTGTTTTTGGTTCATCATCCCAGCCTGACCCATACCCAGGCCCGGGGCTGGGGGAGCTGCGTGGGTGCTAGTGTGTGCCCCCAAACTTCAGCCGGGGACACGTGTGCAGTCTAACTTAGTAACACACCTGTTGTGGAATGAAAGCACTTGTGGCTGGGGTTATTTTCGGCATCTCTTTAGCAAGCTGCTGAGACTGCCCGGCAGCCCGAGGGAGGGAGCACAGGCCAGCGAGGGCAAGCAGGCCTCCAGGAGGACCCAGGCACCGAGGGCAGGCTGGTAAGGGAGCTGCAGGGAGGCCAGGCCCAGGCTGGGCCAGGGGCCGTGGGTGGGGACCCAGGCCGCGTAGACAGCCATGCATCTTAGAAGCCTCTGAAAGGTCCAGACCCCAGGTGATAGCCCAACTCTGCCACAAGGAATGAGTCCCCCACTGCGGAGAGGTCTTCCATGGCGAGGGGCTATCTCTTGACCTGGCTGGAGTGACCGCCACTGGCTGTCATCCGTCTTGACCAGGGTGTGCGCGTGTCAGTGTCCACCATGGGGTTGGCTGGAGCTCTCCAGCGAGACAGAAAATTAACACAAAAGTGGGATCTTCTGGTCTAAGCGTCCTCTAGATGATGCCTCAGACAGGGTGAGGGGCAGGGCCTCTTCCCGTCCTGTGTCTGGAGTTTACTCTTCATCCAAGAGCAAGGAGCATAGTCTGGGAGAGGCGCCTCTCCTGTGGGACTGTCCCAGAGCCGGTGTGTCACTGCTGGGGCCCACACAGTGCTTCTAGGATCATCCAGACCAGGGAGGCAAACAGGTTTCAGCTTGCATGGTGGCTGCATCTCCTGGGGCAGGGGAAGCCGTGCTGCGAAGGTCTCGGGCCCCAGCAGCAGGGCGCTGGGCTCTGTTCCTGTGCCCAACTGTCCTTCCTCAGGAAGGAAGCAGCACATCTGTTCTTGTGTCAACCTGGCCTTCAGTGGTTTCCAGACTTCTGCCAAGTGGGGGCCAGTTACTGATGAGCGATCACCCACACATAAAAGCAATCAAGGTTAAGCGTTTCTGGCTCCTTCCAGTGATGGAAGGATAACTTTGGTTCTCTAAGCCACAGAAGCCTGGAGTGGAGGGGCCAGGTACCTGTGGAGTGGAGAAGCTCCACTCCTGGTTTGGGCCAAGGGCTATTTGCATATGAAGGAATGGGGCCAGGCCCCAAGTCTCACCTACATCTAGGCTAGTTCAGCCAGTTCTGGGCCTCAGGCAGGATGCCTACTCCCAACCCCTGTGCCCAGAGTGCCCATACGTGCAGGACAAAGAAGCAGGCAGATGAGCGTACAAGGGGCTGAGTGTAAGAACATAAGTGAGCCGCCTGGAGCTGGCGCCTGTGTAGCAGCTGAGGACACAAGGTGTGAGAGGCCCCCAGGTTTAGCAGTCAAGCCTCAGGCCTCCCAGGGGTATCCTGTTCTCCCAACTTTTGGTCCCCTCCACCATCACCAAGGGCCCTGAAAGCCTGTGACCTCTAACCTCTCTATAGACCCTAGAGATCACCACTAGGGTTTCTGAGGCTGGGGGACAGGCATACAAGTGGTCAGACACAGAGGGCTCCCCCAGACTGCATTCTGAAGGCCCTGTTACCCAAGGGTGAGGGAAGACATCCTGCCCTAGGACCATTTCACAGCACCCCTGGCCTCTGCCAGTCCTGGGACTCCCCAGGACGATAGCCCCAGTGGGAGGGCCTGGGTACCTAACAGCACTGCTCCTGGGGCCCCAGCAGTGTGCTCACGGTAGGCCCCTCAGACAACTTGCTTGTCCTCCACATACAGCCTGGGGCCCGTGTGCACATATCTGCCCACACAGCAGCCACACAGCAGCCAGTGCAGGGCTCCCCTGCCAAGCTCCAACCCCACTTGTCCTGGGGTGTCCCTACCCGGGCCTTGGCCACAGGCATTGGGGGCTTTGTGTGGGCAACAGCACCTCTTTGGGAGTGGGCACATTCAGGGCTGTGGTAATGTAGGTGGGGTTACCGGCCCCCCAGGGTGGATGAGTGGCCCCTCCCAAGAAGGGCTGAAGTGGGCCAGCAGACCCCTAATAGTGGAGAAGCCCCTCTGCCCATCTGCAATAGACACTGAGCAGCATGGCTGAGAGGTAGGTGAACGCCAGGAGGCACAGGGGCCTGGAGTTCCCCCCGCAGGGTGTGGAGGGCCTGAGCAAGCAGCCCTTCCCCCTGAGGACCTGGGGCGAGGCTACACCTGTTCAGGCCCCAGTCTGCGCATCTGTAAAGGGTGTTGGTGCCCCCATCCCCTCCTTGTGACTCTTCTCGGGGACTCCAGCTCTCTGCTGTGCTCCTCATACCTCCCTCTTCCCCTACAGTAATGAACGGCAGCAGCCACTCACCAACGGCCATCAACGGCACCCCATCCACACCCAATGGCTTCAGCAATGGCCCGGCCACCTCGTCCACGGCCTCACTGTCCACACAACACCTGCCCCCAGCCTGCGGGGCGCGGCAGCTCAGCAAACTCAAGCGCTTCCTCACCACCCTGCAGCAGTTCGGCAGCGACATCTCCCCAGAGATCGGGGAACGTGTGCGCACACTTGTGCTGGGGCTTGTGGTGAGTCTGGGCAGCGTGGCCTCAAAGGGTGTGTGTCTGCTGAGCAAGGACACGGTGACATGGGGCCATACCCAGCCCTGGGGCCTGCTGCCCCAGGAGGGCTGGGTGGACGGGGCTCAGGCTGATGCCTGGTGGTTTTTTCCCCTCAGAACTCTACACTGACCATTGAGGAGTTTCATTCCAAGCTCCAGGAGGCCACCAACTTTCCATTGCGCCCATTTGTGATCCCATTCCTGAAGGTAACAGCAAACCCTACTCCTTCGTGCCAAGACCTCCCCCAGAAGCCCAAGTCCATTCCTCGCAAGCTCTGATCCCACATCATGCTCAGCCCATCAGTGCCCCAGGGGAACAGCTCTGACCAGGCCAGATGAGTTCGCTACTGAACCAAGTGCTCTAAGACAGAATTCCCCAGTCAGTGCTATTATTATTGGCCAAAGGCACTCATCTGCTAGACAGCTGTTTTTTGAGTGCCTACTATGTGCCAGGTACTGTGTGAGGCTTAGGGATATAGCTGTGAGCAAAGCAGACACAGGCCCTTCTGGAGCCAGCCAGTGGCCTGGAGGGAGAGGAGGCAGCCAACCAGCAGTAGCTATAAACTCTGTGGTATGTGACGTAAGGAGGGGGCAAATGAGGGGGACTGAGGAGAGACAAGAGGGAGCCTGGTGGATAGCAGGGCACAGAGCTTTCCTTCCAAGCATGTGCAAAGGCCTTGAGGCAGGGTGTGCTGCTGCGTGTGAGGGACCATGAGAGGGCTGTGTAGCCGGAACACAGTGAAGGGGAAAGGGACAGTGGACAGATGGAGGGACAGATGGGTGGACAGACAGGTGGTGGGTGGTTGTGTTGGTGAAAAGGTGAAGAGCTGAGTGCTGTCAGATATATAAAAGGTTGTGTGGTCAAACATGGAGGATAAACACCTGACCAGGGCCTCTCAGCATCAGCACCAGGGGATTATGGGCAATGCAGGTCCGCTGAACCAGAACCTACATTTTAACAAGGACAAGCACAGGTCTAGACTGTGTTAGAACAATGTCTTCACTGCAGTACTTCTCAGGGGCTTCACTCCCCCAAACGAGGCTCAGCTACCTCCCAGAAGGGCCCAGGTAAAACAGTTCCCAAGTGTATTTGTCCCTAAGACCCTTTGCTGCTGTGCACCTCCCAAGGCCTGTACTCTGCGGGGCTCACTTGGGAGATGCCACACAGAGTATTGCTGGCATGCTCCTGGGGCTCTCATCTCCCAAGCCTCTGAGATGCGACCAGAGTGGGCCCCATCCACTGCATGGTGGGCCCTGGTGGGGCTGCCTTCCAGAGGGTCTTGAGGATAGACCAGATGCTCCCAGCTTTGAGCGCTGCCCCTACAGCTGAGCCCCTGTTGGCCTGGACCAGGCTGGCTCACCCCTCCATGCCTCAGTTCCTGCAGCTGTGAAATGGGAATCATTTTCAGGCTGTAGGGAAGATTACATAAAGCAATGCATGTGAAGAATTGGCTATCATCATCTGGGGATTTTACGACGTTCTGCAAAGGAGGCATGCTTTGTGAAGCTCTTTGGACAATGTCCCTGCCATCCCCCAGCAGCCCTGTGTGGAGGGGCAACACAGGCTCAGTTCCCAATTAACAGGTGGGGAAACTGAGGCCCTGAGGTCTCCCCTGCTGGTGGAGAGATGGAGCCAAGGCTGGAACTGGATCCATCAGACTCCAAATGCCCTGCCTTCACAGGGCATGCCCAGGTCAGCACCTTGTTCCCTACACCCCATGGCCAAGGGAGCCCCACGTTGTGCCCCCACATCTGCTTCCTTCCCCCCTTCCTGCCCCTCCCACCCACACCCCACTGAGCTCACACCCTGAGCTGGCGACAAAGAGGCTGCTGGCATGGAGCGGGTTTGGGCCCATCTGGCAGTCATTTGCAATTCATTAGGGGCCCTTCCCTTCTCGCTCCTCCTTTCAACTTACTGCTGACTCTACCGCTCCCCATCTTTGGGGACACGGTGCGCCTGCTTCTGCTGTCGGGTCAAATATTTACAGCAGATGTCCTGCCCGCCCCATCAGCTGCCCTTGTTTATCCGAGGAGCAGGGGTAGGGCCGACATCCGTGTCCCCTGCTCGCCGCAGCCAGGCCTTGCCCACTCACTGCCCACTGTGCCGTGCACCCCAGCTTCCTCCCAGGCACACCCCATGAAGCTCTGGACAGGATGTGCCCAGCCTAGCACTGCCTGTTGAGGTGCCTCTCTACCTCAGTTTCCCCTCTGCCCACAGCAGTTCTTGTGTGTCATTAGGTCATTTGTGCCTAGATTGCTCTTCCTGTAGGGCGCGGGGCCTGCCTGCAACACCCAGGGTCTGGGACCCTACCAGGGCCCTGGGCAGACAGGACTGTCAAGGACACAGAGTCCACTCCTCTCACGGACGTGCAGCTCCTGTGGTGCAGCCAGTTCCATTTCCAGGGCTTGTTGACAAGGCTCTGGCCTGGCGCCATGGTCCTGCCTGGGGAGTAGCCCCTACCCTCATGTTGTAGGAGCCCTGGCTGCTTTAGAATGCAGAGCACTGTGGGGGATCCCAGCGGGAGTGCCCCCTGCCTGGCCTACTGTGCCCCTCCATTCCTCCTCTGTGACCTTTGCTGGCACAGTGGTGGTGCACCAGGCCTACCATGTGGGCGGCACTGATGCACCCTCATGGCAGGGCCCTTGTTGCACTACAGAGGTAGGAACTGTGGCCGACAGTGCAGTTCCGGCAGCCACCTGGCTCAAACCCTGGCTCCAACAATGGGCTTCTAAAAAACTCCAGCCTTGGTCCTCTCCCCCATCACCTGGGATGTGATAACCCATCTTATGGGTCTGGGAACGGATAAGTTAATTCCTAAGAAGCTCCCAGGAGGCCCCTCACGTCCAGGATGGGAAGACCAGGTGCTTTTCACAGCTCCAGTTGCAGATGAGGCAGAAAGAGGAGTTAAGTGACTTGCCCAAGGTCACACAGCAGAGTGGGCTGGCTGGCCACAAGGCCCACAGTCATCCAGTCTCTGTGGGTATTAGAGGAGGTACCTGGTGAAGCAGCTGAAACATCATAAACCATAATTAAATAGGAGAGGTCAGCTCAACTAACCATTATTGTGATGGTTTTTGCGAACCCCAATTTCCCTCTGGCCTGAGTTCACATATGTGAAGAGGGTAGTTCCAGGCTTTTCTGCAGCATCAGAACCTTCATTCAGACAGTGGTGCTGAGGCTCAGAGAGCTTTTGCCACCATTTTAGTCTGTCCAGCATCAAAGTGGTGAGGCCTTCCTGGCGCCTGGACCTTTGGGGCACAGTGGGGACCACTGCCTGGGGGAATCTTCAAGACATGGCTTTCCACAGTTTCTACCCATTTCTTCTGGGCTGGGGTCCCTGCTCCCCCCCCCAGCCAAAGACCCCAGGTCCCCGGCACCCTCTCCTGAGCTGAGCACTGTGTATGGCAGAGTGGTGGAGCTTTCCAGAAGCTAGAAGAAGCTGCCCTGCCCAGCCAGTCTCCACCCATGGCCCTGGCTCCCAGCTGGCCCCAGCCGGCCAAGAATCCAGATGTTTCCACCACCCCAACAGCGACCAGCCGGTGCCCGTGCTGTCCCCACCCTGCCAGGCCAGCCAAGGGGAAGCTGCTCAGGAGAGGAGGGGCTGGCAAGAGAGAGAGGAGGATGTTTGGCGTCTTCAGACCTCCCGGGACCTCCTTTCCCAGCTCTTGCTCCTAACATGTTCAACAGATGGCGGGCTGGCCCCCGCTCAGCTATCCAAATAGAAAAACAGGCCTGGCAGCCGGCAATGCTTGACAAAACTGCATCGGCTGCTTGATTGGGTCTGTGTGCGCTAATGGGTTCTAGGGAGGCAGAGGCAGGAGAGGGCTGTGTGGCAGCTTTGAACGCCATGAGAAAGTTGGGGAATTGTATTTATTTACAAATACTTAGAACTCTGGCTCTCCCAAGTGGCCTGCTGCTGGGCCTCCATCCAGCCCACTCCCCCCTCCCCACAGCAGCCCTGGGAAGACTCTTCGGAAGGCGCATGAGGAGCCCACGTACTGCCCAGCAGTGCATTCTGGGCTGCCCAGAGCCAGGGCAAGAGCACAGGCAGGAGGGCACAGCCATTGTGCATGGTTGTTACAGGAGGGATCTGCATTTGAATCCTGTGCTCCCCCCAACATACCATTCCACCCCCCCATGCCCTAGCGTCCTTCCTGTAAATGTGGAACCGAGTCAGTGTCCATTCCCAGTGGTTGTAAGGACCACAGGTGGTACAACCTCAGGCAGTGACACATGGGACTGCTCAGAGCGGCACTGGCACACTGACATACGTAGTCCAAGCTCCAAGCTTCGTTCCAGGCTGTGCAGGGCTTTCCACCAGCACATCTGGGGTCTAGAGTAGGCACATTGGAGTCCTACCCCCAGCGCCTCTGCAGTCAGCTGTGTGCAGGGCTGTCCACTAACCCTCTCAGAGCCCTAGTTTCCTTCTCCAAATAGTGGGTAATCCGGCGCCTGCTTCCACAGGGCACAGGTAAGGAGTCATCATTATGAGCCCCTCCTCGTCTTCTCCAGATGCCACATGGGAGGGAGCTCAGTGAAGTGGAAAAGCCCCAGCCTGGGAGACCAGGATCTGGGCTCAGGTCCCACAGCACCCCAAATTACACTGTGCACCCTGGGGGGAGGCATAGTCCTGCCTAGCCATCCTTCCTGCCCTTATACCCAGGTCATAGTGGAGAAACTCAATACCCAGAGAGGTCATGCAACTTGCCCAATGTCACACAGCAAGGCTGGCCATCATCCTCCCTGCCTGGTATCAGGGGAAGGCTGTGCACTCTCATGCCCTGACCTCCATGAGCAGCAAATCCAAACCCCCTCTCCCCACCACAGGCAAACCTGCCCCTGCTGCAGCGGGAACTCCTACACTGCGCCCGCCTGGCCAAGCAGTCCCCTGCCCAGTACCTGGCCCAGCACGAGCAGCTCCTGCTGGATGCCAATGCCTCTTCCCCCATTGATTCCTCAGAGCTCCTGCTCGAAGTCAATGAGAACGGCAAGAGGAGGACACCTGACAGGTACCTTGGGGGCTTTCTGTGGCTGGGGAGGGAGACAGTGGAGGGACCAGACTTGACTCTGGTACTGAAGCTCCGCAGGCATCCTAGTTCCAGTGCCGAGGGAATTCGGGTCAATGCTATCACCCGCAGTGAGTGAGCAGGTTGGTAAAGTTCAGCCTTTCCTGCAAGATCCACCGCACAGGCTGAATCTCTGCAAGGCTGCTCTGTCAGGCTGTGGTGAGACCTCCTGAGGACTCAGATGTCCCCCTGGGTGGACAAGGGAGTAAGCAGGAGGGGAGTCGGTCTGGAGAAAATATGATGGCTATTCCCTCTGTGCTTGATGTGTACCCCAAGTGTCCAGGAGCCTGAGGTACCCAGGCACATGGGCTGGCCCTCATTATAGGCTGAGATGGGTTCTTGTCCTGCTGCCAGGAGAGGGTGTCTCTCTCTCTTCATTCTCCCGATAGAGGCTCAAGCTTCATGACCACTGGGCCTGGAGCCTGCACACCAGGGACGGGAATCAAGGCTGGGCCCACATGGACTGGTCTAATCTCTCTCTGTCTATGTCTCCCCCTTGCTCTTTCTCTGCCCACCACCTCTGTCTCCCTCTCATCCTTCCTGCTTGGACCTCTATCCACGGCTCCTGGCTCCATGACCACTGGCCTCCTGCCCACTCTCCGGGCCAGGACCAAAGAGAATGGGTCAGACCGCGACCCGCTGCACCCTGACCCCCTCAGCAAACGGCCGTGCACCCTGAGCCCCGCCCAGCGCTACAGCCCCAGCAATGGGTTGCCCCACCCCACGCCGCCACACTACCGCCTCGAGGACATGGCCTTGGCCCACCACTCCCGTGACCCCTACCGCCACGCTGACCCCCGGGAGCTTCGGGAACGCCATCGGCAACTCAGTGAGCAGTGCTCTGGGGGTGGGGGGTGGCACACGTGTGCGTGTTAGCAGGAACACGCATGTAACTGTGTAGGGGAGGGGGCATTCGAGAGCCACTATGTGCACACGTCTGTCCAGGAAGGACTCGGGAAATGGGGATAGAGGAAGGGTTTGAGTGGGGAACTGGCCACAGGGCCCAGAGGGCATCCCTACCCTGGCTGGGCTACACCTGGAAGCGTCTGAGGGAGAGCCACCTTTCCTGGGCCTCCCCCTTGGGAGAAGTTCAACATCCTCACCCTCAGGTCCCAAGAGGTCCCTTTACTCCCCAGGGGGATAGTTGTGGATGCCACCTGTCCTGGGACCCCAGCTGGACTGAGGCAAGTACAGACAGGTATGGGGCCTGGGGGACCTAGAACCACTCAATTTGAGGGGCTCTGACCATCGGCTGGGCACACACCCTTCAGTTGCCCTTGGTTCTACTCAGCTGTGTTCATCTCCTTAGTCAAGAAAAGGGACACTGCCAGGCTCTACAGCTGGGGCAGAGGGAGGGCAGTAAATTAGGTTGCTGGGCCCAATTTCCACATTGAGGGGGTTGCTTCCCAAACAACACCCAGCAATTCTTGGACACCAGCATAGTGTCCTACAAGTGAACTCAGTTCTAACACTCTCTACCTAGAAGTAGCATTAGGTCCCAAAGGGTTAAGGGTTTCAGTCCTACAAGACTGCCCACCCCCTCCAAATGCTGGTCACAAGTCCAGGTTGTCACCTGAGCTTCTGACCAACCAACTGTAAATCAGAGGTTCCCACAACTGCCACCTTGGCGTCAATGAATTTCTAGAACGGCTCACAGAACTCAGAGAAACATTTACTTACCACAGGGCAAGGTATGGGGAAAGGGCAAGGAAGTTCCATTCCCTCTCTGGGTATATCACTCTCTCAGAATCTCTGTTCATCAACCCCGAAGCTCTCTGAACCTTCCTGTGAGGTTCCGCCAAGGCTGCATTACGTAGGCAGGATTGATTGAATCATGGGCCACTGGCAATTGATTCACCCTCCAGCCCCTCTCCCCGCCCTGGAGGTCACGGTGGGACTGGAAGTTGAACCGTCTACTTGCATGGTTGGTTCTCTGAGCAACCAGCCCTCATCCTGTTCCAAAGTTACCTCGTTACCATTAACCAAAGACACCTTTTCCACTCTTTATGCTTAGGAAATTCCAAGGGTTTGGGGAACAGTGAGCCAGGAACCCTGGATGAAAACCATGTGTGAGAGATATATTTCAGTCATCTGAATGACCAAGTATTTCCTATAAGTCACATTTCACAGGTGGGATGCACAGGCCAGCTGGGAGGAGACCATTTGTGGGCAGTTCTAGCATGTGAGGTGCCCAAGTCACAGGAGCTGCAGCCACTGCCTCCAAGGCTTGGCCAGGCCCTCTAAGAGAAAGCAGACACCCCCTAGGACTCATGAGCCCTCACTGAGCCCCACTGACCGACCACACATGCCCATCCTGCTCTTGGAGTGGAATGAAAATGAACACGGAAATGCCAGATCCATTAGAGCGTGGTCACTGGGTGAGCTGTGTGGAGGAAGGAGATAGGGAAGGCCCCAGTATTGGGTGGAGAGGCCCTGGTATTGGTTGGAGCAGGTGTTTCGTGGTGGGAGCGAGGGCTCAGGACTGCCTTGTCCTCTGAGCTCCGATGATTCCCAGTGGTCTGCCCTTGGGTTGGTCACGTGACCTCCATGCCTCAGTTTCATCCTCTGTTGGCTGGTTCTAACAGGAGTCTCAGCCCTCAGAGTCATGTAAGGACCATGGGAGTTAACAGAGTGGGTGCTGTGAGTGGGTGCTGGTGCAGAGTGGGTGCTGTGAGGCCCAGCTGTTACCAATAACAGTGGCAACAAGTCTGGGGCAAAGCACTCACCTCTTGCTTGCATTATTACCCTTTACTCAGTTCTTAAAGTGGGCCATGATACATTCTGATACATGTGTGACATGTTAGCACACCCGTGTCACAGATGAGGAGGCTAAAGCCCAGAGAGCATAATTGACATGCCCAAAGTCTTCTAGCCACATCTACCTGACCACTGACCATCTGCTGGGGACAAAGAGATGAACAGGACCGGCCTCTATCCTAGTGTCTCCCCAGTATATTGGAAGAGCAGCCTAGAAACAGGCAGAGGCTCAGGGCCCCAGTGAGGAGCCCAGAAGCAGGGTCAGCAGAGGCCTTGCTCCATACAGGCTGTCTCCTCACTTCCACCCTGTGTGAGCTCCCAGGGCCCCTGCCTAGGCAGCAGGTGACAGTGTCTGGCTCCCTGTGGTCGGGTCAGGCAGGTGCTATTCCCACCCGATCCTGCTAATGCAAAAATAGATGCCAGCTGTCCAGCAGATCTCCACCACTATTTTGGTCAGGGCATTGGCGAAGCCCCTGCCTCTGCAAGCAACAGGGCAGGGCTGTGGACAGCGGACTGTGTCTGCCACCTCACACCCCTTCTACATTTGGGAAGGCAATTTGAGTTTCTGGGGCCAGAAAACCCTTACAAGGAGAAGCCTAAACAGACCTCAGCCCAAAAGCATCCATGGCATTGTGTCACCCAACACAGGCAGGGGCACCCAAAACAGTGAGGGTGGGAGCACTTGGTAGGTCCAAAACTATAGGGGGGCCATGATGGGGACACTTGGATGCTGCCGCCCTGGCATCCACTTCACAGCTCGTGGTGGTTTTGTTTCTTACTGGGAGAAGGGCACCCCACTGTTTCAGTCCCTGGAGCCATACCAGCCAGCGGCTGAAGGCACAGCTCTGCTCAGCATGACCTTGGGCAAACACATCCCCTTCAGCAGCTTCAGTTCTCCCGTCTGTGAATTGCAAGACAGCAGAGCCTCCTTCGAGGTCTGTGCAGGGATGAAAGATGTGAAGCACTTGTCACAGAGCCTGCTTGTACCTGGGCTCTCCCCACCAACATGCCTCCTAAAAGTCTTTTTACCACCCCTCCCCGAGATAGGAAAGGTAGGGGAACTAAGGCCCAAAAAGGCTAAATGATGGTCCCAGGTCCCACGGGGAATGGTCCTCAGGACTACTGACTTCCTGGCCTCTTGTCTCCCGAGACCACAGTTGGACTAGTTCACTTGAGACCCAGCAGATAAGTTGGAGAACTTGCCAGGCCACAGCTCAGCCAAGGGGACACAGAACAGGACCCTCCAGCCCCGCCCTGTGGACTGACATAGACTGTTGGGAGTTGGGAGGGAGGACTGAGACTAAACAAGGAAGCACCTACAATTACTAAAGAACCAGAGATACATGGGGCTTAAGGAGTTCTGAAGGCCCAGGGGTGCTGAGGAAGAGGGGCCTGTAACCTGGGTTTTGATGGGTGCATAGGAGTCCAGCTGGCTGAGAGGAAGGGGTAAAGCTTGGGCTGGAGACAGGCAGTCATCACACGGAGGCCCTGGGGACTTCTGAGCAGTCATGAGGCCCTAGAAGTGAGGTCTGAGGCAGCCTTGGTTGGCAGTAGGGGACAGAAAGGGTGAGAACAATGGGATTTGGAGGCAGGGAGGTAGCAGAATGGTGGCCAAAGCCAGAGCAAGGGATGGGGATACAGTTCTTTTCCTCCCAAGCCCTGAGTAGAGGCCAGGCCTGTTTCTGACCCTCTCAGTGCAATGGGCAAAGGGTCAGTGCCTGGGGTCCTCTTCTTCATCCTCTCTATCTTACTCAGGTGGGCACAGCGTATGGAGGGGCCTAGGGAGCACAGGGTGGGGCTTCAAGGAGTGTGGGGTGGGGCCTGGGAGCTGGGATGGGGCCTGAGCATCCATTCCCGTTCTGCAGCGGTCCACGGGTCACGGCCAGAGGAAGTGATCGACCACAGGCTCACAGAGCGTGAGTGGGCTGAGGAGTGGAAGCATCTCAATAATGTGAGTGTCCACGACAAGGCATGGGTGCCGCAGCTACTCCAGGGGCTTTGCCCAACCTGTGAAGCTGTGGGGACAGGGCTCGGGTGGACTCCCTCTGACTCTGTGCCCAGCTGGGAGGCACACAGTGGGGCCTTGGGGAGCAGGGGCAAGGCCTTGGGGAGGACAAGGTCTGGGACCATGGGGGTGGGGGAGCACCTATCTCGGCCCACCCTGGACTTCCAGTCAGCCATGTAGAACCTTCCTTTCTCACTCCATCAGAGAGTCTCCCAGAAAAAGGTCACTTGGCGTGGGGGTAGGACACCTCCAATACCATTTCCAAGTTTATCCTTACCCCTGCTTCCTTTTAGGGGGAAAGCCTAGGTAGAAGATATGGTCCCCAGGGTGGTAAAGGAGTACCTTTTTTGCTCTGGTCCGTGGGGCAGACCACACCTCGAGGTTGGCAAAGCAGGGTCCCAAGCCCCCTGCATTCACTTAAGCCCCCCCCCCCCCCCCCCGCAAAGTCTGGTGCTCTCTGGGGAGGGAGCAGTGGGCTGTTTCCAGCCCTGCCCCAGCTGTTTAGGGGTCTTTCCAGGCAGTGGGGCTTGCCAAGGCCTAGCAGCGTGGGAAAAGGGCCCTGCGTGCTTAGGCGACCCGACCATCACCTGCAGCTCCTGAACTGCATCATGGACATGGCCGAGAAGACACGGCGGTCACTTACTGTGCTGCGCCGGTGCCAGGAGGCTGACCGCGAGGAGCTCAACCACTGGGTCCGGCGCTACAGCGATACTGAGGACAACAAGAAGGGCCCCACGACCACCACCGCCCGGCCCCTCGGCAGCTCAGCAGGAGCAGAGGGGTCTCAGCTAGGTGCGTGGTGGTGGGGAGAGGGGGCAGACAGAACAGACAGAGTGATATAGAGAGCAGCATGGTGGTGCAGGGGACCCTACACAGTACATGAAGGGGGTGCCCAGGGCCGAGGCCAGCAGGGCCCTCATATAGGCTCCGCATAAAATACCACCCAAAACAGTTTCACTTGAAAAAGGGGTACCTTGTTTGCTCTGCAAAAAGATGCTGCCTGACCCACTAGGAAGCCCAGACTCAGAGCTCCGGTGGCCTGCAGGTCTCCATGCATGCCCTGGATGATGATCATGGAAACCAAGAGAGGCTCCCAGTAGAATCTGAGGTCCATCAGTCCAAAGCACCTCCTTTCCAGACACTGCTCTGCCCGGCTCCCTAGCAACTGATACAGCCTTTCCACCCATGGGCACCTGGGACCCCTGCCGAGTGCACACTCATGCCGTGGCCCTATGACCCTGTCCTGTGTGTGATGCTGCCCCTGTGTTTCAGACGTACGCCGGGAGTTCATGCCCAGGACCCTCTCCAGCTACATGCCCGAGGAGATCTGGAGGAAGGCTGGTGAGTGGAGATGGTGGCAGGGCTGGAGGGGGGGTATGGGGGGGTGGGCCATAGGCCCAGATCCCCTTGTCCTCTCTGTCTATAAGGAGCTTCTTTCTGTCTGGTGGGGGTGGCTCAGCTGTGCCCCCAGCTCAGGGCAGAGTTCACAGGGCTTCACAGGTGGGGCTCACAGAGGGATCGTAGTGCACTTAGTATCCAGGGTAGAACGACTGTCACCCAATACCTGCCAGGGAACAACAGCATGCTCAGTAAAACAAGCAGGGGCTCAGGCCTGACACACACACAAGTGTGCAAGACACTGCACATACGAGAGAGGCACTTAGAGCTGGAATCTGTGGGCCTTCTTGCCAGTGTTGAGTGCGGCAGCAGGGGAGTGTTGTGAGATCATTCATTGCATTGTGGGAACAGACTTTGGGGAGGGGCTGAGCAGAAGCTAGAGCCCATGGCAGTGAGTGCCAGACCGGCACGGGGGAGGGTGCAGAGAAGAGGCGGGATCCCAGATATGTTTTGACTTGTGGGTAGATTCAGTGTGAAATGTGACTTAGAGGTAAATAATCTCAGGATCTTAAAAGCCAGAGTGCCTGGCCCAGAAAGCCAGGGTCCCAGCTCAGAGCTGGAAGCTGAGGGGCCAGACAGGCAGCAGCTGCCCAGATCAAGGCAGGAGGCAGACCTGGACAGGAAGACAGGAGTGCTCATTTCCCTTGGCCTCTTCCCTTCACATCCACTTGGCCCACAGTAGGGCCTCATGGGACCCTTGGTGACAACCATGAGGAGCTTGGGTGGTGACATGGGGGCAGGCAGCTACAGATGGCACTGCCAGCAACTCAGTAGACAGTGTGCAAACACTCGGATGGGAGGCCTAAAGGCCATCTTTGCCCCTTAAATGGGGTCCCTGCTTAGCCCCACCCTAGCCTTTCTCACACCATGCTGCAGAGCAGTGCTGCCAGGTAAGCTGAGGCAGGCTGGAAAGGCCACGGGGGTGGTTTAGTAGTGGGTGGGGCCATGTTGTTCCCAGGGTCAGAGAGCAGGGTGCAATCTGAGCAGGCTCTCTGGCTGCAGCAAGAATAGTGCACTGGATCCTCAGTCGTGAACAGGCAGCAGTAGCAAGTGTGGGGGAGATAGAAGAGAGCTTTGGGGGAAAATTACAGTGCAGAGCCCTGGACGGACATCCCCTGGGCTATTGCCAATGGGCAGCAGGACAAGGCAGACTGTCCACAGGGCAGAACAATACAGCTGTGGCTCCCAGAGTGGGTGCTGAGACCAGCAGCAGCAGCAGCAGTACTTGGAACTTGCTAGGAATACAGATTCTAGGGTCCTCCCAGGCCTCATGTCTCGACTCTGGCGCTGCACGCAGGGGTTTGAGCACACTGCAGGAGAGGATGAATTTGGAGATTTGCCCCATGATGATGCTTGCACACCCGTGTGGGAAAGTTCCTTTGTGCCCAAGCCCCACCCCCAGGGTTATGCCTGGAAGGCCCGGGAGACCTGGGTAGGCTGGCCCATGTGACCGTGGCCACATGTCCTTTTGCAGAGGAGGCAGTGAATGAGGTGAAGCGGCAAGCGATGTCTGAACTGCAGAAAGCTGTGTCAGATGCTGAGCGGAAGGCCCACGAGCTCATCAGCACGGAGCGTGCCAAGATGGAGCGGGCCCTGGCCGAGGCCAGGCGGCAGGCCTCGGAGGATGCCCTCACTGTCGTCAACCAGCAGGAGGACTCCAGCGAGGTAGGAGCCCACTCCACAGTCCAGGTCCAGGGCTGCTCTGCCTCCTGGGCAGCCCTGTGAGCCCTCAGTGTCCCATAGCCTAGTTAGGTGCATCCTGTGGGTGTCCCCATTGTACAGATGGAAACTGAAGGCTTCAGGGGGGTGGTAACGTGCCTAAGGTCAGCCTGGGAAGTGGCAGAGCTCTTATTTGCATCCAGGCTTGCAGCCACCAAAGCGCATGCTCTCTCTGACCTGTGAAAGCAGGGGCAGAGGAGGGTGTAAAGACCCCAGGTAGCATCTAAAGCACCTCCTCAGCTCCTGGCACACATGCACGTGCAGGAAAGTTTGAGATTGTTATCATGCTGGTGTTTGGGCATGAGGCCTAGAGCATTTCAGGCTGGACCTGCATAGGGAAAAGGGTAGGGTGTCAGGCAGGGCTAATAGCAGTGATACCTGAGCATTCCTGGAGGAAGTGGGCCAGCATGTGGGGATGGGGAACAGTGACGTCCTGGGAGGGGGCCAGGCAAGCCTGGCCCAGTGAGCATTGCAGGAGACCAATGGAGCTGAGCAGAATGAGCCGGGGACAGCAGGAGATATTGGAGTCTGAGAGGCTTTGGAGGCTAAACAGGCACCTGGCCCCTCTCCAGGGAAGGTTTGGACTTCCTGTCCCATGACCCGGGCGGGGCCTTCAACAGTGTCCCCACCCACCTTTCACTCACATGGCTAGAGTTGTGCAATGCTGCAGTATGAGCCCACTCCCCCAAAATGCCCCAGCCAAGGGACAGTGTCTGCCAATGGTCACTACAGGCTGTAGCACTTTGGGGTCTTTCTGTCTCATTTGACACCCTGGCTGGGTCTAAGCCAGTTTGTTTAGAGGGTGTATTTCCCCATTCTGCAGCCAGGCTGAGTTCTCTGGGGATATGGAGTGGCCCAGCCCTGGCCCACCCCAACCATCTCCTTCCCCCAATCCAGAGCTGCTGGAACTGTGGACGCAAGGCCAGCGAGACCTGCAGCGGCTGCAATGCAGCGCGCTACTGCGGCTCCTTCTGCCAGCACAAGGACTGGGAAAAGCACCACCACGTGTGCGGCCAGAGCCTGCAGGGCCCCTCGGCAGTGGTGGCTGACCCGGTGCCAGGACAGCCCGACGCCACCGTCAGCCTGGGCCCCTGCCTGCCCACAGGTGCCGCCAGCCCTAGCGAAGCTGGGTCCACAGGGCCATCTCGCCCAGGCTCCCCTGGCCCGCTGGACGCCGCACCCCGCTGACCCCTCCCAGACCCACTGCTCGGCCCACAGACGTTCGCCCACCAACCCAGCCGGGCCCGGGTTGCCGGATGCATCGCCGGGTCCTGGGAGCCCGACCATTGGAGTCACTGCTGCTACTGCTTCTCTCCAAAAGAAAACACAGAACCAACAAAAACTGCATTCAACGCAACTTCCTCAGCTACCTGATGATCTCACGCAACAACCTCTTCCAGCACCCTCAGAACCTCCCACTGAACTTTAGACAGCGGAGCAGAGCGGACACCAGCTGGAGCACCACCGGCTTGTCCACTGCCCTTCCTCCCCCCTCTCTCTCCTCCCCTCCTTTCTTATTCCTGTCTTTACAACTTTCACATGCTTTCTCTTTAATGAAAAAAAAAAAAAACTATTATTTGGGGGCTTATATTTTCAGTGAAGAATTTGGGGGGATTTATGGCAAAAGAGCTACTCAGAAATGGACAAAGAAAACTTCGGGGGTTTTCCCCTTCCTGATTAAAAATGGAAAAAGAAAACTGTTATTTTATAGCAAGAGATCTGAGCCTCTGCATCACCGAAACTACCCCAGGGGTATGTGGCCAATTCGGTGAAGACAGTGAGAAAGACTTCAGTTTCTGACCCAAGAAGCATTTTTGATTTCAGGTTTTTTTTTTTCCTTTAATGTCAAACTCTTTGGCTTTAAGTAGAAATCCAAAAATTTTTTTTAAAAGTAAAGGAAGCATACCTGTAAACTACCTTGCCAGCTAGCCAGCCAAGGATGCCGCACACACCTCTGCTCCAAAGGAAATCCAAAAAGCAAACAGGAGAAGTCAAAACCCAAAATTTGTTTCTCACTGCCAAAGGATTTTTTCACTGTTTTACTCCACTCTTGGGTTTGTTCAGATGTTGGTCTTTTCTTTCAGTTTTGTTTTTAGAGTTTGGGATATGGAGGTTTGGAGGGTTTTGCCCAACAAGAAATGATGTTTGTTTCTTTTCGACTACACAGCAGCACCTTGCTGGGCTCAGGGGGGTGGGCCTTGTGGCCCTCTGCACCCCACCCGCCATGCGCAAGAGGGTGTCTGCACATGCACACAGAGCAGGCCCAGCCGTGCGTTAGTTCCGCCACATGTGCAGGGGAAGATGCCTCCGTCTGTCCTCACGCCCTCTGTGAATTTCCATCACACTTCATTTCTTCCACTTGTGAAAAAAAGTGCTAACGTGTCCTTCCCAGAGAGAGCATAATTCTGAAACAAACTGTGACAATCTTTTGGGTTGATTCTTGAGTGCTTTTCAAAGCACAAGGTGACAGCAACTGCACCTGTAATGACTGCTTCTCCATGTTTTCCTCCTCTACCTCTTCTCCCTCCTCGATGTCGCCCCACCCAGCTTGTCTTTGCCCCCATCACCACCCACCCGCAGTGTCCCCCGAACCTACTCTTCTTTCTTCACACTTTTGCAGAAAAAGAGAAAAAAACTACAAACAATAATCCGCCCTCTCCACACCTTCCGAAGACTTAGTCAGCTGTGTATAACCTCACTCTCTGTCCAGCTGATCCTCAGGGGGAATGTCCCCTCACTCGATCCCTGTCCCCCTACCCAACACAAGTCCCCCAGCGATCTCAAGGAGGAAATAAAGGAGTGAGGAGATTCTCACGTTTACTCGATGGGAGGACAAACAGCAGCATGGTCCTCGATCGGGCATTTCCTTCCATCACTGTGAGAAGTTCCCAGGACTGGAGTGCAATATGGAGAGTGACCAGCTACTGAAACCGGGGTCCCTGGGGGGCCCCACCAAGAGGCAAGAAGTCAATAGTGTACGTTAATGTGAATGTATATAGTCCTTGCAGAGGTCCAAATAATGATACTCATGATGATAATAAAGAAGAGATGTTTGCCAAATAAAAAAAAATTAAGAGAAACTGCAGAAGTATGTAAAGTGTAGGAAACTGACTCTCAGAGAAACCTGAACTGTGGTCCCACAGGGGGCAATGGGTTTGTTTGGTTCCTGCCATTGTTTTCAGAGTTGTAACAATTCACTCTGTGAGTCTGGAAAAGAAAGATTCCATCTGGTTCCACAGACCAGGTGCCATCCCGTACCACACCTGACAGTGAAAACCCAATTCTGAAATAGACCTAATTCCGAGATAGATCTATCTTATCCTCCAGAAAGTTCCCCATCCCAGTCGCCATCTCTGTTGCTTGGAGTGTGGGCCTGTCAGCCTCTCAGAGGTTTGCTTTTGTGGGTTTCAGAAAAGTAAGGATCAATTTGGGATTTGGGCTCTCAAGACAGTGCAGGCCCACCTATCATGTTCCCAGCCTGCTGTCTTTCTCTCCTGTAAATGTTGAACCTATTAAAACTGCGGCTTCAGATGTGCAGCGAAATGGGTTTGCCTCCTTACAGGTGGGCGCTTTGGACTCTGTTCCCACAAGGTTGTGTTGGTAAACGGGGTGTCTGAAGAGTGTGTGCCCTGGATACGCTGGGGGCCTAGGGGAGGAGGGCTAAGGCTCCTAATCACTCACATCCCTCTGTCTGGACTTAGGGGTGAGGCCGCTGGTCTGAGGCAAGTCACGGAGGAGCCCCTTACCTGGGCAGGCCTCCATTTCCCTTCCCCTTGCATGGTCCCCCCTTGGGGACAAGCAGATATACCAAGGACACTAGCATGTTGGCTGGCTGGCAATGTTCAGGCTAGACCAACATCCAGGGCAGGACCCTGGGCTGAGGGCCTGAGGTGAGGCAGACTCTCCCACTCCAGCCTTTGGGAAGAGGGTACCCTCAAGCCAGCATAAAAGACTTCCTGGTATGGTTCTCACATCTAGAACCCATGTACCCAGAAGCACCCCCTGGTGGGGCTGCAGAAGCCTAGCATGAGGGGCTGGCCACAGGCCCACAGGCAGAGCACCTGTCGGCTGAGAGCATCCTCAGGAACAGGATGGCAGCCAAGTGGGGTGGGGCTGGCAGGGAGGAAGCCAGGTCCAGAGTGGACGGGAGGGGATGACCTGATGAAGGCAGCTCCTCCGGCCCGGGGAGTTCTGAGGGAGACACTGGAGCTCCCGTCCATGTTTAGGGAGCTGGCGTTTCTGTCAGTCACAGTGCTTAGGCCCCATTTGGCCAAAGACCTCTCAATCAAATATGGAATCAGTAGCTCTGGGGGGAGGACTAGTGATGCTAAACATGATTGTCCATGCAGCACCTGTGTCGGCAACCGGAGCGCCTGCCTTTCTTCTGCAAAGAAGGGATGTAGCCTCCTGCTCTCTGTCAGAGGCCAGGCCAACCTGCTCTGGTACCTCCTGAGCTTACAGACTACTGACCAGGGGTGTGGCATGCAAGGGCCTCCTCCCCACAGGTAACCGCCAAGATTCAACACGCAGGCGACCCAAAAGCTCTGTGAGATGCGGCTACTGGAAGCCTCCTTCCCCACAAATCAAACCAAAATGGCAGCTTTACCTCTCCTGTTCTGGGCCAAAACTATGATCCCAAAACTAGGAAGGCAGCAGCCAGAGCCCGCAGCCCACAGACAGGGGACAGCACCCTGGTGTGTGACCCTCAACCTTTCCCATCCCTTCCACTCATCGTCTCTTTATTTTCCATCCTGCCCTAGACGCAGGCTGTTCTTTCTCTTGGGATGTGTCGCCATCCCAGGGTGGTGTCTGGGGAGTATTTTGTTTGCGAAGACCAGTGCCTCCCATTCCATTCATGGACAGGCTGGCGCACCCCAGACCTCATCTGAATGGAGAGGGCTCCCGTTCCCGTGGCCCACCAGGACACAGGAAGGCTTGGGTGTTACCAGGAGCAGATAGGAAAGCTGGGGAAAGTCTCAGGGGTCCCAGAGGGTCTGGGCTGTAGGACAAGAGAAGCCAGCCTCCCAGGAGGGGGCCGCCCTGTGGGCTCGGTGAGTGGGGTTACTCATCAGGTTTAATGGCAGAGGGAGACAGATGGGGAAGGGGCAGGGCAGTGTTGGTTTCGGTTTCATCCCAACAACGTGTTGGGGAGAGATCAGCTCAGGCCCTAACTTTCACCTGTTTGCCAATTTTTCCAAATATATTCTCAAAATGACACCAAAGCCTTGTCTCTCTCATCCATGCATCTTGCCTGTCCCAGCACACTCTAGCAACAAGTCCATTCCCATAGGCCATGTACAATTATTTATTGATTCTTTTGTTTCCTCAGTTCATCCTTCTGACCAATCCAGTCATCTGTCTGGCCACCCATTAACCCTCCCACCCATCCACCCACTCACTCACCTATCCACTCATCTGACCATCCATCCACCACCTATCCACTCATTATCCATTTATCTACCCATCTACTCATCTGTCCATCTGCCCATCTATCCATCCGTTACTCTATCCCAGCTGTCACTTGATCCCATCCTCCCCCCATTCATCCTTTGACTCATCCCCTTGCCTTTTCACCATTCACCCTTATACACACCATGCGTGGGTCTGTCCATCCATCCTCCAGTCCAACCCACACAACCATGCCTCAGTCCATCCACCCACCCACTTCTGCATGCACTGAACCCAGCAGCACCACCAACCCCCTCTGCATTCCAAAGCCTCCAGGGTGCTTTGGACCCTCCTATGACCTTGGCTGCCCTAAAGGAACCCATCTGTAGGCACGGCCACCCCCTCCCAGTGCCCCAGTTATTGTTCCGGACCTGCTCCAGAGACAGACCAGTTTCTATTGCAGGCATTATGGGCAGACTGGACCGAAGTCCTAGCAGTAGCTCTGGCCAGTCAGCACCCACTGTGGGCCAGGAGTGTGAGTTGAGAGGTAGTCCATACACCTGCTCAGGAACCCTGCGGCCAGAGCCATCAGTCAAGGTGATCACATTCCCTGAGAAAACCCCGACATTGTGGGGTGGGGCTGCCTCTGCTCTCCTTGCCTCCAGGGGTCACTGTGCCCAAGGAAGTGTCCCCAGGAAAGGAGGGGAAGCGGAAGAAAAAACCCAACGCTGGCCTCCCCCCAGACCCCAGCTCCTGGAGGCCCTCTTCCCCCCAGGTGCTCATGGTCACACTGCCCCACTCCCTCTCCCATCTTCCATCCTAGGGTCCTGGGCAGATGGGAATTTGCTCTTCAGAGCTCTGGATGATGCAGGAACAGGCCCTGCTCAGGCTGAGTTTGGCTGATGGTGATAGGTGTTCCTGGGAACCAAGACGCCCAGTAGAGGACCCTGCCCAGCTCTCCCCAGTGGCCTGTTTCCACAGGCCCTCAGGCTCCCACACCACACAGGGCATCTTCAAAAAAGGGGGGTGGGTAGTGCTGGGATCAAGGTCCTGGATCATAGCTCTTCTGGCAGGAGAGGAAAGAGAAAAGGAAAGCAGAGAGGATGCGTGTCTACTCCCTGGACACCTCACAGATAAGGCCTGAGGGAGCTGCACTGGTGCCCCAAAGTTCCAGAACACACCATCATGCATGCTTCCATTCCTCCGGTTTCAATTCGGCCAGCCCTGGAGTGCCACCACAAATGCCCCTTGTAGCAGGAACGCAGTATTAGGACTCCAGGTGGAGCCTTGTTTTTAAGTATTAGAATGAAGGTGCCGGATGCCCTCGCTCCCAGCCTGGACAGGGGGCTCAGCCAGGCCAGTCGTCAGCTCACCCACTGCATCCTTCACGGGCCGAGGGGTTCAGACCATGGGAACATGGCTAGGGCACAGCCTCACACAACCTTGTGAAGAACACATTGGTTTTCCACTTCCTCTTTCCTCTTCCTCTTCTTGTTTGTGTGTGTGTGTGCTTTTTTAAAAATTTCCCCAAAAGGAGTTGGACAGTGAGTGTTGGGCCATTTTCCTGTGATGGGCTTCCCCCGCGCTGTGTAGGATCCGTGGCATGCCGTCCCTGTCGCGTGTCCTCTGATGTACTCTGTTTGGCCCAGATGCTGTAAGATGTTACAGTTCAGGTCACGTAAGTTACCTCTGTGTTGTGAAATAAAGCCCAACATTTGCCATCCTGGCTCTGCCTCTCCTTGCACTCCAGGCGACTCTGGCTAAGCCCCATTTCACACATACATTCACTAAATGTGTGTTGGGAGCTTTCTCACTTCCAGGCAAGAGACACAAAACCTGCCCCAAGTGGGTGAACAACCATGTGATGTAAGTTGGGGTGTGAGTGGGACATGAGCAGTGACCCCTGCTCCGTCCACCCACAGTCTCCCATATGGTAAACTTTCCAATGCTGTGTCCTCAAGGTAACCTAAATGACCTTAGACCCCAGATGACACCCATGGCTTCATGACCCCAAGTCCCACTGCCGGTGGCAGTGCTGGGCACTTCCCTCAAGACCCTGAAGGTGGACACCAAGGGAAGGAACACTTTGACCCCCAAGTAGTCAGGCTGTCAGCCATGGGGTCCCCGTTCCTGGGGCAGGTCCCATCCAGAGTCAGGTGCCCAGTACTCACTACCCCTGCTTCATGGGCGGCCCCTGGGGGAGGGATGTTATTAATACTCGGACCCAGGCTTGGAACATGGTGTATTTTGAAAGGCATCATTGCAAAGGCCAGTGTGGGGGTGAGGTTGTCCCCACACCAGGAGGCTGGGAGGTGCCCCAGCTGGGACCGGTATGCCAGCAATCTCAGCATAGAGTGGGATGACCACATTTTTCCATTGAGGAGGTCTGAGCTCAGAGGGAGGCTGCCGGGGATTGGGCCTGAGTCCAGCGGCTCTCGCCTGGACACAGCTCCGTGGTGCCCTGCCTCCCATGTGGAGGTAGAGGAAAGGGCCCTGACCAGAGGCCCTGCGAGGGGCCTCAGACCCAAGGAGGGCGGGTACCAACTGCCAAGTGGTGGCTGCACTTCCATCCTGGTCCAGCCAGCCTTAGGCCGAGGCCCTGTCCTCAGTGCAGACATGGACACTGCCCTTGAGGCACTCTGGCCTGCCAGGGGAGACCTGGGGATGTGTCACCTACATGCAACAGACAGAGGGTGAGGCCCAGGAGCAGTGACCACAAGAAGGAGAGGGAACAATCAGGGAGGCTCCCTGGAAGCAGTAGTACCATGGCGATAGTGTCCCCTGGAGTCGTGCTCATGTCAGTGCAGGCAGCTGTGTGGAGACGGAAGGGGAGAGGTGAGGAAGACCTGCATTTGAGCTGAGAGGCCTGTGCGTTCAGGACCATAGCTGACTGGGGGCCATGAGACTCTGTCTGGAGACCACCTTTCCATGGGAGCAAAGAGACAGAAGCTCACCCAGGGCTAAGGCAGCAGCCACAAGTGTCCTCACTTCTGGGACACTTGCCTTGTCCCCCTCAAAGCCCCTGGGGGAGGAATGCTCCCTGGCTCTAGGCTCACAGTCCAGCTCCACTGTAGCCTGCAACTCTCCTCCCCAATAACAAGTTCCCAGGGAACAGCCCTCGACTGGCCCAACTTGGACCTACCAGCTACGGCCTGGTGTGAACAAATGTGCTAGAGGCATCCCCTGTAAAAATGTCAGGAGGCCAGAAAAGCCACAAGAGGAACTCCACCAAAACTGAGACAGGTGAGGCCAGATGGAGGTGACCAGGGCACACAGGGACAGGGGCTTGCAGCTGCCCTCCGTGGGCAGCCAGTGAGGAGTCGTAGAGGAGGCAGAAGCAGGCTTCACAAATTGCCTTCAGGCCCCCAGTACCCACTGTCTGATCTGCATTTAATTCAAACATTGTGCCCTGTAGCCAGAGCAGGGTTCTGGCTTCATTTAAGTGGCTCCCACCTAAAAGCTGGTCCAGAATGAGAGTAGGGAGGGGAGGGTCCATAGGGAATGGATGGAGGGGTCAGGAGAAGGGAGACCTCTGACCCCTGGGCATCCACTCTGTCCTCACTACTCCAGGCCTTTGCTCAAGCTATTCCCTCTGCCCAGGCCATCCATGGCCCCAACACTACGTGACCCAGTCCATCAAGGCTGGCTCAAATGCCACCTCCTCTAGGAAGCCTGCTCTGAACCCACATGCCGCTCTTCCTCCTGCACGCTCAGATCATTTGCTCATATCTGTGTACACTGAACAGTGGCCTACCACTGGTGTGTGGACTGGTGCCTCCAGTTAGCTTCCTGAGCTGTCACTGTCCCTAGCTCAGGCCTCAAAGCAAGCCTGGCTGAGCTGATGTACGGGAGGCCCATCTGGGCTCCACCTCAGCTACACTCCTCCAATGTCCTGGAGATGCCTGCCCCAGTGAGGAAGAGGTGGGCAGGGGCAGAGGTCCATGGCCTTTGGCTCCTCCGGGACCAGAAGCCAGGGCTGGAAGCTTGGCTGCAGCTGGTGGCCTTTTAAGTGATTACTGGGAGCAGCTGGCCTGGAGGAAGGCTTAAAACCCAAGGAGGGTGCCAGTAGGTGCTGGTGTGGAGGCAAGCATTGGAGGTCCTGCCTGCCCGTCCCCTCATCTTCATCCACGATGTGGCCTTTCAGTAGCCGGGCTCTCTTCCCACCCCCCACTGAGGAGTGGCTCCAGAGGGTTTTGTCAGACCCCAAAGCGCAGGGTTGGGGGGCCTGGAGCTGGGCTGAGAAGACCCCTCTGGAGCTGGAGTGTGGGGACAGGAAGGAGGAGGAGAAAACTGGGAAAGAAGACGACAACGAGGAAGATGCAGACTTCCCTCTGTTTCTGCTCGAGAGAGAGAACCTGCCCGAGGCCCTCCCCAAGGACCTGCCCGAGCACCCGGTACCTGGCCAGGTTAGCAGCCTCATGGAGCACAGCTGCTTGGAGCATTGGGCGAGAGCTGGCGGGAGACCTCGGGCACCCTTTGTGGGGGCTGGGGGTGGGAGCAGGGGATGAACTGCTGCAGCTCTGACCTCAGAGCTGCCCCCAGCCTTGAAGAGAGTAGTGGGGGTGCCGCTGTCCCCTGCCTGGAAGAGGGTCCTGGGGGTGCCCAGCCCTGCACAGGCTGGAGGGATCAGGGCGGCTTCTCTGGAGGGGCCTTGCTATGTTGGGTGAGGATTGCAAGGGCTTCTCTGTGCCCCAAGTTCTCATGGCCTTCCCATTCCCCTTGGAGAAGCCCCCAGCATGTTCCTGAGGATCACTGGGGTCAGGCCTGCCCACCTCTTCCCTCCCTCAAGAGGAGCTGGGGCTCAACCTGGGGCTGTGTGCTGGCAGGAGCTGGAGGCCATCAAACCAAACCTGTGGGCAATGGAGCAAGCCCAGGAGCTGGAACTGCCCAGGGCACAGGGCCGGGCAGGAAAAGAGGAGGGGGCTGGGTCTGTACTGGCTCCACAGCTTCTGGGCCCTGAGACAGGTAGGAGATAGCAGGCCAGGCAGACCCCTTCCCTGGGTGGGCAGGTGGCCCCTCAAGTCCTTGGCCATGGGTCTCTGAGCCCCCTTCCTGCTCTGTATATCAGGGTGGACTGTGAGCTGGTGCTGGGAAGGGGCCAGCTCACAGGGAGTGTTAGGCTGGCAGGTGACAGAGGTCCTTCCAGAACAGGCCCAAGGAGGACTTCTCTCCTCAGGATTGAGGAATGAGCCATAAACATGAAGTACCTGCCTTAGCAGCTGCAGAGAGCCCGGGCCCACAGTGAGGCCCTCCACCCCCAGTCTGTCCTGAGGCTACTCTCTCCACAGGCTGCCCCTGCCCTGAGGACCCTGTGGAGAAGGTGGAAGTGGACCCCAGATCTATCTATGTGGGCAATGTGAGTGCAGAAGAGGAGCAAGATAGGGTGGGTCTTTTCAGGGACGACCAAAGGTCTGCTGCCTCCTCCTGGCTGTGAGGATAAAAAGAAAGGGACATGTATGGGGCAAACTCAAAGGCACACAGGCCTGAGGGGAGAAGCAGGAGGGCGGGTCTGAACTGCGGGGGAAGGGACTGTGGGCCTGCGCTGTCAAGTACTCTGATTCCCCAGTGAGCTGGGAGTTGGCATTTCCACATGAAATCTCCCAGGTGATCAATCATTGGCAACAAATTCCACTTTAAAAAGCCATACACTCTCTGCACAGGCCAAGTAAACACAGGAATGTCACCTGACATGTGGGGGGGGGGGTTCATCCCAGTCTCCAGTCCACCTCCAGGAGGGGTGGGGACAGAGGCCTCTGCTACCCCCACAGCCTGGGCTCCAGTAAGCCCCTCTCTAAGGGGAAAACATAATTCAGGAGAGCCCAGAGGGGGAGGCCTCTGCAGGAGTGCCCCCACCAGGCCATTCCTGTGCCAGGTGGACTACGAGAGCACTGCCAAGGAGCTGGAGGCCTATTTCAACCTCTGTGGGGAGGTCCAGCGGGTCAGCATCCCATGCAGCAAGTTCTCCGGACAGCCCAAAGGGTCAGCACAGGGCCTTGGGGAGGGGCCAGGCACCTCAGCACACTGCCCAGCATGGGTGACCTGGGTTGGCCCTCACCAGCCCTTGTTACACCCCAGCTATGCCTACATAGAGTTTGCTACTGAGAGCTCAGCCCAGGCTGCTGTGGGGCTGGACCAGAGCATCTTCCGAGGCCGAGTCATCAAGGTGTGTGAAACCCCTTGAGTTACCAGGGCAACTTGAGGTGGGGGTGTTGGGGTGTGGGCTGTGTTCTGAGCTTCTCTACATTAGCCCATTAACCCCTGAGGTGCTGGGAAACGCAGGCCTATGGAGGCTGACCGAAGGGCCCAGCCTGACCCTCCTCCAATGTCTCAGCATTTCTGGGTACATCTGCTGGGAGCAGGGACGGGGTGAAGGCCCCCCAGACTCCAAAGGGTTTGGCTTGTGTGTGGCGCTGGACCCTCTCTCAAGCTGGACCCCACCCCATGAAGGGGGAGATGTTGGCTCAACAGGGACAGATCACGTGCCCACCGCTGAGGCCAGACAGTTTAGGCCTAAGTGGGGATCTTGACAAGTGTGAGAACAAGGTCCGGGTCTGATACCTCGGGAGGCCCCAGGCCATGGGGGCCTGGTGGGCTCTGGGGCCACCACCTATGAGCCTCTAGAAAAGAAACCCAGGAAGACTTCCTGGAGATAGCCTTAGTCCTGGGATCTGCCCTGGGGAAGGGATTTGGGCTGCACTGGAGATGAGGGTGTGAGAACAGGGTCTTGGACCACTTGGCTTTTGGTTCCAGGTAATGCCCAAAATGACCAACTTACCAGGAATCAGCTCCACAGACCGAGGGGGCCTGCAGGGACACCCAGGTGCCAGGGGAGCACCCTTCTCTCACAGCAACAGCCTCCAAGGTGGGGCCTGCTTCAGACAGCAAGGGCGGAAGAGGTGAGTGCAGGTGGAAAGGGCTTGGCCCAGGCTGGGCAAGGCTCTGGGTGGACACTCACCTCCCATTATCTCTCTGCACAGGGGTCGTGGAAGAGTCTCACTGTACTAAAGGAAGGATCAGATTTTGAGAGTGGGGCTGGTCAGGAGTACGCAGCTGTGCTCCATGGGGGACCATGTACTCTGGGGGGCAGGTCTTGGGTACTCTGGGGTCACACAGCAGGCTGGCGGGAAGAGCAGCAGTGGGGAGAGAGCATAAGGCCAGAGGATAAAGGTGGGGGTCAGTGGAGAGCTGCCTCCATGTCCAGAAGAAACCACTCTGCAGGAAGATGGCCCGGCCCACAAGGGCCACGCATGGTGGCCCAGACCGACAGCTAAAGCCACAAGTCACTAGCAGGGTACAAGGGTGGGGCTGGGGGAGAATGCAACTTGGAACTTTGGAGGGCACTGGGCAAGCTGCGGGTAGGGGAGGCCCAGGCAGTGCTGCGTCAGCTCAGGGCTGTCACACTCGGGGCTCCTCAACTACCTCCATTTAAAGAAAAATAGAAACATGGGTCTTAATGATAAAGCATAAATTATTAAATTTGAGTAATTTTTGAAAGCACATGACAACAGACCTCCCTTTATTCATCTCTCATGGACATGCGCTCACTCTTTCTCAGGTGCAGACACCACAGAGAAAGGCAGGCAATAGGATGTGGCTGTGAGGCCAAGACCCACCTCCACCCCACTTCATTGCTAAGATCCAATGGGTGGTGTCGGGGCTTACAGTGTTGCCATTGACCACCATGCTACAGGGGATGCAGTAGCTAATTCTGCCTTCACCCAAGGTCTGGTGGCCTGCAGGGCACATGCTCCCCCCACAGTGAGTGACCCAGACACTGGCTGTTGTGTGCCTTCACCGTGAGGGAGTGCAAAGGGGTACGTACACACCTCAGGCATCCAGCACAGGTCCGGCCTCATCAGCAGTTCAGGAAGCTGAGGGGTTTTCCGTACTTCCTGGGCACCCTGACTGCTGTCCTCTCTGGCACGGACGGACACACTGGCTTTCTCCCTGCAGATGCAGCATCTTCTCTGTCCCCCGACTGCATTCCAAGCTGGGAAAGGAAGCTTGGAGCCAAGTGCCAACACACTTGGGCCTGGCATGAACTACTAAGGAGCCCTCTCTGAGCTTTTCAAAGGCAACTCTCTCTGCCCTGTTATGCTTATTTGATTATCAAATCCTTAAGCTTCAAACAGAAATGCCTTGTGCTTCAATCTCCGGGTGGGGCCACCTAGTTAGTCCACAGATGGGTTGGCCCCTGTCTCTGTCCCCAGTTCCCATTCTCTAGCACTGGCAAAGGCAGGGGATGGTGGACTGCCTCTTGGCTCTCCACCCACGTGTCTTTAACTTCCTCCCCCAGGCCACTTGTCTTTTGTGACCTGGGGTCAATGTTGTCCCTTGTGGTGGACTGAGTGATGGCCTTCAAGAAAAAAAGAGTGCACATCCTAAACTCCAGAACCTATGAATGTGATCTTATTTGGAAAGTGGGTCTTCACGATCTTGAAATGAGATCACACTGGATCATCTGGGAATGGACCCGAAACCCAACAACTCACACTGGATCTCTGAGACAGACACGTGGAGAAGGATGTGAAGACGGAGGCGGAAGTTGGAGTGATGTGTCTCACATAGAGCCCCGAGTCATGGGCAGACACCAGAAGCTGGAGAGAAGCCTGGAATGGACCCCCCTCCGAGCCTCCAGGTGGAACCCACTTGGCTGATACCTCGGTTTGGCTCTGGTCTCCAGAGCTGCAAGAGTCAATTTCTACAGTTTTGAGCCCCTCCCCGCTCCAGTGAAAGGGTGGGCAGGAGATCTGATTGTCAGGAAGCCTTGTCAAGGTCACCCAGCCACTCAGGGCAGAGCCAGGCTGGGCTGTGGAACTCCTGTGTGGGGTCAGGACCAGGAGCAGCGGGGCTGCCAGGGAAGCACGCCATCAGATGTTGCTCCCAGCAGGTGACCTGGCTCCTGCTAGCTCAGTACCTCAGGCCTCAAGCAGGGGACATCCTTGTGGGTCTTGACACACTCATTGTGCAAGTTGGCTTTTCTGCTAAGGTCCTGCTGAGTCTTCCACCCTGAGTAGTTAGTTCCTCTTCAGAAGCATTTGCCTGATCCCCTCTGGGTGGCCATGTCGAGGAGAGAGTGGGCCTGGGAATACCTCCTTTCCAGTGGATCTCAGGCCTGAGCAGGCCAGGGTAGAGGGGGGCCAGAAAGCACTCCTGGATGGGGCCACCATTCGGGTGGAAAGGGCTCTGAGCAGTGGGCCACTGAGCAGACCCGAGTGGCTGTGCCTGGAGAAAGCTGAGACGCACACTCGCCTTGCCCCATCTGGTCTGGGGCACAGGAAGGAGGGAGAGGCACTGATGCCCGAGGGAGGGCTACCTTACTACTGCCGGCAGGAACTTCAGCCAAAGAAGTCACCTGGAACAACAGTCAGGGGCTGACTGGGAGATGCACCCTCGGGGCTCAGCCATGGTGGTGGCAGGGGACAGGCAGGCAGGAGGGCCTCAGTGAGGGCACCTCCTGTATAAAGATGTAAAAAGATAACGTGAAACTGCCATCTGACAGTTCAGCTGGCAGGACGAGGACTAGCAAATTAGTTCTATCACTCGATTTCCTCAGGCTTAATGTGGTGATGCTACCCGACAATGTGTTTGGAAAGTCCCTAAGTAGAAAGCATTTACGGGCTGGTCTGGCTTCACCAACAGAAAAACCCAAATAGCAATGGCTTCAACAAGGGTTTGCTTTTGTTGTTTGTTTTTTACATAAATTGCTGAACACAAGTAGCCCAGGGCTAGTGTCCCAAATCGGCTCCTGCTAGCTTTTTGCTCCCTGTCCTTAGGGGCTGAATCTTACCGTGTTCTCAAGATGGCTGCCAGGGCTCCAGCCAACAGATTCAAGTTCTAGGCAGGAAGGAGGGAAAAGACAAAGGAGGAAGGGTACTCCATCTGCCAGGTGAACCCCTTTAAAGCATCTTTCCTGCAAGTCCCTCCCAACACCACCCACTTACATGCCATAACAACCTATCCTGTGTACTATGAAAGGTAGGAAATTATCTTTTGTCTAGACAACTGTCCTCAATAATACTGCGGAAGTTAGAAAGAAAGCAAGGAAGAGTGGATGTTGGGTCAGCAACTTGCAATCCCTACCAGAGCCACTACTCAGGCAGGAGAGATCGCTATTGGAGTCTCACCCCCAGACTGCAGGGAAGACACCCTGTGTGAGGGTGGCCTAGGGTCCACCGGCACTGCAACCAGTGCCTGCTCGTGGGTACTTCTCAGCCCTACTCTAGGGCCTCCAATTCCAACTGCAGTTGAGGGGGCGGGGGGGGGGGGGGGGGGGGGAGGGCTGGGACCTGTTCTTAACACGCACTCCTAGTTGTTTTGTTTACTTTTGTAATTTAAAAAAATTACTCCTGTGCTTGTTAGCCAGGAGGGAAACCTAGCCAGGCAGAGAAAAGTTCATCCCCCAGTTCCAGCCCAAGGCTAACCAATGCTCCACGTAGCCTTTCCCATTCCCCAGAGGGATCCAAGCTACCCTCCTCCTGGTCAGAGACCCTCTCCCCAGCGACTGAGGCGGGGGAGGGAGGGACTCACAACTGTCTTGGGGCACTGACTTATGGAAGCCAGCCACCAGCTGCACTGAATACAATGCAGAGCACACTGTGCGGGTGGAGTGCAGGCTCAGCAGGTCCTTGTCACCTCTCCCACTTCACGGGGCACAGTACCAAATTGTAAAGGGTGTTAGAACCTGGGCTTCCTGACCCCAGAAGGGGCTGACACCTCAGTCACAGTTAACTCTTAGGACTTGTCCTCTAGACTTGGCTGAACAAGCTTCTGGGGAAGCAGGATGCAGACAAATACCAATTACATCAGCTCCTCCTCAAATGTAAGCCCCACCCCACCCAGGCAGCTTGCCCAGGGGCCAGAGGGCAGCAGGGGCCTATTCCCTAACCCCGTCTGGCCCTCAGGCCACTAGAAACCCCATACACTAATAAGCAGAAGAGGGCTCCTTCTGCTCAGAAAGCAAGCAGCCACAGGCAAGACGCTGCTGGTACACAAAGGGTCCTAGACCTTGTGAGGGCTGCCTCCCGAGGCTGGGCCAGGTCCAGACCTCGGGCTGGTGTGAGACCAGAAAGAGAACTTTGCTGTCCCTTGTGCCCCTCTAAATCCAGCTACAGGCGCAGGGGGCCCCATACACCACGCCACCTGGTCAGCCACTGGAGGGCGTTGCAAGAGCAGCCGGTGGAGCTGAAGCCGGTCCACAAGTCCCTCTGAAGCCTCCTCTGCAGCCTCCTCTGTTGCCCCATGGGCTCAGCCTCTCCAGGGCTCCAAGCTCTGTGGACTCCTGCCACCCAGCTCCCACTGCCCCTTTATGCCTCGTGGGGACAAGAGTTCCCTCACCTCTCCCCCTCCTTGAAAATTCCTGCATTAAACTCTGTAGTTAAACCCTCTGGAGACACAGAAGGAAAACACCAAATCTGATGTCACAAAACATTTAGTTGACATGTGCTGCACTAGGCCTTGGCCCCATATGGTACGTCTGTGACATTCAGGAAGAGGGAAATGATAATAAATACACATCTACACAATATGGTTATGTACAAAACACTTCTCTTCAACCAACGGGCAGCAATGTTCTAGATCAGCAGACCTGTATCATCATAGATGTCACCATGCTGTCGAAGGCCCTGAAAACAGAAATAGACCAATTGGAGAAGAGGCCCGCTCTGCACCCCTTGCCGACGCAGGGACAGGCTTGGTGGCACCGCTTGCATCCTAGGACACTCTGGGAGTCAGTCTCGACCGTCCAGATAAACTTGTCTGAGAAGCCAGGACGTGTGTACTGCCATACCTGGCAATAGGAATCTAAGTCTCCTGCCTCCTACTTCCCTTCGGTTTCCCAAGGCCCTGCCTGCTGGGTTTCCAGGCAGGGGTGGAGGAGCGGCAGCATGGCCACGCAGGGCTGCAGTTCAGCGAGAACAGTGGCCGTCGCTGCCCTGAACAGCCCAGGAGACACAGGGTTCTACAGAACGGCACTGGCTTCTCCCCGCTGAGACCCAGGATGACCCAAAGCAGTGTCACAGCTGAAAGAAGGCACCACAGAAGGACCTGGCTCAGGTCACTGCAGTGTCCTCTCACCTGCTGGCTACAAGAAGATCCTTGGGAAACGTGTCTAGAAATGTAGGGAGTTCACAGGAGCAGGCTTGGAGTGTGTGAATGCTTCTTTATGAAGCATCTTCATGATGTTCCAATATTCAAAGACTGTATTCATTTGAAGGCGATTTGAAGATCTCTGCAATCCACTTCCCTCACCATCCATGTTCAATATCAAAGAATTAGGCAATGACAGGAGGATGTTTTCCTAGAAGGCTCCTGTCCATATGCCTGGGCCCTCACTGGATTCTCTGACGGCACCCCAGTAACTGCTGGGCACACATGGGAAAACAAAAGGACAAGCTCTGCCCCCTAATTCCCGTTTTATATGTTGAAGATTTGTGGGAAAGTTCGTTTGAAAAAAACAGGGTTCTGCTGCATCAGAGCTGCTGCCTTAGGAGGACATTGCCCATTGCCTAAAAAGACCTCCTCCCTTACTTTCAGAATCACTGCCTTTAAGCGAGTCAGAGCCTGCAAACAAAGGTGGCAAACCCAAGAGCAGCAGGCCCACCTGGACTGGATGCGGTCCCCTGGATTATAGAAAGGGTTACACATCACATCTGTGTAGGAGTTGTGCAGCTTCCGGAACATCTGAAACAAGAGCCAACATTTTTAATTCATGCGTACACACAATCACTGCCATGTTTTTTGCCTTTCAAAATTTTAAAACAAACAGCCCCAGGCACAGCTTCCAAACCCCTGCACTTACACTGCGGATCTCGTTGTCTCGAAGTGCCGGGTTGGAGGAATCTACCACCATAACAAACTTCACCTTGGAGTTGGTCACGTAACCATATCTGCACAGCTGGTTAGGGAACACACTGTGAACACAGGGACTCTGTGGCAGCATGACATGCAGCCTCACTGTGTGGAGAGTATGAAAGCAGAAGGCCATCTGTGCACATCCCTGGCTCCAGAGCCACTTTGGAGAAACATGATCAACCTTGCATCACAGGAAGTGCCCCAGGCTGGGCCTGTCTTGCAATGCCAAGAGGACCACATGGGCCACACAGGGCATGACTAGACACTTCCTCGGGGCAGCTTCTGGTGTTTACTAGAAAAGCAAAAGGCAGGCAGCTAAGCCACGTCCTGATTCAAATTTCGGGGCTGCCTGCCTCGGCCCTACCCTCTACAAAAATGTAGAGGTCTCACAAAGGGCAGAGCCTACCTGCAGTACCCACAGCTCTCAAAGCCACTAGGTCTTGTAGAACACAGGCTCCCAGGCAAGTGTCACTGTGCGCAAGCTACACTACTGCTCGTGGGAACATCTATGAACTCCTTGAGTTTCAAGCCATTTGCCCCCAGGGGAGTGGTCCAGATTTTATAGTGACTCATAGGGGGATGGGCCTGACAATGAAATCAGTGAACTGATCATCCCTTGCTCAGAGGCAGCAGCCCCCACTGAAAAAGAAATCCTTACAGGCACAAAGTAGGAACTTCCCCTGCTCATCTATAAACCTAACAAAGGACAGATGCAGACTGTCACAATTCTCTAGGTAATTCAAGCCTGGCTTTTCCCACATTATTCTCCTAATTAAAAGGAAAAGGGGCAAGATCTCAATCAGCCTCAAGCTGCCCTAATTCCCCCTGGGCTGAAAACTCTCACCTTTTTTTTTTTTTTCAAGCGATGGTTCAAAATGCCTTTTGAGGTTATCTGATCCTACACAGAACATCACAGAACTGCAGGTGTAGTCCCAGGATTCGAACCTTGTGGGGAGAGGCCCACCAACAGGCCCCTGCTGGGCGTGAAGGATACACCTTGTAGTCCTCTGTGGGGTACAGCAGGCCCAAGTAGAGCTCCCTCTGGTCCACCAGGGCCTTCCCCATCGCAGAGATCTTCTCATCCACCACATCCAGGGACGTGTGCACCATGTAGTGGAACTTCAGCTCATTCTCCGTGGGGACACTGCGGATGTAAAGAGGGTAATTCTGCAAGAGAGGATGTCAGCAACTGAAGTGATGAGAATCCACCCTGTGTGCACCGATTATGAAAACAAGGCCAGAGCACTCAGGGTGGAGGACCAGCCAACTGTCAAGTAGCCACAGAAACGCACTGCCTCCAGGGAAGGTTTACCTATGGTCTGCACAGGGGCACCAACATGGTGGGCAGGGAAAAAAGATGGCTCACAAAAATGGGTTTGAGCACAGCCTGACAACTAACCATGTCAACTGGATGGGTCACTCACCTTATGTGTGGGGCCCGGCCACAGCACATGCTCTCCTCCTGGCCCTACAATACTGGCTGTTTCCTGATAAGGTGAAGTTTCCTGCAAACTCATCACCTTAGCAGAGAGGCTGGCATGCCCTCTCACTAAACCCTTCAAGGCTTGGCTCAAACCTCCCTTCATCTCTGCACATCCATTTCTGACCATCTTAATCCAGAGTTAGCATCTTCCCCCAGCTCCCTCATGTCACAATTTACTGCTTCTGTCCTTCGCCTGGAGCTGCCCAGATACAGTGAACACTACACTGCCCCTACTCTAATAGGGCTGACATCTGGTAGACAGTCAACAAATCCACCACCAAATAAATAAGATGGTGTAGCACGTGCTAAGAAGAAATCAGGCAATGAGGAGCTTCAAGGTGGCACGCCTCATAAGCCTGATGCAGAGGACACAAAAGGATATGGTAACAGGAGCATGTGGACAGCTACCCAGCGCAGTATCAGGATTCAGAAACAGCTTTCTAGTGGAAATGAAATCTATAGTGGCCAGTGAATGGGATGGAAGATGGAGAAAGGGGGTTAAGGGGAGAGGAGTTCTAGGTGCAAAGGCTGGGGGTGAGAAAGCAGATCCTGTCAGGGAGCTGCAAGTGATTCCGTTGGGTTGAAGTGGAAGGTGTTAGCGGTATGGGGGAGGGGGGCGAGGCGACCAGGTTATTCAGACATTAGCCTAAGGCGATGAGAAGCCACTGGAGAAATTTTAGGCGGCTGCATGACATGATCTGATTTGTTTTCAAAGTAGCACTGTGAATGATGTGTGTTGAGTCGGTTGACCGAGTGGGGAAAGGCATGGCCGTCTGGTGTGCGCGGTGGAGCAGGATGAAGTGTGGGCAAGTAACTCTGGTGCAAGACCGGTGTGGGGCAGTGGGGGCAGAGGCCCGGGGCCCAGAAGGGAGAGGAGGTCCCGGCCTCTGGGCGCTGGTAGATGACGCTTCCGCAGCCGCTGAAGTGGGCGTGGGCGGCACCTCCCCGGAACCGCCCAAACACCGTCGGCTCGGGGAAGCCCACGGGCCAGCCGTCCAGCGCCCTCGGAACAGGGGGAAGTGGAAAGGCGGGGAGCGAGGGCGCGACCCAGGGAGGGGTCCCGGCGAGCGCCGAAGCACCGCAGCGCCGACCGCCCGCTGGAGTACGCACCTCCTTAGCGATCACTGCCACGCAAACCGCCATCTTGGGAGGCCGGCCACGTCACGTGATTCCCCAGCCCTTCACGAGGCCCCGCCCTCTGTCGTTCAGCCGGCCCCGCCCCGTCCCGCCCGCTAAGTAGGACGACCCGCCAGCCCTGGCTCCGCAGAGCCGGACGTGGTTGCCATGGCGGCGGTTGGTGCGGCTGTGAGGTGGCGGGTGGTGCGGGTGCTGCTGGTGCTGACTGTGGCTGGGCTGGGGGCAAGTGGCACCCCGCAGCCACCCAATATCCTGCTCCTGCTCATGGACGACGTGAGTGCGGGCCGGGCTTCCGGGGAACGCTGCGCACGGAGCGGTGGGTTGGGACGACCATGGGTGGGGAAGGCCCCTGGAGGGTGGACTGTGGGTTAGAGGAGTCCTGTTGGGAGAGCGGCCCTGGGCGTGTAGGGATAACGCCTGGCCCTGCGAGCTGCAACCTCATAGGCAGGTGAAACTGAAGCGAGGTAGTCGTGTCCAGGCTGAGAGAAGATCCCTCTGCATTGTTCCCTTTCCTGCCCCTTTTGCTCTGGAAGGGTGAAAGGGCAGCACAGACCAGCTGCCGCCCCGGCCAGGTGAGGACCACCTACGTAGCAGCCCGTGTTCACCCCTGCCCTCCCACGCAGTCGGGGAGGGGGCAGGGCAGGGGGGTGACAAGCCCACCAAGAGCCAGGATCTGCACTTAGAAAGCCGATTCCTCTACACCTGCCCTGCCCCAGGGCTTCCCCTGTTCACCTGGGCAGGCTGCTCTGGCTCTGTTGAGAATTCTAGTCCAAGGTCTGATCTTTAGCTGAAGCAGGAAGAATGTCCCCTGTCAGGTGTATGTATTCAGCCCCAGGCACACAACACTTGTGGACAAGCCCTTTGGAGAGTAGGAAGATAGCGGGATTGCTGTCAGGGAGCTGAGTCATTCAGTTGTCCCTTTGCAACTTTATCCCCTGTGCTCCTTTCCCAAAGAAGCAGGGAGTGAAATGCAAATTCTGAAATTAATTAGTGTGAGGCTTCACAGTACAGTGGGGATGCAGAAAACCTGGGTGGGTGGACCCTACTCCCCTGAGCCTGGAGAAGTGACTGAAGCTCCTCAAAGCTTGTCTCCGTTCTGTCCAGTTCTCCTCACGGTGATGTGAGGACCGAGGCAGGGCAGAGGACAGGCTGTGATGTCAGGTCCTGTGGTATGATATAAGACAGTGTCCTGGCATACAGCTTCTAAAACCCTTGGCGTGATAGCGGTGTCTGTGGTGTGCTAATGAGATGGCTGGGGCCCTGGGTAGCTTCAGGAAGAGGTCCTCAGAAGACCAAGGTGTGATTAGAGTGTTGAAGCTTTCAGCGCAGCCCTGACCTCCTGGGAGAAAAGAGTGAGTGGCTGGAGATTGCCTTCCCTCACCAGATGTTGATGATAATTCAGTCAACTGTGCCTGTGTAATGAGACGCCGGTGGCAGAGGGGTGGGGAGGGGACCTAAACTACAGGAACATGTGGGGGAGCTGGGAGGGCAGCAAGAGAGGGTGGAGAGCTCCTTGCCCCTTCCCCATACCTCAGCACCTCTTCCTGAGTCGTGTCCTTTATAATGAAGTTATAAGAGTAAATACAACACTTTCTTGAATTCTGTGAGCTGTTCTAGCAAATTTTGGAACTTGAGCAGGTCTGTACCCCCAACTGTAGTAGGTTGGTCAGCAGTTCAGGAGACTGGGGACTTGTGGCTGGTTGAAGGGGGGCAGTCTTGTGGGACTGAGCCCTTGACCTGTAGGGTCTAAGGCTACATCCTGGTAGATAGTGTCAGAACTGAACTGAATTGTTGGACTGGCAGCTGGTGCCTGGAGAGTTGGAGAAGTGGCCGGTGTGGAAATCCCCCACAGAGTTGGTGTCAGGAATGTGAATAAATATAGCTCAGAGTTCCTCAAAAGGCCAGCAAAGCAGTCACAGGAGCCTTTGGACCACGGCCAGGAGCCTCACGTGGCTGTTGGACAGTCCTCGATGGTTGGAATTGAGAGGTGCTGAGTGTGTAAACTACCCTTAGATTTTGAAGACTCAGTACAAGAAAAAGAATGTTTTAAAAAATCTCAATTTTTATTACAATAATGATTTTGATTATGAAAAATTAACATTCAGATGAGCTTGCAAAGATCATGGAAACCCATCTCTAATTCCACCACCCAGAGATAATGCTGGGCCTGCTTTTTATTTTTATTTTTTTAAGATTTTATTTATTTTTTAGAGAGGGCAAGGGAGAGGGAAAGAGAGGGAGAGAAACATCAGTGTGTGGTTGCCTCTGGCTTGTGCCCCCTACTGGGGATGTGGCCTGCAACCCAGGCACGTGCCCTAGGCTGGGAATTGAACCTGCCACCCTTTAGTTCGCAGGCTGGCACTCAACCACTGAGCCACAACAGCCAGGGCTGGATCTGCTTCTTTTTAAAGACAAACACATTCAGAGGACGACTGCTTCTAAAGCAAGCCCTGCAGCCCTTCAGCCAGTCCCATGCTAATGGCCAGTAGGGATACCACTTCCTAACAACACTTTAGTCTGGGAAGTGCTTGGTTTTTGTTTCAGTATTAGTCTTCTCTAAGTTGGAGTCCCCGCCAAGGCTTGTTCAAGCAGTCTCTTTTGGATGGTGAGACTCTAGCTGAGTGCTCTTTCAGATTTCTGCCCCTTCCCCTTCTCTCCAGGGTGGCAGTGGGTAAGTGAAGCAAGTCATGTGCCCTCCAGTTTATTGAAGGCTTGTTAAAATTGTAATATTTTTGATATACACACATACTTCAGAGAATCTGCAGGTCTAGTTCCACCACCACAATGGAGCAAGTATTGCAGTAAAGAGAGTATCACAATAAAGCAAGTCGTGATCTTCTCGCTGGTGGAGAGTCTTGCCTTCAGTTTGTTTAAAAAAAAAAAAAACAAACATGAAACACCCGTGGAGCAAGACAGCAAAGTGCAATAAAATGAGGCTACTAGAAAGTGCAAACTTACGCAGGTAGTTCCTGTGTATTTCTGTTGGAAGTGTCATTTTAGGCCCTGCAGGTTCTGAGTGGTGGAGCGTGACCAGCATTGGGAGTGTTTTCACTCAAGGGCGCTGATGTGGGGAGCCTCCCTGCTTGAGTGCACCAGGGTGGGGTAGCAGGAACCAGAACAGTGGCCAGAAGCCCCAGTGCAAGTTTCTTCTTGTGGCTTTGGGGTTCTCTGGCAGCTGAAACCAAAGAAGTCTGGAAGACCTTTGTCCCAGGCAGCAAATGTTGAATAAGCCAGGCGAGTAACAGAAAATGCATGCAAAGTGCCTTAAGCAAAATAGGAAAGCCAGCTCTCCTGGCTAGACAGGCTGGAGCAGCTGTGACTTCTGGTAGCAGCATCCAGAAGCCCCTCACTGTGTCCCACTTCCAGTGGGAGGGCAAGCTGCCATGAAGATTCAGTCTGCATCCCTGAGCCAGGCTCACTGGCTAGGGAGGGGTCTGCTGGCCTGTGCAGCTGTGGCTCTAGCCAATGCCCTGCCCCACCCTCAGAGAGCCAGTCAGGGAGCAGGATGGGGTAGGCGTGCAAACCCTTTCATCCAGGGGGGCCCTCCTGGCCAGGGTAGGGATAGCATCTGCCTCCTCATTCCCCAGGGTGCCCTCAGATTTGGGACAGACCCGGTAGACATGCATTGACTGAGTTTAGATGTTGAGAACCATTTCTTCAGTGAACCTGACTCAGCTCTGTTCTCCAAGGCTGATGAGGCTGGGGTGATTGGGGACACAGCTCCCTCCCCCGGGGCGTTTCAGCCCAACTGGGTCCAACACCACTCCTGGGCCCAGGGGCCTGGCTCTCTTTGTGTCTGGGTCCCTTATTTATAGAACAGCGTTAAGAAGGGCCACCCTGACTGCCGAGGAAGTTAAAGTCAAGCTGCACAGAGGCCAGCTCTGATGTGACCAGAGTGGGCCCATCAAGCAGGTGCCCCCAACCTGAGCCTCCGGAGCCAGTCAGTGGACTCTGGGAAGTCCTTCAGTCACAGTGTGTCTTTATAACAGTCCCTTGTAGCCAGAGGTGAGTGATGCCTGCATTGCTCCAAAGTGTTGAGATTCTTGGTGAAAGGAAGGTGCCCTGAAGGCAGGAAGAGGATTAAGTCTGGAGACCCAGCTGGCTTTTGTTCCCTGTGAACGTGGGTGGTCCCGTAGGAGAGGGAAAAAGATACTAAACACTGCAGGTGAGATGATTTCATTCATTCCCCAATAATTGCAAGGTGGATGTTAAAATTCCTATTTTTGTAGTTAAGAAAGCTGATTAACAAGTAATAATAGAATGGTGTTGAGCAGATAAAAGTCAACACAGTTGGCCAGTGACTGCTGGCTGCAGAAAGGCCTACCTGTAAGTAGGTTGGCCCTTGGCTGGCGTCTGGGACCTGAGATTTGGGGAGTGTCCCACTATTCCCCAATAAGAAGGGCTCCCTGTGCTTATATTATATATGCGAACGTGATTGATATTGGGCACCTGCCTTCTTCCTGGGAGGCTGGAACTTTGGTGGGTGCCAGGCAAAGGGCGCCTCGCCATGTGACCACCCCCTCCGCCTCTGTTCCTCCAACCCCTAGAGGGACAGCAGCTCACTTGTGCCTGTGAGGACAAATTGCACACAGGGTGGCGTGGGGGTGAGAGCAAGAAGGACCCTTGAGCATGCAGCTTGGGTGCCTTCTCAAGGGCAGGCCTCACAAAAACTGTGCCATCTCAGCCTGCACTGGGGCTCTTGCTAAGTCAGCAGACATTACTGAGGATGCTTTCCTGCCCTCCCCCTGCCCCACAGTCCCAGCTCAGGAACGTAGGCTTTGTCCCTGGACATGCAAACTTCCTGCGGGGCCTCGGGAACTCAGACACATTATCCCTTGTCCCCTGAGAGCACCCCACCTTCCTTTCTTCTGTCGGCCATCCTTCTCTCCAGGCACATTTTTATTTCAGCTCCTCTTGTTACCACACGATAACATCTTGTTTCCACAGATGGAAAAGCCATTTCAGTGACTTCAAAATAAATCATCTCCAAAGAAATCCAAAGCTGCAAGGGCCCAAACCAGGGCCCTACAACCATAAGGGCCTTTAAGAGCAGACAGCACAGTCCAAAGGCAAAGGCCCTGGGTGGGCTCTCAGACTCTGTGTGTCACTGCCAGTCTACAGCTAGGAGGCAAGGACAACAGGAGATGGTAGTGCCTGGGAGAAGCCAGAGGCCAGACGTCAGGAGAGGCAGTGTCGCCCTCCTGCGCTCATCCTTATAAGGAGGGCGGCTGTGTAACCATTCATGCAGAGCAGGGACATTAACAATTTCAGTCAGACAGCAGACTAGCTGGGGCTGTCCTGGACAAGTCTGTGCATGCAGCCACCCACGTATGACCCAGAGTTGCCAGATCCCTTGATGATGAGATCACTGGGCCCAACTGTCCAAAACATCTGCAGAGTCAGCCCAGTGTTTTAGGAGTTTTCCAGGTCAGCACACTGCTGCATCCAGTCTTAGGCGTGCCGTTCAGACCCTTGTTCTTGCATGCACGCCCGAGACTGCTCGGCTGGCTCACCAGAGCCCAGTGAGTGAGAAGAGCTGTTAGAGGCCCCTACCAGGCTTCAGCAGAACCAGGTGCCTGCACCTTTCTCACTGCTGTGTTGAGATAGGGTTCACAGTAAGTGTAATACCCCCAGTTAAAGTATACAACTCAGCCTTGTCTGGCACGGCTCAGTTGGGCATTGTACTGCAAAGTGAAAGGTTACCGGTTCGATTCCTGGTCAGGGCACATGCCTACGTTGCGGGTTCAGTCCCCAGTCAAGGCACATGAGAGAGGCAACCAATCAGTTTCTCTCTCATGTCGATGTTTCTCTCCCTCTCTCTAAAAATAGGTAAATAAGGTCTTTTAAAAAACAAATGTATAATTCAGTGATTTGTGGGATAGTCACAGCCTTGTGAAATCATCACCACAGTCAACTTCAGATCGTTCTCATTGCCCCCAAAAGAAGCTACATCCCCACTAGCAGTCACTGCCTGTTCTCCCTTTGCTCCGGGCAGTTCGCAGTCTGCCTTCTGTCTCTGTGGTTTGCCTGTTCTGGACATTTTAACACAAATGGAATTATACAACATTTGTCCTTTTGTGATTGGCTTCTCTCACAAAGCATCATGCTTTTGAGGTTCGTCCATGTCGTAGCGTGTACTAGTATTGAGATGACCAAAAAGTTCTTTTTTTTTTTCTGTAAGATGACTCTAGTAGCGTTTAGTTGTCTTTTACGTCATTTGAAACAACTTTGTTAGATTGTATTGTGACAGCTGTCATGTCAGCATGCATTTAAAAAAACATCAAAATTGGTGAATTTTTGTGTAGCCATTTTAATATTGAAGATGGAAGGAAATAGTCACCGTTTTCAGCATATTATGCTGTATGATTTCAAGAAAGGGAAAAATGCAACCGAAACTCAAAAATCAATTTGTGCAGTGTATGGAGAAGGTGCTGTGACTAACCAAATGTGTCAAAAGTGGTTTGCAAAGTTTTGTGCTGGAGATTTCTCACTGGATGATGCTCCACAGTCAGGTAGACCAGTTGAAGTTGATGGCAATCAAATCGAGACATTAATTGAGAACAGTCAACATTATGCCACACAGGAGATAGCTGGCATACTCAAAATTTCCAAATCAATAAAGTTATTGATGAAAATGAAAAATATGTCTTTTATTTTACTAAAAAAAAAAAAAAAACTAAACGGGCTTTTTGGCCAACCCAGAACTCCACTCCTTTTTTATGGCTGAGTAGTATTCCAGTGTTTGGATGGACACATTGTGTTTACCCATCCTCAGCTGGCACTCAGTCGTCTGTACCTTTTGGCACCTGGGAGCATGCTGCTATGGACGTCATCCATACATTTGCACGCAGACATGTTTTGGCCTGTGTTGCAGAGACACCAGGAGTCGAATCACTGGGTCTGAGGGTCACTCCAGATCTGGTGCTCAGACACCTTGTCAGGAGGGAGGGACATGTCTCTCCATAAGGGGAGGCTGGAGGCTGGAACAACCTTGGCTCTCTGGGCCCTGTTCCATAGCTGGAGCTCTTTCCACCCCTGCCCCTTGTCCAGGAGAAGAAGGGACGGCAGTTAGCCACTGTGGAAGTGACGCCCCCGGGGCTTGTGCTGAGAGGACATCTAAGGAGACCCAGCCTGGAGGGACCTTGTCACAGTTCATCCAGGCTGTAGTAATGCTCCATAGTGTGTGCATTCATTTCCTGGGGCATACCAAATTGCCACAAATTTGCTGCCTTAAAACAACAGAGATCTTTTCTTTCCCAGCTCTGGAGGCCAGAGTCTAAAAGCAAGGTATTGGCAAAGCTGGTTTCACCTGAGATTCAGAGGGCAGCTCCCCCGGCCTCTCCTCCTTGGCATATAGATACCTCGCCCCAGTCTCTGCCTCCGTTGTCGCCTGTGTGTCTGTGCCTCTCCTCCTCCTATAAGGACTCTGGTCCCTGGGCTTGAAGCCCGCTGTACCCTAATATGGCCTCACCTCAGCAAGTAATCTCTGAACGTCCATGCAGGATCGCATTCACAGGTTCCAAGTGGACATAAATTTGGGGGGCTGCTATTCATCCCCGTGCCAGATGGATAGACCACGTCGTGTTTATTTGTTGCCCACTTACTGGGGTATTCCCTCTGGGTCATCACAAACCGTACTGCTGTAGACACACACATAGTTTTGTGTGGTGTACGTTTCAGGGGTGGAACAGCCAGGTCACATGGCCACACTCCACTGAGCTTTGTGGGGATATGTTAAATCTCAGCCTGTGCAACAGACTTAAAAGTGCTTCTCCACACCAAGGCCAGGGTGGAGCTGAGCCCCAAAGCTCAGCCATTGCCCATGCTTTCTGTGCCCAGGCCAGGCATTGGGTTGTGAGGGAGTTCTGGGGCCCAGACCCCAAAGGTAGAAGGAGATTCAGTCTACCTCTCCATGCCTTTTCCTGCAGATGGGGTGGGGTGACCTGGGCGTATATGGAGAGCCTTCCAGAGAGACCCCGAATTTGGACCAGATGGCCGCCGAGGGCACGCTTTTCCCGAACTTCTACACGGCCAACCCCCTGTGCTCACCGTGTGAGTGAGGGCTAGCCCGGGCACAGGCTGAGGCAGGAGGAGTGAGTATAGCAGGGAGAGCAGACACCGTGAGCAAGCATGGGGCCATGGCGGGGGGAGGGGGGGGTGGCATGAGGAGCAGACAGCCCTGACAAAGGCGGCAGCTTCACCACATTTCCTCTGAGGGCCAGGAGTTTCTGGCAGGCATGTGCGGCCTTTCCATTGGCTCCCTGGCACATTGGGTCCCCCAGGCTCCACGCTGTGTGGGGGCAGGGCCTTAGGACACTGAGGGCTTGTCCCCTGTATGGATCTTTGAAGGCCAAAATTGCTGCATGTGGTGGTGCTGATTTCCAGGTGCTAAGTGCTGTGGCTTGTTCAGAAGCACTTGGCTGGGAAGTGGTTCTCCACTGTGGGGAGGGAGGTCAGGGTCACGGGGGTGTGGCAGCCTATTCCTCCCCACCCCCCACCACCCTCAAGAACCATTGCTGCTGAGTCTTCTATGGGAATGCTAATCTTGAGAAAGAGAATGAATGCTGGGGGGAGGGCACATGAGGAGCCATGTGGGCCCCACTACTCGGTGTCCTGGGAGCCAGAGAGAGTTACAGGGGGGTTGGATCATGCTGAGCTACAGGGCCTGAGCTCCCCGTGGCCCCCCCTGAGCCAGTCAGTGCAGGGATGGCCCACCCACCTGACTTGGAGGCTGACAGACTTGGAAGCTCTGCAGAGCTGCCTGACACGTCATGTGTTCTCACCATGTTTCTGGTTTTTTTTTTGCCTCCACACAGCCAGGGCAGCCCTACTCACTGGACGTCTGCCTATTCGCAGCGGCTTCTACACCACCAACGGGCAGGCCAGGAACGGTGCGTGTGCACTGGGCTGTGCTGAACTTCTGGGAGGCTGAGGACCAGAGTGGGCAGGGGAGTGTGTTTGTTCCCTGTTCTCACATGGGACCTTCCTTCTCCAGGACAGCACTTATTACCCACGGTCAAGAACTTTGTCCGTGATAAAACAGGTCGCAGCACTTTCATCAAAAATGATGCATTTTAGGCAAGTAGAAAGGAAGGTGAGGTTAATGCAAGGTCTTAGGGACTCAGGGCAGAGCTCCCTCTCGCCTCCTGCTTTGAGGAGGGTGACTGAAGCTGATGAGCCCTGTGCACTGGTCCTTCCCTGCTATGTCCTGTCCCAGGACTGCCCAGCACATCCTGTGGGTTGAGCACGTTGCCCCCCCACACACACACATAAGGGGCTGTTGCCAGAGGAAGCCAGGCACCGGGAAGTTAGCAGGGCACAGCCCTTGGAGAAACATAGTGCAGAAAGCAGAGGGGAGCCCAGCATGAGTGAGACCCTTATGGCATCAGATAGCATTTTCCAGAGACCTCTGGGCAAATCAGCAAAAGGGGTAGGGGCTGGGGACTCTGCCTGATAGTCCCAGCTCCTCTGGGGGAAGGGAGATACAGTCTGCCCTGTCCGTCCCCATCCAGTACTGTGCTGACTCTGGGGAGGTGCCTGGAAGACCCCAAAAGTACTGTGCAGCAGTGTCAGATCCTCACCGGGGCTCTTCCCATTGACTCCGACAGGCCAGTGTTCAAATCCGTTACCTTCTGCAACACAGCCTGCTCCATGGGTGTGGGTGGTTCATGCATTGTGGTGCTCTTCCAGCCTACACACCACAGGAGATCGTAGGTGGCATCCCAGACACCGAGCTCCTCCTGCCCAAGCTGCTGAAGGGGGCCGGCTACGTCAGCAAGATCGTGGGCAAGTGGTGAGTCCCAACACCTGCCCAGCTGGGCGTGTTTACACAGGGCCATCGCTAAACATTTCCAAACAGGGAAACCTCCTGGATGGGAAATAGTGTCTTTGGATTACAGGTCCGTTTAGATACCTGAAGCATTCCTTTAGAAGCTGGGGTGGCCGCGCCACTGGAGCTTTTTGCTTCCAGGCTGCAGTGTGGGCCGGGAGCCCATCATTCTCAAATATTGCACACCCCAGCCACCTGCCCCTTCTCTGTGTCTACTCCCTGTGCTGCCTGCTGCTGCAGTGTCACCAAGGGTGCCACACCGTGACACACGTGGTACTGCCGTAGATGACACACTGTCAGCAAGCACAAGGGCTCTGTCTGGTGGTGAAATGCAGAAGCAGCCAGTGGTCAGGGTGGCAGAGTAGGTCAACGTGCTCACCTCTTCCCACGACCACATCACATTACAGCTGAACTACAGAACAGCCATCATTGACAACGCCTGAGGTCTGGCTGAACAGAAGTCCTGTAATTAGGGGTGCCCAGAAGAAGCCATGTGGAGATTCCTATGGTTACAGAGGTGTTTCTGTGTCATTCTGAAATATTTTATAATACTTTTTAAAATCCTGGAATAAAAAACATTGAGAAGCAAAAAAAGAAGCAGCAGCAGCTAACAGGAGGTAGAGAATCGTCACGTGGTCATGCAATATGGACTCACTGGCATTAAATGATCATGACTGAGGAAGCTCACGTTATCACACACAGTGTTTATGCTGTTTTGAGCATGTTAAGTGGTTCTGTCTCTTACTCCCTGAGGATGCCTAGGTGGGTTGGTGTAAAGGTCAGATGTCCTCTTTTCTTTTCTGGGTGTTGAGGCCTTTGGGAATCAGCAAGCCCACTTCCTACAGGAAGCCTTCCATGATTTTCAACACTCTGTGAACCCTCTGCCCTTAATCACTCTGGAACTCAGCAGTATTGCTTTCTCAAGGATGAATGCCTTGTCTGTGCCCCTTGGAAACTGCTGCTCTTTGCACGTTGATAGTCATAGGTATAGGAGATCCACAGAAACTGGGAGAGTAATCATCAGAAAATCCTGGTGATCTTGAGGCTGCCTAATGAACACTTTCTCCCTCCTGAGACAAGCTGAGAGCTGCCTGCCAAGCAGGCAAGCTCAGAGGAGGTGGTGGCTGCACAGCAGAGCTGTGGAGGTGTGTTGGGCTGAGAGAGCCCTTGTTGCCTGCACAGTGTAAAGCATTACCAGGAAGGCCCCAGGAGACTGTGGGGAAGAATGTGGCAGAGGCCGGTTATGAGGCCTGCCAGAGCCGTGTCGGGGCTGTGCTGGTAGAGGGAGAGCCCCCGGTGACCAGACCTCAATGCCCGGCCTGGTAGCTCTGCCCTGGGTCTGGCAGCCTCCCACTCATAGTCACTGATGGGGGTAGCCAGAGCTGGAACAGAAGTGTATCTCCATGAGGAGAGGTGAGCACAGACGCAGAGGAGAGTTGGGCAGGGCCCAGAGAAGTAGCTCTGGGTGAACTTGAGGAGTGGACACAGTGCTGGTGGGTGGGCCAGGGTCAGGGCAGCTATGGCCAGAGTGAGGATGGGGTCTGGGAGGCCCAGCAGAGTTCCCCATCTCAGTGGGGATCCTGTCACAGGAACATCCATAGTGGGGGGGTGTTGGCTAGTATGGTTGTAACTGCCCTGACATCTTGCCTCTGGGCCCCAGCACCACGGATCTGGGTTTCCTCAGCCTAACCAAGGCCTGGGCTAGACGGAATCTGGTCTCCTGTACAGGCTGCTCCATCTGCCCTGAGCCCCAGCAGGCTGCAATGCGATGCCCACCCAGCTCACCTTTGGGTAGGGCTGGCCCTGCTGCTGTTCTGAAATAAGCACTTGAAATTGACAGCTTAGCATGAAAAGGACCTTAGGTGGTGTTTCTGCTAAGCAAAGGCCATTTGAGCTAATGGACATAGGAACAAGAGAGTTACACACAGGCAGTGCTAGAGTGAGGCATTTGGAAATGACTAGGTGTGTGGCAGCAGCCCAGAGAAGACACGAGTCATAAACAGGAAGCACAAAGCACAGAGGTAACTGCAGAGCTGACACGCACCTGGCAGAGAGGCTGGAGAGGCCCAAGGTGGGCACTGGGCAGCCATGTGGAGGCAGAGCATTTCAGAACCAGCAGTGGGGAACTGGGGCCCCAGGAGACTCACTTACAGTTGCCCAGACTCGAGCTGGCTGGCTCAGTTCTGGCCTGCATTGGCCCGGCCTCCCTCACTGCCGCACATCATGTTCTCTCTGCCCAAGTGACTGAGTGGTGCACTGAGCTCACGGGGGCTTGGGACTTGTGTGACCCGCTGCAGGGCCTCTGAGTGGTCAGGATGGGGCCCGCCCAAGTGCAGCAGAGGAACAGGACCCTCTGCTCCAGGGATGCGGCTTTCCAAACACATCTCTGCGAGAGGCTTTCTGCAAACAAAAACTTAGGAAACCCATCCACTCTGCAGGGTGGGGTTGGCTCCCTCTGCAGGGCCGGAACCCAGAACCACTGTGCTCCAGAACTACCTTTATTAGCCTTGTATTCCAAAGAACAAGTGGGGCCGTGCTCAATGACCACTGGAACCTGAGTCAGATGGGAGCATGTCAGCACCTCTCATTGGCGAGAGGACCCAACATTAGGTGCCCCCAAGGGTAAGGGGCATGTGAGGAGGGGAGAGCAGGGCACAACCCAGCAAGAAGCTCTCTCAGCCTTGCATGGCACCCACAGTGTGTGGCAGGAGCTTGCAGTCAGCCACTCCGTTCTAAGCAGGCACCTGCGTTTCTGAGCAGTTGGCAGTTGTCACCCTGTAGGCACATTGCTGTTTTTTTCTGGTTGTGCCCATCCTCATTCTTGGCCGGGGCACTGAGCTGGTGAGCAGCAGTAGCCCATCCTGGCCCTGCTGCAGCCTGACCCTTAGCTATCAACCTGGCGGAATTTGCTGGGGGGAGGCCGGGAGGTCCTGACGTCGCCTTGAGGGTAAGGTCTTTCTGTGCCGAGCTTAGCACACTTCGGGTTCTGGGGAAATGTTTACTTCATTGAATGCTCTGCGAAGGTAATGGGGTGTTGCTGCTCAGAACTTTGGGGTGTCCCCATGCAGGGCTTCCTGAAGTGTCCTGGATTCCTGTTCCTAGGCATCTGGGCCACAGGCCTCAGTTCCACCCCCTGAAGCATGGATTTGATGAGTGGTTTGGATCCCCCAACTGTCACTTTGGACCTTATGACAACAGGGCCAGGCCCAACATCCCTGTGTACCGGGACTGGGAGATGGTCGGCAGGTAACAGTCCCTTCCCTTCTCACCCTTTGGTGCGAAACCCAGCAACCTTGCCCCTGGGGCTGCCCAGGAGCTGGATGGAATTTCTAGAAGCACCTTCCCACCAACACCCGTGTCCCGGTGAGCTGGGCCCTGCTTTGGGCCCAGAACCTTCTAGGACTCATGGCCTAGGCTACTGCTTAGCCACACCTAGGGGATCTCTTACCTTTTTAGAAAATATGAGCTTTCTATGGTCTGTAAAATTCTTATCTAATGAACAATTTAGGACAGCCAGAGAAGGAGAGAGAGAAAAAAAAAGAAAATACGAGAGCCAGAGATGCTCTCCAGAACAAGGTCGTCTGCACAGTAGCCATTCACGTGGTTTCTGGACTCAGGTCCATGAAGCCCATTGGCAGGTCCTGGGCCCCAGCTTCAAAGGCCCTCTGCCTTCTGCCTTCGCCAAGTTGACATGTCAGCTGCATACTAGGTGTTAAGGACATCGGCGTCATCACAGAGGACCTGATGGGGTGAAGTCTCCTTCTGAGCGTGCCAAGAGTGAATCACCGCCTGAAGGCTGGGTGGCCCCGGGTTGGCCATGGTCTTGCCCACAGCTCAGTGGTCTTGCCTGCACCACTTGCGGGGTGCCTGGCATTGGGGTGCCCGAGCATGGCCACGCCAGGCGGGACCCTGGTCTCTCATGAGTCTTGCTTGGCTTCATCTTTGTTTCTTCCTTTTTCATTATTAATTTTTGGTTGGACCTCATTTATATATCAGTGGACCAAGAAACTAGACCCATTTCTTGCCCTTTTTTTTTAAAGACTTTATTTATTTATTTCTAGAGAGAGAAGGGAAGGGAATCAGAGAGAGGGAGAGAAACATCGGTGAGAGAGAGACATCTATCGTTTGCCTCTCATGTGCACCCCAACTGGGGACCTGGCCTGTAACCCAGGCCTGCGCCCTGACCGGAACCGAACTGGTGACCTTTCAATTTGCAGGATGACACCCAACCAACTGAGCCACACCGGTCAGGGCCACTCATTACCTTTTTTAATAGTAGATTTATTAAGAGAATTTGCACACAAGACAGTTCACCCATTTAAAGTATGCAGTTCAGTGCTTTCTGGCACATTCACAGCACCGTGCAGCCATCGCCCGTTTCGGAATATTTGTATCGCCTCAGAAAGAAAACCCACACTCATTAGTGTCACCCCAGGCCTGAGTGAGTGGGATCTGCCTCTTGCCTGCCTCTTTCTCACTGTCCTCTCTGTCCTTTCACGTTGCTCCCCATCCTTCTCCCAGGCGATGCCCAGTCTCAGCCCTACTTTGACCATTACCTCAGGAGCAGTGTGAGCTTCCAATTTCATTTGTTCATAGATTGAACGTTTCCATCATTCTTTTAAATGAGGCTCATGAGTTTGCCTATGAAATCATGAAGAAGAGGCTTTCTTTACCTGAAATCTGATTTCTGTCTGGATCTGTTCATTCAGATTTTATGAAGAATTTCCAATTAATACAAAAACTGGAGAAGCCAACCTGACCCAGATCTACTTACAGGTAATAGAAGCCTGGCTGGGCAGGCTCTGGGGCAGGGGGGGTCAGTCTCCGGGCAGAGGCACATGGTGTGTTGTTCTCCTCAGGAAGCTCTGGATTTCATTAAGAGGCAGCAGGCAGCTCAGCGCCCCTTCTTTCTCTACTGGGCCATTGACGCCACACATGCACCTGTTTATGCTTCTAAGCCTTTCTTGGGCACCAGTCAGCGAGGGCGGTGAGTCCTTGGTCATAGAGACATAGACCACCCCACATACATACTTGGGGGGTTCAGCCATGCTTGATTACTTCCAGGGACATGGCACTCAATACTGTCATGTTTTTAATTATCAATCATAGAAAAAGACAGAAGCATTTGTGCCTCTGAAGCTATCTGCCAGCCCAGGATTAGTGAGGGGAGTGCTGCAGCAGTGTGGTCCGCTCTCTCCTGGATTAGCTCTGAGAACTTGAACTTTCCTCCTCCTCTGTGAATTTAGCCAGTCCATTTCATTGTCTGTCCCTGAAGTTATGATTTAACTGCTCTTTGATCACACTGATGCCCTCGGGCACCTGGCAAACGTTCCATCTTTCCCATAGGTACGGGGATGCTGTCCGGGAGATTGACGACAGCGTGGGGAAAATCCTGAACCTTCTTAAGAACCTGAGGGTCACAGAGAACACGTTTGTTTTCTTCACATCTGACAACGGTGCTGCCCTTATTTCTGCTCCCAAACAAGGCAGGTATTCAGAGTATTCCCTCCCCAAACAAGGCTGTACTCGGGAACTCTGGCCCCCTGAGACACTCCGGGTCCCCTCAGCTACCCCTGGGGCAGAGTGTAAAGGGGGCTCGGCCCGGGGGGCCCAACCATGGGGGAGATGCCCACTGTCCTCCTAAGGCCCCGTCTAGTAGGAGTAGGTATGAGGAGATGCTAGAGCTGCCCGATGGGGTTGGCTGGGGCCTAGTCACTCACAAGACTGGCGGGGTGCCCACCGGCACCCACGTTCAGTGACGCACTCTTCTCCCTAGAAAGGCTGGAGAGCGCCTTGGCCTTTCCTGGCCCAGGAAGGGTGTGTCAGTGTGTGAAACAGCAACTGCCCGAGCCCCTCTTCTGAATTACTTGTTGTTTCAGCTCCCTCATAGGTGCCTGGTCAGGAGGGAGAGTCAGTGGGGGAAGACAGAGACCAAGGCCAGGACTTCCATCCTGTCCCAGCTGTGCCACTGATTGGCCCTAGGAGCGGGTCACTTCAGCCTCCTGCACATTTGGGAGCTGAATGGGGTCACTTCTGGGCTTTCTTCCGTAAAGCTCTGATGTTCTCCATCCGCATTTTTTTCTAAACACGGTGGCCATTGTCATGTGCCTAGTCAGCCCCATTTGCCCCTTTTTCTGAGTTTAGGGAGCCTCCCTGCATGGTGGTGGCAATGACCATCTCTCTCAGGAGCTGAAAATGCAGCAGACACACTTCCCAGCTCCCCTGCCCCCCAAAGCCCCCTCACCATGGCCTCACAAGGGGTGGTATCCACAAAGGAAGGGACCGAGCTCCCACCCATGCAATGCTGGCTAATGGGAGCCCTCAGAGCCCCCACATCCCCCAGACCTGCTCTGGGTCTCTGTGCCTGAGCCAGCCAGACCTGCAGCCTCCTGAGGCCCATGACCCCCAGTCCTTCAGTGAGCTCTGATCTCCATCTCACAGAGTGAGCTGGCCACATGCACCCTGGCGTTTTGTTGTCCTGTTAGAGTTTCACCCTAGTGGTCGTTATCTTTTGATCCCATTCTTCTTACAAAATGCTGGGGCCTCAGCATGGCCCTGGGTCACTCAGAGAGCTCTGGAAGGAAGGCCACAGATGGCAGGAAACCCCCCAGGGACAGGCCTGCAGGGGCAGGCACTGGGAGACCCTGTGGTCAGGGGCTTTCGGGGGCTTCAAGACTTCAATTGACAGGAACAGTGCAGCTGGCTCAAGTCAAGAAGGAACCCTGTTGAAGACAGAACAGCAGTTCCAGGTTAAGGCCCAGCTGGGCCAGGGTCCCAAGGATGTTATGTGGTCTGTCCGTGGCCCAGCCTCACTTCTGGGGGGGCTTTATCTTCCTACAGCTGACAATCTCAGAGAGGGGTAGACCCCCATCTCCTAGCAAAGGCCCAGGGCCAGCTGAATGTTGATGTCACTGCAGGCATCTGAATGGGACACTCGGGAGAGCCCTCCCCTGATAGCCCAGCCTTGCCGGAACCACCAGCCTCCTAGAGCAGGCTTCAGCTTAATCACCACAGTCTTCATTTCTACATTATGGAATGGCACACGTGGACAGAAACATCTGCATAGAGCTCTAAAGCCCAAATGACGACGTGGTGGAAATCCATGCACCTACCACCCAGCCTGAGGAACAGAAGGAGGAAGGAAGCAGGCCCTCATCAGCACCCTGAGCCCTGACTTCCCAGGAGGAGCGAGTTCTCCGTGTGGTGCGGCTCGTCGCCTCACTCTCCCTGTGCTCACACACTCGGAATCTGTCCACACTCCGGTGTTGTCCTTCACGTGTTGGCGCTGCTCTTCCCTGGAGACCTGCCCGCGCTGACACGTGGAGGTGGCATTCAGGTTCCAGTGCAGACATGGGCTGAGGAGCTTCCTGCTAGAGACACACTGCTCTAGTTTGTTTTCTCCATTTTCCAGGGGCCCAAGGCGAGCCCTGGGCAGTTCATGCTGCAGCAGCAGCACCCTGTTTGTCCTTAGGAACCGGCTTCTGTGTTCCAGGAGCCAGCAGGATGTTCGGTCAGCCAGGCCTGGGGCTCTGCCCTCTGACACTTCTCCGAGCTCACAGCAGGGCCTGTCAGAAGTGAATCTGCATCTCGTCCGCAGTGGGACACCCCTCTGGGGCCCAGGGACTGGGCTCCCCAACCCCAAGCACACGTGGATGCTCACAGGCACCGACGTGTAAGAAAGGTTGTTCCCAAACAGCAGTAGGAGTCCCAGTGACCTGTGTCAGGGAGCGCTCTGTGGCCCCGCTTGAAGCACATCTGCGTCCTGTGCCAACAAGAGCGATCATGTTCTCCAGTTCTGAGTTCTCCAGTTCTGAGCTGAGTTTCTCCAGCTCTTCATCTTAGGACAGAAAAAATGGGACACAATGCACAACCAGAACACCTAGGGCGGTCGCCTGGGTCAGAGCCATCTCAAGGTTTTCTGACCCTGTGGCTGGCCCTCCGCCTCCATGATGGTCTCGGTGCCTCAGTGTATTGGCAGTGCCACCTTCCAAAGGCTGGGTGGGGCCAAGCGCTGGCAAGCTGGTAGGGCTTGTGTTGCCCTAGGGACTCCGAGCAGAGACAGCTAATGGGCAACATCTCTCCCCACCCCAGGAGGCAGTAATGGCCCCTTCCTGTGCGGGAAGCAGACCACATTCGAAGGTGGAATGAGGGAGCCCGCCATTGTGTGGTGGCCCGGGCACATCCCAGCAGGCCAGGTGAGTCAGAGGTTGGCCACGTGGCCGGGCCTGTGGTCATTCTGGGGTGTGGAGACTTGGCCCGTTGTGGGCCTGCTCGCTCCACTGGCTGCTCTTCTCCAAGCAGGGCACTTCCTGAGGGAGACGGCTAGTGAGTGAAGGGTGCGTGGGGTGGGCACCGGAGTGGTCTCCCACTGACATGGCACGGGGTGCTTGTGGCTGCCGTTGGGGGGAGGAGGCTTCTGTGGTCAGTGAATATGGCAGTCCTGAGCACCACTGAGTGGACCTGGTTTCTTTCCTGCAAGACCTGTCAGAACCCTCCTCGGTGTACTAATGAGTATAGTGAATTTCTGGAAGGGGCATAGAGCAAGCTGAGTTTTTTAAGTCTTGTTTGGCCATAGAACCTTTGTTTCCAAAGCCCACCTCCCAGGCTACCGTTCTGTGGACACACTCCCAGGGACCGCAGCAGCCCAACCATGTGGTTGGGGTCTGCCTGCAGTGCGCAGTGTAGACTGCAGGGCTAGGCAGCCCCGTCCTCTTGCTGGACGAGGTGCGTGTCCTGCTCCTCAGAGCCCTCACTTGGTCCCCAGTAGCTGAGAGCACAGGGTCTTCTGTAACCAGGCACCTTGACTGAGACACCGTTGAGGTGTCCAGACTAACGTTTGTAAGCATGTGGGTCACTGTCTTCAGCTGGGCTTTTCCTTTCTAGTGAGCTTCCCCAAAGAACACTGTTCACAGTGCTGGTGTCAGCTCAGCCCTCACAGAAGAACCCTGAGGGGACTCTGAGTCCTGTGGCTGCTGGAACAGTGACTGACAAAGGGATGGAGCCACACACCTGTGTGCTCTCTCAGTCTGGGGGGTGGAGTCCAGCACCACCTCCCGTGGCCTCAGGGCTGGCTCCTGGAGGCTCCGAGGAGAACCTGCTTCCTCATCTTTTCCTGCATCTTGGCCCTTGGTCCCTCCCTCCCTCTATCATCCAGGCCAGCGATGGCCATTTGAGTGTCACCTTGTCACCCTGACTCTGGCCCTCCTGCCCCTCTCCCCACCCTCTGATTACCCTGAACCCAGCCAGGTGTCACCAGACAAAGACCTGGCCCTGAGTGGGGCTGCCCAGGGACAGCTGGAGTGTGTGGGTCCTTGACTTCGTGCTGGGAAGATTTCACAACATGAGTCCAGGTGACTATGAGGGCACGTTCATTAAAGCTGGGGACAGTGAAAAGCGGAAGGGCTTAGCATGGAGGAAGCAACAGGAGAACCTGGGCTGGGCTACCAGAGCTCACTGGGAAGTCAGAGCAGAGGGGCTTGGGGACAGGTTCAGGGGATCAGCCTGGGACGAGCTGCCAGCTGCCCCCTGCCTAGAGTTTAGGAGACGTGTGCCTGTGGGGAAAGAAGTGGGGGCAGAAGAAGGGAAAGGGAATGGTAGGGACTGCCCCCCAGAAGGAGAGCACGGGCAAGCTGAGTCCTTTGTCTTGAGGCTTTTATCTCTCTTGCAGGCGGGAATCTTAGGGGAGGTCTCAGGGGAGGTTTGTAGGAGAATATTCATCACTTCTCCAGGTGCTTTGTCAGGGTCATGGTCTCCACTGATTGGTCAGTGGCAGGGCAGGGGGTCTTCAGTCATTGCCATTGGTTCTGGCATCACCCACATGGTTTTGCTGCTTTTTGGGGCCTGGAGCTGAAATACAGCTGAAGCCTAGGTATTATCTCCAGGGAGGTGACCTTTTGTATCCCTGTAAATTGCTCGGCCAGCAGGTTCAGTGTCTGTCTCAGTTTCCCTATTCCACTAGCCAAGGAATTTTCCTAGCTTCTCACTATCCTGTCTCACAGGGACCCAGGGTCAGTCCCTGTTTAAGGTCAGCTGATTGACAACCTGATTCCCCTTCTCTGGCACGGGTGTCCAACCTTTTGGTGTCTCTGGGCCACGCTGGGAGAAGAGTTGTGTTGGGCCACACATTAAATACATTGTGACACCTAATCACAAAAAATCTTGGTGTTTTAAGTAAATTTATGACTTTGTGTTGGGCCACATTCACAGCCATCCTGGGCTGCACGTGGCCCACAGGCCACAGGTTGGACACCCCTGGTAAGGAAAAATATTCAGCAGGGTCCAGAGTTGGGACCTGTCCAGAGCCCACCCAGCTCTTTCACTCCTGAATGCTGGACCTGGGGTCAGGAGCTGGGTCAGCTCAGAGAACCCAGAGAGCCTGTCACCATCATCACCCCCACTCTACATGTCAGCAGCTGAGGCCCAATGAGAGACAGTCTCTTGTTAGGGACCCCCAGCTGGCAGGTGGCAGAGCTGAAGCAGACTCCCAGGTATGGGGGGTGGGGAGTGGGGGGTGGAGCCTACCGTCCTCCCCCACCCCGCCCCCCCACTGCCTCTCTCCTAGGACCCCTTTCCCCACCTGCTCTGCCCCGGGGAATCTCCAGCCTTTGGGATCCTCTGCCTCTTGCCTGCCTGGTTCCTTGCTCCTCTGGGCCCTGCTCCCTGGAGGAAGAACATTGCGCAGAGCTGCTTGCTCAGCCACCTTCCATCCACTGCATTTCGTGGCACGCGCTGAAATTGAATTAGACGGGGCTATCAGGCCTGCACCCTGTGATAACTATGAGAGGATTTTATTTAAAAACACCCCGCCATTTGTCCAACCAGTTTCAAATATTTAACTCTCCCCTTCACGCCTGGTGGGGTGACTTTATTAATTGTAGCCTTTGATTCCAAGTTAAGTCTTGAAAGTGCTGATAACAGCCTTGGTGACTTCCTGCCACGGGCCCACGGCAGACAAATTGCATTTTCTTAAAGGCATTACGTGCACACTGAGAGTGTCTATTTTTCAAAAAGAGCATCTTCCATGAGTACGCACAGCTGGTCTGTGCTGATACGAGGGCTGCAGATACCCGCTCCTTCCCACTCTGCCCCCGCCCGACACTGCAATCTCTCCTCCTCGTTTTTTTTTCCATAGGGCTTAAAGCTTCTGGATTTCCCTTCCTTTTCCTTCCTTCCTCCCTCCCTTTCTTTTTCTTTTCTTTTTCCTTCCTCCCAGCCTCCCTCCTTCCTTCCTCCTAAAAAGAAAAGTGAGAAGAGAGGGGAACCTCCCTTTCCTTCCCCAGCTTCAGGCTTTTTGAGCCAATGTTGACCTTCATGCCCCAGCCTACCCTGGGCTGCAGAACAGATAACCCAAGTGGCCGTGACATGTGTGCTCGGTTTCTACAGCTTCTCCTTGTGCAGAGGAAAGGGGACGAGCATGCCCCAGGGTGTGGAAAGTGCTGAGCTGGGCAGTGGCTCAAGTTCTCGGTGGACAGCAGGAATGAGGGGTGACTGCCTTGCCAAACCTGCCGGCAGGCTCTCTGGGGCTCTCCCTACTAACCCGGCTCTTGCCTCCAGATCCAGAGTCCAGGAGGGAAAGGGCTGGAGTGGCTCTGGACAGGCAGAGCCGAGTGCAGGAAACAAACGTGCACCTGACACCATGGGCAGCCCCTTGCCAGCAGCGGTCTGCTCCTGGGCCTGTGCAAAAGGTTCCCTCCTCCTGACTGTGGAACTGGACCGTTACATTTGGCGGGTGCAGCCTCTGGGAGAAGGGCCAGCCTCACCCCCTCCCCAGTCCGTCTGCTGTCCCCTTCTGTCCCCCTCCCTCGTGCTCTCCGCGCTGCTCTGGGCCTTGAGGGTGTGTTTTCTACCTGCACTTGTACCTGAACTGAGAATTCATAATGTCAGTGTTAAAACAACATGACAACCAGGCTCAGAGAGGGCAGCCTCCCGAGGTGGGATGCTGCTGCTGGTGGCTCTCTGGGGGGCTGCGTCTACTTTCTGTCTGGTTCCCACTTACAGGCACTGGGCAGCAATGGGGGCTCAGAATGGGGGACGGGACAGGGTCCTGCCTGTCTGGGGTCAGACAGCTGGTTTGATGTCCCCGAGGCCACTCTTCCAATGAGGAGAGTTGTTCCTCCCTCTCAGGCCCTGAGGTGGAAGAGTTGTGTGGTGGCCACACTCAGCCAGACACCCGGACGCGTGAGGAGTTCTAGGGGGCCTGGGGTCAGGTGGGATGGGGGCCAGGCCGGGTGAGGTAGACAGGGCTGGGTGTGTGCAGACACATGCACATCGTGGGCACATTGTAAGGGACTCGGCTGCTGGTACATGTGTGTGAGTGCACATGCCTCTGTAGACCCAGCGGCAAGACACACACACAAGGGCAGAGTGTCCTGAGCTAGTAGCTACATGTGTCCATTTCAGGTGAGTCACCAGCTGGGCAGCATCATGGACCTCTTCACTACCAGCCTGTCCCTTGCGGGCCTGGAGCCACCCAGCGACAGAGTGATCGATGGCCTTGATCTCCTCCCCGCCATGCTGCAGGGCCAGCTGATGGACAGGTTAGTTCTCCCCAGATGCTCTCCCCTACCCAGATTCCCAGCACTAAGTGACCCAGTGGTGGAGCCGGAGCTGGCTGACAGGGCTGGTTTCCTTGCCCGACTGACTTGGAGCAACCGGAGACAAGACCTCTGGGACCTTCTGGCACAAGATGCACACTCCCTGTGGGGTCTGTCACTTCTGCCCTGACTGTGGGAGCAAGGAGAGACTAGCTACCACAAACCTCAGTAACCTGGCCATGTCCTGCCTTCCTCCTCTGCACCAGAGTGCTTTGTGTCCAGAGTCAGCTTCTCTCAGCTTCAGCTTGAGATTTGGTACCCATTTTGGGTTTAGGGCAGGGATTAGATGGGTTTATGTTCTGTTCTTTTTTTTTTTTTTTTACTGTGGGGTAGGGAAGTTGCCAGAGGCTGTGGGCCCAGTGAGCCATCTGCCCCTCAGTGGGACCGAGCTCTGGCAGCCGTCTGCTACTGCCTCATTCTGCGCCTGGCCTCCTGAAGCCAAGAATAACAGGCACCATGGGCTCACCCCGCAGTCACAGGGGCCTTGCAGCTTGTGCCCATGTGATATCAGCATGGTCATTTCTGTAAAACCTCTACCCTGACCCTGTGCCCACAAACTCCTCACATCACCTGACCCTCTCCTCCCTCCCTAACAGGCCAATATTCTATTACCGTGGCAACACACTGATGGCAGTCACCCTTGGCCAGTACAAGGCCCACTTCTGGACCTGGACCAATTCCTGGGAGGAGTTCAGTCAGGTAGGGAGGCTCGGGGCTATGGACTCTGCACCCCCATACCCTGTCCTTGAGGAGGACACAGCCAAGCAGAGAAGGCTGGCAGGAGGCTTCTGTGGAGTGGTGACAGCCACATGGCCTTGTGATTCCCACCTTGCGTGTTTATCTGTGGCAAGAATTTGGGGCACCGTGGTGTAGCTACAAGGATGGCCCTTTAGGATCCTGGGCACTCCACCCTCTCAGGCCACCCAGTACCTGGGGAAAGGAGGCCTCTGGGCAGGCTCAGACTGCAAGCCAGATACCTCAAAGTCCAGGTGAACCCAGGGTGCCTTCTCCTGAACCCCTCCTGCTTGTCCCCCTCCAGGCCTGGTCAGGGGCTCTGTGGCCCCTCTGAAGGGCTATCATAGTGTGCGCATCACAGTGTCCGCTCCAAGGGCTTGGGGGGGAAATGCCACATACATGTGGGGCCTCAGAGTTGTCAGCACCTGTTCTGGGATTCCTGCTGCCTCTCAGGGCACCTTTTCCCCACTGCCCGTTGTGCCTGCTGCTGCTTTCTCCCATACAACCCCTCCCTCCCAGCAGTAGGTCTTTAGACACAAGAAAAGACTGCTAATGTGCCTTAATTGGGAGGAAAAGCAATTTAAGTTAGTGAAAAACCTAAGTACTGGAACACTCCGCACCACTTGGGATGCAGATTGCAGATTTAGTAGCCCCAGGTCTGGTCCCGGGCTGAGTGGGTGGCACAGCCAGGGGCCGCCCGTGCAGTGCCCAGACCCAGGTGCCTCATGCAGATGTGGTCACTTGGGCAGAGCCAAGGACAGTGTGTGCTTCTTCCACGTGGCCCAGTGCCTGAAACACGCTCTGGCATGGGGAGGGCTCAGCTGGACCAAGTGAGCCTTTGCTTCTCTTCTGCCCTCTGAGCTCCTGAGCATCCTGTGGGCACCTCAGACTTTGTGACAACAACCCCCAGCCTGGCCTCTTCCGGAACTCTCGGTGAGCAGCATGGCAGAGTCTTGTCCCGTGACCACACTTACTTCCCCAGTCCCCACTGGCCCTTCTGACTTGTGGTCATCACCTGTCCCTGTCCCCCGACAGGCTGGGCCATGCCTGACTTGCCCTTTTTTGAGAAGCCATAGGTGCACCCAGGAGGGGCCCAGGGGGTGGCAGTCTGGAGACCCTAGGGAGCAGCTGTGAGGTCTGGCTTCTCCCTCCCTGCCTCTCCTAATCACACCCACAGCCCCCACCTGGCCTCTATGGTCCCCATTGTTGGCTGCTTGGGAGTCTGGGAGCCGCTCTCCAGGCCTCTGAGTGGCCGTGTGGACTCTCGGGGCCTCTCAGGGCAAGTCCCATCAGCCATGACCCAAGTGAGACACAGTCCAGCTTCCACCCACCTGGGACTCAAAAAGGTATGCGGCCTTTGTCTCTCAGGAGGTAAAACACAAACAACCCCTTTCTTCTGAGTGTGTAGACATCAGGGGAGGCCCTCCCCAAAGGCAGCTGCTGGACACAGGGTCAGGCTGTGGGTTCACTGCATCACAGTGCACTCATGGGGATGGCTGCACTGTTGTTTGATGGGCATTCTTCCCCAGGGTCAGTAAAGAGATCAATAAAACTAAGGGGGTGCATAAAGTTGGAAGGGCCCTGTGGCCATCAGTAGCTCCCCTGAGTACCAGGGGAGACTCGATCCTCCTCAAGACTATTAACACATTAGGGACAGCTCTGTTCAGAGGCCACGGAGCGCCCAGTTGGGGCCCAGCAACCAGTCCTGGGCTGATTCTGCCCTGAGGGAGAGGCCTGAGGTATGGCCTAAGCTGCATGTGTGCCAGTCTGTGGTCCCCAGGTCTGGGGGTCACCTGAGTGGACCTTATTAGCTTCCTGGCTATATGCTTGTCCTGGAGCATCTCACTCGCCCTGTAGGAACCCCCTTCCCAATCCGGGGTCCTGCTGTGTGGCAGCCACCAAGGCTTCCGTCTTCTCAGGACTGTTGGATGGTGGAGGCCTGACGGGGAGGCCACTGCCCCAGACCTCCTGCCATGGGGGCTACCTGAGGCCCTGGGTGAGAGGCCAGAGGGAGGCACCTGTGTGCCTGCGTTTCCAGGGCACACCCCTCCCCCTCCTCCCTTCCCACCCTCCAAAACTTCAGTGCTGGGAGAGGAGGAGGAGAGGTTCAGGGAGAGGTAGAGGCTGGCTCAGCTGTGATGCCCCCAGGGTGAGGCCTCCTGGCAAGACAACAGTTGTAAGAGAAAAACCCTGTACTAATTAGCGGGATCTTAATTAAATAGATTCTTTGATTTGCATCCAAATTATAATTTGTGTCTTCTGTCTGGACTCAGATACTTCTCCCTGAACTGCTCAGCATTTTTACGCTGTGGTTACCTCTCCCACTGTTCCATCCATATTTGCTCTCTAGCAGCTCTGCTCCCAGAAGGTTGAAAGGACACCCCTGTTGGCCGCCCTCAATGACTTAGACTGCAGCCCTGGCTCAGGAATAGACTGCTAAGTGCAAACAAATGGAATTTCATGGGCTCCTAACTTCTCTGCTTTATTGAAAAGCATAATATTAAGTGCTCCAGTGACCATCTGTCAATTACAGACACACTGGGCTTAGAAATGGTCTGCCCATCAATGGCACTAACACTTACAAGAAAGCCCTTCAGTTGGTTACCATATATGAGTCATGGCCACCTCTCCAGACCCATCGGTAGTGCCCTGTGTTGCCTGGGGACTGATGCCAAGCCACTTGTGGGGCCCTGGGGTCACCAGTGCCTCAGGATGTGGCCCTTGGCCTCTTCTGATTCCCCCTGGATGGCTGGGGACTTTTTCCAACTCAGAAAGGCCCAGGAACAGCCAGCCGGCCTTAGGGACAGAATTCCAGACTGCAGGCCACAGCTTCAAGGGAGCCCCTGGCCCAAGGCTACCTTGGGGCCTCAGGGCTGCCCGAAGACCTGGGCAAAGCTCAGCCCACACACAGATGTTGGAAGCCCGTTCCAGATGCACGTCAGGCTGTACTGAGGGGCCATGGGTGCCACACCTGAGCCTTAGAGGGGCCTGGTGTTACTTGCTCTCTCCATCTCTTCCTATTTCTTGAAGATATTAACTGTTGTCATTTTAGGGTCCCTGCCTGTTAACTTAGGCATATGGGTCACCTGTGGGCCATTCCTGTCTCTGTGTATCTCCAGCCTTCAGGCCTGTGATCCTTCCTGACCAGTGAAGGAGCCTTGAGAGAATGCTGAGCCGTGAAGTGGGTTGAGTGATGGTGAAAAGCTAGAGCGATTTTCAGCCAGTGCACTGCAAGAGTGTTTAAAACACGCACACCTGACTGTGCAGTCCGGGGCACTGACTCTTTTCTCTTAGACTGTCACACTTTAAAAAATGACAACAGCCAACACAATAATAGCCATCTGGTTCAAATGAATCAAAATTATATCGACGTTTTTTGTCAGATTGGCAAAAAACATTTTTAGGTGTGCCACAGAAATTTAATAATTAGTTTCTATGTGCCACAAAATGAAAAAGGTTGAAAACCGTTGCCCTAGAAATTAAAGGTAGTCAAGCCAAGTGGCTCAGTTGGTTGGAGCATCATCCGGTAGGTACACCAAAGGGTTGTGCATTCGATTCCTGGTCAGAGCACTTACCTAGGTCTCAATTTAATCCTCGGTCAGGGTGTGTATAGGAGGCAGCCGACTGACATTGATGTTTCTCTCTCACGTCCATATTTCTCTCTCTCCCCCCACCCCCATCTTCTTTTCTCTCTAAAATCAATAAACTGGCCCACAGGTGAGATTTTAAAAAAAGAAGAAGAAATTAGAGGTAGTTGAGATGTGAGACGGGCTAAAATAGTTCGAGATTCACTTCCTCCCCCCACAAAAGGGGGTTCCAGAAAATCTAGGGGTCAGTACACAGGGCATAACTGCTCGGGCCTTGACCACCTGGACTCGTTCAGGACAGACTGGCCAGCCTCGTGGCAGGAGCTCCCTCTGAGACAGCACTCACCTGCCTTCCCTGCCTCTCATTTTAGGGCGTTGATTTCTGCCCCGGACAGAATGTCTCGGGAGTCACCACCCACATGCAGGAGGAGCACACGAAGCTGCCTCTCATCTTCCACCTGGGACGAGACCCAGGGGAGAGGTACCCCCTCAGGTGAGCAGGGCACAAGGAGGCCTTGAAGTTGCCAAGAAAATGTTAGCCAGGCCCAACCAGTGCAAGCACACACCAGCGTGCTGAGTTTTCTAGGAGAGACAGCATGCTGTGGACACTTGGAGATGCATGAACACGGGAAGGGAAGCATGAGGCCTCCCCTCCCCCTGGAGCTCTGAAACCTGTTCTGCAGTTTTCCACATGGGGCATGTGTGTTGTGGCCTTTTCCTCCCCAGGTGCCTCTGTCTCCCCTGGTTGTCTCCCCACTCCGTGTGGCCCAGTGACAGACATGACCCCCGCCCCAAGCTGCTTTCAGGGATGGCCTCAGTGGAGGGTGATGGTCCAGGTGTGGGGTGAATGGGAACCTCCCCACATGGCCACCCTCTTCCGTGACAAGCAGTGCTGAGGACGTGGAGGGCAGCACTGCCAGCCCAGAAAGACCCACTGAAGGTCAGATGGGGCCTCTCCATGCTGTTGGGGAGCCCCGGGGGATCCCTTAATGGCACCTCACTCTACTGGAGCTTTGTCCAGCTCAGTGACTGGGACCATGGGGAAGAAACGTGGAGGGCCAACGTCATGGATGAAATAGCATCCCCCCAGTCTGTGGCCACCAGGGCTTTCTTATAGGCAGACTGGTCAGGGCGCACACTCCTGCCCACACAGCCTCCAAGCCTTTAGCTCACCTTGCTGATCCCCTCATGGCTGGAGCAAACCTGGACACCCAGGCTCAGGATCCCTCAAGGTCATGAGGACAGAGGTGGCGGCTGAGCCTCTGATAGCCCTGCCCTGTGGCAACACATATGATGTGGCCTCTCAGAGTCGATGCAGTGAGCTGGCTGAGGTGGATGAGGCTTGGTACAAATGCTGTCCCTGCCCCTTGCTGGCTGTGGGTATGGCCAGAAGGCACCACTTCCCCTGCCTCCGCATTCCCAGAAACAAGAGGCCATGGCGCCTGTTGCTCAGACCGAGGATGTGTGGACCTCACCCACCGAGAGGGCCCTCCCTAGATCCACATTGTCACTGTGCAGGGATGCTGTGGCGTTCAGGGTTATTGCCCCCGTTGGACACCCCCTTGGGCACCCACCCACACCCCCTACTCCCTCACGAGCTCACAGCACCTCATTCCTGGGCTCCAGAAGAGGAGGCTGGGACCTGGGTTGGGACATGACTTGCCCAGGGTCACTTACAGGGCACAGCTCTGGGCAAGAAGACCCTGGAGCCACCGCCTGAGCCAGAACTGTGCAGGGTTGAATGCAGAGCCTCCTGGAGCTTCCCACCTGTGCTCACACTCTGTTTAGAGAAGCCTTGTCCCCAAACTGCTGAACCTGGTTAAGCCCCTCTTTTCCAGCACATTTGGCCATGGATCCTGGAAAGACATGAAACATGCCTGCAACCTACTTGGAATAGCTTGGGGGCTGCATGTGGAAGGCGTGCAGCCAACGGAGCAGGGGCGCCAGTCCGGTGGGGAGGCCTGAGGGGCCGGGCTGGCCTGGGGGGGTGACAGTGTCAGACGGCCCGAGATGTGGCAGTCACAGCAGGGCCAGCCACACCTGAGAGAAATAGATCTGGGCCCCCTGGTTCCTGGGGCCTCTTCCCAGCCTAGCTGGTAGCGTAGCTGGGTGTCCTGCCCCACCCACCCTATCACGGCCCTCCCCGCCTCACTGGTTTGGTGCTCTCTCACTCTCTCGTCTCCAGCTTTGCCAGCACCGAGTACCTGAACGTCCTCCACAGGATCACCCCGGTTGTTCAGCAGCACCAGGAGGCCTTGGTCCCTGGGCAGCCCCAGCTCAATGTGTGCAACCAGGCAGTCATGGTAAGTGGCTTATATGTGGCTGTTGATGCTGGGACGGTGCAATTCCTGTGGGGGACATCCCTGGAACCATGAAAGTGCTGTGGGGTCTGCACGCCCTGGCTTGTTCGTCTGTGAAAGTGGTACTGTCCCCACCCCCAACACACCATCTCCCATTGGTGACTGCTGTATAGCTGCAGGCAGAGTCCCAGCGTCTGGGAAAGAAGAGTCTTAGTGACTGCAGGGGAGGGGAGGGAAGGGGAGCCGAGGCGAGGCAGCTGACCTGGCCACTGTGGGAACTGCCACAGCCTGGCCACCCCTGGAATGGGAGAAAGTGGGGGACCCCCTCATACATCGAAAGTGAACTGAAGACAAGTGGGAACAATGTGAGTCAGCCCCCAGACTTAAAATGAGCAGTCACTGGAGAGGTGTGTGGATTTACATGTGTGTGAGCACATGTGGGTGTGTGTGAGTGTGTGCGGAGTGTGAGGGGTCCCCCACTTATTCTCTCCATACCCCTGGCCCTCCTCAATCCCCAGATGGAGGAAAGGTCCCACTCTCTGTTCTTGGCCCCTCCTTCACACATCCCCCCAAGCTCCGCCCTGGCCCCCATACTTCCACCCACCCATGCTTCCAGGCCATCTAGCTAAGCCCTGAACCCCTACACACACACTTCCACCCTCCAGCTCACCTCTTGGCCCCTGCAGTTCCGGGCCAGCCCACATAAGGACTCAGTGTGGCGGCCTCTGGGCTCTCTGACAAGCCCAGTCCCATGCAGCCCGCTGTGGCCCTTGAGCAGTGGTCGGCTGTCCTGCCCCAAGGCACTGGCCCTCCCAAACCCCCAGACTCACAGGCTGGGCCAAAAATCTGTTCTACAGGAACTTGCTGCCCTCTCTGCTGCTCTACCTGAAAAACCAAGGATGGCTTCCTCATACACACCTGTCTGGACACAGATGGCCAGCCCCTCCCCACGTGGGCAGATGGGGCGTGAGGGAGCTTCCCCTATTGTTGATGCTCCAACTCATTAACACTCAGACCTAAGATTTTGTCCCAGGGTACTGTCCCTGGAGTCATTCTGAGTCTCCCAAGTGTGGCACAGGGACAACCCCTGGACACTAGGGGACACGGCAAAACCAGGACAACTCCCTCTTAAGGTTATGGGTCTTTCTGTTGCCAGGAAAAATATGGCCACGTAAAGTAAGTCCACACGTCAAAGTACACAGCTGGACTAGGGCTGCAGTGGAACAGGCCGGCTTTCCGCTGGAGAAAGGGTTCCTGACAAGTAAAGAGCTTTCTGTGGGGAATGGTGCAGAGGTGTATGGAGCCTGCCCGCCCTTGCTGGAACACGGAGCTCCTTCTCTATCCAGCAGGCTGTGTGCAGGCCCTGGCCTTGGATCTGCTTGGGAACATGGCCAGGGGTTGGGGCAGCTAGCAGATGGTCCCCTTGGATAACAGAAGGCTCAGGTGGGCCCCACGCAGTGGCCACCCACACCATAAGGCCTCACGCTCTTGATCTTATAGGCTTCCGGGAACCAGGGGGCCTCCTGTGCTGGCATCACCTGGGTTGCAGTGGAGACAATCGTGCCTTCCACACCGCAGCCAGTCGAATAGGCCGGGCCAGGGGCCAAGTGAGGGAGCCATCTAGAACCTGCTAAGTCTTTAAGTGCTCAGTGTCAAATAACTGCACATTCTCTTTCTGAATTTTCATTTTCCAGAACTGGGCACCTCCAGGCTGTGAAAAGTTAGGGAAGTGCCTGACACCCCCAGAGTCTGTCCCTGAGAAGTGCTCCTGGCCCCACTAGCACCTGCTCAGGCCCAGGCCCAGGCCCTCCCACTGGCCCTGCAAGTGCCTGGGGGTAGGAGAGTCTGGCTCCCACACTGGAAGAGCCTCAGCTGCCCTCTGTCCCACCACCACCAGAGGGATGTCACCTGCAGCCTGCAGCTGGACCTGCAAGGATACACTCCCTGGCCCTGAAGTCACTCCTCAGCCCTCTTCCTGGCCCACCTGGCCCTGCTGCCTTGAGCCCTACATCAAACCTCGGAGCTGAACACTGTGCTGCCTACAGGTCTCAGTCCTCCCACCTTTCTCTTCCCCTCCACTTGGCTCTCACCACCTTCAGACTGGCCTTCATCCCAGGACCCGGAGTGCATTACAACTGTGGATGCCCTGGCCTGTCAGCTCAAGCACTTCAGCACGGTGTCAAGGGAGGCTGTGCCAATGCTGCATTGAGCCCCTTGGTGCTGCACAGAGAGATTCTGGTCTCACCTCCCTGCACTGTACCACACCAGGAGGCAGAGGGCCTCCCTGACCTCGATCCTGCATAGCCAAGGCCTCCCGCACCCAGTGGGGACTGCTGATGCTGCTGCTTCCCTGGGACATGAGGATGTCGCACCCTCAATTTTCCACCTTTCATAGGGATCTAGACCCTGGACTCCAGCACACTGTAAGGTGTGTCTCTCTCTCACAGCCATCCTGACCACCCACCTTCCCTTGATGCCTGGTGTGGCAAAGCACAGGCCCGGATCGGAAGTAACCAAGCAAGCACAGACTCCAAGGTCACTCCCTTGAAAACACGTGGACCTCCTTCCAGTGAATGGCTTTGCACACCTGCAGTGATTATCTGCCCAAACTGTAATTGCGTAAGTCTGGAAATTATAAAGAAAACGGTTTCAGAATAAAGTAACAGGCATTTTAGCTCTTGTTTTTTAAACTGAGATTATGTTTTAGGGGAACTGTCCCAAAGGTACCATGGTGGGGGGCTTCAGTGGTGCCCCCCTTAGCTTCCTCCACAGAAACGAGCGCCTTGCTCTCAAGGGTGGGCCTCTGGCCAGGCCAAGCATTCCAGCCTCCTTCCTGCCCCCTCTGCAGAAAGGCTGGCAAGGGCTTCCTCCTACTGCAAACCCCACCCCAAGCCAGGCACTAGGCACCCTATGTTCAGGCCTCCACCACTGGTTCGGCTCCTTCCCTGGCCAGGCCAACCCAGGCTCATTGGTCCTCCCCGAACTGTGCCCCAACTCTGGCCCTCCCCTCCAGGCTACTGCATGGCACCGCTGTCCTGCTGGGTACACCTCCTTGCTTCCATTCTCATTCACCCCACGTGCTCCTGGAGGGAAGGCCCAGACCACTCCCACACGTCTGCACACAAGTCCTTGGTGTGTGCTGCTGCATGCCTTCGTGCCACACCCATGTGTCCACCCACTGGCACTTCTCAGCAGGAGATCAGCCACACTTTCAGGATGTCAAGAAGGGCAGGGCGCAGCAGCAAGAAGAGTACATACCGAAAGCATGGCAGGACCAGAATGCACCTGCCCCTGCCCTGGGGGTCCCTGCCAAAGCTTCCCAAAGGGCCTGCCAGACGCACTCAGGAAGGCCAAAACCAAGTGAGGGTTTTCCCCCAAATCCGGCCCGGCCTGCATAGAGGATCTATCCCATCGACCTTGACTTGCACCTTGGCCCCACACAAATGTCCCTGAGGCAGGATGTGTGTGTTCAGGGTAGGAGAAATAAGTAGGCGACTTCTGGTAAAGATGGCCACATAGGTAAATGGATACTCGAATTTTCTCATGTCAAAATACATAAAAAATACAACTAAACTACTGAACAGCCATCATGTAGAGCCACCTAAAATCTAGCTGAATGGAAGTCCTGCACTAGGGATTTAAAGAAGAAGCCACTTGGAGACCAGAAGAAAGGGTGAAGAAGGGCAGAGATGTGGATGGGGCTGGTCCCACACCCACGTATGGCAATAAAATTGGGAGGGATATCTTGGCTGTAGAGTTTCCCCCTGAGGAGCAAGGAAGTCCCAGCCCCACACCAGACCCCCTAGCCCAGGGTTCCAGTGCCAGAAAGACAAGTTCCCACAACTTCTGGCTGTAAAAAACCAGCAGGGATTGTGGGTGAGTGAAACAGAGGCTTCCTTTCAAAGGGCCCACTCTCAGACTTACTCGGACTCACTCCCTCTGAGCTCCAGCCCTGGGGCAGCAGCTTGAAAGGAACCAGAGACGTACTGGGAGGAACTGAATTGTCTAGAATCAGGGTGAGAGTTGGGAGGGGGGCAGCTTTCTGCCAGGCAAAATTGCTGGCAGAGGCCACTGTTCCTTTTATGAGGCTCCCCACCCCAAACACAGAGCTGACAGGTAGGCACCATATCTGAGTCTCCATCATCTTGGCTCACACAGTTTGCCCCACCCTGGTGATTCCCTGAGAACCCACCCCATCCAACTTGTAGGCTCATCCAAGTTGTTTCCAATGGCTTTTCCATACAACTGACCTCTTTTGCCTCATGCTTTGGACTTTCCTAAAATCCCTCAAACAAGCAGCATCTGGCCTCTGCATACCTGCAACCTCTTGCTAAGTGGCCCCAGGCCTGGCATTAGCAGCAGCTGGTCTTGTTTCACAGCTTGGACTCTTGGGCAACTCCAAGCCCAACACAAGTAGCAGCCATCCGCAGACTGCTCTGGAGCTCATGCCAGGTGGCCCCAGGCAGGGTACAGGCAGTGGCTGACTTTGCATCTCTCAGTAGGCCCCAGAGCCAGTGCACCCACAGACCATGCCGGATTACAACCCCACCACCTCCACCAATGACACATTCCTCACAGATGATTGATTGGCCTGCGGGTCAATCCCTCCCAGTGACACCAACAGCAATCAAGGTTCAACTACAACAGGACACTGCACACAGCCCACACAGGTGCACCTAGAACACCCAGCTCGGGTGACTGGGGAGACTAAACCACAGGGCACTACAGAGCACCTACTGCATAAGGCCACTCTAAGTCCAGGAGATGTAGCAGCTCTACACAATACATAAAAACAAACGTAGGGAAGCAGCCAAAATGTGGAGACAAAGATACAGGTCCCAAATGAAAGAACAGAATAAATCTCCAGAAAACAAGACTAAATTAAATGGAGGCAAGCAAATTACCAGATACAGAATTCAAAAGAATGGTTATAAAGATGTTCAAGGAACTTAGTGAGAACCTTAACAGCATGAAAAAGAACATAGAAACCATAAAAAATGGTTTCTCAGAAATGAAGGATACACTAACTGAAATGAAGAAATGAAGAATAATTTACAAGGAACCAACAGTAGAGTAGATGATGCCAAGAATCAAATCAGTGATTTGGAATATAAAGAAGCAAAAAAAAAAAAAAGAATAAAAAATATGAAGATAGTGTAAGGAGCCTCTGGAACAACTTCAAGCCAAAATATGCATAATGGGGATGCCAGAAGGATAAAAGAGAGAGCAAGAAATTGAAAACCTATTTGAAAAAATGACAGAAATCCCTGGCTGGGTGGCTCAGTTGGTTGGAGCATCATCCCATACACAAAAAGTTTGCAGGTTTGATCCCCAGTCAGGGCACATAAGGGAGGCAACCTACTGATATTTTTCTCTCACATTGATGTTTCTCTCCCTCTTTCTCTCTCCCTCTCTCTGTCTCTCAAAATCAGTAAATATATCCTTGGGTGAGGATTTCTAAAAATAATAGAAAACTTCCCTAACCTGGGGAAGCAAATAGACATACAAGTCCAGGAAGCACAGAGAGTCCCAAACAAGATGAACCCAAAGAGGCCCACACAACGACACATCATAATCAAAGTGCCAAAGGTTAAAGAGAGTATTTAAAGCAGCAAGAGAAAAGCAGTTATTTAATTACTTATAAGGGAACTCCCGTAAGACATGCAGCTGATTCTCAACAGAAACTTTGCAGGCCAGAAGGAAATGCAAGAAATATTCAAAGTGATGAAAAGCAAGGACCTACAGCCAAGATTACAATACTCAGCAAAGCTATCATTTAGAATGGAAGAGCTTCCCAGACAAGCAAAAGCTAAAGGAGTTCATCGCCACCAAACCAGTATTACATGAAATATTCAAGAGTCTTTTTTTAAGAAGGAGGGGGGAAAATATTTTAAAATGTGAATAAAATGGCAATAAATACATATCTATCAACAATTGAACCTAAGAGTTAAAATAAATGAACAAGCATAACGCAAACTCATACAGAGAACATTTTGAGCATTGTCAAATGGGAGAGTGGTGGGAGGATGGGTGAACAAGATGAAGGAATTGAGAAGTACAAATAGGCAGTTACAGAATAGTCATGGGGATGTAAAGTACAGCATAGGGAATACAGTCAATAATATTCTAACTATGTATGATGATTTGTTGGGATGTTATATAATGTCTAATCACAGGGGCGTACACCTGAAGCTAGTATAATATTGTACATCAACTATAATTGAAAAATAAAAAGTGATTTTAAAACAAAAAAAAAGCTAAAAAAATAAACACAGTTCTTAAATTCAAGGGTATTCCATCAAACACGGAACTTCCTACAGGAGCCAGCGAGCCCCGCCCCTAGTGTCCAGCTCCACCTTCCCTCCAAACAGCGGCCCCTTCCTCACGCGCCTGTCCGCCCCTGCGCAGGCGCGCACCAGCGGTCCCGCCCAAGGACTCAAGTGGAGGCGGCAATGGCGGACCCTCAGCTGCAGCTGGTGGCTCGGCGCATCCGCAGCTTCCCAGACTTCCCGACTCCGGGCGTCCTGTTTAGGTGCGCGCGGGTGGGCGCTGGTGGGCCACCTGGGACCAGGCGACCTGAGGGCCCCGCTGGGCGTTGGGCCCCGCTGGCCTGGGCCGTCATCCGGCGCGTAGAGTGGGGCTGTCGGGGTGCCGTGGTATCCTCCCCAGGGTACCGCCACCTGCATGCCGGGACCCGTTCCCAAAATTACCGGGCCTGTGCTTACGCGCCAGGGACATCACTCCCCTCCTAAAGGACCCTGACTCCTTCCGCGCTTCCATCAACCTCCTGACCAAACACCTGAAGAAGACCCACGGGGGCAAGATAGACTACATCGTGGGCAAGTGGAGGGTCTGGGGCGGGGCGGGCGCGGGGCGGGGGGGGGGGGGCGGGCGGGGGGGCTTCTGTCCTACTCGGGATTGGGAGGTGGAAGGGTCACTGGGTTTGGGCCAAGCCCCAGTAGGCGGGTTGTGTGGGGTTCCTTTCGCCTAAGCCAGGCAGAGAGAGGAGGGGGCGGCTCCACCTCTGCTCCGGGGAGGTCATTGGTGGGGCTTCCTCAGGGGACCTGCCTGCAGGGTACTTGGGTAGTAACTCTGGCGTGGGCTATAAGGATAGACACGCTGCCCACTACTTTGCAGACCTGCAACGTGTAACAGGCCCCTCCAGCGGCCTGGGGAATGGCTGGGCGGGTGCTGCCCTTCCGGCTGTGGGGCTGAGGACAGCCCACCCCCACCCCCACCCAGTTCCTGGTCTCCAGCTCCAGGGAATATCTCTAGGGAGTGTCTGACCAGATCCACTGGGCAGGGCATGCTATCTTGTACCCCTTCTACATGCACATATTGAGCACCCACCCTGTGCCAGGCCCTTGACCCAGTGTGGGGCCTCCAGAAGGGAGCTAAGGAGATCAGGGAGGACCCTGGGGTCTTGTCTCCCTGTGGGAGCCCCACCGCTGACCCTCCCATGGAACCCGCCTGCCTTGAGGGCACAGCACTGCTGTTCCCCTCTTCACTTGTGTGTGTCCCTCAGAGGATTCTCTCGGAAGCCCTCTCTCACCCCACGTCTCCGTACACTGTGAGAGATGGCCTGTCACTGCCTCTCCTGGAGAAGTTTGCGGGGCAGGCGCTGCTGTAAAGACAAGAGTATTGTGCTGAACGTGTTTCGTAGTTACTACCAGCCCCATTAGAGATACAGCTGAGCTTTGGCAAGAGGTCAGGTGACTTCCCCAGGGTCACTTGGTTATTTACTGAACCTTGTAGGTTGTATTTAGTCCCTGGCCCCAGCTTCTCTAACTTCCCACTCTCCAGCACCCAGCAGTCCCTGCACCTTTTAGGTCAACTTTCCCTAAATGGATGGACATCACTGGCCTTTTAGCTGGCACCAACAAGGTCAGGCACCCTAAGTCACTGAGGCAAATACTTGTCATCATCCAGCCCTGACCCATGGGAACCCTGATGCTGCCATGCCACACAGCTGCCTCCCAGTACCTTAGCTCTCTCCAACAGGCCTGGACTCCCGGGGCTTTCTGTTTGGCCCCTCCCTGGCCCAGGAACTTGGCTTGGGCTGTGTGCTCATCCGAAAGCGAGGAAAGCTGCCTGGCCCTACAGTGTCCGCCTCCTGCACACTGGAATATGGGAAGGTGAGAGGGCAGGGGGCTGCTGCCATGGACCTTCCATTCCAAAAGGGAAAGGTATAGAATCAAGTAGAGTTGCCACAGTTGGAGTGGACATGGGAGCTCAGAGAGGCCAAGACACTAGTCCAGGTTCACACAGCCAGGAAACAGCCGGGTGCGTTGAAACTGGGACCCAGGTGGCAGCCCCTTGTCAGCTCCTGGGCTCTGCGCACCAAAGCCGTCCGCAGATGTGTTGACCACATGCCTGCTTCCCATCCACAGGCTGACCTGGAAATCCAGAAAGATGCCCTGGAGCCAGGGCAGAAGGTGGTAGTTGTGGATGATCTGCTGGCCACTGGCGGTGAGGGTTTCCCCAAGTTTGTGGGGGTGGAGGTGCCTTGCTGCATGTGAGAAGTGGACTAAGTCTTTGACACTAGTTCATCTGTCTGCCAGAAGGGAGCCCTGTTGGAATGCCAGCTCCTTCCTCCCCCAACCCCCTGGGTGGCCTAGGCCACATGGGGGCCTCACTCTGTTCCACCCCCACCCCACCAGGAACCATGCGTGCAGCCTGTGAGCTGCTGGGCCAGCTGCGGGCTGAGGTGTTGGAGTGCGTGAGCTTGGTGGAGCTGACGTCGCTGAAGGGCAGGGAGAAGCTGGGGGCTGTGCCCTTTTTCTCCCTGCTGCAGTATGAGTGACCTCGATACCCTGCCCACACCAACTAGGAAAAGAAGAGGTCCGGCCTCCACTGGCTGCCAGCAGGCACTCACTGCCCACCTGGATTTTATCCAGCACCCAGAGACCTTCCTGTGGGTTCAGGAAGTTATAGGCCTGGAGCCCATAGCCCAGGACAAAGCCAAGCCCAGACTACTCAGGTTTATTTACGGTGAAATGAGAACATATATGACCAATTTTACTAGAGTGGTGTTCTTCAGTGCCCAGGGTGGGATCTTGGCCTCAGGACCAGGAGGCGGGGGAGGGGTGCAGGGGGCCGCGTGCTGGCCTGGGTGTGCATGTGCGTGTTTTCCGATCATTTACAGCCCATTTGTGGTTCTCTTTGGTAGGGAAGCAGGCTGATTTAGGAAGCAGGTGCTGCTCAAATTGGTTTGGTTTCCCACTGCTGCATCAGAAGATGCAAACTTGGTGGCTTAAAACTTTAGAAGTACCTTACATAATATGGCCTATTATTTATGCGTTGGCCAGTGTGGCTTGGTTGAAATGTCCCATAACCAAAAGGTTGGGGGTTCAATCCCCAGTCCACACATGTACGGGAGGCAACTAATCAATGACTGTCTCTCACATTGATGCTTCTCTCCCTCTCTCAAGCAATGAAAAAATGTCCTTGAGTGAGGATTAAAAGATAGCACAGTATTTACATATAACCTCTGCACTAAATAGTTGTTATATTCTACTGTTTGGGGAACAGGCTCATCCATACATGTTCAGTCCGGTCTCAGGATTCCTCCATGGGTTTGGGGGAGGGGTTATTCTGCCAACCACACTGCCCAAACCCATTCCGGTAGGCAGCAAAGCCACCCTACACCTGCACTCCATGCAGCAAGAGACAAAGCCAAGTGAAACCAGTTTAATGACAGCATGCAGTATGAGGTGGGCGCACCACCCACAGTGGCCAGACAATTCCCCCAGGCCCTGCAGCCAGAGCCCGGCTAAGCCTCTGACGCTCATGGGGACTCAGGAATGTGAGCAAAGTTCATCATGTTCTTCGAGAATAAAACAGGCTTCCACGGCCAGGCTGGGCCTTGAGCTCACATGTATGTTAGTGCACAGCCATCAGGCTCACAGCACCTCCTCGGCACGGGTAAGGCGAGCCAGCTGTTCGGCGACACTTGCCAGGTCAGCAGCCTTGTCCAGTTTGACATAGGTGTCCATGCGGATGTGGTGCAGGCTAAGCCAGTCTGGCAGCAGCTCGGACAGGAGCTGCACGTGTTTCTCCATTTCCCCTGCAGAGAGGGGGCCTGTGAGCAAATCTGTAAGTGGGTGCACACAGGTGCTACTCCCAGTGTCTGCCCCCACCCCCAGCACTTCCCCCCACAAGGACTGGGATCAGGGCAGTAACTGACAACTTTCCCAAGGAGGTAGCTCTTCCACTGAGCCTGTCACATGTCCCAGCCCTCCAAAACGCTGAAGCAGAGGTATCCTGACGCTTTGTGGGACCAGAAGCCTTTGGGGGGGGGCGGTTCTCCTGGGACCTCAAGGGCAAAGGGCAGGTTTGTGAGGGAGAGGCTGCCTCAAGAGGCTACAGGGTTAAAGTGACCAGGCGGAGGCTCAGGAGGTGACCACAAGGGCACTGTGCCCAGCCAGTGCACACAAGCATGTGTGGAGAATGGTGCCCACCCTCCTGGGACTCAGGGACACAGGGATTGGCTCCTGCCCCTGCACGCACCTGGACTCATGGCCACGCAGTAGCTGCTCACCATCCTGGCGCAGGCCACCTCCATGGAGAGCGCTGGCTTGCGCTCGGAAACAAAGATGTTACGCAGCACCCGGGCCAGCTCGGGCAGCCGCTCAAGCCGCTGCAGCCTCTGCTCCTGCTCTGGACACCGTGTCATATGTGCCAGCTGCTTCTGCATCTCCTTGGCCCGGATCTGCACTGGGCATGGGGAGTGGTCAGTGGACAGCTGGCCCCACTCCCCCCATCCCTAGACCCTAAACACTCACCCGTTCCAACAGGTCCTGGGACACCCCCTTTAGGGGAGCAGGTGGAGTGGCCGGGGGGGTGGCTGGCAGTGCTGGGCTGGAGGACTGGGGGCTGCTGGGCTCAGCTGTACGCAGGGCCAAGTCACTTAAGGCCGCCTCCATCTGGAGCAGGTCAGACAGGAGAGCTCAGGAGAAGCCTCTCCTGGCCCAGCCAAAGGAGGCCCCTCACACCCCATCTGCATGGACCCCCTGCCCACGAGGCCCTCTATGTCCAGCCCAAGTTTACCCCAGGATGTCAGAGACCTGTGCTGGGCACCCCAGGGTAAAACCCGCCAAGCACTCTGAATACAGGGAGGGCACATCCCACTACCATCAAGGCCCACAGCCTCATAGAGCTTGTCAGGTGCCCACGTGGGCGTCAGGCTACCCCATCCTGGGAAAGAGGGTCCAGCCTCACCCTGGGTGACATCAGGCTTCGGGCTCGGGCCAGCACGTCCTGAGCGGTGGCCAGCTTCTCAGTGGTAGGTGGCTGGGGCAGCTCAGCAGGCTCGATGTCAGGCACTTCATCCACGTTGAAGCGGGGGTGCCAGCGTGTCAACTGGTCCTCGGGCACCACCATGGGGGGGCTCAGGGAGGCCAGGAATACCTGTCCAAGTAAGGGGGGCACAAGATGACCCTAGGTTCATCTGGCTGGGGTACAGCAGGGCTGTCCTGGTTCCCATCCAGCTGGGCACCCTCAGGCATAAGTAGAGAACTCACCAGTGCCCAGTGAAGTTACCACAAGACTTCTAAGCTTTGAGGCGGCATCTCTGAGCTCCCTGCTCCTGTGTTCAGGGCAGCCCAACCCCTCAGTTGGGAGCCAGGGCCAGGGTCGCTGCCCAGACCAGAATCCCCCCTCAGCCCATACCCACCCCATTCATATGAGGCCAGTAGTTGAGAGGAGAGCTCTAGAACACAGCCTCTCAGGAGGACCCATCTCCTGCTGGGTAAAATGGGGCTCTGACACAGGACAGAACAAGCTCTGACAGAGGGTATGGAGCACAAGGCTCAGCACAGAGGAGATAACTCGTACAGCAACGGCTGAGGCATCTTGGGGCTGCTGGCTCACCCTGTGGTGCTCCTGGACGCGCTCCAACAGATTCTGGCTGAAGACCTGTCGTCGCTGCAGAAGGCGTGAGGCTGTGAGCTGGGTGGCTATGTTGCCATCCTCTGCAGGAAGAATCCAAGTCTGAGCCCCTGGGATAGGCCCGCCCAGTCACCAAGCCCCACAACCATGGGTCTCAGACCAGGGGCCCCGTGCCCAACACCTCACACCCATGCTCAAAACTGCAGTGTCACAGGTGCACCCACAGCACACTCACCCTGGTCCAACAGTGGCTCAATGGTGAGCTGGTAATCAGACCTCTTGACACCATCCTTGAACGTGGGAACATTGCGCTCCTGGCGGAAACGGTAGGAGGCAGGATACACGGTTTTGATCTGGCCCACGTTGCGCTCCTCAAAGCGCCTGCGGGATGAGGTGGCCAGAGGTCAGAGAGCCGGTCAGCCTCCACTGCATGACAAGGCCCTTACCCTGCCAGGGACCCCACTCACTTGCGCATCATGTCCTGGACGCCTTTCTTGACCTTGGCAAAGGTCACAGTCTCCGAGCGGTTGTACAGCATGCCCACAATGGTGTCCATACTGCGAAACATCTCAGCCAACACCTGATACTTATAGGGCAGCACAAGGCCAGGAGGCCCTGGCTGGGCCAGGGCATGGAACCGCTGATAGGCAGGTGCCTTTTCTCCACTGCCAGGGAGGAAGCCAGGGATTGAGAGAAGCACCAGACCTATACCCCCTCCAGGACCCAATGGCTGGCAAAGCAGCTAGGGATACCCCAGAGCTGGGGCTTACAAAACTACTCCCACAACACACTGCATACCACATTATAAATTCCTCATATGCCCAGCTCCCCATGACAAGCACTCTATCAGGGATGGAGTCAGAAAGGGGTGGCTTCCAACCCAGCTCTGCCATGTCATGCCCCATCACCTAGGGAGGTCCCTGGCCACCCCCAGCCATGGTTTCCTTATCTCTAAGGGATGCATGATGACCACAGGACCTGGGGAAAACAGACATGAGGACAGGAATCAAATAATAACCGCTGGCAGTCAATATCATTAAAAATTCACAAGGGCTCACTGAGGCAGGAATTGGAGCCCTCTTCCAGATGAAAGAGGTGAAGGATCTAGTGACTGGCACTCCTGGGGTCTGAGTGCCTTATGAACTGTGCTGGCTCTTTTACATAGCAGCCCCAGCCCTGACTACCCCTTGGCCTACCAGGCCTCCCACCAGCCTACCCTTTCCTGGGGTGCCTGACCACCCAAACTAAAACTCACCTTGGCCTTGATGAGTGCCCATTGGCTTCCAGTGCATTGGGTTCCCCAGCATCATTCCTCTGAGCACTTGCCCTCAGCTCCTGGACCCGTGTGCCCAGCTCCCGGGCCCAATGAAGGCACGACTTGAATTCTGAGAAGGTGCTTTTTGAGGGGACCTGTAGACACAGGGTGCTGTCAGCCAGCCAGTCACCCCATTCCCACCCCCAGCCCTTGGTCCAGCCTCTTCACCTTGTCCTCCTGGGGTACCAGTCTGGGCAGCTGACCTGCTGAGAAGGCAACCTTCTTTGTGTTCTTGCTCAGACAGGAGTGCTCCGCAGAGCTAGGGGCATCTGGGGAGCCAGGGCGCAGGGAAATAGGAGCCTCTGCAGAGCCAGGGCCAGGGACCTGGGGGAAAGGACCCCATAGGTGAACAAATGACAAGACTCTGTGGGGTACTGGCTCTACACAAGGCAGATCTTCTGCTGCCCTCAGTCCAGCCTCTTAGAAGCATCTCCATTAAGGGAAGGACCTGGCCCACCCACCTGTTTGTTCTTCTCAGGAAGAGATACAGGGCTTGACCCCCAAGATAGCCTTGCAGATGGGCCTGGTATTTACCAGCCCGCCCAGCTCTGGCCCTCCCCAGCATCAGTCAGATCAGCGGGCTCAAAACTTCTTCCCCATCACTCAAGTCCTTTCCAAGCTGAATCCTTACGGTGGCCACAGGACGCCGGCCTGGTGGCTCGGATTTACAGTAGGTCCTGCAATGACTCCCAGTCTGTTCTCTCCGCCCAGACCAATGCCCAGTCGTCCCACTTGGGGCCTCGGTGTACCCCCCTGGTCTGTGTCCTCCCTCCGGGTTGTGTGTCTGCAGAAGCCCTCCCCGCACGGCCCCGGTCTCCTTGCACCCTCACCGCATCTGCAAGCAACCTCAGCCTCCTGCGCGCGGGTGGCGCGGGTTCGTCGCGCGTGGGCTCGTCGTAAGCGGGATCGTCGGGCAGGAGGGCGCGCTTGCGCCTGCCGCCCGAGTTGGGAGCCCGGGCGTGGGGCGCGGGCTGGGCGGAGCTCGGGGTGCTCCAGGTTGGCTTGGCCCGCGACGACGCGGCGCGGGGTCCCGGGCGGCGGCGCGCAAAGAAGTCGGTGAGGCGGCGCTGCGCCATGACGAGGATGAGACCAGGGCCGGGGGCGGGAACAGGGAAGGAGAAGCCGGACAGCGGGAACAGAAAAGCAGGAGACCGGCAGCGGACGGAAGTGAAGCCGCGCTTCACTCCGATTCTCCCGCCACCCGTGGCCCCGCCCCCTACGCGGGCCGAACCAGGAGCGTGGGGGTGGATGGGAAATGGACGCATCCGGGCCCCTGCGCTTGAGCGCTTTGTCTTTGCGCGCGGGCGGTGCGCGCGCATCTCATTGCAGCTCCTTCTGCGGGTTCGCTGATCTGCCGCGTCTCAGGGTTTCCGTGGGGTCTGCGTGGGCTGGCGCGATTGGGCTTGGACACCAAGCCAGTGCAGTACGGGGAAAGGATACAGTGTGTTTAACAGGAAAATGCTACGCTGTTTACAGATTAAATTTAATTATATTGCAATAAAACTGCACTGCGCAGGGGCGCTGTAGGCTAGGTGGCGAGGCTGCGCGTGTCACCCGGCTACACACGTGACCTAGCTGCGCCAGTGACGAGGGCGGGGCGCGCAGTCCGGGCCTCAGCGTTTCCTAAGACAACCAGGGCTCTCTGTGCGCGCGTACTACAGACAAGAAAAGTCAGGTGCAGATCGTGGGCGACTTGTCAACGGTCCCCCCAGCTGGAGAGTGAACTTGGCCGGGGGCGCGGAGGGTACAACTCGGAAAGAAAAATGTTCCGGAATTAGGGAAACATTAAAAAACAGAATTATATACTGTTTAATTTTTATTGATTTTAGAATTATATACTTTTTTAAAGAGTGAACTTTGTGATGTGAATTATAGCTCAAGCTTGTTTTTATTTTAAAGAGTTGCTGTGAAAATAGCTGAGTTTAAAAGATGTGTTCTTAAAACCTAAAGCTTAGGTTGGAAAACTTGAGAGCCCGATAGCAGATAAGCAAGTCCCAATACCGGTGTGATTCCAATCACAGAAGAATGCCGTTCCTCCGGTCCCGAAGTGGGTCTACAGATCTGAAAGAAATCACAGGGGTTGTCTTTGGGAAGGGTAAGGGCTGAGAAAGGGGCTTTACTTTCTCAAGTTTTCTGTAAAAAGCATGAATTGTGCCTTATTAAAAAAAAAGTTTAACAGAAATATCAGATGATGCCATTGGTGCTTGCAAAATGACAAGAATGATAAAGTTGGAAGTTGATGGAACAGGCGGGTGAAGCAACGCGTTTCCTAGGTGTACAAAGGGTGCCAGCAACTAGACCCTTATTTTGTAAACAGCCAGTGGCAAAGTATTAGCAGAACAGAAAGCAGTGTGGAAGGTTGCGGCCAGCATTTTTAAGGCCATGTCTTTGTTAAAGTTTTGTTTTGGTATGTGTGCTGTGGGCCACCACTTAAAATTTTTTCTTAAAACAGTGGTAGGGGGGTGGAGGCAGGAACTGACCTGAGTCAAAGTGGAGCACTCCAAATGAATGAAGCCTACTATTCATTAAAGAGGGAAAGCTTGCATGATTCCAGAACTGTAATGGGAGCATAATCTCTTGACTCACAGCTGCTCATCAGGAGAGAGGGAGTTATCTACTCTCCCAGTGACATGGTGGCTCTCCACTCTCTGTTTCACATTTAGGAAATAAAGAAGCACCTGCTATTGGAAAGGTAAAGGCAGCTGGATCTAATTGCAAGAGGTTTGTCAATTCCCGCTGCTGGCACTTTGGCCCTGCCCCTGCCCGCTGTAGATAAGTTGATGGTGAGGATGTGACAGGTAGGCCTCCTCAGAGCCTCCAAAATGCTGAGCAGTCTCCACCAACATTTCATTTGTCTTGCCACCTGACCACCCACAAAGTGGTGGAAACACAGAGTGCTTTCCTGTGCTCATGCCATCCCAGTGCTGTATGAAGGGGTTGGAGGCAGGTCCCAGGGTTGTAAGAAATCCAGGAGACCACCTAAGGAGGGGACTCCCTTCCCTCCTGACCACCGTACAGCTGTGTGACAGGCATGCACAGCCAGGCACATCCACCTTAAGGGGACTCCTGGGAAGGAAAGAGTCAGGCACAACATTGCAATCATTTTGGCCAGCCCCAGGGCTAGAGCCTGGAGGCATTAGTGGGCCCAAATGGCTCTGAGGATGAGCTGAATCCTGGAAGGACCATCCAAAGGGTCTTGTAGACCTAGAAAGTGAATGTAAAATGAGTCTGTCTCATGTGGGATGAGGGGCCAGAAACATTAGTACTCTAGGGACTTAACAGTGTGGTCTGCATTGACCCCTCACAATCAGCCAGCAAGAAGGGGGCATGCCACACATCTGGGGCCTCGGTACCCTCTCCAGTGCTATGGTCAGTATCCATGCCTGGACACAGGGTCTGGCTGGGCCACTGTTACCCCTAGGGAGTAGGCCTTTTCAGGGCAGCACCTTCTCAAAAATTTCCTACCCACCAACAAAGGAATGCAAAGTATATGACAACCCCCCACTCCCGAGGAGAGGTGCAAAGCCAGCCAGTCAGATCCTCTCCTGGGATCTGAGATTCTGGAGCTGGAATCACCTCTCTGTCTTTTTTGATTTCAAGAAGTGAGATGGAGTAGGGTGCCAGCTTCTACCATGTGTGTCTCCAAACACAGAGGAGTATGGTTTTATTCCAGAGTGCCAACTGGTGAATGAAGAATTAGTGCTATGCCTTGATTTAACTCATTTCTGGCACATAGCAGGTACCCAAATATATGGTGAATATGTGTCCCCAAAGAAGGTGCACTGGTTCTCTACTGCTGCATAACAAATCTCCCCAAACTTAGCAGCGTAAAATAATCATGTTACCTCCCACAGCTTCTTTGAGTCAGAAATTCAGGAACAGCTTGGCTAGGTAGTTCTGACTCAGGGTCTCATGTTGCTGCAGACAGATGGCAGCTGGGGCTGGAGATGCCTGGAATGCTCCCTCCTTCGCAAGTGTGGCACATGGGAAGAGTTCAGCACCCAGGGCTGGAAGAGTGGGGACTGTGTGGGCCTCTTCTCTCCCCCCCCCACCCTGTGGGTCTCTCCTCCTGGTGTTCAGCATGGCACCCTCAGGGTAGCTCTGGGCTCCCCAGATGAGACAATGAGAGAGTATGCAGGTTGTATTCCCCACCCCCCACACTTTTATTCAAAGCCAGTCAAATTTAGCATTGGGGGCTTGTATACCAACTTTAGTGACACTGACATTATCAGGTTACTTAGTAACCCTTCGTAACCCATAGTAACCCACTGCCATCAGACCAGCCAGGCTGCATACCTTTTTATGGCTGATCCCTGGAAGTCCTTCAGTGACACTTCTGCCCTTCCTGAGACGAAGGGGTTGCACAGGCCCACCCCGGCTCCAGGGGAGGGGTTGTAGGCCTTGCCTCTTGATGGAGCAAGGCCCAGTCACATTGCAGGAAGAGCTGTCTGGAAGTGAGGTAGTGAGCTCCAGCAATGAAGTTCCACCAGGACAGGGGATTCGAGCACTGAATGTTAACTGCCAAAACGCAAATGCTTCCTGTGCGCCGAGCATAGTCCTAAGAACTTTACACATATTGTCACTCCTGATTCACAAAAGCCAGCTAGGATATGGATGCTACAAATATGCTCACTTCGTGGATGAGGAAATTGAGACTAGAGAGATTGAGCCACTTGTTTCTGGCCACACAGCCTGCAAGTAGCAGAGCTGAGATTCAAGCCCCACCTGGCAGGGCCACCCCTCTGGGATACCTAGGTGGTCCCCACCCTAGACTGTAATGGCTTGGGTCTTCCCCCCACCAGCTCCTGAAAAGGCCCATCGACTTCATTTCTTTGCCAGCAGGGTCTGTTCTGGGACTGGCATATAGTTGACATTCAGCAGTTGTAAGATGACCTAAACTGTTGACGCACAGTTTGGCTGGAGGACTGTCATGGTCTCTGGTTTGCTTTTCCTGCAGAGTTCCTCAGCCCTATATTCAGTGTTGCATCAGTGAGCAGCTCCACCTTAAAGACCTAGGAAATCTTATGCTTCTCACTCACTCTGTTTCTGCACCCTGGTCTCAGCCCATGTCCTCTCCCACCTGGACATCTGCAGTCACTCCTCATTGTGTCCCTGTGGCCACCTTGCTGTGATCAACCCTAAATTAGAGAATCTATAGTCTTAGAGAGAGTTTACTGAGGTTTCATTATTCTGACATATAATATACACACAGGAATAGTTCACAATATTCATTTTCATGCCTCCAGAAGCAGACCCTGACTCAAGGATTTGAGGGCAAATCAATTATTTGGGAGATGGTTCCAGAAAGTAGGCACTGGAGAAGTGAGACAGGGAAGGGGCCAATATGTGGTGTGTTCCTGAGCAGGCAATCTCCAAGGGCGACAGCTGAGGATGATTGGGGCTTCCTTTCTTCGGGATATCTGCAAGATGCTGTAGAACACTCTCAGCATCATCCCACCTGGGACTGAGGAAGCTGGGTATTTGTACACAGACTCCATCCTCACTGGGTGAGGGCCGCTCCCAGGGGCCTTAGTCAGCCCTTCATGCCTACACTATGCAGGTCTGTGTTGCTCCACCTTTATGCAGAGAGACCTGGGAAGCCGTTCTCATGAAGGGAAACAGCTTACAAGTCACCCTCAGGTTACTTACTGAAGGAACTGGTGTGAGCTACCATGAGTACTTGCTACACTCACAGATTGTGTGAGTAAATGCACAATCTGTACACACGTGAGTAGAAGCACGTATGTACAAGTTGAGCAGTTCTCAAAGTGGGCCCATGGGGTCAAAACTGTTTTCATAGCCCTGGACAGTGTGGTTCAGTTCGTTGAGTCTCATCCCACAAATCAAAAGGTCACCGGTTTGATTCATGGTCAGGGCACATGCCTGGGTTGCAGGTTCAGTCCCCCATCAGGATATGTGTGAGAGGCAACCATCTCACATTAACGTTTCTCTCCCTTTCTCCCTCCCTTCCTCTCTCTCTAAAAAATATATATATATATTTTAAACTGCTTTAATAAACTTATCAAAAAGAATGTCCTAATTATCTGGAGAGGCTATTGGAATACTTTCCCCCATTCCAGCTACTTCCTGTGTGAGGCCAGATTTTCTGCATACTCTTTGACCAGAACAGCTGATCACAGTCACGAGCTGCAATGAGGAGCAGCTGCGAGAGCCCAGCTGTCTCCTATGAGGCCAGACATTAAGGAGATTGGCAACAAATAATTGAATGCCACTCTTTTCACTAAAATTTTTGGCTTGGAAAATACAATTTGTATTCATAAAATGTTATGGGTTTATTATTGCTATTTTTAATGACTTACTATGTAAATGTTTTTAAGCATTGGTTTTAATTTCAAATATGACAAATATTGATAGATATAACCCACATCAACAAAGGCCCTGAGGGGTCCTCAGTAATTTCTAGGAGTGTATGACCCATGGGGGAAAAGAGGGTCTGGCTCTCTGACTTGCAATGAGGAGAGGAGTACGGGTAAAGTCCAGGGCCTGCAGTCAAATCGCCCAAGTGGGATCTGTGAGACTCTGCAAAGGTGGGCTGCTCCTCTCCCAGCCTCAGTCTTCAGATCTGTAACAAGGGATGATAGTGATAATACTTGATGCATAAGGAGCTTATGAGGATTAAATGTGGGTAAAGTGCTGAGCACGATGCTGGGACCACAGCCACATCACCATCATTGTCACCACCACCACCATCACAGTCCTCAACACCACTGTCATCCCCAACACCATCATCACCACCACCACCATCATCACCATTTCAACCACGCTCCCAAAAATGGTTAGAGTTGCAGTAGGTTCTGAGTTTGGACCTCAGCCATGTCTGACCTTCCCTACTGTCCCTAGAGGTCACCCCAGCCTGAGTCCTGCCCCTGCCAGTCTGCCACCACAGTTCACACATGGCACATGTAGCTGCTCCTCAACTGCTCTATCCTGGTGCCATAACAGCAACCACCCACGGGTGTGCGGCACCTCATCGTTTTCAAAGCAATTTCACAAAGCAATAACTGCTGTCCTTTTGGAGGTGTGCTTGTGCAGACCTCACTCCCGTGATTGGCATGCCTTATTTGCCTCACCCTCAAAGTGAACCTACAAGTGGGTGAAGAAGCCAAGACTCATAGCGCACAGAGCTGGTGCACCAGGGAGCTGGTTCTGAGCCCTCACCTCTGCCTCTCGGTCAGCCACACTTCCTTCCCCAAGAGACCAGACAGTAGCCAAAGACTAACCGTGGAAGGCAGGCTTTCAGGGCCCCCTGTGTCCTGCAGAAAGCCTGTCACCTACCGCCACAAGGGAACTTTTTGTGGTCTTGGCTTATAATTCGAAGTCCATGGCCAAGTCTGGAGGCAGCTTTCACCTTCAATGAAGGTGTTTGGGTCTCAGCCAGGATCGATATGCACTTGGCTCACTGCCTACCACACAACATTAGAATCTATTATAGAAGGAACAAAGAGAGCGGACAAGCTGCTGCTGCCCATAAACTGAGTGACCCTGGAACTCTTTCCTCCCCAAGCCTCAGTCTTCCCATCTGTACCAGAGGACCTCGGCAGAAACTACTCCCAGCAGGGCTGCTGGGAAAGTGAGCTAAGCCTGCAATTCCCACACTAATGACTAAACCCCTCACCACACACTGGGTTTCAGAGAGTATTAGGGCGGGACGGGGTGCACGGGGTGTTGGTCCACATGTGAGCATCTAGAGAAGCACTGTCCGATAGACATGGAGTGGGGGCCACAGTGTCATTTAAAAATTTATAGTAGCTATATTTTTTAAAAAAAGAATCAGGGGACATAAATTTTTTTTTTACCCCATTACATTCAAAATGTTATCATTTCAACAAGTAATCATTATAAACTTTACTAGTGAGTTATTTCGCATGCTTTTGCTCACTACCATCACAACCATTCCATCACTAAGTACTATCACTACCGCTAATCATACAAGTGTAGTGTGTACTTTTACACTTACAGCAAATCTCAGTTTGGAACACGTTCTTTGAAATACTTGATCTTTATTTAGACTTAATGAAATTCACAGCTGGAAAAGTAGACTCACGCGTCCAAGTTGTTCTAAATACACTTAGAAGTTTTCCAATAACTGCATAGGGTGTTCAAAATTAATTAAAAATAAATGCAAGTGCAAGCCCAGTTCCCTGCTCGGATCAAGAGGGGCAAACCAGGTCTACCCGCCCCGGTCCGCGGGGACTGCATGCAACGGACAATCGAGGACCCTTCTACCCGCGGGCGCCCACGGCCAGGTGGCCGGCCACACGGAAAAGACGTCGCACCCTTGGCGACCAGAAAGACTCTGGGACTCCAGCCCCGGTCCGCACACAGAACTCGAGAGCTGGCCTGAGGCCCGGGCCTGGTGCTGTCAATCAGTCAATCACGCGGTTGCGAAAGTGGGAGGTATGGGGCGGGGTTTAACGCTCAGATTACGCGGGGCCGGAGCGGGGTTGGGGGTGCGTGAGGGGGAATGGGGCCACTAATATCCACGTGGCGACACTGAAAGAGGTGGGGCGGGGCTTAGCTCCTGGAAGGGCGGGCCAAAGAGGGGCGTGGCTGGAGGCGGAGCAAGGCTAGGGAAGGGGCGTGGCTGCGGGCTGAGGAAGACTCCACAGACAGGCGGACAGGTTGGCCCTGCCGGTGCCATGCGCTGGGGTCGCCAGAGCCATTCTGGGTCACTGCAGCCCGAGGATCCTGCCAGATCCGGCTAGGCTGCAGGCACCCCCTGTCCTGACACCTGCTGTGCTCCAACGCACTTAGTGTGCTGGGCGGGGGGAGGAGGGGGAGGGGGAGGGGGGAGGGGGGAGGGGGAGGGGGGAGGGGGCCCTCCGTTGGCAGGAGTCTTCCACAGTTATAAGAATCCACGAAAGAATACCTGGAACTACAAGAACAACCTACGAAACACGGCACAGGCCGAGCCTGGACCCGAGGGCTGTGTCCCAGAGGAAGGCCAGAACCACCGGAGCCTCTGCCAAGCCACTAGGTTCTTAACCCCACCCGTTGTAGTGAAGGTGGGCATTTGCCCTTCTAATGGCAGCCCTCACTGACTGTTGTCGCAGTCAATGGACTACTCTTGAGGGACCTGTAAGTGTCTCTCATTTAACAATGACTTTGAAGGCCCTGTCACAAGCCACTCCTGTGCAGCATGCTTCAGATATGTCCTGCGTCCTAGGAGCTCATGGCCCGGTAGTGGGAGACCATCATCCACCCAGCAGTGTTCACTGAGCTCCTAATACATGGCACAGCCCCATGTGTCTGCATGCAGGAGGGGAAAGGCCAGACCATGGAGCTTTGGAAGTTGAAGGGGCAGCATAACTGTGCAGCTGGGGAGGAACGGTCACCAGATCACAGTGGAGTTGGAACTTTCTTGTAAGGCTGGTGGGGAGGGAAGGTGAGCAGGCCTCTGGGAGGAATTCTTTGCATGCTGGTTGTTTAGCGCTGTGCTGAGAGGTTTGTGAAACCTCCCAGTGCTCCTTGAGCCTGCAGAGCATCCAGGCGCTGGGTGCTCTTAGAGCAGGGGTGTCAAACTCATTTTCACCGGGGGCCACATCAGCCTCGCAGTTGCCTTCAAAGGGCCGAATGTAATTTTAGGACTGTATAAATGTAACTACTCCTTAGCCAGGGGCAAGGAGCTAGGCGCTGCCACCAGGTAGAAACAAGATGCCGGTCCAGATAAACCAAGGTGGAGGGCCAGATTTGACCCCTGGGCTTTCTGTTTGCCACCTGTGACTTACAGGGAAGAATGAAGACGACCTTTGTAGAAAGCAGCCCTCGGCTGTGCCCCTGGTTGAGGCTTCTCACTGGAAAGGCCAATACAAATAGCAATTGATCCTGTGTTTGGAGAGCTCTGGGTGGTTTTCTTTCTGTAAGAGGACCAGGACACTTTCCCAGCAAGCCTCATCTGTACAGTTATGTCCCATGGCTACAATTCTAAAGTTGTAAGGGGGCCACTCAGCTTGCAGACACTCGTTACTATGTTGCATGGATTACTCTGAGTTTCCCCATGACTCTTCCCCAATTAAAGTCTAGGTAGGTGCTGAGGCCGGTAAATTAGGTAGGTCGGGAGGCTCAGAGGAACTAGAGAGGGGCTCCTAGTGAGTGAAAGGTCAGTGTGTCTGTGGGGAACACAGCCCCTGAATGGGGGTGGGACCAGGGACTCAGCTGTGGGCTCTGCCCTGTCCTCAGACCAACTACTGCTGGGACTGCCCTGGAAATCACACATGTGTGTTCTTGGTGGAGGACTCTCTTTACCAGAGAGCAGAGCCCCAGGCAAGCCCTGGTATAGGAATTCCCTAGGGCAGCACTTTGGGGAGCTCATCAGGGGCTCGGGGAGCAAGGCAGGCTGAGAGAGCCGGTGGAAGATTTGTCTGAACACAAAGTTGATGGCTCAGTTGCACATGACCTTTCCCTCAAAAGTCCAGTAGATCACATTTCAGGACTCTCCAGGGGAGAAAGAAGAGTTTATCCACTGACTTCCATGGATCGAAAGTCAGCTTTGCTCCCCTTCTGCGCTGTGCATGTGTGGACGTAGTCAGGGTCGAGGGTCACGGGCTCTGGGCAGAAGGTGGGGCAAGAGGGTGCATGGGAGGGGCACCATCAGGTTCAGGGGTCCTGTGTGACTTTGTTGTCTATTGCCACCTTGAGCTGGTTGCTTGGCAGTTGCTGTCAGTGATCAGTCCTCTGCAATGGCATCTGATAAAGGCACTGACCTCACACCCATTCTGGACAGCTGAGTGGCCCTTCTATTTGCAGGTGCCATGCTGGCCCTAGGGGTGAGCATTCCCTGAGGCAGAGCCCCTAGGAAGCCTGTCTCATGGCTACAAGTAACCACACCCTGAGAGGTCAGGGCTGTCAAAGAGAGGTGACCACTGGGTGGGCAGGAAGGCTAGCAGAGGAGAGACTTCTAGGTGTTCCAGAAGAATGAGAAGGAGTTTGCTGGGTGGGGGGATGGCATTTCCAGTGGAGTGGGACAGAGTGGGGACCCTGTGGGATCCCAGCAGCCCTGTGTGGTTGGCGCAGGTGCAGAGGCAATGGAGCAACATGGGTGGTGGCCAGGGCATTGGAGTAGGGCACCAAGACCCTTTGGGTGATCTAGGCTGTCGAAAACCCTGACAAGAGGAGTGAGGTGGTCAGGTTCCTGGTGCCCAGAGGCTCAGAGCCCCCTGTCTCCCTCTGCTGCCCTAGTTAGCGCCCCTGGGCCTGGGAAGCCACTATTCCACCTGCTTTTCCTCAGCCAGCACCGTACTCTGGAGAGTCAGGCCTCTGCTTACTGGCAAGGGGTGCTTTCCCTTTCCTCAGCAAACAGGTGACATCCATAAGCAGGTGACGTCCATCAGCAGGAACACAACCAGGAGCCAGTGGCCAACAGCTTACCAGTGGTGGGCCGGGACAGGCAACCAGCAGAAACCTGAGAAGTGCTGGGCTGGAGGGTGCAGGGTTCATAGGTTAAAACCTCTATGGGGAGCTTCCTGCACATGAGCAAGGTGCAGGGTATGCCCCCCTTCCCTCTCCACTGTAAGCTGATCCAGCCAATCCAGACCCAGGAGTATGGGCAGGGAGAGGGCCAGGTCCCAGGTGTGTTCCTTTTTCAGCTCTGACCAGGCCCCTGCATAGTGGGCCCCAGTTTGAGGGTGGGTGAGTCATCCGGCAAGGCCAGAGGAGCTAGCACCTGATGAAGGCTGGAGAGTGGACAGGCCTTTGATGGGCGGGCATTGGAACCCTCAACCCCGCACCCGGCCTCATCCCGACAATGCCTGCCTTGACTTGGTTGGGAAAGCATGGTAGCTGAGGCTTCCCGGCCTTGACTAGCCCATCTGCTGCTCTGCCTGGGGCGGGATGGTGGATTCCGTCAGAGTGCTGTTGCTGGGGGCGGTGAGATTCCCAAGTTTTCCACCAGGATCAGAGTGAAGAAGAGCATTTGGAATCTGGGCCAGCCTCCTGCTGTTGGGAAGTACTCTTCTTCCGACCTACCCCCAGCACCTAGCTTGACCTGGCAGCGTGGACCCCAGAAGGAGTTAATCCTTTGCACAGAGCGGCCCCAGTCCTCAAACACAGCTTGGGCCTTGCTGTGGTAAGGGCCTCCCTGCCTGAGCCCTCTCTCCCACTTCCCTGGGGTCTGGCAGAGGGTGAGCAGGCTGGCCGCCCTTGAGCCAGGCATTTCCCTTTCCTGAGCTCAGCTTCTTCACCTGATGTGAACCCCTTCAGTCGTATGGTTTTTTCTTAAAGATTTTATTAATTTATTTTTAGAGAGGGGGAAAGGGAGGAAGAAAGAGTGGGAGAGAAACACTGATGTGAGAGAGAAACATTAATTGGTTGCCTCTCGTGCTCTGATGGGGGACTGAACACACAACCCAGGCCTGTGCCCTGACCGGGAATCAAACTGGTGACCTTTTGTTTGTGGGATGATGCCCAATCAACTGAGCCACACCAGTCAGGGCTTATTTGTTTTCTGTAAAACCACTGGGGCTCTTCTGACTCCAGCCCCCAGACCCTAGTGGGTGATGGCCCACCTCACTCTCAAGTGTTTTCATGTCTGTCCTGGGCACTGGCCTTGGGGAAGAGCAGCACTCAGCCCACCCTGAGGAAGGCTGAGCCAGAGGGAGCCCCAGTCTTGTCAGACAAGAAATTTCTCCGTGGTTCTACTCCAGCATCAACCTGCTCCCTCTCTTCTTCATCCCCCTGCTTTGTTCAAGTTTGGATGGCAGACACTTTTTACAGCCTCCACCCCCCGTCCTAAAAACTGTCTGAATGGTAGAAATGATCCCACTTCACAGAGAAAGCCTGCGGTCCTCTGGCACTGAGAGTCACACTTCAGGACACTCTCTCAGCCAGCCTGGCCTCTGTGCTCTGCTGCCCCATGCCACTTCCTCATCTTTGCCCTGTCCCCACTGCTCCCAGAGACAGTCCCTCTGAGCCTTCTCAGGCAGAGCTGGAGAGGCCCCAAATGCTGGTGTGGGTCAGGCAATGGGCGGGTGGGCGGAGCCCTGTCTTAGCTGTGAGTTCCCCTCTCTGAAGCCCCTCACCCTCACTGGCCCCAGGGGACACCAGGATACTGCCAGGCGGATAGATGCAGATCCAGACAGTGTCTGCTGCTCAGGTGTGGCTTGTCACCCTCCACTTGATTTTGGTCTTGTCCCTCCCATCATCCCAGCCATCTGGACTTCAGCTGTACTGCCAAGATGGGGGTAGGGCCACCGCTGACAAACGTCTACAAGCTGGGTTACTGTGTAAGACGCCAGTTACTCATCAGGCCACCTTACCGCAGGGATGGGCTTGGTTCCTGGCTGCCGTTTGTAAAAGGTGGAATCCTGGCCACAGGCACCTGTCAGCATGTTTCTACGTAGTTGGTTCCAGCTTCTAACCTTTCAACTGACACAGGCCCCTGAGGCCAGCAGGTGGGTTCCAGACCCTCCTTGGAGCCGTGGGGCGAAGCCAGGTACCACTGATGACCCTGGTCCAGGCATGTCCTGAGCAGACAGAGCTGAATGCTGGGCCTTCAGGCAGCAAGGAAGCATGGTCACCAGGCTGATTCCAGGTGGGCAGATGGGGAGGAGGGGACAGTCACTCAAGGCCAGCTCTGTGCCCTGGTGGGATGTGCCCCTCAGGAAAATCTTGGGATCCTCTGACACATGGGAACAGGATGTGCGCTAATTCTCAGCTGGATTCATTCCCATTCTTTGTTTCCAGGAAAGGGGCCTGGGGTCACTCAAAGGCAATGTACTTGGGGAAACAGAAGTGGCATTAAGTACATTCACATTATTGTGTAGCCACCACACTGTTTCCTGAACTTTCTTATCATCCCAAACAGAAACTGTCCACATTAAGTTATAACCCCCCCATCCCTTTCTCCCCTCAGACCCTGGGAACCTCTCATTTCCTTTCTGTTTCTATAGATTTGCCTCTTCTAGATGTTTATTTTTTAAAAAGATTTTATTTATTTATTTTTAGAGAGAGGGGAAGGAAGGGAGAGAAAGAGGAAGAGAAACACTGATGTGAAAGAGAAACATCAATTGGGTGCCTTTCGTACGCACCCCGACCAAACCCACAACCCAGGCATGCGCCCCGACCAGGAATCGAACCGACAACCTGTGGTTTTGCGGGACGACACCCAACCAACTGAGCCACACTGGTTAGGGCTAGATTGTTTTTTAAATAAGTGGAATTATATATTTGTCTGTGACTAGCTCCTTTTGTTGAGCATCATGTTTTTAAGGTTCATTCATTTTGTAGTGTGTGTCAGCTTCATTTCTTTTTATGGCTGAATAATACTGCACTGTATGGACGGACCACAATTTGTTTATTCATTCCTCTGTTAATAGACACTTGGCAACTAAGTGTCTATTAATTCCTCTTAAAATTAACTTTTAAATATAGATAAGTAATGACTATATTATCCTTGGGGACAAAGTTAAACCTCAGTGGTAACATCACCTCTGATGACACTCTTGTCATAGCCCTTTCTTGCTCTCCAAAATTAGATTACTATTTTAATCAACAGCAACAGTGTAGGAGGACTATGAACTGCAGGGTGCGGGGAGAAAAATGGCTTTGGACTTGGAGTCAGGAAAGCTGGCCTCAAGGTCCGGCTTATCCTTTGGCAAATAACTTACCTCTTCTGCCCCCACCCCCCTTTCTGTGTTCTCATCTGCCAAGGATCACAGATCGAGTCACTAACCCACCAAGACTACATGGCAGGCAGGGCTCCCTGCTGCCCCCTGCCTGGCAGGCGGGTAGTTGGGGAAGCCCTTTTCTGAGAATCTTTCTCTGCTGTGCTCATTTTAAATGTATTTTGTGAATAGGTGATACATGTATATACATAGCAAAAAAACAAAAGAGCACCAAAGAGTATTTCAGTCACCACTACGTGTCCCTCCCACCCAGGTAGCACAGTGCCGGCCCTACTGGTCCTATATGCCCTCCCAGAGAGACAGTGTACAGCAGGCATGGGTACTAACTACCCTGCTGCTTTTTTCCAATTGTAACACTGTATCTTAGAGATCAACATTCCCAGTTGTAACACTGTGTCCTCAAGATTGTTCCATATGGCTACACAGGGAGTTGCTTGATTCTCCGCAACCATGAGCACTACTCCACTGCAGGTTACATTGTAATTTATTTACCTTCTGCTGAGAGTGAACAGTTAGTTTTTTCCCAGTTTTTTGCTACTCACAATCCTTAAACGCATACATTCTGTTCTTTTGGAAGCACACCTACAAGGCAAGTTCTGAGACTCCCCGTTTCTTTGGAGTGACTATGCTGGAGCGTGGAGGGTGGGAAGCTCTGTGAGCCAGGTCCCTAAAACTGCTGTGGTGGGTCTGGGGACTCTGGACATGCTTCACCCCTCTCCCCTCCTCCTTACCCTTGTGTCCCCCTGCTCCCATACAGCTCATGCACTTGGGAAAGGATAAAACCTTACATCCTGTTCTGTAGAAGGATTTAGCTTAAAGGAGTGGTTTTTAAACTTAAAAAAAAAATGCATTTAAACCTTTTATGCAAACAAGATTGTCTTATATCACTTCAAGACCCTTTGCTGGTGGGCATCAGTGTCCTGAGAGCAAGCCCCAGCTGCCTCCATGATTACCTCACGAGCAGGCCAGGCAGAAGAGGGGTGAGGGAAGCCCTAGCAGTGTCTGTTCTGCCCATTCCCAATGCCGGCATTTCAGCAAACCTTTCTTTCTCTTTTTTCCTGCCCACCTCTCCCCAGTCCCCAGCCTGACCAAGAATGATAATGGGGGAAAACCCAGGGAACAGATGGTGACCCCTCACTGGGTGTGCGTTGCTTCACATCTGCTTTGGCATGGTCTCCTCTTAAATCTTCAAAACTCCAAGGCTTGGGGCCACTGCCCTATTTCATAGATACTCCCAAGGCACAGAAAGTGGGGGATGGCTTCCTGGGGCCATAAGGCAAGCGTCCAGAGGAGCCAATGTGGGCTGTTTTTCTGGTCGTCTCTGATGGTGCCGTCCAAGGGGGCAGATCTGCGCCTTTTCTTCTGGGCCTTTTCCTGAGGGTGGCTCCAGGCATTCTCCCAGAAGCTTGAAGAGGCACATTTGTAGGGGGGTCCTGGGGCTCTCAATTGTTGGACCCAATGTCCCCATCCTCCTTCATGCTCTGACCTTTGAAGAGGAACCCTGAGGCTACAAGTCTCAGAGGGTGAGGAAGAGTCCAGAGTCAGACATGAGCCCCGCTGGGCAGTGAGACAGGACGGAGCAGGAGAAAAGGTGTGGAGAAAGCTGGTCAGTATCTAAACACCAGACTTGGTGAAGTTCCACCTTTTTGGCTTTTTAAGAATGGGAGGGTCTGGGCCTGTGGTCTGGCTGGTCTTGGTTGGCTGGCCTGGGTCAGTGCTGGCTGCAGGCTTTCTGGCCCCACCACAGTCCCTAGGCTGCTTATTCCCTCACGCTGCCAAATCGGGAGCCTGGGCAGAGTCCAGCCATACCCCCAGGGCTCTGCTTCTGACCCTGGGGTCCCTTCCCAGTTCTTTTCCAGCCACCTCAAGGGTGGCAAAGGTCAAACTGAGGTGGCCTGGTGAAATGCCCAGCACACCCTGGACTCAGACCCTGGCCACCTCCGCGAGTGCTCTGGCTGTTATCACTTCTGCCTTATTGCAAAGCGATGAGTGCAAAGCTCGGTGTCGGTGGCAGCAGGCGCAGCTGAAGCTGTCCAGGCAGTCCACAACAGATCCTCCCACTCGACCCTCCCAGTCGACCCCAGACTGGCCGGGCGCTAGTCCTCTGGGCTGGGGCTACAAGCCAGCCCAAGGTCCCTAGAGGGCGCTGCTTCCTCACATCTGCAGCAGCAAAGCGAAAGTCTCTCCCGCCGCGCAGGGCGCCGTTGCGCGTGGGGTGCTGCCCGGGTAGCCAGGCACTAGGGAGTGTTTCTTTGGTGCTCCAGCCGGGTCCGCAGGGGAAAAGCACCCCCTGCCCGTCCCCACGTGCACACCGAGGGGCAGCTCCAAGGCTATTGAGGGGGTAGGGGTCTTGGGTCCGCTTGCCAGCCCCAGCCCGGAGGGCTGGCGGGTCGTGCGGGCGCGTGGGGCAGGAGGGGTGTCGGGAGCTCCGGGCCCTCGAGGCGGCGCGGAGGCGGGCACGCTGTGGAGGGCGGGCAAGCGGGCGGGGGCCGAGCTTATAAAGGCCCGCGGGCGGCGAGGGCGGGAGGCAGCAGCCCAGCTGCCGTCCCGCCCTGCTGAGTCTCTCAGACCCGCCGAGAGCCGCGCGCTGCGCTCGCCACCGGGCAGAGCTGTCCCCGGAGTGGACGCAGACCCCAGACGGAGGAAGAGCGAGTTGGAGGCGCTTGGGTCCCCGCCCACAAGGCAGGGGTCCTAACTGCGGCCCCGCCTTGTGCACCATGGCGCGCCAAAACCGGATGCCCCGCGCCGCCCCTTAGCGCCGCGGCGGCCCAGCGACCCCTGGCCCACGCCGCGGTCCCCCGGGGCATGGAGCCGCACGTGCTCGGCGCGGTGCTCTACTGGCTGCTGTTGCCTTTCGCGCTCTTGGTCGGTGAGTAGCGCAGGCGCGGCGAGCTCTGAGCTGGGACGTGTCTGTGTCTTGCTCCCCGCTTCTCCGCCCCGCCGCCAGCCAGTCGGGCCAGTGCCGGTGCCGTGCGCGGGCGGGCGCGGAGATTCCCCAGGACGCGTGGCCCTCCGCGCCCGCATTCCAGAAGCATGAGTGCGCCGGGGCCTCCGGGGAGCCGGGGCGGCGAGGGCGGTCTCCGCAGGACCCGCGTCCGAGCGTCTAGCTGGGAGGGCGGCGGCTGAGTGGTGGAGAGGTGGCAACTGGGTGGCCACGCTGCGGCCCCGCGAACGCCCAGGCGCCAGGGAGAAGGGCCTCCGGGAGGGAGTTGTATGTCGCTGTGGGACCGGCTGAAGAGCTGGTGAGGGGGACACAAATCTCTTTCTATTTCATGTTTTTAAGAAAAGGGCAAACTTGCTTCAGGGCTTCCTGACCAATGTGGGAGAAGGCGGGCTTCCTGCCTGGAGCTGTTTAATCTGGAGCCTCCGGAGCAGAACTAACGTCTGCGCCCTGGGCGCGGCCCTCCCACTCTTCCCTGCTGTTCCCCACGCCCCGCTGGACTAGGGCAGGCCCCATGCCTTGGAAAAAATAGTTCGGGTTCCTCCCTGCCCTTCCCCTCTCGGTGCCCTGGCTTACTCCATTGGTCTGTCTAGTGCTGCGGCAGGAGCCTGGGCAGCTGGGCCCTGGGCTGGGAGAGGCAGCACCTTTCAGGAGGCTTGGGCCTTGGTATCAGCGCAGAGGGTATCCAACCCTGACATCAGTGTCGCACTGGAAACCCCTGGCATCAGTGTTGCCCCTCCCAGAAAGCACATCCTGTGGCTCTCAGTGCTGTAAGGCCTCTCCCTTGCACCCCCTGCCTCCACTGTACCCAGGGCAGAGTGCCCAGAAGCTCATTCCACCCTTCACTCAGCCCTCAGCTCCCTCCACGTGGGACTGTCTCTACTGAATGTGAGCTGGAAAGTTGATTAAATTCACAGAATCATGGAAAGGTTTGCTTTGGGTGCAAATATCTGTTTGTTGGGTGAAAATCTGTCAGGCTATGGTGGATGGGGGTGTTTTTATTTTGAAAGCCTTTCCAGAGCCTCCTAACACACTCCAGGTAGGCCTCTGCCAACTTCTGTTATAGGGAGGGGCAGGCTTCCGGTGGGGCCGGGAATGTGGGAGATCCACAGCAGCCTGCACTTAGGCTCCTAGACAGACTGTATTTTGATTTGTAGCATAGAAAGGTGGTGAAACTTGGGAAATTTTTTGAGACAGGAATCAATGGAAACATTGAGGTCGGAGAAGAAGTTTTGAGTCCCCCCTTGTGTGGGCAGGACAGCCCAGGTGTGCATGGGGGAGTGTGGGGTCCGCCAGCTGTGTGCAGTGACTCTGGAGAGCCAAAGGGTACAGGCAAGCAGAATGGACCCAGCTAGAGGCTGGCTTAGGAGCTGGTGACATGAGGGGCCGTGGGGGCAAGCTTCTCAGTGGCACAGGGTCACGTGTCCTGCCCACAGTGCACCTGTAGCCTCCTTGGCCTGGCCCTTCGAGGTGGGGAGAGAATCAGATCACTCAGGCTTGCAGGGGCTGGGCTGGCCGTTCCTGAAGGGCACATGTCCCTTAGATGGTGGAGTCTCTTTATACAGGGTCAGCAAACTTTCTGTCTGACAGGCCAGATAGCAAATAATTTCACATCATGAAATGTTCGGATATTTTTCCAACCATTAAAAACTGTAAAACCCACTCCTAGCTGTGGGCTCTGCCCAAACAAGTGGTGGAGCCAGATTTCAGCTGAAGGCCCAGAGTTTGTTAACCAAGAACTAGGCAGGGGTCCTGGGTTCTTTTCTGGGTCTCAGCTGCTCGCCACATGGTGACCAGGAGAGTTCTCTTGTCCCTGGACGTGGAGGTGGCATAGCTCAGAGTTTCCACCTGGGCTCCGCTGGAATCACCTGGAGAATGTGATGACTAATTCTCTGTACTCATTGCTCAGTTTTTCTATAAACCGAAAGGCCCCCAAAACTAAGTGTATTAAATTAAAAAAAAAAAAGCGCCGATGCCCAGGTCACGTCCCACACAGATTCTGTGCCTGGTTGTGGGGCTTGAGCTTCAGTATTTTTTCTAAAGCTTTAAGGGAGGGTAATGTTGAGCCGGATTGACGGGTGATACCTGAGACTCCCCGTCCAGGGTGTGGGCAGCTCCCGTCCCCGGGGGCCTGCTGGCTGTCCTGCTGCTATCAAAGCGGTGCTGCCTAGCTGCAGGTGGCATGTCCACTCTGTTGTGTCCCAAGCCCCTCGCCTCCTCTGACAAACTGCCTGGAAACAGCTCTCTTCCGTTTTGGAAGTGAGAGGTGGGTGCTAGGTAAGGCCTTCAGAGGATATTAGTCAGACTTGTGTCTTGTGCTGGCTCAGGCAGCAGTCGTGGGGAGAGTTTGAGTCATCCTGGGGTGCCCCTCACCCCCACACCACTCCCCTTGTGGTGCAGGCTTACTGCCCGAAAAGCCCAGCCGAGCGTGATAGACTCCCTGACTCTCTCGTGAAAGGTGGAGGCCTCAGGTGTCTCACCTATTGTCCCTGGAGCCCTGGAGGGTAGGGACCCAAAGCTGGAAACTTCTAGCAGTGATATGTCAGGGCAGGACATTTTGTGATTCCCATAGAACAGGCCACACCTCCTAACTCTGGACCTTAGTACGGGGCAGCCGGAAACAAATCTGGTAGTTGAAAGCAGGGTGGTTAGAAGGCAGACCTGGTAATGCAGGACGTGGCTTCTGCTAGGACAGTGCCGCCCACCTTGAAGACACACCTACCACACACTGGGGCCTCGCTTGCACCACCAGACTGATTGTCACTGAGAAGCGCTGCTATTAGAATGGGACACTTCCTCCTTTTTAGAGTGTTGTCATCATCACCGTCCCCACACCCCTGTGAGGGAGGCAGGACGTGGTCTTCTCTCTGGGCCACTCGAAAGAGAGGCGTGGCCTTGCAGCCTCCTTAGCAGTTCAGGTCTGAGGATCCATTTGCCCAGTAACCCCTTTGGGGTGGCACCATGCCCGGCTCTCCCCGACCAGAGGCCATGCTCTGCAGTGCCACTAGGATGGAAAGCACCTAGACTGAGGGGCCGTGAGTGGGGGTAGGTCCTGCTTCCCTCTGTGACCGTGGGGGAGAGGCGCTGCCTTCTGCTGGACCCCAGGAGGACGCAATGAGTTAGCAGGACTACGGTGCCTGGTTGACAGGACTGAGCAGTGTGTGTACGTGTTTGGGGAGGGGCCACTGTCTGCCCAGAGGCTGAGGATGGTCACTTGTGGTTATCTGCAGGCCATCCCGCTGGCAGCCAGGGCTTGGAGAGCATAGGGCCCAGGCGGGAAGGGTCGTACAGAGGAAGTATTGTCTCTGGAGGTGGGAGGAGTGCCCAGTCTCGGATCCTGGCCCCACAGGCTGCTTCCTGGGCGTTGCCTCCCCTGTTCTGACGGGGCACTGAATTTGCTTTCAGTGCCCAAAGATGGAGAAGGAGAGCAGCCTTTCTCGGCTCCCTCTGCTCTGAGCGCAGGCACAGGGGACTACTTTCTGTGGGCGTGGGAGATGGGAGCAGCCCACCAGAGGGGCTTGTGGGTGTCCCCACTCCTGCCACCGCAGTCTCCGCGGTCCAGTGTGTCCTCTGGCAGGAAGCCACTCTTGACCTCTCGGGTACTCAGAATTCCCCTTTTCTTTAGAATTCAACAAAATGTTGGGCTTTTCTTTGTTATCTATTTTAGAAATCTATAGACTTTTTAAATGCAGATTTTCCTCTTCCGGTTGCCAAAGCAGTTTGGTCCTTCCTCGTGGTAGGGAGCAAGCCTCCCGAGAGCAGTTGGTAAGGCAGCACAGGTCTGCTGGGCAGTGAACCCTTATGGAATGCCTGCCTCAAGCTTTTCCTCAAGGGGTGCGGTGTGGCTGGCAGCCCTGTCCCCAGCTCCCTGTCCCCCTCAGCCTGAGCCTCCTGGAGAGGTGGAAGGGGCGGGGCAGGACCGCCTGCTCTAACTCCTCTGAGTGTAGCCAATGTTCTGGGTGAGGGACCTGGGTGTTGGGGCAGTTGTTTCACTCACCCAAGATCATGCAGGTAGCAAGTGAGGAAGCTGGGTATGAAATCTTTCCCTTCCTGGGGCGGCTGAGTCCCACACTTGCTGGCAGGATGTCACCTTCGGGAGACCCTAGGGTGGAAGGTCCTGGGGACAGAGAGGGGAGGGAACGGAAGGGGGTTGGGAGGGGACAGGATAAATGGGGGAGGCTCAGATGACTGCTGGAGGGGTTTGTGGGCCACAGCAGCCCCTGCCCTGCTCTGGACTTGCCAGGCCCTCACCCCTCTCTTCAGGCCTCAGTTTCCTCACCTGTAAACAAGACAGTAAGTGTTTGAAGGCCAGTGCCAGGCCTCTGAGCTCTGCAGAGGCAGGGCAGCCCCCATTCACAGGCCGGGTGGGCCAGGGGCACCAGAGCATTTAACCACAGATGCCAGCAAGTGGGGCCCATGTGCTGGTGGTCAGTGGCCAGGTTGGGCCTCCAGGGAGCAGAATGGCAGGAGCTGCCCACCACTGGGGTCAGAGCAGCACAGGGCTTCCCAGCCAGTAGAGGCAGGTCCCAGGAAGGGGAAGGTGAGGTGTCTAGCACCGGCCAAGGGCCTCGGGTATCTGCAGCCTGGAGCTGGGCCAGCATGCATTATGCCCACTGCACAGATTCCTGTGAGCTCATACAGAATCTTTCCTTGAGTTTTTCCCAGATTAGTTCAAGCATTCTCTCATCTTGATCTTGAGGGACTGAGCTCCGGACAGGAGCCAGGGGCCTAAGTTCTGGTTCAGGGCCAATGGTGGTGGCCATGGGAGGGGCAAGAGCGCATCCTTCTCCCTTTCTAACCAGGCTGTGCTTTCCTTGGCTGTAAGAGGAGATCTGGGGTCTCCCGGCCCCTGGTGCTTTGGTTCTGTAAGTGACTTTGCTGTGTGTATTCTTGCAGTGACGTGCTGAGCACAGATGGGCAACAAACCTAGTGTGACAAATAAGCCACACAAGATGGGTTCCTAGATACTGTCTTACATAACACGGTCCAGGCTGGCATGGGGCTGGGCAGGGCAGGGGTCAGTGAGCACCAGGCAAGGCCAGTCTGCTGGAGGGAGAGAAATTGGGAGCCAGACAGGATGGTAGCTCCAGCGCCCCAGACCAGAGCAGTCCCCCAAAGTCAGGCCCTCTGTCTCTGGAAGAAACCAAGTGGGTGGCCTGGTGGATGGGGGTGTTACGGGGGGCGCATTTTTTCTAGGCTCAGACCCTTTGGCGGGGGCCAGGTGGAGGTGGGGCAGGAGAAGGACTAGATGGGCCAAGTAGACAGTCGGGGCCAGAGGGACCCGAGACTTGATCCCCTACTCCCAGTTTTGATTTTTTTTTAATTTTAGTTTTAATTACATAAGTAATATGTGAATGCTTTTCATAAAATAGTAAATTTTTAAATCAGGTAAGATGAAGTTCTTGTTTTAACCCTTTGGGCCTGTTCCCCTCTCACCGCTCTCAGAAGGAGCCTGGCCAGTGCACTGCGGGCCCCATAGGAGCCTGTTGTCCAGGCCTGCTGTGCTTTTGTCAGAGCGTGAGCATTCCTGCCCACAGCCCGTGTCCCAGCTTCCCTGCTGGCCTTCCCAGGCGGGCACCTGCAGTCACTGTGCTCCCCCTCCTCCTGGGAGCCGAGGTTGCTCCCAGGCCTTTGAAATCACAGCAGTGCCCCCTTTGCTCCGTGTGTTTCTCAGGGGTGGAGATGGGGCCAGGAGCTTGCCACTTTGTAGATGAGCAGCTGCGGGCCGAGACTGGGCAGCCTGGTGGGTCCCGGAGCAGGCTGCCCCTCAAGGGGAGGTAAGAGAGGCTGGGAACCAAATGGGGCAGCGTCCAGGCCCAGGCCAACGCCCGGGTGGTGCGAGGGCACCCTCAGGCTGATGTGCGTGGCCTCCTGCTTCCCTGCAGTCGTCTGGGGGCCTTTGCTTGGTGGGGTGGGTCCATTTTTCTGGTGTGTTTTAATAACATAATTATAGGGAGTATTTTTAGGTTCCCTCTAAGAGGCCAGCTGTTTACCAGGCTTCTATCTGCATACTGTTTTCTCCGTAAGTATATATAGCCGAAGCTACTTCTCCTTCCTTGGGTTCAGGCTAAAGAGGGACTGTGGCCACCTCAGCCACCTCCTGTGGTTTCCTTTGCCAGTGAATGGGCAGCTGAGATGGGCTCAAGAACCAGCCAGGCCCTGCAGAGCAGGCAGGGGCTCAGGGTGCCAGGCCTCCATCCCAGGTCTGTGAGCCACCAGGTGGGGAGCCTCTGTCCCATGCAGGGAGCAGGGAGCAGGGAGCAGACGCTGGGGCAGGACATGCTTCCTCAGGCCCCGTCCAGGCTGCTCCCAGCTCAGCTCAGACCCAGCAGCGCCCAGGTGTGCCAGCTAGGCCTGTCCCTCCCCCAGCTCTCCTTGCTTCCCCTGCCCTTCAAAGGCCTTCCTGTGTATCCTCTAAGGGAAACAAAATAATAAAAATGTCACATAAATGGATTCCTCAGGCCTCCATAAGCAACCAAAGGCTTGTGATTGTGGCCGGGAGCGGAGGGCAAAGCAGGAGAGGGCCAGGTGTGGGCTCCCAAGGCAGGGGACCCTCTCTGTGGAGGAGTGCCACTGACTGGCCTCAGGCCTGGGTCTCAGTCTCACCTCTTGGAACCACCAGCACCTGTGGCCTGTGGGCTGGGACCCCCATCACACCCCAACTCCTCTGTGGGGCGGGCCCCGTTCTGCCTCTGTGCAGGCATTGCTGCGATCTCCCTATTTCCCTCCCTCCCTCCCATTCACTTGATTTCTGTTTACGGTTAAAACACCATTCTACCAGCACATCATTATAACGACCTGAAAGGAATTTTTGAAAGGGAAACTAAGTCATCCATTCACTACTCTCACTAAGCTGTTTATCTTTCCTTTTCATTCCCCGAAGGCTAGGCTTGGTAAGGACCACTGCAGGCCAGTAGCTGTCAGGAGCTCCTGAGCCCCGGGCTTTGTACTGTGTGTGTCTATATCTCCCCTCTGGGGGGAGGGGTGGGGCGGTGTGCTCCTGTGCTGTTTCACAAAGGAGCAGGCCTCCCAAACCGCCTGAGGTCTGCCTGTGGGTGTGAGTGAGCCCTGGCAACCTACAGTGCAGGTGCGGTTGGGACCTGGTGGGCTAGGTGCCTTTTCGCCCCAGCCCCTCCTGAACTCCCTGCCCTTGGTCTCCACCTGCAGTGTGAGCAGCCCATGCCTGACCTCGCTCTGTCTCCCAGCCCCTGAAATTGTCTTGCTGCCTCCTCCAGCCGGCTGGCCACTCGGGCACAAACCTCTGCATTGTTTCTCTAACTCTGTGCCACTCGCCTCCCGACTCCTGCAATCTCCATTCATGTTCGCTGCCATCACACCCTAGGCTGGGACACGCGGACGGCCTCCCTGCCCTCCCAGCCCCAGGCGCCAGCTCTGTATCCAGATTCATCCCAAATGGCCTTCCTGAGATGTCTGAGCAGCAGCTCCCCCATGTAAGGCCCTGAGAACTGCCCACTGCCCACATGAAAGTCCCACTCTTCTGGTCTCCGCTCAGGGGGGCTCCCCAATTTCCCTGCCTGCCGCTGCTGCTATTAGCACTCTACAGTCAGGGAGCATGCTCGCGTCTCCTAATAGGTGGGAGGTAGTGACTGCATCTCATGGATGAGGACATGGGGGTGATGTCTTGGAGGCAGATGGTAGTTGGCAGCAGGTCTGCCTGTCCCCAGAGCCAGGGCTCCTGCCATGACACCCCTGCTTCTCAGGAAGCCTGGACCCCTGTGCCTTCAACCTGTCCGTGTATTGGGTGACTCCCCAGTGCCTTCCTCTGGCTGTGCCTCATCCCCTACAAACACCCAGCTTCTGTCTTGTCCCCCAACACCCTGAACTTGTTCTTGCCCTGGGGGCCTGCTGGCTGTTCCCTTTGCTGCCATTTTCCTGTGGCTGCCCCTCCTTCTTTCCAGACATGGGGCACTCTGCTGCCTTCTGCCACCTTTATTCCCTTGCCAAATGTGTTTGGAGACTGCCTGAAGCCAGGTCTTGTGTTAAGCTTTGGGGGTCCTGACATAGTCCTCAGTGGAGGACAGCACTTAGTCAGTGCGTGTCTTTAGCCAAGATATCACGAACAAACTTTAAAGCGCCCAAACCCTCGGCGTCCTGCTTGGTGAGTTTCGACAGTTGAGTACGTTCGTATAAGCACTTCCCCAAATGAAATAGGGGTCACTTCTGCCCCAAGCCCTCTTCTGGCCATCCCCCATGACTCTGCCTTCTGTCGTCCTACATCAGCTTTGCCTGAACTTGGGGTTCACGTTCCAGGGACCACCAGCGCCGTGTGCTTCTGTGTCTGGTGCATTTGCTCAGTGTAGAGTTGCCACAGTTGGTCCAGGTGGTCAGTGGCACCTTCCTTTTGAGTGCGCGTTAGTGGTCCTGTTGTACCTGCCACATTTGTCCGTGCTCTGTTCTGGTTGGCGATGACGGGCCAGGCTGCCAGTGTGCTTCTCTGTGGACACATGCTAAATTTCATTCACTCCTACACTCCTGGGCGTGGGCTTGCCTAGTTCTCCAGGTTGCATTGTTTCCGCTCCCACACGCCTGGTGCTGAGGCCCCTGATTTTAGCTGGTTCGTAGGATGAGGTAGTACCTTTAATCTCTATCACCCTGATGTTAATCACCTTTGGTGTCTTTTGTGATGAGTCTCAAAGTCTTTCACCCGCTTTTAAAAATTTGTTGCTTGTCTCTTCATACCTGACTCAGGGGAGTTCTTTATGGATTCTAGGTTTTAGGTCTTTGCCAGCTATATGCTGCAAATACAGTTCAGGCAAAAGTAGGTCTGCAGCTGTGAGTACGCAAAAACAGTTTGTTGTATTATTTAGTAATTGTATTATTTTCCATATGAACAACTGTAAACTTACTTTTGGCCAATCCTGTATTTTCCCCACCCGTGGCTTACTGATTCTAATCATTTTCTGAATGATGTCTTTATCAGAGCAGGTGTGTTAACTGCAAGTCCCCTTAGCTTGTCACGTGCTTTGCTTAGATGGCCAGTTCCCCGTGCCAGAACACTGGGAGGGTGGCTGTGGCTGGGCACCTGGCACTGGGACCTCTCTCAGATTTTCCTGGCAGGTGGACCGGCCGCTACCACGGGGCCGATCCCCTCCCGAGCTTCCTGCTTCCTTGCCTTCACCTGTGCCCTGTGTCCGTCCCTCACCCTCAGCTCTCAGACCCCCTCCCAGGTTCTTGTTCTGCTGTCTGTGGGGACTAACCCTCGCTCACTTGCCCTCGTCCTGGGTGTTGTGGGCATGGCTGGGACTCCTGCTCTGTCATCTTAAGCACAGCCTCCCTGGGCCGCCTGTTGGATGAAGTGGGTTCCTTTCAGTCTCTGCAAAGTGACATCTGGGGCTCCTGGCCCACCATCCCCTGAGGTTCCCAGGAGTGCAGTGGCCATCTTTGGGTGCTGGTCATGTTTCCTTCTCTCTGTTTCCCCTCAGGAAAAACTCCCGAGCAGACACTGCACCTAGGTGCTTGGCGAGTGCACCTCCACCTGGCCCTGTGGGTCCTGTCTTGTTTGATCCTCCACGGAGCCCTGTGCAGCCCTGTCACTCTCCAGCATCTCCCTAGGAGATGAGCTGCCATGTGGGTTCTTGGAGCCTGTCCTTGTCCAGGACGGCCACACCTCCCTGGGGTCAGCACTGCGACTCCTGCTTCCTCCTGTCCTCCTGGGAGCCGGTGGCACAGCAAACACTCACACCTGTTTCTCCTTCGCTTTGTGTGGAGAGACACCCACCTGCTTCTCAGAGACCAGTGCCTGGGCGGGGTCTTGGTGGCTCCCCTTGGCCACATTCAAGTCCTTGCTGATGTTATTATGGCTTAGTCAGGCCAGGTGGGGGTGGCAATGGGACATAGGCAGGGACTGCGATAGGCTCATTGCATGAGGCCACGCTTTCTGCTGTTCAGGCCAGCTCCACTAGCTCTGAGCCCTGCCTGGAGGCACTTCCTATCTCACTGCAGGAGCTGCATCCCAGACCTATCAGTCAGTGCAGACCTGCCCAGCTGGGGAAAAGTGGCCGGACTGCGCCCTAATCTCCAAAGATCAGGAGCAGGGGTTTGTCAGTCCTGGAGGGATGTGGGGGACTTGCAGGAGGTGTGGGACTGTGGCTTGAGGCCCCCTGTGGGGCCAGGGGTGGAGGCTGAGGGGACCTTCAGGGCAGCAGCCTCCTTTTTCCAGGGGCTGGCTGTGTGATCCGGCGCCTGAGTGTGTTTGCTCTGTGGCCTTGGCAACAACTCTCCTGCCTGTTTCTCATCCTGGCAGATGGGCACCTAAGTGACCTCGTGAGGATGACATTAGCACAGAAGCAAAGTATAGAGTGTTATCTGGCCTGGAGGTCACTCTGCATGGGTCCTGGACGTGGAGGGTGGGTGGTGAGCTTAAGGTCCCTCTGTCTGCGTGTCTTGCGCCTAAGGAAGCCACGGGACGCTGATTCTTTTCTCTCCTGCAGAGGCGGTGCCCACCTACCACCCACCGACTCTTGCCCTTGTTGCTTTGCATCCTGGGGGTTGCGGGTGGAGACACTCCAGTTCGGAGTCAGGGGGTCGGGGGCCACTGTCTCAATCCTACCAGAGTGAGGCCTGGAGTATATTGAATAAACAAAACCTAGGCTTTTGGGAGACCACACACGGAGGGAGTTTGCTCCACTCACCAGAGTCTGGCCTCCCGCCTGACTTCCACCCACTCACCCCTTTTCCCAGAGCAAGGCCCCTCTTCTCCCGCCCTTTCTCCTCCCTGGCCCCCGGACTGGGTGGGTAAACCTTGCTTCCCGCGGTTCCCCATTCAGGTGTCCCTCTTAGCTCTCTGCTGTTGGACCGCCGTGCTGTCCCACTCTTGTCCCCGCCTCCGCCTCAGGTCCCTGTCCTGGAGAGCAAGGGATGAAGGCTGGAAGCCACGAGTTATTTGCAAGGATCCAAGGGAGATGTGTTCCTTTGGAGTCCCTATCTGAATCGAGGAGACCCACGGGGAGGAGACCCTGACCCTGCAGGGCTGGAGATGGGGGAGTGATTAATTGCTGCCTTCAGAGGAGGCTGGAGAGGCTCCTGGTCTGGACAGGCTGCATCACATTCCAGAGCCTGAGGGACATTCCCAGGCCTCCCCGGGGCTGGGAGCCTGGGCCAGCACTTGTGTGGCGGTGCCTGTGCCTGTGGGGCGGGCCCTGTGCAGGAGGGCTGAGGGCTTTTGAGATGAAGTGGCCCTTGTTGGGGGATAGTGCTGCTTGTGACACTTCTCAGCCAGGGCAGCCTCAGGAGCTTAGCCTTGGCACAGGGTGACTTTAAGGACATGGGCAGGAGCTGCTGAAGGTCAGCCCTCAGAGGTGGAGATGACAGGTCGCTGGAGCCATCTCATGGGGAAAGCCTGGAGCTGTGCTTCTTCCCTTCCTCCTCCCCCCCACCCCCAGACTGGGGCCTGCCTGGGAGCAAGGGGCCTGGTGGTGTGAGCCAGCCTCCAGGGCACTCACGCCCTAGCGTCTCTTCAGAGGCTGGTCACTTGTAACTTGAGGCTAGTTTCTTCATTGCACTGTGTTCTTAGTGGCAGCTCCTGCCGGTGGCCAGGCCATAGAACCCCACACGGCTACCCTAGACACCCGGCAATGGGCACACCAGTAGCATCCTCGCTTGCTGCCATGCTGAGGGTCCGGATTTCTGCTGCTGGTACCCAGCTCTCACCACAGATGAGAGGTGTCAGCCTGTGGAGGCAGAGGTGCTAGACTCGGGTCTCACCTGTGTTGGGGTGGTCATGCTGGCAGCCGGGAGGGGAGTCAAGTCTGCAGCCAGAACCTCCCAGGGCATCAGGTGTTTGGTCGTTGTCACTGCCTATGTCACTGCTGTGGGTCCTTGCTCTGTCCTGGCCTGCTCTGTGCACCGATGGGGAGTGGGGGCCCACTGGGGCGGCCTTAGGACCTCAGGTAACCAAGACTTCTGCCTCATCCTGGATGGGGAGAGGAAGAAACTCTTCTATACTCCTAGCTTCTTTCAGCTGGTCTAGTGATTAAATCAACATGAGACAGGTTAACAGGAGAAAATAGCCACATTGAATGAGATAGTATGTACAGGAACCCACATATTGAACCTGAGAGAGTCAGAGACCCCACATATATAACAGGTTCGGAGACGGAGGGAATGAGGTGCGTACGGCATTCTGAGCAAAGGATGAGGTCGGGCACTTTGGGGCTTCAGAGGGGAGGGAGGTCACTGCAGGGTGGTGAGAGCAGAGGGTCAGTTTGCAGATGAATGCCCTGCTGATAGATTGATTTAAAAAAAAATTACCTCTGATAATCTGTTTTGGGTAAGGCCCCTAATTTAAATTCTTGAGTAGTTAAGGGGGAACAGAAGTATCTGTTGTGCCTCTAGGGTCTCACTTGCCTTTAGCTCAAAATAATCCACACACCACAGAGGCACATCTTGGGGCGACTCCTTCTACAACCTGACAGTGGCCACTGGGGCACTCCAGGGCTTGGCCGTGCTGGGATTCAAGCCTGAGTATGTATGGTCTGTACGCCCAGGAGTGGCTGGGCAGGGAGAGTCTCAGAACCAGTGGTTGAAGAGGCCACATACCGTCCTCTGCCTGCTGGGTGGGGCGGGTGCCCATGGAGCAGAGACGGCGGGATGGAAAGCTTCCCGCCACCTTCTTGTCTCTCCCCTTCCAGCCTGACCAGGCTCCAGGTTCTCTCACTTCTGCTGGGTGCCCTGGGGCAAGTCACTCAGCATCTCTGGGCCTTTAAGGGTTCGCCTGTAAAAGTTAGACACAGCTGCCCGCCGTGCTGCAGGCAGGCCTTTTGGAGCAGAGCCTGTTCCACCAGGTACTCAACACCAGCAGCCACCCTTCCACCATGGGGTCTCTCCAAGGCCAAGTTGTTTTAATGTCCACTTGTAAGATTAGTGTCTGCTCTGCTTGGCCTCGTGGCCCTGGGCACAACCCACCAGGTGCTGTGGGTAGAAGAAATACCTTGTGAAGCTCACCTGTGTGAGAGGCGGGGCTAGTGCTGCCTCTCCCACACCCTCACTGCTTTTGCTGAAAATGTGATGACCAGCCTCTTAGTCACCCACCTCTCAGGACCAGCAGGGCTGCCTTCCACGTCATCACGGAGCCTGGCCAGGATACAGTTGCACACCACGCAGTGTGACCGAGCAGCTCTTCGTCAGAGCCCTTGGGCATGTCAGTGGCCTCACCAGTGAAGAATCTGAGGCACAGAGTTGTCCAGCAGTTTGGTGTCATCCTGCTGCCAAGGCAGGGGCTGGTGGGGTGACGGCACCCAACTTTAGGCCAGCTCAGGCAGGAACAGTGGAGTCTGCTGGGTCTTGCTGAGTCATGGGCTGCTGGCTGCTCCGACAGAACAGCGGTGAAGGCACTGAGTGGCCGACTTTGTGGGCTGCTGGCAGAAGGTCCTCCCCAGTTCAGGCAGGAAGGGAATGGTTCGGGCGAGCTCATCCCGGCCCGTGACCTGGAGCCCTGGTGCTGACGGCCACTTCTCCCATCTCTTTAGAGTGTTGGCAACAGGGGGGAGTGTCTTCTCATGCCCTCCTCAAGGAAGGAGACCTGGCTCCACACCCTGTGGAACATCACCGGCTTTGGCTGGGAAGCTCCAAGGCAAAGAACGAGGCCTCACAAGGCAGCTCCCTGTGCTCCCAAGACAGGGTTGGGCATTGGCTAATGGAAGGAACAAGACGGGGGTGCCCTGCACAAGCTCCAGAGCCCCCCGCCATCCTTGGGCCCCTGACTGAGTGCCTGAGGGCAAGCCCTGCTCTTGGCTTCCCGTCTTGTGGCCTCTTGGGGAAGCCACTGAATCAGCTGTATTATAGGGACGAAGGTCACATCTTGAAAAGGTTAAGCAAGTTCTAAGTTTCACAGCTGGAAAGGACAGGAGCCAGAAGTCAGCTCTGGGGCCCAGGCAGCCGGTCATAGGAGGGTGGCTGTGCAGTTGGATCAGGGCACAGAGGACCGGGGGACTACTCACTGGGAATGGGTGTCACACTTGTGGCCTGTCTGTGCCCACTCAGGGTCCACAGTACTTGCTCAGGCCAAGCCTGTGAGGATGGAATTGTCACGTTTGGCCAGCAGAGTGGGTGGGGAGGGAGCCCAGCCAGTGTGGCTGGTGCCAGTGAGCGTGCCTGCATGTAGGTGGGGGCTGTACCTGGCATTCAGATCCACCCCAGCTGAGAGGGACAACCTGGGGAGCAGTTGGAAGCGGGTGTCTGAGGCCTGCTGGGCACCGCTTGAGTGCAGGTGACACCAGGCCTCCCTGGCCCCCATCTTGGGCTCACCTGGCTCTCCTGTTCTCTGTCTTTCATGGGCTTCCTGCCATTGGCTGCAGCAGCTGGGGGAGGCACACAGGAGCCACAAGTCCTGGCCCTGGTTCGGGAGACCCTGGGAACACAGCGCAGGCCTGGGGCGGGGGGGGGGCTGCCCACTGCCATTCTCAGCCTCCCTCCTGGTGTTGACTGGAGCCTGCAAGTTTCCAAAGGCTCATCCCTGCCCCGCAGGAGAAGGGGTCTGGAAGGGTGTCTGTGGTCAGGGGCAGTGATGGGAAGGTGGGTGCGAGGCCCAACTTCAGTCCTAGGGCTCCGTGGCTTTGGATCGTGGCTGTTTCTGACTGTAGCCTTCAGCCTCCAGGATTGAGCACAGGCTCATCCCCAGGTCGGGGAGAGAAACTGCTCTTCATGTTAATAAAGAAAACAACACCGATACTGTAGCAATAAGAATCAATTCTAATACCGCCAACGTGCCCCCAGCTCTCTACAGGGCACCACTCTTTGTACCTTGGAGGTGGACGGGGTTAGCATTCCTACAATACAGATGAGGAAATTGGGGCTCAGAGAGGTCACACATCCCACAGAAGTGGGGCCAGGCCTCCAGCCAAGGCTATTCTGACTCCAAAGCCCTAGTCCTGTAGCCACTAGGCCACCAAGCTCAGAAGCATGTCCTCAAGACTTGTGGACTCTCTGCTGCTTTCTGACCTGCCATCGTGGGCAACAGTCCCAAAGGGACAGGGGCCTTTTGGGAGCAGGGTGCAGCTGAGATTGGGGTGTGTGGATGAGGGCCAGCCCGATCCTTGCTGCTGAGAAGGGGCCATTGATCTCTGGCCTCCCTGGGGTGGGGGCTCTTGGTGCCGGGTGGGGCTGGCAGGAACGGGCCGCTGGCTCTGACCCGCTGGACCATGGGAGCCTTCCCACCTCTTGGGTCCCGTTCATCATGGCCTCTTGGGACCCCTGAGGATGTCTGCTGCTTGCTTTGCTGTTAGGAATTAGATTAGTTTTCCATAAAAACAGGATGTGGTGGGTGAGATGGCTGTGTCGGTCTTTTCTGTCTCTCCTCTTTTTCCAGGAACTGAATGTATAGCTTTAGCTAGGACTGCCCTGTCCCCACCCGCTGCCTCCCTTAGGCTGCAGGGAATGCCACTCTCTGCTCTTAAGTGGCTGCTTAATCAGGTTCTCCTCTCATCTGGGGAGATCACTCCATCCCCAGGAGCCAGCGGGCCCATGGTGGTTTTGTCTGAGGGCCCAGGAGGCTGTGGGCGGAGGGGCTGCATGGCCCACCAGCAGCTCCAAAAGCACTGTGCTGGAGGAGGAGACTCCATGCTGGCCCTTTCTGGACATCTGCAATGCTGGACCGATCTTTGGGTGATAATGGCCTGTGGGAGCTAGCAGGCACCTTGGCCCCTCTCCCCAGGAGGACACCCCCAAGACAACCCAGAACTTAGAGGTTCATGAGTCCCCTTGGCAAGTCTCAGTCTGGAGGGTACATTGAGTTAAGGAGGTGGTGGAGAGCTAGGCAGGTGAGGGGCATGCCTGGCCCATGTACGCGGGGAGGGGGCCTGCGTGTGGGAGCTGTGTGGCCGCTTTAGGAAAGAGTCCAGTTGCCAGGAAGACATGGGCAAGTTTGGGAGTCTGGTGGGGGTGGAGAGTTGAGTGAGGGAGAGTGGGTTTTGTCCTGCCAGCGATGGGAGCTGTCGAATCCCCTGGCTTCCCTCTTTGCTCTGTGTCCTATGAGGGGGACTGCCCCACAGTTAAAGACCCAGCTCGGAGCGAGCTGGTCCAGCCTGGCTCTGTCACTCACTGGTTGTGTGGCCTTGGCTTGTGACCTGTGGGGACCTTCCTTCCCCAAGCACAGTCCCTCCTCACAAGCGGATAGCAGTGGGGCCTGCCTCCAACACGGCTCCTCCTGTGAGTGCAGCCGGCACCTTGCCTGGCTGAGAGTTGATGGCATTGTACTTTCAAGGTATGAGAGAGATGAGGCGTGGGGAGTGTGTTTTCCAGCAAAGCCAGCTTCCCCATCAGCCGCTTCTCAGCAGGCCCGGGCTTCATGCTTCTGGAAGTGGCAAAGCTGATTTAAGAGGGGAGAAAGCCCTGTGGCCTGCTTATGCAGAAGGACAGGGCTTGCCCTGCTTCCGCTCTCATCCTGAGCTGTCCAGGCCTCTGCCCCCCTCAGCAGGACTTCGCTGGGCAGCCGGCTGGGGCCTCTGTGTTCTACTCTCTCAAAAATTGGGAGTGACCAAGATGGGCCCGCAGGAACCCCGGCGAGGTTGGCACCTCCTTGGTGGCACGGCGCCTGGCTCAGGAAGGCCAGCACGCTTTGAGGCCCCAGAGAGGCCACAGATGCAGGCCGGAATGCCCCATAGAAATGAACCCGGATGGAATTCCAGAGATCAGAAGTGGCTCTGTTCTGGAAGGTCATCTCAAAATTCATGAGTATTCTTTTCTAGCGGAGGGGAGAGGAACTGTGAGGAGATGAGCAAAGGGAACTCCACCGTAGTCGGCGAAGTTTCATTTGGTAAAAGACACATTAGGTGGAGAATCTTGCAAGACAGACAGATGGTACCAGTAGGAGAGGGACTCAATGCTTATTTCTTTTTGTAATTCCCTGCATCTAAAAAAAACTTCTGAAAATGAGGAAAAGGAAAGTGAAAGTTATGTAGCTGGTCTGTGATCTTTCTTGCAGAAGGGAAACTGAGGCCCACTTCTGGCCTGATGGAGTCCAGGGTTCAAGCCGGGGAGGCCGCTGGCCATCTTGCCAGACCTGCGCTGGTCATGCCCTTGGATGCTCAGAGCAGCAAGGGCTGGGCTGCTGTTCCAAGGGCTGGTTTCCTGGGGGTGGGGCCAGGCTGCTTGTTATGAGCAGACTGTGTTGATTTTTCCCTTGGTCACTTCATGAGCTTGTTGAATTTCCAGAGAACATGTGGGGGCCCCCGGCACCCTGTCCACCCCCAGCCCTGAAGCCACACAGCTGTGCAAGAGCAGCATCTGAACTTCAGACACAGGTGGGCCAGGCTGGTGTTCACAGTGCAGAACCTCAAAATCAGCTGAATCAATCGGGGTTCTCCAGAGAAACAGAACCAAGAGGATACAGACAGATATGACATCTTAAGTAAGGTATAATACATACTTAATATTTATATGTGTGTATACACACCTATACCTGCACGAGACAGAGAGATTGATTGATTGATTGATTGATTTATAGTTTAAAGAGAGGGAGAGAAACATCAATGTGTGGTTGCCTCTCACGCTCCCCACTGGGGACCTGGCCCACAACCCAGGCATGTGCCCTGAGTGGGAATCAAACTAGTGACCCTTTGGTTTGTAGGCCGGCACTCAATCCACTGAGCCACAGCAGCCAAGGCAGATTTACTGTAAGGAACTGGCTCACACAGTTGGGGGGCTCGCAAGTCTGAAATATGCAGGGCAGCCCAGCAGGCTGGAAATCTAGGCGAGAGTTGATACTCTTGGGTCTAAATTCTGCAAGGCAGCCTCCTGGAGATTTCCTTTGTCTCCAGGGGGACTCAGTCTTTGTTTTTAAGGCTTTCATCCTGATTGTGGCCTACCCACCTTGTGCAGAGTCACCTGCTCTACTCAGAGTGGACAGATTGAAATGTTAATCCCAACTAAAACATACCTTCGCAGCAAACACAGACATGTTCAATGAAACGCGGCACCCAAATTGACATGTACAATGAACCGCCACACCTAAGCCATTCTGTTACAACGGCACCCAACCTGCTACTCTAAGAAAACACAAACTGTGAGCCAATCTACAGGTGACATCTCTGGCCACACCTCCAAGCTTTCAGGCAAGTCCTCTGACCCCATGCCCTCATCCAGAATGGAAATAGCATATCAGGTCCTCCAAGGGCACCCAGGTGTCACCTGTCAGCTGGTCCTCACACCTGCCTCTGCAAGGTGCCCTCTCAGTCACACATTTGTGGGGTGCCTCCTGGGGACCGGTGCTGTGCTGGGGTGGGCGTCTGCTGGGGAGTACAATGGTCAAAGGGCAAGTGTCCTGTTTGACCAAAGGGGAAACTGTGGCACCAGGCAGGCAGGCTGAGTCTCCTGCCGAAATATGCATGTGTGGTGAGAGCCCCTTCCTAACAGCCAGACAGAGACACCCTCCCCACCCAGCTTCTTCACCCCTGCAGGTCAGGGCTCTGAAGGGGCCTGCAGCCCTCCTCTCCTACTTGGCTAGGCTGCTCTTAGGAGCCAGTGACCCCGCCCCTACCTGCCAGCAGGAAGTGGTCAGGTGGCATTCCTCACTAGGCATTGTTAAGGGCCTTAGGGAACAGGGCCTGCCATACCAGACAGGCCAAGGGACTTGGGGTGCTGGGGGCCTGCTGAGTCACAGGGTGGGACTCTGAGTCAGCACCCCAATCTTGTGTCCTATTTCCTGAGCCGAGAAGGAGACTTGGGGCCAGCTCTGCCTGGGGTGGACTCCCTGTTTGGGCAGGTGGCCGCTAGAAGGGGTACGTAGCCCAGGAACTCTTTGGAAGCCCCCGCTGCTTCTGGGCCTGGCTTTTGTGGGCCATCCTCAAGGAGGACTCACGTCTACTCTGGAGAGAGGTGGGACTGGTGAGAAGGCAGCAGACAGAGAGCTGAAGGACACGTGCCCCTACCACATAACCAGACAGACGGTTTTTGTCCTTCTAGGGGAGGCCCAGGTCACACTGTCAGGTTGGACACCACCCATCAAAAGACAGGTTGTGGCAAATAGATTGCGATGAATAATTGGTTGCTTGTCCCTTTTGAGCTGGAAGAAATACGCACCCATGTCCTTCCAGCTCCTGAGGTCATCGTCCCTCCGTAGGTTCTCCATGTCTCCCTGGGGTGTCACAACGCAGATCGCAGGGCCTGCCCCCACAGGTCTGGGGGGCCTGAGAGTCTGCGTTACCACCAAATACCCAGGTGTACTAACGGTGTGGCCTGGGAGCCCACTTTGATAACCACAGCTCTGTGAAGTGGGTCACACCAAGTTTTGTCACAGTGAAGAACTTGTTGGGAAAGCGTCATGGCCTGCTGGCTGACGGGGACTGTGGGAGGGTCCAGTCTCCTGTGATGGAGACCCAGATACTACACATGGCCTGTGCCATGTGTCACAGCCTGTCCTGCCTCACTGCTTGCCCCCTGCGCTCTCTGAGTCCCCTGACAGCTTCCAGCTCATTTCCACCCCAGGGCCTTTGCACTGGATGTCCCTCTGTGGATTCTCTGGCTCAGGTCCCACCTGTTTGCATTACTGGGTTTCTGATCACACCTAACACACATGGGCTGGTCCATATGTGCTTGTTATCTGGGGCCCTGAGGTAGATTCAGATCCTAAGTCATAGCTTACACACTCCAACGTGGGAGCCAGCTTTCTGGACTGGCTATGGGCGCTCTCGTAGGAGCTCTGTGTCATGCTCTCTCACCCTCTGTCCTCTGTGAGGAGGAGCGAGGTGGCCACCCTGGCCCTGGGCCCCTGGTGGCTAGAGTAGGGTTGCTGTTGAGGGCTGGAGAGGCCCTGTCTGGTGGCCAGTGCTGGGGGCTCTGTCTGTGTGAGGGGACCCAGGTGGCCCAGGCTTGTGGTCTGGAGGAGGAGGGGTGCAGCCTGGCTGAGAGGCCTGTGTTCCCTCCCAGGAGAGTCCTCTGCGAAGTGTGGCCTCATCGTGCCCATCATTTCAGGTGCTGCCAGCGACACCGCCTCTGTAGAAATCCCTGTGCTGTGGAATGGGGCCACGTCTATAGGAACCTAGTCATATCATTTAGCCTGGAATTCAGGGGTAGGGGTGGGTGTGGGAGTGGCTTCAGGTCATGGAGCATCTTTGTTTACCTAGAGCCTAACGCCAATCCCTCTCTGTGCTAATCAGCGGGTCCCAGAGGCCCGACCCCTTGTGGGGTCAGGCAGATAGTGTGAGGGGACTGTTCAGACTTCCTCCTCCGCACATTCCAGGAACCAGGTTTTACAGTGAACGCATTCCTGAAGCCAGCTTGCCTCTCCCCGCATATTCCCCCACCTCCAATATCCACCTGTTCTCCAGAGAGCCCCCCCACCAGCCCCTGAGGAGCACACGCCTACCTATCTCATTGGATCTTCATAGTCACCTGGGGTGGGGGGGGCAGAAATGCTGTTTCTACTTTCTACGTGAGAGAAGGAAGGTCACAGAGGAGAAGCAGGTACTTGCCTGGGGCCTGGGGCCAGCCCTGCTGTCAGCCAGCCTTGGGCCTTTCCCAGCCTTGGCCTCTGGCACAGAGGAGCCATTTGCATACCTCCACCCCCACCCCCACCGCCGGCAAGGCCCAACCTACCCCAAGGGCCTATGCCCTGCTGCAACGGCGCTGGAGGAGAGCACCAACTGTCCTGTCACTGTGTCTGTTTCTGGCTGCACCCCTCCCAGATGGGCACCCTTGTGGCAAGGCCACCTGTGGATACTCTGGCGAATGGTGCAAGAGGAGCCCCTTGCTGGCACAGAGTCCAGGGTCAGACTGGGCAGCTCTCACGGGGGTACAGTGAGGACCCTGTATGACCTAGTGAGAGTCACCATGCATGGGGGCTGCCCTGCGAGGTCTGGGGGTACAGTTCAGAAGGGAGCCCCTTTTCTTGAGGTTAGAGGGGGTCCTGCCTGTCCCTGGAGAGTCTTAGTGGCAGGGCTGTGGCAGGGCAGTGACTCGGAATCAGGCCGAGGCCCTGAACAGGAATGACCCACTTGGAGAGGTGGAGGCATCAGCTTCCCACCTCCCTCATGTGGCAGGAGGGCTCCCTGTGCTGGTAGCTGGCCTTGGGGTCCCCATTATGTAGGCTGACTGAGTTACACTGTCAGTGGCCCCCCATGCAGGCCCCAGCTGTGGCCTGTTCAGAACCACAGCCCACGCAGAGGCAGGGCCACCACACATCAGCACCCCCTCCCCCACCAGTGCCCCATCTGTAAACTACTCCCTTCCTGGGTGCCCTCCCTCCCACCTGTTTACCCGTGTCAGCTGCAGAGATGTCTAGGCAGATGAGAGCCTGGCCCCTGCCTGCCCTGAGAGGCAGTGGTGGTGGGAGGGGGTCGTCTCTGCAGGGAGGTCCCTCCCTGTGGAATTTGGGCCCCACCCCTGCTGTGGAATCCAGCTGTGTCAGAGTGGCCATTGCTGACCCTTCAGGGGAACCGGGCACATAAATATTGCTCTTCCCCCAGTGGGCTGTGGCTGTGGTCATCCCTGTTTTGGGGGAGGAATGCTGGCAGTGGGGAGGGTCCCAGGAGAGGAGGGTGGGTCTGGTATGAGGAGAATGTTTCACAGGCAGGGAAGAGGGGCTCTCGGCAGTGCTGTAGAGGAGGTCTGAGCAGCCTTGAAGGGTACAAAGGGCCCCTCCTTATTCCCCTGTGCAGAGGGCACCTGCCTGCCTGCCGTGGGGGAAGGGAGGTGACTCCACATGTGGACACCTGGCTTGGGAGGCTTGTGCCCCCGAGTAGCAGCCCCTGTCAGCACACGTCACCCAGCCTGCGCCCCCTCAGGTGAGGCAGTGCTGGTTGAGAACTGGGGCTCAGGTGTTCAAGTCCCCCCCACTCCAGCTGCCACACTTCTGTGAGCCATCTCCTCCCAGCCTCAGCCTTCTCCTCTGTGAAATGGGCACAGCAGTATCGGCTTGAGCTCGTGTGGGAGTCTCCCAGGGGATGCCTGCGGAGTTGTGGCTGCTGGACTGTTGGAACCCCTAAGACTTGGTTTAGTCTCCCTGCCCACTTTTTGGGCTATCGCAGGCACAGCGCCTAACCTCTGGGCCTCTCGGCACCTGTGCTGCAAAGTGTTGGCCTTGTACTGTACTAGGCTTCTGGGCAGGTGGCCATCCCCTCCTATCACCCATGCTGTCCCTTTTTCCCTCACCTGTCACCTATCAGCAACTTCCCCTGCCCCTGCCCCCCAAACAGGTGGTTCACCAGCAGCCAGGGACTGAGTGTGGCCACAGGTGCTTTCTCAGCCTGCGGGGACTGAGCGCGGGGGTGGGGGGGGAGGCTGTGGTGGGTACTATGGCTGCCTCATTTCTCTTGTGGCGTTCCTCTGTGCCCCCCCTAGGCCCTGGGCACACACCGTGGCTTCACAGAGCTAGAGCAGGCTTGGGGTGGGGGGCGGCCATCCTCCCCTTGTCCTGTATGGGCCAGGTGAGCCATAAAACCAAGTGCCCCAGACACCATACTACCATACTAATTAACCTGGACATGGTGCTAATTAAGCCAGAACCACAGCACCCAGGCTTTGTGGCCCAGCTCCAAGTAGATAAAACATGGTCCCTCAGCTGCTGAGGGCCCTTCCCTCTGCCCTGACTGCCCCGCCTCCCGCCACAGGGGCTCCTTCACCCTCATCCTCTGTTGGCTCCAGGCAGACCCCTTTTCTGCCTCGGACCGCAGTCTTCTTTCCTGTGAAATACGAGAGATTCCTGGGAAGGTTTTTGAGTTTTTAGAGCTCTGTAAACTGAAGCACCACGGAAACCATCCCTCTTCATGCCCACGTCTGTGCCGCACTCTGAAGAGGGGCGCGCCTTCGACACTGCCCTTGTTTCTCCCGACTCCCCTTGTCCCGTGGGGCTGGGCTGGGCAGGGAGGTAGGAATGCCACTCAGGGTCTCACCCCAGTGACTGTCCAGCCTGCTGTGGGAGTCAGGCCCCCGAGAACGCCAGTGTGTGGCCCATGCTGCAGTTGCCATGGGGACAGAGAGGGCAAGGACCCTCATGAACGTGGGCTTGGGCGGGCATGTGCTACAAAATGGGTAACAGAGGGTAAGGAGCAAGATTGGAAGGGCAACGGCTGAGGGGGTGGGCACAGAGGGTGGGTGGGAGGGTCTGGGCGGGCCAGGCCCCCTTGGCTCCCCTGCTCACCCTCCACAGTCTGTGTGCTCTTGAAGAGTCCCTGCAAGCCCAGAGTTCTGAGACACCAGGCCCCCTGCCCATGCTGACCCTGACCATCCTTCTTGTCCCAAAGGGTGAGGGACACCTGATTGCCCACGGGGCCCTAGGCCGATCTTACCCACTTTCTTCTTCCAGAAAGATGGGATTGCTCTAAGTCCTGGGTCGCCTTTTGGTCTGGGCCCAGTTTTTGTACCCTGCCTAGGGGCATGGCAGGTATGACTGCCTGGGTGCTGTGAGGGCCACTGTGGGAGTATAAGGCCCAGCTGCCTGGGCAGCTCCAGTGGAGGGCAGGGGACAGCCAGCCACTGCCCAGTGCACCCTCTGCCACATCTGTCTTCCCTCTCCCTCTTCTCCTTGCCCTGCCTGCCTGTTGACAGAAGCTAGCCGGGAAGTGTTTATGGGTCTCTCCTCCCAGCCAAATAAGGCAGAGGAGCACTCAGAAGATGCAGCAGGCTTGGGGAGGGGCTGGGACCAGGACCTTCACCCCCAGCAGCTGCTCTGGCCTGACCGCTGTCGTCTGGGGACCCCAGGCCTCCCATCCCTGGGCCCTGCTTGGCCTCCAAAGAGCCTTGCCTGGTTGGTGACAGAAGGTAGGCCTGCAAGGTGCCTGCCTGGTCAGGAGACCCCGGGTCCATTCCTGCTGCTGCCACAGCCCCCTGGAGCCACAGAGGGCTCTTGTCTTTCCCAGCCTCTGGCCCCTTCTGAGAAAGGAGAGCCTGGGCTGTGCAACCCCATCCCCTTTTGTGGTATATTTTCCAGTCCTCTCCTGCCCCTACCCGCTCCATCCACTTGGTAATGACGCCAGTAACGCATGAGAATGTTCTCCTTGTAAAAACGGAAACCTCACAGGTAGGGCCAAGGACCCTGCTGCACAGGTGAACACTGACATCAGCTTGGTGCTGATCTTTCTGGGCCTTTTTGTTTTTAATCCTCACCCAAGGATATGTTTATTGATTTTTAGAGAGGAAGGGAGTGGCGGGGGTTAGGGGGAGACAGAGGGAGAGAGGGAGAGACACATTGATTGGTTGCCTCCCAAAAGCGCCCTGACCGGGGCGGGGCGGGGCGGGGAGGGGAGCGGGGGGTGTGTAGAACCTGCAGCCTTTTAGTATACGGGACAACGCTCCAACCAGCTGAGCCACCGGCCAGAGCTCTGGGCCTTTCTAGTCCACATGCACTAGTACTGTTTGCGTTTCCGTTTCAGTCTTACACAGGGAGAATAGTAGTTGCACAGATGAGTGTCGGTGGCTCACAGCGTCTGGCAGTGCCTCAGCAACTGGCCTGCATTGGTTCTCCCGACTGCGACTGCGTGCCAGGTGCTCTCAGCTGCAGCCCCTGAGAGGCGAAGGCTATGATCCCTCCCACTTAAAAGCTGAGGGAAGAGGCACAGAGAGGCCCCGCCTCCTGTAGAGCTGGGCAGAACCACCAGATCAGACTCCAGCCCTGTTTCACAGATGAGGAAACTGTGGCCCAGAGGAAGGCTGTGATGTGTTCTGGTCCCTGGCATGGGCTATGTGCCACTAAGTCCCCTCCTTACAAAACCTCCTCCTGACTACTTAACCCTTAGCCATCAGCCCTTCTCTCTTTGACCCAGAGGGCCAGCCCAGGCCCTTGGGGCCTCACCCCCACAGGAGCACAGTGGGAAGCAGAGGAAGTGGCCGTGTGATAGGCAGCAGCCCTTGGATCCTCCCTCTGCCCCCCTCGACTCCCTTTCCTCCCTGTGCCATGGCCCTGCTGCCTGTAGGAGAGCCTGGTTGTCCCCCTAGCCAGGGGGGAGGGTGGGCAGCTGTGCCCTGGTCCTGGTGTCCTATGTTGGGCCTGCTGACCACGTCCCCTGCTCACCAGCTGCCCCCTGCTAGTCCTGGACCAAGCCTCCTTACCTGTCTGTGGGCTGGTTTGGCAGCCACTGCACCCTGGCCTGGGGATAACCCTTGTCCCAGGCCTTCTGCACTTGGGCTGCCTAGATCCACGCCATCTCCAGGGGAGTGTCAGCCCCAGTCCCTGGGTCTCCCTCAGTTTCCTCACTTGCAAAGTAAAAGTAACAGCGCCCCCGACAGGTGTGTGGGGACAGTGACCGTGATGGCCATGGTGCATGTGTCTGCCCCTCGTCCAGGCCTCGCCACCGTACCGTGGAACACTGGCAGCTCTGGCCATCTCTTCCAGGGCCATTGCCCCCCCCCCCCCCCGCCGTGGGCTGCAGGACTGTGGTGTCGTGCTCAGGCTACTGAGTCTGTGTCCCGGAGCCTCCCTGCAAATGGCACTAAAAATGCCCCCCTCGGAGCATTGCCGTGAAGACCCCGTGAGCAGCCCGGGTGAGGTGGCTGCCCATCCCTGCCAGAGCCCCTATGCTCTGTGGGTCCCCCACTTTACAGATGCGGAAACTGAGGTTCAGAGCAGGCAGCCTGGCTTGAGCTCGGGTAGGACTGGGCAGGGGAGATCCAAGTGGATTCCAGGGCCTGGCAGTCTTTTCCCCTGAGGCATAGGCCAGATTTGGGGGGACTGTCCCAGGAGCTGCTTGTGGCCTGGGGGTCTCGGATGTCGATATTCCCCTGGCAGGCCCCTTTCTCCCTTCGGGCAGTGGCTGTGGTTGTCCAGCCCTCTGTGTGGAATGTCCTTCCTGGCTGAGTTGTCCTGGATATTTGTGACTTTCCCTAGTCCTGTCCCCTCCCCCTCTCTACCTGGCACCATCTGAGACCAAGGGGCCGTCTGTCCCCTCTCCAGGCCTCAGTTTCCTCATCTACAAGACAAGGATTTGCCTGTTGGGCAAGGGTCTGGGAGGGGTTGAGCTTGTGCTGGTGGGGGTAAAGGGGCCCTTTCCTGCCCGGCATGGCTTCCTCTCTCCTCCCACCTCTATCCTATTGTTTCTGGCTCAGGAAAAGGCATATTTCCCCCATGAGGTCACCATCCTGGCCGCTGGCAGCTCCTGAAGGGGGAGATGGGAGGTGTCTGGGCAGGGCAGACCCTGTCCCCCCTTCTCTGATGTCTGTGGTCCCCACCCTCTCCCCAGCTGAGTTCTTCTTTCTCTGTTGGAGCCTAGGGCTGACAGAAACTTCCTCCAGCCTCCCCTGAGTCTGAACTTGACGTCAAGGTAGAAAGCAATGCCACCTCCCCCGGGCAGCCTTCTCTGATGTCCTAGGCCTCCTTGGCATGCACAGCCACACTGAAGCCAGGTTCATGGCCCTTAGACCAGTGACCTCAGTGGACAGACACAGAGTGTTGTGAAAGCCCTGGATGTGGAGCCGAGGCCTGGCCATACCACCCACCACTGAGGCCCTCCCTCTAAGAGCCTCTGTTTCCTCATCTGAACAATAGGGAAGTTTGAGAGTTGGCCAAGTTTCTGCTATTGAGGCCAGTTTGCCTCTGCTCCTGTGCTGGCCTGAGGTCACTCTTACTCTGCTGGCTGGCCTCTCACCCTGTCCCCAGGCCCTGATGATGGGGGAGGGTGACGGGATGGGAACGTAAGCCAGCGCCTGCTCTTCACCTGCTCTGCGGGGCCAGGGGCCAGCAGCCCAGCTTTCGCAGCTCACGTCCCACAGACCAGTGTCTGGGGCTGTCCGGGAGCCACTTGCCTGCCCAGTGCCAGCTTCCTGGCAGGGCTCATGGCAGAAGATGGAGCCAGGGAGGCAAGCCAGCCAGGGCTGGCCTCTCTCACAGCCTGTCTTGGGCAGACCTGACATGCTCTGGTGTGGCAGCAGGGCTTGGGCAGCCTGCGCTGCAAGACACCCCGGGCCCGTCGGAGGGCCGGAGCCCCGGTTTCCTCATCTGTGTGGGTGGAGACGCTCACCTGTCAGAGCAGCACCGCCTTTGCCAGACTGGGTGGCGCACTCCTAGAGCTTTGACGGTGACTTCCGAGGGTGAATGAATGAAAGAATGAATGACTGCGGGGACATTGTTACCCACACCAAGGCAAGCCCAACGTTAGGCCCACGAGGGTTTGGGGGTGGGGCCAGCAGCCCGAGCACCCTGCATCGGGCTGCGGGGGCTGCTGGGCCCATGAGCAGTCTGTTCCACAGTGCTTTCCACACACTGCCCTCTGACCCTGCTCTCTGGGACTCGGCATCTCCTGTTTCTCACTTTTGGCAGGCATTGCTTCTCGGAGATTCTTTTCCTCCTGCTCGGCCTGGGAGTGGGGAGGAGAGGAGGCCTGCTCGTGGCTGCGCTGCCAGCAGAGACCGGGTTTGGGCCAGCCCCTGCCCCTCAGGCTCTGGCTTCTGAAATCCGTCACTGATTTGTTTAATTGTGGTGAAATACCCATAATGTAAAATGTATCATCTTAACCATTTTTAAGTGTACGGTTCAGTGGCATTAAGTATGTTCTCAGCACTGTGCCACTATCAGCACACCAACCCGCAGTGCTCCATCATCGCCCTAAACTGAAACTGCATCTGTCACACACCAACTCTGCACCCCGCCCCTCCCCGGGCTCTCTTACACAGCCAGGCCGGGGAGACTGCAGGAGACACTTAGAGGTGAGGACCTGTCCCTCCTCCTCAGGAGCTGTGCCTCTGCCTCCACTTGACACTAGGTGCCCTGTCACCAGCTTTGACTGTCACCCTTGGTACCTGTATACTTGCTCGGTGTCTGGTGTCCCTGGCAGATCTGAACATGAGTGCGGTAGGGCAGGGACCTGCAGAATAGGTCCTCAGGGAAAAGTTACTCTGATGGACAGGTGGGCAGGTAGAGGAAAGATTGGATAGATGGGTGGGTGGATGGCTGGAGGGTTGGTGGGCGGATAGGTAGGTGGCTAGATAGATACCCCCTGGCTGGAGAAGCTCTCACCAGGCTGGCACAGACCTCCCTGGGGACAGGGCTGGGGCTGGCACTGCGGTGGGGGCAGGCAGAGCCCGGGGCCTGAAGAGTGCAGCGCTGGGAACAAAGAGGGACTTTAGAAGCCTCTTCAATAAGTGCATTTCCCTGCTGCCTCTGGGGCCAGAGTAGATTGATTTTTTTTTAATGAAAATGTATAATTATTGAAAAACTTTAGATTTAGAGTTGAGCTGATTGCTAGAGCTAGTGTGAATAATGGAAAGAGGAGGCATCTTAACTTTAGGGACAGCTCCCCAGGGAGCAGGGCATGTGGCAGTGTCCAAAAAGGAAGGCAGGTCGCTGGAGCTTGGGACCACAGCGCTGACTGTGTGGTTCGTCTGGGTCCCCATGTTTCTGGAGTGATAGCAGGGGCTTAGTGAAGGGGTCAGTGGGAAGGAACTAAAGCCCAGAAGGGCACCTCACTCAGCCCTGCGATGGGCACTTCACACATGTGGCCCAGTTGGCCTCCCCTGATGACCCTTTGGGCAGGGGGTTCTCACACCACCACACAGAGGCAGACAAAGGCCTGAAGAGCGAGCCGACCACAGGGCAGCTAGGCTGGGGGTGAGGGCTAGCTAGCCTCACTGTGCGGGCAGCAGCTCTGTTGAGAGAGGGCTGGCTCCTCTTGCCGCTATCTCCTCTCACTTCCTGTGAGATGCCTGAGCTCCTAGTTTGGGCGAGACTCGGTCCAGGGGGCTCTGGTGAAGGTGGGGGTCAAGGAGGGAGGGGTGTGAGCCAGGCTGTACTCCCTCTAAAAGATGTCCTGGGGTCCCGAATCCGGCAAGGATTGGGGGCAGGCAGAGGTGTGCCATTGCCAGCAACCAGGGGCCTGGACATGGGGTTGCATGTTGGCAGGCGGGCAGCTGGGATTTCAATGGTCTGAGGTCTTCGAGGAGTTCCTCCTTTGTCCCCGCCTGTAGGGTGGGGCGGCTACAGCCTTGTCCTAACTGCAGGGGCCCCAAGAGCCAAGCTTTCTAGTGCAGGAGGGGAAACCTTCATCGCCAGCTTGTGCTGCCACAGGTGGCAGCAAATGGTGCCACCTCTGCAGCAGCACTGCCCTCGGCCTGGTTCTGATGCTCTTGTCTCCAGAAGCCCCTGGGACGGTCCCTGTGATCGGGGCAGCTGGAGGCCATGGGGCAGGCAGGGCCTGGTTCACACCCCCAGGGAGCCCCCCGACCCCCGTGCTTGGAACATGTGGGTGTGGTGCAGGCTTCCAGGCCTCTCCCTAGAAGCCTGTTATTCTGGTCCATTCGGTCCCTGGGGGAGATGACCTGGCCCCAGCTTATTTTTAGCACACTGCACCTGGCCCTGTCACCTCCCCTGGTGGGAAGGAGAGGGGTCAGGTTCCCCTGCTCAGTCATAGGCATCTGGGCTGTCAAGGAGGACAAGGAGGACACAGATTCGTGGAGGGTACCGGCACCTGCCAAGTTCTGTGCTGTCCTTCTGTTCTGGGGAGCGGGGCAGGGCCTGCTCGCTGTAGGTGGCAGTGGGGGAGCGGAGTGGGCCGAGGGGCCTGCAGCCCTGGAGGCCTCCCCACGGGTGCCCATGTCTGCGGGCCCCCGTGGGCAGTGTGCAACGCCTCTCAGGCACCCCGGGAAAGGCTGAGTGGGCCCCATTTCCTGTGATGAGACCTGCTTAGAACTTGCAGCATCTCCCCCTTATCTCCTGATAACTCTCAATTCCTGGGAGGCAAAGGAGGTTCCCCCGGCCACCTGCTGCACTTTGTCAAGATAGCGTCAGACAGGGTGAGACTCAGCAAGGTGCCCGCGGGGTGGAAAGGCAGGAACAAGCTGATGGTACAGAAACAGAGGTAGGAGATGGCCAAACGCTCTGCGCTGGGCAGTTCACTCCTGCGACATGTCCTACGCTGGGGAAGGCACAGCCACCGAGACCGGTCAAGCAGTGGGGGCAGGGCCGCTGCAGAGGTGGCTCCTTGCCTCTGGGGAGGGTAGGGGGTGGTCCTCAGGCTGTACACATGTGAAGGCTCAGAGAGCTGGACCCCAAAATTCAATTGTGCTGTATGTTAATTAAAAATATAAAAAAATTAAAAGGAGAAAAAGCCAGTTAGGAAGATCAGTCACCACCTCCGTGTCTGCCCACAGGAGGACGGACCAGGCTCTGAGGCGTGTGCCTGAGACACGCTGACATGATGAGAGCTGCACGTTTCTGTAGGGGACAGCCCCTAACACGTAACGTTGGTGAGCAGACTGTGAGGAGGACCGAGTGACAGAGTGCGAGCACTGAGTGATGGGGCGTGTCACGCTGTCTGGAGACATAGTGTGACGTGGACATGTCCTGAGTAACAGGTGGCATGTCGCACGTTGTCTGGACACAGTGTGACAGCATGTGAGTACCAAGTGACAGGTGACATACCACGCACTGAACGGGGCGGCCTGTATGTACAGGGCAGTGGACAACCTTGCAGGGGTGACGAGCACAGCATGAAGAGGGACAGTGTTGTGGGGTGATGCCAAGGGCTTTGTCCGGGGGATGGTGTGGGGCGTGGGGCTGGCTGTCCCCTAGGAGCAGCACGCTAACCACCGTCTTCCCCTACAGCCTGCCTGCTCCGCTCCAACTCGCTCTCGCTGGTCTACCTGCTGTTCCTGCTGCTGCTGCCCTGGTTCCGGGGCCCCTCCCAGCACAGCGTCCAAGGTGAGCGCCCAGCAGTGGCTGTGCCCGGAGGGAGGAGGCTCAGGGCTCAGAGATCTTTGTCTGTCCATGTGCACCCAGCCCAGGCATCTGCGGGAGGGAGCTGTTGAGTACTCCTCTGAAACCCTGGACAGCAAAGGACTTCCTCTGTGGTTTAACAGTCATGGGTAAAGGCTGAATGGTCCCAAGTCTCATTTTCATCATAGACCCCTGCTAACTTCAGAATCTCTTTTCTGACTATGTGTTACAGGGACATGCTGAAGGTAATGGGGTGGGGGCACTGGGTGAATTCCCCCAACCCTAAAGTGCCCCCCTCCCATAGGGAGGCTCAGGCCCAGAGCTGGGGGCTGGCCAGTCTTCCTACCAGCTCTTTCTCCCACCCCCTACCATCCATGCATCCCCTCTGCCCCAGGAGGCTGCAGCCAACCCTTCAGTCCAGCCACTACACTGGCTCTCCCTGCCCAGTCACAGTCAGCTCCCTCTGTGTTCGCTGGGCACTCTGTAGGGCCTCAGCTGACCTCCAGCCGTCTCGTAGTTCGGGAGCCTCGCACACCTGGTGAAGAGCTCTAGGCCCTGCGCTGCTGGAGCATGGGCACTGTCTCAGTCCTCTGCGCCCACCACACAGACAGATGCGGGAAAGCCTGTCAGGGAGCTGTACCCACTGGAGGGCAGCGGAGCCCACAGCATGGACCTGCCCAGAGGGGCGGTGACAGGCAGGCTCTTGCTCCATCTCAGGATCCAGGTCAGAGGGGGACAGGGTAAGTGTGGGAGCCCCGCTCAGCACACCCCCATGGCAGGGCCCCCACGCATGGGATGCCAAGTTGCAGCCGGGTTACAGGGGACAGGCGGCAGGCGGCAGGAGGAGCCCTACCCCTTCATTCGGGGGCTCCTGCCCCCACTCTGGACACTTCAGTGTCCATTTTGTCCCATCTTTTCAGTCAGGGCATGTGCTCTGGGGCCCATCCCTGAAGGTTGTTGCCCAGTATCCCTGGGTGGAAGGACTCTTAGGTTTCAGAGGGTGAAGAGAGGCACCCAGGATTAAGAGGGGATCTCAGGGAAGCAGGTCGTCTGCAGCATGAGTCCCACTGCCTGTCAGATGCGCCCTCAGAGGCGCTGGCTGCAGCAGACTGGCTGTTTGGGGACTCTGGGGCCTCTGAGTCCTGTGGCTGCTGAAACCGTCTCCATACTGAGGGGGTGGGGTCCAACACGGCCTCAGGGCTAAAACCAGGGGCCATGGGGCTGGCTCCTCCTGAGACTCCGGGGAGAACCTGCTTCCTCCTCTCTTCTGGTTTCTTGGCCCTCACCTCCTCTCTCTGGCATCCAGGCCAGCGATGGTTGCTCAGGTGTCACCCTATCACCCTGACTCTGACCCTCCTGCCCCTCTCCCCCCTTTAGAACCCTGTGAGTACATTGAGCTCACCCAGGGACCCAAGATCAGTCTGTTTTAAGGTTAGCTGGTTGGCAATCTGATTCCCCTTCACTGTGTAAGGAAACTTATTCACGGATCCAGGAGTTGGGGTGTGAATGCCCCAGGGGGAAGCATTCTGCTTCCCAGATCGGGACAGGTCACCCCCTTTCTTGCCTGTCACACTGGCTCTAACTGCCCCATCTGGCTGTCTCCTTGCTCAGGGTGTTTGCAGAGGGCACTGGTCTTAGAACACAGGGTTAGTTCAGGTGCAGAACGGGAGGAGGCCCCAGCACAGGCACAGTGCTGGGTGCTGCTGGGGACAAGCCAGACCCCTCCCAGGCTGCCTCAGCTGTCCACCCCAGGCTCCCAGCTCAGGCCAGCTGGCCCCCTTTCCCCCCACCCCCCACCCTGGGGAGGGTCTGCTGGGCAGAGTCTGCCATCCATGTCATCCTCTTCTCTCTGTGGAGCCAGTTCTGTTTGTTCCCAGGCTCTCGGCTAAAAGCAGCTTGTCCCGTAAATATTTCAGCAAATATTTCACGCCCTTTACATGATTGGAAACACTCTCTGGTCGGCAGTGGAGGGAGCTCGGGCTCCTGCCAGAGCCAAGGCCGGAGGGGTCTGAAGTGGGGAGGGTTAGGACACAGTGGGAGAGGCACTGGGAAGACTTCCCTCTTGGCCTCTGTCTGTCCATCTGCCAGCCCATGGGTCATGAGTTGTACAGTGCGGGACCTTGGCACTGGCACCTGGATGAAGGTCTGATGGGCGCTCACCCCTGGCCCCATTCCCACATGGGCGTCAGCCTGACCCAAGGGGATCCTGAGGTGGAGCTCCCTGTGCAGGAAGGGGAGGACTCCAGAGGTGTCCTCCTCAATGTTTCCTCAGGGAAGTTCCAATTCCTTCATTGGTCACTAGGGGCCACTAGGCAGGGGCTGGTTGGTGGGCGTGGGCTGCATGCGCATGGAGATCAGTGCAGGGCAGAGGCTTCAGGGAGACCACTGGGTCAGCTCCCAGCAACCAGATTAACATTTAGGGACACAAGGAGGCCTATTCCTGCCTTAGAACAAAACCCACCACAGGCTGCCCTGCCCTGTGGGCACCTGGGGTTTGCCTTAACTCAGGTACTTCTGTGAAGGGCCTGGCAGGCAGGGCCCTGTCCGGTCCATGCATCAGAGCAGCGAACCTGAGCACCGCTAACCTCTTAGCACCGATCTCTTGCCTGTGAGCAGACGATGCCCCCTGCCCAGGTCTCAGCAGACCAGGTGGTACACCCCCCACAGGGCCTCATGGCTCAGACTTTGGTTTGCCCCCTGCCCTCCCCTCTCTGGGCCCTCCTGAGTGAGATGCAACCTTGGACAACTGGAGGACACCCCTTCTTCCCGTGGCTTCTCAGAGCACTTCCTGGAGCACCCCTGTGCCATCCCAGGGGACCCTCACACATACCCCACCTGTCCTGCTTGGCCTTTGCCTGGATTGTGTGTGGGGGGAGGGCCCTCATCACAGCCCAGGAGCTTAGCCCTGGGGTTGGCACATCTGCAAGGGGCGTGGGCTGCCCCAGAAGAGGGCAGTGTGAGCAGGGCCTTCGTGGACAAGTGGGAGGCTGGGGGTCTGTGAACTGGGGCTGGGGGTGCACAGCGGGAGTCAAGGCCCTGCTGAGAACGGGGACGCTCTGGAGCCTTTGCGAACTGAGCAGCCACTGTCAGGCCACTTTGAAGGGCTCAGACCCAGGGCTCCCGCTCTAGGTCAGACAGATGCTCTTTTGCAAACCCCCTCTCTGGGAGGAGCCCTCATTCCTGTGCTTTTGGGACCCTCGGTCTTCCAGCCCCTCTTCCTGTTTCTCTGGAGTTTCCCTCCTGGGCATGAAGCCCCTACATGGGAGCCCCAGCACCTCCAGGATGGGCAGTTTCCATGCCATGTACAGAGGGCACCTGCCTGTGTGGGCCTTGCATGGCAAGTGAGTGCCACTAAGGCCCCCAGGGGAGAGGGCAGGCAGCACCTTCCAGCAACTGTAACAGATGGGCCAGTGCCCTCCTCCCGACTCCCCTCAGCTCCCCCCTCTGCCCACTATGGTAGCCATTCGTTCTTCCAGTAGGTAGTCAGCACCGAACCTCAGAGTCCCTGTAGGGACCTGTTTCCAGTACCTCTAATGGGGGCCCCAGCTGCACACCTTTTGCCTCCTGAGCAGACGCAGGAATCTCAACTGCCAGGCACCCTGCTCACCCAGCCCAGAGCCATTCTCTCTGGGCTGGCCCGTCCCTGCTGCCGGCTACCCAGGTGTGAATTCCCAGGCCCAGGGGACTGGCCGCTCTCCGCTCAGTTGGGCTTGGGCAGGCGGGAGAGCCTCCCACCTTTGATAAGTGATGTGTTGAGTGCCAGGCAGGACCTCCCCCTGCCCCCCCTCTTCCTGGAGGTGAGGCCAGCATTAGAGGTGGAGGAGCTGACCAAGTGAGGGAGCAGGGGCTCAGCAGGGCCTGGAGGTGGAGGAATTCGAGATGCCACCAGGCTCCCAAGGAGGCATCAGGAGCTTAGGGCTGGGGGCAGGGGTTAGAAATGGACATTTTGGGTGCTGGCAAGTAGCTGCAGGTCCACAGCCAACCCCCAAGAAGAGGGCCAGGTTGGAGCACCTGCCTCAGCCTCCGTCTGTCCCCACAGATCAGTGGTGCCTCTTGGACCCTCTCTGCCTCTACCAGCTGGGAAGGAGGATAAAGCTGCAGAGCCAGGGCCCTGGCCCTTTGGCTGGGTGCTGGCACAGGGTCCAGGATATGGCAGCCAACTGAGAAATGAACCGGGAAGGGGAGGGGGAGGCAGTGGGAAGTGCTGGTATCTGACATGCCTGCAGATGGATGCCCAGGGTGCCGGACAGGAAGGCTGTCAGGAGTGAGCTGTAGGCCTCGGGCTTCCCTCTCTGACCCATGGGTCTCGGCGTATACGAGGAGCCCATCAGTCTTTACGGCGCCGTCAAGAGCAGCCTCAGGTCTTTGTGTCTTGGGTCTGTGGAATAGGACAGGGGTAGCCCTGGGCAGGTGCCCCTCCCACCACATCACCCACTGTGACTTCCCAGATCTGCAGGAGAGGAGCCGTGTAGGCGAGCCAGACAGAGGGGAGGCTGAACAGTGGTGTGGGGTGGGGGTAGAGGGGAAGCTTTGCCTTTGAACCCTGTGGCTCCTGTGGGCTTCCAGTAGGGAGGTGGAGCAGGCTGGCCCCTGGCAGGTTCTTTCCCCCAGGAACCCTGCACAATGCCCCACTGGCAGCCCAGCTCTAACCTCCTATGGGGAGGCCTGCAGCATCTCCCTCCTCTTGGCCTGGTGCTCTGAGCACAGGGGCCAACCAGGGACCAGGGCCAGACTCTCCCATTCATTTTCCATTTCTCCTTCTTGCCAGCGGGCTGTTTCTTCCACCAGCTCCACCCTGCTCTCCCTCTTGCTCACCCCGCTCACCCCTACCCACTGCAAGTCAGAGGCTGTGCTCAAAGAGTCAGAATGTCAGGGCTAGGAGGGGCATGGAAATGACTGAAGCACAGGGTCCTGCCAGGTGCCTCCTTGGGCTGCCTGAAGGAGTCCCTTGCCCTCTCTGAGCCCGGCTTCCCTTGGTGAAATCAGGTGAGACAGCAGTTGAATGCTGAAGGATTTGGGCCTTTATCGTGGGTGCTCACATGTCCCTCCCGAAGTGTCACCTGCTAGGCCAGCCCTGGGGGAGGAAGATGGGCCAGTTCTGAGTCTATTCAACAAATAGTGATTGTGCTGAAAGATAGTGAACAAAACAGACATGGGCCCTGAGCCTGCCAGTCTCTGGGCAGGAGAAAGCTGGTGTGATGGTGACCCCAACTGTCCCCATGCTCCAGGAAGTCAAAAGAGGGTCCAGCTGCTCTGGGCGTTGTCATTAGCAAATCAGCCTGCCACCAGGGGTGAGGACCTGGGGGCTTCTGCCGAAAGGCTGGGGACTGGAGGAAGAAGCTGCCGCAGCTGGTTCCTAAGCCCGGGACTCAGAGCTCAGAGTGAGACAGTAAGAACCACGTGGGCGTCTCTGGCCCTGGCCTCGCACAGAGCACAGAGCGGGTGCTGCCCACCTACTCACAGGGCAGAGGCGACTCCAGTCCTTCCTGAGCTCTGCTTCCTAGGGAGCAGGGTGCAGCCCTGGCCGTGAATGCCACATCCCACCAAGTGCAAGGAGCAGAGAGGGCGCTTGTTCAGGACTGCCCCCACCTGTGCTCATGGGCCGTGACCCCAGCTCGGCTCTCAGCCCCCGACCCCCACCAACAGAGCGGGTGCTGGTACACTGGCCACCGTCACTCGTTCTGCACACACGGGAAGCGTTTAGCTCCATGACGTCCCTCAGGAAGGTGAGGCTCTCCCACTGTTTTTGAAGAGCCAGGGTCCCCGTCCTGTCCCCCTTCCCCGCCCAGCCCTGGTGAATGTTTTCAGTCCACACTATGAAGTGAAGCAGCGCTCTGCGGCCAAGGCAGAGCAGGGTGACTCGGATGCTCGCTGGACACATGAACAAACCTGAAGGTGTCTCCCCAAGTGTGGGGGGCCTTTCCTTTCTGTGCTGGCTTCTGCCCCCAACTGTTCTGCTCCCCTTGTCCCCCCTCCCCAGGCAGCAGGTGGGCTGATGTGCTGTGCTCTGCTGAGTCCCTGCTTTGTGACTGTGTTCATGTCCCCTCAGCTCTCTGTCTGTAAACCAGGACTCACGATAGTGCCCACCCATGGGGTTGCCATGAGCGGTCAGTGGGAGGGAGCAGAGCACTTCATGAGACCAGCTGCTGGCAGCCCCTGGGGACCCCACGTACATGCTCAGTGTGTGTCCAGGGCCGGTCGGTGGGGCCTGGCTCAGGGCTGGTGACCAGGGCTGTGTGCTGGCCTCACCCCTTCCCTCTGCCCATAGGTCACACTGGCCGCCTCCTCCGAGCCTTGCTGGCCTTCAGCCTCCTCTTCCTGGCAGCCCACCTCACCTTCCAGATATGCCTGCACACCGTGCCTGGCCTGGACCAGCTTCTGGGGTCAAACTGTGAGTTACTAAGTGGTGGGGAAGAGGTGCCTAGGGGCAGCAGGCCCGGGGGAGAGCTAGCAGCTAGCTGGAGGAGAAAGGCGAGAGAGCCACTGCAGCCTTGTAAGAACCCCAGGTCTCCTCAGGGAGGTTGGCTACTCTGTCCCATCCAGGCTTTGCCTAATAAGGGCCACCCAAGTGCCTGTCTATGATTTACGTCCAGCTGAGATGGCTTGAGTAAAGTGTTGCCCCAGTAAGGCTGCCCATGGGGCTGGACCGAGCACCAATACAGCGCTCATCCCAGAGCCTGGAGTCCGACTCCGGGGCAGCCCTGGCCTTCTCAGGCCCCTGTCCCTCCATCGGCATCTTCCTCCTGTGCCTGCTGGGGTTTAGAGACTCATCCCCACCACCCTTCACCCTTTCACTCCCAGCTGGTCCCTCCAGCTGGCACTCAGCCCTCAGGCTCCCTCGACGTCAGCGCCCCAGTCTGCACACTCAGCTGTGCAGGCAGGGTGCCACATCTGTCTTCCCATTTCATTCTGCAGTTCAGAAACTGGAGGGAAGTCAGGGGCCTCGAAGGTGTGCTCGTCCTGGTGGCTCTGGGACCAGGCTTCCCGACTCCAGCCCCTGAGGAGCAGCCAGCTTCTGCAGACGGGTCTGAGTGCCTGGCCCAGCCTCCCAGCCACTTAGGCCCTGCCAGACAGAACTGAAGGGCCTTTGATCCACTTGGCTTTCCTGGCTGGGCCTCAGTTTCCCTATCAGTAAATACAGTGTTTTTAAGCATCCCTGAGACCAGCCATGGGTGTTCTAGAGAGCAGGCATTCTGTGAATCTGGGGCTGCAAGGGCCTCCTGGTGATAGGAGAGGTTGCCCACCTGCCTGACCTGTTCCCGTGTATCTTTCTCCGCAGGCAGCCACTGGGAGAACCTATCCCGACACATAGGGGTCACGAGGTGAGAAACACCCCCCCCCCCCCCCCCCGCTCCCCTCTGGGATTTCCCAGGCCCAAGGGGATGGTCCACACCCTCCCTGCTGGTACCTGCCCTCCTGGGCTGACCAATGGACTCTCCTGCCCTTCACAGGCTGGACCTGAAGGACATCCCCAATGCTGTGCGTCTGGTGGCCCCCGACCTGGGCATCCTGGTGGTCTCTGCTGTGTGCCTTGGCCTCTGCGCACGCCTCACCCGGGAAGCCCAGAGGAGCCAGCGCTCCCAGGAGCAGGTGGGCTGCGGTGGGCAGGGTGCACTTGTGTGGGGGAGGGGCTTTCTAGAGCTGAAACCCAGACAGCTGAGGATTACTTTTCTTTTTTCACTTTTATAACAAATGTGGACTTTTACTTGTAAAAAGTCAGTATGTGCTAATTGTGAAAAGACAGGGTACCAGAGGGGAGAGAAGATGCCTGTCCCGAGGGAGCGGAGTACTAGCAATGTGGTGTGATTCTGGCAGGGCTCCCTTGAGGGGGCACATTCGGGGAACCCAGGCGGTGTCTGTGCCCTTAGAGACCATCCTCGAGGAGATTCTTGGTGGCCACAGGGCAGTGGGGAGGCAGCAGCGCTGAAGGATGGTCTGTGCCAACCATCCAGGAGCCTAGGGACTGACAGACAGGTAGACTGACGGACACAGGGAGGGATGTCTGAGAAGCCACTCCCACGACGGCATCAGTGGGCTTGTGGGCAAGGTGGGGGCTGTATAGGTTCAGACCAGCAAAGCCCTAAATCAGACACTGTCCTTGGAGGGTGCTGCCCTGGGTGAGGGGGTCTTCACTGGGTAGGGTGTGAGTGTGGGGCCCTTGGTGTCCTCCTCAGTTGAAGGCTCAGCGCCCCTCTGTCCTTCACAAGGCTGTAGTCCAGAGCTTGCCTGGGCCCTCCATCCAGCAGGGCCTGGTCTCCAGGGCTGGGCAAGATCTGTGACCATGCAGGGGTCCTGGCACAAAAACCTCCTGGGGGCCACAGGCTTCTCCTCAACCCTGGCCCAGCATCCCTTTGTCCTATAGCTAAGGCTCACAGGGCATGAGGGCCTCCACCGACAGAAGAGCCTATGGAGGGGAGGGGACTTCCCAGAGCAGGTCAGGGTGATCCGGGCTGCCTCCGACTCAGCCTGTCGTCCCACCATTGCTGCCCCATCCCACAGGTCAAGGCCAACACCAACATTTTAGGGGGGAAATAGGGACCTGGAGATCGAATGGCTTTTCCAGGCCTCTGTGGGGGTTGATCCAGGGCTGGAACTACCCTCCTGCCTGCCCTTGGGGCCCCCCAACTGGGTCGGCCCCCTCCTTCCCCACAGAGTCACGTGGGCACCAGAGGGCGCCTGGGCCAGGGCTGCCTCTGGTTTCCTCATTAGCAGAGCCAGAGCTTCCTGGAACAACTTTGCTAGGAAGGGGCTGGACTTTTCCAGAAATCTATAGGTGGGCAGGAGGGGTGAGCCCCTCACTCCATACTGCCCATCATGGCTGGACTCTGGCCTGCCAGGCAACCTTCACCCAGGTGTCCTTGGTGGCATAGAGCCTGTGCCCCGCTGCTGACCAGGGGTGGCAGGTATAGACAGACCTAGAAGCAGGGCAGTGGGGGCACCTTTCACAGGTGCCCAGTTGGAAAGCCCAGAGTTAGGAGCGGCCCGTGCACATACCCTGACTGTCCCACCCACCTGCATGGGCACACTGAGGGGGCGAGATGGGCCGTGGGAGGGGTGAGGAGATGAGTGGGCATCTCTGCCCAGCTTCCCGGGGGGGTCTTTGAGAGCTGAGTCGGGGGCTGGGCCAGGCTGGGCCAGGCTGGACACCACGGACGGCCTGCAAGCACCTGCCTTTCCACCCAGCAGCTGCCTGTTTTTTCCATTCCCAGATATGCTCATTTTTCACAGGCCTTCTCAGAAGCTTTCCCAGGGCTGGGGCCAGGCTATGGCACGGGTGAGCTCAGGCCTGGCTGCCCCACCTCCCAGCAGCCATCTCCCCCTTCCTGGCTGGCTAGAGCCTCCCACTCCTTGCATTCCGGGGTCTAGAGGGAACCCTGGTTATGAGTTCCGACCTCAGGGCCCTGGGTCCTGCCCTGATCCCCAGGGTCCTAGGTGTCCTATAGCCCTATTCCCCTGGCCTGCCCCCCTCCTTCCAGGCACAACTCAACCACGCCTCCCTGGGGCCTCTCTACCCCCTACACCCAGGCTCTGTGAGGACTGGACCTGTCTGGTTCATCTTCCCCGTCTGGTCCCTGCCCACATCTGATAGATAGCAAACAGACTCAGAGAGGTTAGGTGACTTGCCCAAGGCTGCACAGATGGGAAACGGGACCTGGGATGCGACCCGGTCGCCTAGTGCTGCCTCAGCTGCTGGGAAAGGCAAAGGCAGGGTGCCCATTTTACAGATGGGGACCTGGGGCACAGCCAGGGCATCTGACACAGAGTCCATATTCTTTCTGCCTCGCACTGGCTCCACCTGATGTCCAGGAAACAGCTCCATTCTGGGAAACCTCGAGGCAGGGCCAGGGAAACAAGCCCTGTTGGACCTCTGTCCTCACCATGGGCAGGGGAGGCCTGGAAGGTCCATCCTGTTTCCTCCTGGCCAGGTGGCCACCTCCATCCGTCCAAAGGGTTGGCCACCAGCAGAAGTGGCAGGGGGCACCAGGAGACTCTAGCACCTGGCCCTGCCCCTGCCCCTGCCCCTGTCTGTCACTCTTGGAGGTCCCATATGGGCAGTGGAGAGGGAGCAGGGTGCAAACAGCTGTGTAACTTGGTGTCCCCTCCGAGCCTCCACTTCTTTACTTGTAAGGAAATTGCTGCTTCAGCCTGTGGAACCAAGTGTAGTGGTGTAAAGATGCTCTGACCTGTAAAGTGAAACACGCATGTATGCGTGCACCGCTTTCTGTTCTTCCTAAAAATCCCTACTGGGTCTACGGCCACATCACCGTGAATGTGCCTGATCTCGTCTGATAAAATCCCTACTGAGGCCTGCTCAGGAGCCAAACTGAGCAGGGCCAGGGGCTTTGAGGATTCATGCAGGAATCTGTGGGGACTGCCTGTCCATGAGGGCCCCTGGTCTAGATGGGGAGATAAAGGAGAGGCCCTCGAGGGGTTCTAGAATAGTCTACAGTCCGCCCCCACATGTTGGTCATCATGCGTGCCAGGGCTAGGCAAGCTGTCTCCAGGAAGGCCTGCAGGGCCGTGCACTTCAGTGAGGTGAGGCGGCAACCGTGGGTGAGAAGAGCCACACAGGTCTACACTTGGGCTGTCAGCCCGTTGCCCTCAGAGGGGCAGCCCCCCTTCCTCCCCGGTGGCTTGAGTGCTGTGTCTCTGACCTCCATTCCTCTCTGTGACCTTGGCAGGATGATGATGACAGGGAAGTGGACGCCAGCTCCCCGGCAGTGCTGCAGGGAGCCCCTGTGCTGGTCCCCAAGCGGAGGTTGAGGCTGGCTGCCCGGTTCCGGATCACGGCTCACTGGCTGCTGGTGGCTGCTGGGCGGACCCTGGCCATAGTGCTGCTGGCGCTGGCAGGTACCCACTGGGAAGGGAGTGGAGATCCCAGCATTGCATGTCACACTGAGGGGTTTTGGTACCTGCTGAGCTCCCCGCTGAACAATGAGATGAGGTCACACGGCCCCGCTGGGCATGACCCTGCATGCCTCTGTCTGATTCTGCAGGCATCGCCCACCCCTCAGCCTTCTCCAGTGTCTACTTCCTGTTCTTCCTGGGCATCTGCACCTGGTGGGCCTGCCATTTTCCCATCAGCTCCCTGGGCTTCAGCGCACTCTGTGTCATACTGAGCTGCTTTGGTGCCGGCCATCTCATCTGCCTCTACTGCTACCAGATGCCCTTCATTCAGGACAAGCTCCCACCTGCTGGTATCTGGGCCAGGTGAGGATTCACCTGAATAGGTCCCATTCTGTTCAGGCCCCTCATCCTGGCCCTGCCCACCTGGCCCCTCCTCCCCAGCCAGAGGTGAGTGCCATGCCTTCTCTGGGCAGGGTTTTCGGTCTTAAGGACTTTGTGGCCCACACGAACTGCTCCACTTCCAACATGCTGGTGCTCAACACCAGCCACGACTGGCCTGTGTACGTGAGCCCCGGCATCCTGCTGCTCCTGTACTACACTGTGACCTCGCTTCTGAAGCTCCACATACACCACCCCCCAGACCAGGTGGGCGCCCAGGGCCAGCAGCCCTCCTCCATCTTCACACCTCTGGACACCCCCTCTTCCTTCAGGCCTCAGCTCTTGGGCAGGGTGGGGAACTGAGCTCTGCTCTGGTCTCTGTAGACAAAAGTGGCAGCTGGTGGCGTCAAGGAGCGGGAGGTAGAGCTGACTGAGGTGGACCGGTGGCCCGAGGGCCAGGCCAGGGCTGCCCAGGTGAGGAGACTGGGCTGAGTGGTGGGGCTGCACCCACCTGCCCATGGGCTTGGCTCACTGGGTCTTGGCTCACTTCTTCAGGGCTTGATGCCCACGCCCACGGGGCCTGACTCTGAGGCTGACAACTGCATCGTGCATGACCTGACCAGCCATAGCCCTGTCCAGCAACGCCCCTGTGAGTATCAAGCTCCCGGGGCAGCCTAGGGACACCTCCTTTTGTGGGCATGCTGGTGCTGCCCCCTAGTGGCCATTGGGTTGTGTCGCCACGTTGGCCTCTCCAGCTGTGCAGATCTGAATCCCTGCTGCCGACCTGCAGGGGGTGGGGGTACCCCAGGTCTCTCATCCTCTCCACGCCTGCCTTCCAGTTTCTGGAGAACTTGACTGCTCTGCCTTGCGCTGGCCCAGAGGCCTGGGGTGGCTGTCATCTGGGCAGATGCCAGCTGGGGAGGGCTGGGACCTTTTCTGGGTGCTCTTTCTTTGTCCTAAGCCTTGATTTCCATTTTGTGGATTGCCCCCGCATGAAGCGGCAGCTGTCGCTGGCCTCAGGACCTGGCGCCCTGGGGACTTGCACACCCACAGAACTGGAAGGCAGTCAGGGCCATCTTGTCCATCCTGTCCCTTCAGAGCCTTGGAAACTGAGACCTGAAGAGGGTCAAGGACTGCCCAGGGTCACGTGACAGTTGGGGGCAGGGTCACATAGGAACCTGCCTTCTCCACCTGTGGTGCCTACCAAGTGCTGACTACTGAGCAGCTCCCTTCTCCCAGTGGGCTGCTGCTCCAGCATCCCAGCCACATTATAAGACAAAGTCAACTGCGGGCGAGGGGCTCTGGCCTGTTGATGTGGGAGCTTCCGAAGTGACACCTGCCCCCACCCTGTAGTGTGCTCCAGGCTGGCTGAACCAAGAGAGACGTCTGTACTGCATGGCCTGGGCCACATCGTCATGAACCAGAGCTATGTGTGCGCCCTCATTGCCATGATGGTAAGGAGCAGCCAGCCTCGGTGGGCCCTCCCACGGGCTCCCTCACATGCAGCGAGAGGTGGATGGCAGCCCATGTTTCACAGCCTGATGCTTTCTCACCAGAAATGGGTGGAGCTGTGTCCTGCTGGGCCACAGGCAACCCTGGCCAGCCCATAGCTGTGCGTGAGCATGTATGTGTGTGTGTGTGTGTGTGTGTGTGAGAGAACGTGCACACATGTAAATGTGGGTGGCATGTGTATGCACGTGTACATGTGAGTGTGTGTTATTATGTGAGTGTGCATGTATAAGTGCATTCGTGTGTGTGTGTGTGTGTGTATGTGTGAGATGTGGGGTGTCGTGTCCTGTGCCACTGCTCCAGGCTGATGGGGTATGTTTGCCTTCCTGTCTGAGCACCTCCCTGGGGGCCCAGCCCCCTTGACATCCTGGGAGAGCAGGTTGGGACTGGGCCAGGCGAATTGTGCAGCCATGCCCACCAGCCCCTGCCATCCAGGTGTGGAGCATCACCTACCACAGCTGGCTGACCTTCGTGCTGCTGCTCTGGGCCTGCCTCATCTGGACTGTGCGCAGCCGCCACCAGCTGGCCATGCTCTGCTCACCTTTCATCCTGCTCTATGGGCTGGCGCTGTGCAGCCTGCGCTACGTGTGGGCCATGGACCTGCGTTCTGAGCTGCCTGCCACCCTGGGTCCTGTCAGACTGCGCCAGCTGGGGCTGGAGCACACCCGCTACCCCTGCCTGGACCTGGGTGCCATGGTGAGTGCCCCTCACCCCACGGCAGCTGTGAACACATGCTGGCGCCTTGGGTTTCTACAGGAGGGCCTGTGACAGTGCCATTCTGTTTGTGGCCAGCTCCCTGTTGAGTGGGAGTCCCGGAGGGCAGGCCCTTGTCTGGTGGTCACCATGGGGTCCCTAGTGAACAGCCCAGAGTGGTTGCTTGAGTGAATGAGTGATGACCTTGTGTTTCAGGGGGTGCTGCCCCCATCCGCCTAGGACAGGTTCTATCAGTGTTGCACACTGCCCCTGGGTCTCAGGGTGCCACAAGCATGTGGGGGCGCATGTGGGAGCATACATGTGGACCTCATATATAAGTATGCAAATGGGTGCACTTGTGTGAGAATTTGTGTGCACCGTGTGCCAGGGGGAGCTTGTCCCTGCAGGGGGCCTGGCTGACCGCCTCCCTGCTGAGGGTCTCTCACATCTTCTTGGGTGGGGCCCTGCCTCTGGGAGGGGTGCCAGGCCACCCGCCCCTCAGTGACACTGCCCCGCCCCATCCCAGTTGCTGTATACACTGACCTTCTGGCTCCTACTGCGCCAATTCGTCAAGGAGAAGCTGCTGAAGGGGAAAAAGACCAACTCCGAGCTGATAGAGGTTACTGTGGCGGACACAGGTGAGTGGGCGGGGCAGATGGGCCAGCTCCCTTCTTTCCGGTCCTTAAGTCACACCCCCCGACCCTCTACCTGTTCCCTGGCTTGGCCCTCAGAGCACACGAGGACTTGGACGCTGCTCCAGAGTCTGGAGAAGCTGGTCACGGGCCTCTCTGCCAAGTACTGGATCTATGTGTGCGCCGGCATGTTCATCGTGGTCAGCTTCGCAGGCCGCCTCGTTGTCTATAAGATCGTCTACATGTTCCTCTTCCTGCTCTGCCTCACCCTCTTCCAGGTACTTGGGGGTGGGCAGGGTGGGATCCTCAGGCAGCCCAGCCTTACTGCCGAGGGGCCTCACACACCTTGTCCTTCAGGTCTACTACAGCCTGTGGAGGAAGCTGCTCAAGGTGTTCTGGTGGCTGGTGGTGGCCTACACCATGCTGGTGCTCATTGCTGTCTACACCTTCCAGTTCCAGGACTTCCCCATGTACTGGCGAAACCTGACAGGCTTCACTGACGAGCAGTGAGTCATGGGTGGGTGGGTGGGCAGGTGGGCGAGGTCTGGGTATGGGCGCCTCCCCTCCTCCTGCCAGGCTCAATGTTGGGGCCCTCAGGGGCTTGATGGTGCTGATGGTATCCCCTCCCCAGGCTGGAGGACCTGGGCCTGGAGCAGTTCAGCGTGTCCGAGCTCTTCTCCAGCATCTTCATTCCCGGCTTCTTCCTCCTCGCCTGCATCCTGCAGCTGCACTACTTCCACCGGCCCTTCATGCAGCTCACCGACCTGGAGTGCATCCGCCTGCCTGCCACCTGCCGCCCGCGCTGGGTTCACAGGTGCGCCTGCCCCTGCCTCTGAGGTTGTGTGGACTCTGGTCTTGGCCAGTGGGGGGCAGGGGGCGGGGGCAGGGGCGTTTGTGGAGTGTCCCCACCTTGAACCACCACAGAGAAGGGCCTCGTCTGGGAGGGGAAAGAAGGCTGGTGGGATTCGGATGGGAGAACCCAGGGTGGGGGAAAGGCCTGGGCCATCACCTTCCAATGCCGAGGAGCCTCAGGTTGGGGGTGTTTTCTCTGATCCAAGGGCGTCTCTGCAGTGGGATGTCAGCTGGGCAGCATGCTCTCACCTAGCAGCTACAGCGCAAATGACACAGGTCACTCAGCGGAGACAGGAGGTGTTGCAGGCAGGGTCTTCTGTTAGCCCCGGGAGGACAGCAGTACTAGATGAAAGTGACATTTTTGGGCCCTGTCCTAGGCAGGAGGCAGTGAGCGGGACCCCATTGTTGCAGCCGGAAGAGGAGGAAGAGGACGGGGACCCCAGGGACGAGGGGCTGGGCATGGCCAGCCCCCACCAGGCCACACAGGTCCCAGAAGGTAAGTCAGAAGGGCAGAGTACAGCCCCTGGGAAGTGAGTGTGGAGAGCCAAGGGGCCGGGCCTCTGGGTCCCCTGGGAGTCCCAGAGCCTTGTCCACACAGGGTAGAACAGCCCCAGCCCCACAGAACCTGTTCCCTTCTCACCACCTGCCACCCCCACAGGTGCAGCCAACAAATGGGGCCTGGTGGCGGAGCGACTGCTGGACTTGTCCACCAGCTTCTCCAACGTCCTCACCCAAGTGCAGGTGTTCGTGCGGCGCCTGCTAGAGCTGCACGTCTTTAAGCTGGTGGCCCTATACACTGTCTGGGTGGCCCTGAAGGAGGTGAGAGCAGGACACACCCCTTCCTTGTCTGTAGTGGGGTCTCTCAGGGCATCTCGTCAGCCTCCCTGGATCTCGAGGCCCGTGGGAGAGGGAGCTGCCCCACCTGCCCGGCTGTCTCACAGGTGTCGGTGATGAACCTCCTGCTGGTTGTGCTCTGGGCCTTTGCCCTGCCCTACACCCGCTTCCGGCCCATGGCCTCCTGTCTGTCCACCGTGTGGACCTGCATCATCATCGTGTGCAAGATGCTTTACCAGCTCAAGGTCGTCAACCCCCATGAGTACTCCAGCAACTGCACTGAGGTACGGGCACTGGGCACCGTGTCCCAGAGCTTTGCAAGCCTCCCGCAGGTTGGGGGCTACAGGGGCCGCTTCTGTATTTAGCTCAGAGTGTGAGGGACAGGTGCAGAGGGCTGTCCCCAGGGCCAGGGGCTTCCTAGAGGAGGTGTCCTTCAACCTAGTCTATGCAGGACCCACTCCCTATGCCAGGGCGCCTGGACTGGAGAAGCATCCTGACCCGGGCAACTCCGTGATGAAGTCCAGGCCATGGAGTGAGGTGGTGCTGAGGCCACCTGTCTCCTCGGGTGGAAGCGGGGAGCCCCTACCCAGAGCTTTCTCTTTACTGTCCCCTCAGTCCCTGCCTCAAGCTTCCCTACCCCTAGTAGCCCTGGCCCCTTCTCCATTAAGGTGGGTTGAAGGCTGACAGCAACTCCGTGTCCCCAGCTGGGGCAGCAGTGGTCTGCCCCATGCCTGTTCTGGAGGTGTTGTTGGGAGCAGGGACCCGAGGCAGGGCTGGTGGTACCTGGCATCAGCATCCTGTTACTAGCTGAGGAGTAGCTGCTGACAACGCCCCTGTCCCCCAGCCCCTCCCCAACAGCACCAACCTGCAGAAGATGGAGATCAATCAGTCCTTGCTGTACCGGGGGCCCGTTGACCCGGCCAACTGGTTTGGGGTGCGGAAGGGCTTCCCCAACCTGGGCTACATTCAGGTGAGAGCAGGGCCCAGGGGGCGGGTGGGGGTGGGACCAAGGGGACTGGCTTATGCTGGGGACAGGGCTGGAGTGTCCTGACTGTCCCCCTCCCCAGAGCCACCTGCAGATCCTGCTGCTGCTGGTGTTCGAGGCCATTGTGCACCGGCGCCAGGAGCACCACCGTCGGCAGCACCAGCTGTCCCCGCTGCCCGCCCAGGCTGTCTGCGTTGAAGGCACCCGACAGCAGCTGGACCGGGACCTGCTTAGCTGCATCAAGTACTTCATCAACTTCTTTTTCTACAAATTTGGGCTGGAGGTGAGGCTGAACATCAACGCTCACCCCCTGCCCAGGTGGCGCTCAGACATTGGAGGTCTGTGGGGCCTTGGCTGAGCATCTGCAATGTGCAGGCCTACAGGGGTCACGTGGGAGTCCAGGGGGCGGACCACCAAGGGCACTGGGTTTTCCCTGGGTGAGGTCAACCTGTAGAGAGAGGATGGCGGGGGTGGGGCAGAGCCAGGACACAGGCTGGAGACTGAGTTAGTCTCGACTTTGCCACAGAGCCCCCTAGCCTTGGTTTCCCCCCGCAAGTTGGAGACATGGCCAGCTTCTCCATTCCTCTAGGAGGGTGGTGTGGGCCACCTTGAGCCTGGGCTACAGGACCCCACTCTGTCCACAATGCCTGCTTCCTCAATGCCCACTTCCTTAGACAGAGGTGCTTTACTCCCAGCCTGCCTGACCACCGTGTGGTCCTCTGGGCCAGCCCGCCGGGCCCGAGGCCGCTTAGGGGCAGGTCCAAGAAGGTCCCTTCCACCAGTTACCTTCATCTCTCATCCTCGTCTCCTCCTCCCCCATCTGCCACCCCCAGATCTGCTTCCTGATGGCTGTGAACGTGATTGGGCAGCGCATGAACTTCATGGTCATCCTGCACGGGTGCTGGCTGGTGGCCATTCTCACCCGCCGGCGCCGCAGGGCCATCGCCCGCCTCTGGCCCAACTACTGCCTCTTCCTGACGCTCTTCCTGTTGTACCAGTACCTGCTGTGCCTGGGCATCCCCCCAGCCCTGTGCATCGGTGAGCAGGGCATGGGCTGTGGGCAAGGTGTGGGGCATGCATACTCAGTGAGGTGTGTGTGTGGCTGTGGCCTCATGGGCATGCATAGGGGCGTTTCCCACACTCCCTGGGCTCTTCCAGTCCTGGAGTTGGCCTCAGCCCCTTCACCATTCCATAGCCTGGCCTCCTGAGTGCATCCCCATTCAGCCCCCAGCCCCACCCAGACGCCCCGGTGCTCTCTGTACCCCAGATGTGCCCATGTGCAGCTGTCCATCCCTGGACAATATGCTGATCTGTTATGCATCCTACTCAGTGGCCTGTCCTCGTGACCAGGTCCTCGGTGGCTGTTTGCTTTGATGCAGGACCTGACATTTGCATTTAGCTGTCCTCTCCTCTCCTTTTGTCTCCTCTTCGCTCATCCCCTCTGGTCTCGCCTGTCCCAGACTCTGTCTCTCAGAAAGTTTCCCTAGTCAGGCCAGAGGGTTTGCGGAAAGCTCTGAGTATGGGTTTGCCGGGTTCCCAAATGCGTAGATGACACTTGGTGCTGTCCTCCTGCAGCCCATGACTGGGAGTCCAGTTGGCCGTGGGGCTCATTCCGGGGTCCCCAGCCCGCCCTGTGGAGGGGTAGCGCTTTACCTTTCTCCATCAATGAGTGCAGCTTCCTCGTGTGGTGACTTCTTCCATTGGTGGGACTTTGTAGAATGGACGTTTTCGTTTTTGTTAATCCTCGTACCTTTGTTAATTGGCTTTGCTGTGAAAAGAGCTTTATTTCTCACCCTTCCCGTTTCTGTTTCTTTTTAATCAGCAGATCCACAGTTCCTTTTTAAATGCGTCGCATAAAACCCATTTGTGTTATTCTTTTTACATTCAGAGACTCTCAGCTGTGGCCCGTGGGAGCCCTCAAGCAGGCCCTTTGACCTGCTCCACTGCTGCCTGTGAAAGTCAGCTTCACCGGGGCTCCATCCAGACCCTAGGAAACGCCCTTTTTTAGTGCATGGTTCTGAGCTTTGCACAGAGTCATGTGACCACCACCACTGAGCCACAAAAATGTCCCCAAACCCCTGCCCTTGTGTGCAGCCCCTCCCCACTGCCTGCCCCTTGCAGCCGCCGATCGACCCCTTCTGCCTTCTGCAGGGCACCTTGGAAATGGGCTCGGGTCATGAGTCCAGCTTCTTCCAGCAGAGGACACTCAGTGTTGTGTCAGCACCTCATTCTCTTTTGTTTGGTTTTCTTTTGTAACTGTTTTTGTCGACTTACGGAAAGAGAAGTCATACAGAGTTCCCAAATGCCCTTTGCCCAGCTTCCCTGCCATTAGCCTTTGTAACTACCAGGTCCAGTGACCAAAACTAAGAGCTGAACGTGGGCACAATGCCACCAGCTACGGGTGGAACCGCAGACTGTGCAGCCCCCCACCCCCACCCCCCACTCAGCCGCCGCCGCTGGCTGGCTGTCCTAGGACCCTGTGCAGACCCACAGCGCACTTCCTCACGCTGGCTCCTCGGCCTGTTTTCATCTTTCATGACCTTGAAACTTTTGAGGGCTGTTATTTTGTAGAATGTTCCTCCATCTGGGATTGTTTGGTGTTTTTTCATCAGACCAGGTTATACATTTTTGGCACGAATACCATGGCTGTGATGTGGCCACTTTGGTGCATCACACGGGGCCAGTGTGTCTCATCATGGTGACACGTCACGTCCCTGCCCCCCTCGGTCACAGTGCTGTCTGCAGGGTTTCTCTACTGTGACTCTAGTATTTTCCTCCTTCTGATTAATCCATGTTTATTTGGGAGGAGACACCTAAGACGACCCACACGCCTTGTTTCTCCTTCAGTTGCACCGACCGATTTCAGCATCCACTGCTGGACCCTGCTGCCGGAATTATTAGTTGGCTTTCTAATGGTGACTTTCAATTTCCCTATTTCTCTTGTAGTTACTAATTGGCATCTTCTGTGACAAGAGCTGGCCTTTGTCCCCATGCTGTACTTGTTTAGTTATTTACTTCCATCCGTATGGACTCTGCAGGTTATTCTTTGGGTTCTACTCCAGTCCTGTCACTGTCGGCTTTGTCCCTTGTGTTGCCCCAGTGTTGGCCTGGGGAGCTCCTTGGGTTTGGTTCCTTTGTGGTCAGTCTGCCCCCCAACTGCCCCACCCCCAAGCAAACACGCTTCCTGTCGCTATGGTTGTGCCTTTTCCAGAACATCATGTAGTGGAATTGTACACGTAGCCTTTGGGTCTGGCTCCTTCCACGTGGCATTCAAGGGGTGTCTGTGTTGTGGCACGTGTTGGCACTTTGCTCTTTTCCTTGCTGGGTAGTGTTTGGTGCACCATACTCAGTTTGACCTTTCACCCATGGGAGACATCTGGTTGTTTCTAGTTCGAGGCTGTGAACGTCGGCATGTAGGTTTTTGTGTGGGCGCAGTTTTCCTTTCTCTGGGATAAATGCCTGAAGAGACTGTCCCACTTTCCCCCCACGTCTGTGACCCAGCCCTACCATAGCCTCGCCCGCGCTGGTGTCATCTCTGCTCTTCGTCTTCGCCACTCGACAGGCATGCGACGGCCTGTCCCCATGAATTCGGGGCTCATCCTGGGCCATCTGTGCATGGCCATCGCTCAGGGAGGCTGCCCTGCCCACTTGCCTGCCCTCTGCTCAGCACTCAGTCCCTCCCACGGGGACCAGGGGCACCGGTTGTGCCTGGGGAGTGCATATGTAAAGCATGTTCTGGAAGCTCCGGCCCTGTGTGCTCTCAGGACTCCAGACGAGAGTGGGTGTGTTTGAGGCTGACTGTGTGGATGTGTGTGAATGTGGGGGGGCGGGGTGTAAGAGTGATTCTGTGGACACTGAACCCCGGGAGGCTGTGGGCCAGCAAGTGGGGGAAGGGGCAGGACATCGGGAAAACTGACACACACCCTCTACCCACAGACTATCCATGGCGCTGGAGCCAGGCCATCCCCATGAATTCGGGGCTCATCAAGTGGCTGTACCTGCCTGACTTCTTCAGGGCCCCCAACTCCACTAACCTCATCAGTGAGTGTCCGCGCCAGCGGGCCCCTTGTCCACACGCACTGCCTACCAGTCCCACGGAAGGCCTAGGAGGTTCTCCCCAGGGATGCGTGGTGGGCAAGCGCATACCCCCGTCTTCAGCAGCGAGGAGCACTGTCCAGGCCTTGCCAGCTGGTCCAGTCCTGTGGTCCCTCAGCAGGACAGAGGGCTTTTTCTCATGAGTGTGTCTAGTCCTACAGGACCTTCCCATGGGACTGAGGCCCACCTGACACAGCATACCCTGCCATCAGACACACATTTGCTTGCCTGTGTGTGCAGGTGTGGAGGTGGGGGTGGATACTGCTCTGCACACAGGTGTTCACGGTGTGGGCAGAGAGACAGACACAGGTGTACGCAGACTGATGCCCACAGGGTATGCAGTCAGGCACGTGTTGCCTCATTTTCTGATTTGTGTGCTGTGTACATAGAGCTACATGTACATATACAGATATGCAGAACATGTACACAGGCAGGCGTGGTCCCCGGCATCCATGTCCACGTGTAGACATCACTTGCTGGTGTTCACACTCGTAGACACGTCTGCCCAACCCCCCCGTCCCCCACACCATGCTCCTCTCTGGGCTAGGTGCAAGGTCAGCGCCCTGTACCCGTCATGTACCAGGCCTCCACATGGCCAGTAGCTTCCAGGGTGAGTGCAGCAATGGCCTCCTGTTTTTGCACAGGTGACTTCCTCCTGCTGCTCTGCGCTTCCCAGCAGTGGCAGGTGTTCTCAGCTGAGCGCACCGACGAGTGGCAGCACATGGCCGGTGTCAACACCGACCACCTGGAGCCTCTTCGGGGGGAACCCAACCCCGTGCCCAACTTTATTCACTGCAGGTAAGTCCCAGGGCGTTGCCAGCCTGCAGAGCCCAGCCAGGGCCAGGGCCTGGGCCTCCCTGGGGCCGCATAGGCAGCAGGTAGGCAGGGCCGACAGTCACCCCTGGCTAGGGCTGAGCCCGGGACAGGTGCCGCCAGTGGTGTCCTGTGACAAGATGAGGGGTGGACGCTGACCTGGCAGCAGAGGGGTCTTCTGGAGCTCTTCCGGCCCAGGGCTGCGGGGGGCCCACAGTGACACCCCGCCTGGCAGGTCCTACCTCGACATGCTGAAAGTCGCCGTCTTCCGCTACCTCTTCTGGCTGGTGCTGGTGGTGGTGTTCGTCACAGGGGCCACACGCATCAGTGTCTTCGGGCTAGGTTACCTGCTGGCCTGTTTCTACCTGCTGCTCTTCGGCACCTCCCTGCTGCAGAAGGATACGCGTGCCCGCCTTGTGCTGTGGGACTGCCTTATCCTCTACAATGTCACCGTCATCATCTCCAAGAACATGCTCTCGGTGAGCTGGCCAGCCTGCCTAGCCCCAGCCCCGGCCCTAGACTTAACCCCATAGGCTGGCTGACCCTCCTCCTGCCCCCAGCTCCTGTCCTGTGTCTTTGTGGAGCAAATGCAGAGCAGCTTCTGCTGGGTCATCCAGCTCTTCAGCCTCGTGTGCACGGTCAAAGGCTACTACAACCGTGAGTGGGAGAGGGCAGGTGGCTGGGGGTGTCAGGGACACACACTGCTCCTGGGATCCAGACCCCTATCCCTCCCCCACCACCGCTGCCCTGTGTCCCTGACCTGCATTCTGACACTGACCCCCAACGATTGTGCTTGACCCCTGCCTCTGACTCAGGTCCCTAACCCCTGACCCCAACCCATGCTCCCGCCCTGATCATACCCTGACCCATGCTGGCACCTGTCCCACAGCCAAGGAGATGCTGGGCAGGGACCAGGACTGCCTGCTGCCTATAGAGGAGGCTGGCATCCTCTGGGACAGCGTCTGTTTCCTGTTCCTGCTGCTGCAGCGCCGTGTCTTCCTCAGCTACTACTTCCTGCACGTCAGGGCTGAGCTCCAGGCCACGGCCCTGCAGGCCTCCAGGTTGGCCCCCGCCTTGGGCTCCCTGGGCCCATCTAGGATAGGGTGCTGCTCCCTGATGTGACATGTGAGAACAGAGGACCACAGGCCGTTGGCACCTCCTCAGCCCTGGCTCATGTGGGCTGGTGTTTCAGTCCTATTACCACCCGCACACTGGCCTGAGATACACCCCACCAGAGGGCCTGCTCTCCTCACCCTGCACTCTGGCCAGAGAGCCAGTGAGTCTCCCTGTCCCCAGCCTCTGCAGCTCCCGTGGCTACCTCTTCATTTGCATACTTTGTACTCCATGAGACTGGAGGTGGCAGGAGGGGTCCTTCCCCTGTCACTGCAGCACATGACGGGCTGTCATGTTGGAGGGCTAGTCCTGTATGCAGGGAGGACCTGGGAGGTGGGCTCAGCCCAGAGGAGGGGGAGCCTGTGTGGCTGGAGCATGGCAGCCTGGGCCTTACTGACCTCCCCTCAGGGGCTTCGCCCTGTACAACGCTGCCAACCTCAAAAGCATCAACTACCACCGCAAGGCCGAGGAGAAGTCCCTGGCCCAGCTGAAAAGACAGTAGGTGCCGTCTGCGGGACCAGGGTAGGTGTGGGGTGTCTTCCTGATGGGCTTGGTGCTCAGAGTCGTTTCCCACCCACAGGATGGAACGTATCCGAGCCAAGCAGGAAAAGCACAGGCAGGGCCGGGTGGGCCTTGGCCAGCCCCAGGACCCCCTGGACCCAGGCCAGGAGCCAGGTGAGTGTGGGTGGAGCCTCAAGGGCCCCTGAGTACTAGCATATCTGTGCCACTGGAGCCTGCCCGCATTATGTGCCACGTGACGTCACACAGGGCTTCCAGCCCATCTGTCCTGTGCCATATGGTCACTCTCTGTCCCTGCAGGCCACACAGCCTGCCAGTGATGTCCGTCTGCACTTGTGAGCTGTCCTCCACCCCCGTAGCACCATGAGGGGCACTTGTCACTGACATGGCTCTGTCTCTGTCTCTGCTGAGGGGCCACCCTCATTCTCCCGTGTTTCTCCCTGCTGGCTCATGCTTGCCACCCCTCCCCTTCACAGGGCCCGGCAGTCCAGGGGGCTCTTCCCCGCCACGGAGACAGTGGTGGCGGCCCTGGCTGGACCACGCCACAGGTACCACCCCAACCCAGCTGCCATGGCCAAGTGGTCAAGCCGTTGTGTGCTGGGTAGCCTCCCCCTTTCTCAGTTGCTGTTCACGTTTGGGGCAGGCAGAGCTTGCTGGGGCTGACCCCCAACCTGTGCACAGGCTCTCAGGCCTCACCCCAAGCCATGCAGTAGTAAGGGGCTATGCCTCAATTTTGCAGAGCCCCTCACAGCAGGCTGTACATTTTTCTAACTCGGGGAGTCAGAAGTCTGAATCTTCACAGCCTCTCTCCTTTCCTGGCCCTGCACCCTCTGTGTTCCTCTTGTCCAGTCTGGTCTCGTCCCACTGCGCTGGCCTGTGTCCTGTGCATGTGCTTCTGTCCCTCAGCCTGCCACTCCCTGCCTCCAGCCACTGTGGCTGTCCCTCAGGGGGAGAGTGGCATGTGGGCCTTGGCCCATGGAGTCACAGGATGCTGAGGGAACCCCAGCTGGGCAGCACAGCCAGACCTGTTACAGGGCCCACCCAAACCCTGTACTTGAGGGTCTTGTAGAGCCCAACCCTGGGTGGGGGAGGCCAGCTCTCAGCTCCACCCTGCCCACAGTCATCCACTCTGGGGACTACTTCCTATTCGAGTCCGACAGTGAGGAGGAGGAAGAGGCCCAGCCTGAGGAGCCCAGGCCATCAGCACAGAGTGCCTTCCAGGTGAGTGGGGAGAGTCCCCTGCCTGCTTTCCCCTGTGCAGGGAGTGCCTGGGCCAGTGCAGCACGGGGAAGACGATGCCCTCAGGGCCCCGGGTGCCGGCCCAGCCCCATGCAGTCCTCCTGAGTCAGACACAACAGCTGTCTGTTTGGGCATAGGTCATGGCAGCTATGTGCCTCTGCCTACCCCTCCTGAGGTCCCAACTCTGACCACCCAGGCCTGTGGTGGCCATGCGTGGCCTGGTCTTTGAGAAAGGCTCATTGGGTTTACTGGCTGCACATCTGTCTCCTCAGCCTGCAGTCTCTTGTCTACTTTGGGTTCCTGGTTCTAGCCCAGGGCCCAGGAGCTAAGTGAGAACCACGGTGTGAGGGCTGGGCTGTGTGAACCACCCTGTCCTCCCACAGCAATCCCATGATGCCTACTTCCTGCCCAGGCTCAGGCTGAAGGTCCCCAGCTGGGCCATCTGACCCCTGGCTCCTCCTTCCCCTGCTCCTCAGGAGCTCAGAGATGGGCCCAATGGGACTCAATGGTTTGGGAGGCAGGGTGCTAACCGCATGACCCTGTCTGTAGATGGCATACCAGGCATGGGTGACCAACGCCCAGACGGTGCTAAGGCGGCGGCGGCAGGAGCAGGCACAACTGCCTGTGGGTGAGTCAGGCCGAGAGTAGGGAGGGGAGGGGAACGCAGGGCTCTCAGTTGCTGACCACCACCTTTATGCCTAGGAGGCGGCCTGGGCCCGGAGGCAGAGTTGGCAGAAGGCCCAGAGAGTGAGGTGGCAGGTGCGTGGGTCCAGGGAGTTGAGGGTTGGGGTTCTCCCACTGGCTGCCCCTCCAGGACCCTCCCGCCAACCCCTCTCCCTGCAGGTCGCAGCCACGTGATGCAGCGGGTACTGAGCACCATGCAGCTGCTCTGGGTGCTGGGACAGGCGCTGGTGGACGAGCTGACACGCTGGCTGCACACCTTCACACGGCACCACCGAGCCATAAGCGACGTGCTGCGTGCTGAGCGCTACCTGCTCACACAGGAGTTGCTCAGGGTGGATACCACCACACCCTGACCCCACCATACCCCACCCCACCACACCTCAGCCCAGCCACCATGCCCTGCCATACTACCCCACCCCTGTGCATGCCCTGCCCCTGCGTCACCCACACTGAGGCCTGGAGCAGCCCTGGTACCGCATCCACTGCCCTAAGCCCCCCATGTGCCCTGCAGGGTGGAGCAGTGGACCGGGGTGTGCTGGACCAGTTGTATTCAAGTGAAGTCAAGGCCACGTCAGCAGGCCCCTCAGAGGCACGGGATGCGCCTAGCACAGACTCGAGGTGGGTATGGGCCATAGTGGCTCAAGCGGGAGCCAGGACCCACCCCACCTGGGATGCTCTCAGGCCCAGAGCCAGGGTTGCCCCAGCCACTGCACTCATGGGCACATAGCCTCTCAGCCACTGTCCTCCAGGAATGTTGAGGCTCTCCCACTGCCTCTGTAACCAGCCTCCCATCCCACAGCGGGCTAGGGGCCGAGGAGCCAGCAAGCAGCATGCCTGAGGACATCAGCAGCGCCCTGAGCACAGGCTCCAACACCTGTACTGGCAGTGAGGAGATAGTCACTGAGCCCAGGGCTTCCCTGCATGGCTCCCAGGAGCTTCCTGCCAGCACCCGAACCCGAATGCGCACAGCAAGTGAGCTAATCCTGGACAGGTATGCTTGAGGGGCAGCTGGTGAGGCAGGCAGGGGCGCGGCAGAGGGACCCAGGCCAGGGGCCAGAACCTGCCTGAACGTGATCCCTGCAGGCGCCTGTCCATCCCAGAGCTGGAGGAGGCTGAGCGGTTTGAGGCTGGGCAGGGCCGAGTGCTGCGGCTGCTGCAGGCCATGTACCAGTGCGTGGCTGCGCACTCTGAGCTGCTCTGCTACTTCATCATTGTTCTCAACCATATGGTCACGGCCTCAGCTGCCTCCCTTGTGTTGCCTGTGCTGGTCTTCTTGTGGGCCATGCTGTCCATCCCGCGGCCCAGCAAGCGCTTCTGGATGACAGCCATTGTCTTCACTGAGGTGGGCGGTGGCCTGGGGCGTGAGGGTGGGGGAGGGGTACTGGCCCCACCATGCTGAGCCCCCCTGCCCCACAGGTCATGGTGGTCACCAAGTACCTCTTCCAGTTTGGCTTCTTCCCCTGGAACAGCCACACGGTGCTGCGGCGCAACGAGAACAAGCCCTACTTCCCCCCTCGCATCCTGGGCCTGGAGAAGGCTGACGGCTACATCAAGTATGACCTGGTGCAGCTCATGGCCCTCTTCTTCCACCGTTCCCAGCTGCTGGTGAGCGCCAGGGGCCAGGGCCGGGTACCTCTTAGCCATCTCGTTCGTTCTAGGAGGCGAGGCTGAATGCTGCAGGCCCCATGGGGGGCCCGGCCATCTTATCTCAGTCGAGAGCTGCCCCATGCAGCCAAACCTGCCTCCCCATCACCCTCCTTCCTTCCTTCCACAGTGCTATGGCCTCTGGGACCATGAGGAGGACCCAGTCTCCAAGGAGCCTGATGGGGGCCACAGGAAGGAGAAGGAGCCTGGGGAGGTGTCAGCCCTGCTGGAGCTCCAGCACGAGGAGGTCACAGGGCCCCAGGAGGAGCTGGGGGTGGCTGGGGCCCCCACCAAGGATGCCATTCCAGAAGATGTGAGGGATGGGCCCCCAGAGCCACAAGTGGAGCTCAAGCCCCGCGACACGAGACGCATCAGTCTGCATTTCAGGAGGAGGAGGAAAGAGAGTGCAGAACCCAGAGAACTGGCAGCCGTTGGTACATGTCCCTGTCAATCCAGAACCACCCTAGCCCACCCAGCTGTCATGCCACAGTCCAGCCACACCCTCTGTCCACATGCTGCAGCCCCCACTGGCCCATTGCTGGTGACCCTGGGAGGGCCCTGTGCTCAGTCTGCTGGTCTGAAATTGGGTGATGGCAGCCCCTTTGGGGGCTCTCAGGATGGTCAGGAGCTGAGCGAGGCCCAGCCCCCTGTGCTCTTCCATTAGTGGTGACTGCTCCCCCATAGAAGCTGAGACTGAGGATGAGGAGGAGGCAGCAGCTACCTCTCAGAGCAAGAAGAGGCGGAGTCGCCCCCGGGAAAGAGTGAGGGCAGTGGGCGTCCAGCTGCAGACCTTCTGCCTGTCCCTGTGAGTGACCAGCGTGGGAGTGGCCTAGGAGAGGGGTGGGTGGGAGCTATCAAGGTGGTACTGAGCCAAGCTCCCTTCCACCCACCCGCAGGGCTCAGAGTGCACACCGACCCCTGCAGCGGTTCTTCCATGACGTCCTGCACAGCAAGCACCGTGCAGCCACCGACGTCTATGCCCTCATGTTCCTAGCTGATGTTGTCGACTTCATCATCATCGTCTTTGGCTTCTGGGCCTTTGGGGTGAGCTGGGCTCAGGGACCCCAGTGAGCACAGAGCCCAGCGGCCACCCCAGCTCTCCCTGACCTTTCCTGTCTTGGCCACAGAAGCACTCAGCGGCTACGGACATCACGTCCTCCCTGTCAGATGACCAAGTACCTGAGGCCTTCCTGGTCATGCTGCTGGTCCAGTTCAGTACTATGGTCGTTGACCGTGCCCTCTACCTACGCAAGACTGTGTTGGGCAAGCTGGCCTTCCAGGTTGTCCTGGTGCTGGCCATCCACCTCTGGATGTTCTTCATCCTGCCCGCTGTCACCGAGAGGTGGGTGCTGGCAGTGGAGGGGGGCAGGCCTAACCTGCAGAGACATGCTTTGTGGTGCCTGGCAGAGCCTGAGCTGGGTTCAGGGACCTTGGAGCTGCAGCTGCTGCACTCAGGTCAGGTGCCCTCATCTGGGCTTCCTGTCCTACCTAGGATGTTCAGCCAGAATGCAGTGGCCCAGCTGTGGTACTTCGTGAAGTGCATCTACTTTGCCCTGTCCGCCTACCAGATCCGTTGTGGCTACCCCACCCGCATCCTCGGCAACTTCCTCACCAAGAAGTACAACCACCTCAACCTCTTCCTCTTCCAGGGGTGAGTGTGGGCCAGCCCAGGGAGGATCCAGGCTGCCCTATCTCCACGCCCCCTGATGGATCTCCCGGTCTTGGACAGGTTCCGGCTGGTGCCGTTCCTGGTAGAGCTACGGGCTGTGATGGACTGGGTATGGACAGACACCACACTGTCCCTGAGCAACTGGATGTGTGTGGAGGACATCTATGCCAACATCTTCATCATCAAGTGCAGCCGAGAGACAGAAAAGGTGCCTGGGCCCAAGGCAGGAGTAGAAAGGGGACACTGGTCACTCCCCATTGGGGCAGACGGGCGCTGCGAGAAACAGACACACAACCCACGTTCAACATGAGGCCAGAGAACATTTCTAGAACTCTTTCTGGCAGCCAGAAGGGGCTTCTTAGAGATGGGAGAGTGAATTCGGCCCTGCTAGAGCAGACAATTGGCAGAGTAGTCTGAGCAAATGCCTAGTGGAAGAGGCCTGTCCATAATGTTGAGGTTTTGTTCTTTTCTAGCAGCTTTATTGAGAGAATTCACACACAAGATTTCACCCATCGAAAGGGTACAATTTGGGGGCATCCAGCATACTGAGTTGTGCAGCCATCGCCAGTGTTCAAACATGCTTGTCGCTCTAAAAAGAAAGCCCATACCCACTGGCAGTCACTGTCTGTGCCCCATTGTCCAGCACCTGACAGCCACCACCTACTTCCTGATAGGGATTTGCCTGCACTGGACATTTCACATAAGTGAAATCACAGTTTGGCCTTTTGTGACTGGCTTCCTCAACTCAGCATGTCATCAAGATTCATCTATGTAGTAGCATGTGTGAGAATCTCATTTCTTTTTAGGGCTGAGTAGTGTTCCGTTGTGTAGATAGGCCACCTTTTTTCCTAGCTCCCTCTTTATTTTTTTGTTAGGGTTTGGATTGTGGGTAGCACTAGGGCTAGATTTAGAGCTAGTGCTAGGGTTAGAGTGATTTTTAGGGTTTGGGATAGAGTTAGAGCTAGGGCTATGGCTAGGGCTAAGGTTGGTGTCAGTGTTGGGCAAAGGCTAAGCCCAGTGTTAGGGTCAGGGTTACGGTTAGGGACAGGGCTACTGCAGGGCTTGGTCTGTGGTTAGGGTTCGTACCACACTCTGTTTATCCAACAGTTCGAAGTGGTGATGGACAGTTGAGCTTGTTTTTATTTAAAAAAATGCTGCTATGAACAGTCACCCTATGATCATGGACACAGGTTTCCATTTCTTCTGGGTAGACACGTAAGAGTGGAACTGCTGGGTCATGAGGTAACTCCAGGTTTCACTGTCAAGTAGTTGTTTTCCATGGTGACTACACTGTTTCAGTCCCACCAACCTCTCCCACATCCTTGCCAACACTTATGTCTTATTACCCACCCTTGAGGTTTTGATTCGCCTTTCCCTGTTAGCTAACGACGAGCATCTTTTCCTGTGCTTACTGGCCCTGTCCACCTTTGGAGAAACCTCTGTTCAGACCCATCGCCCACTTTCCCTTGGACTAAACAACTGTTGGATGAACGGAAGCTGGTACAGCTATACCTGTCATCGAGTTGAGGGACTTCCAGTCAGTCTAGGCACTAGACTCTATCAGATACAGGGTTTGCAAGTATGTTCTCCCATTCTGTAGGCTGTCTTCGTACATTTTTTATGGTGTCCTCTGAAGCACAAAAGTCTATTTTTTTTTTGTAATGTCTAGTTTAGTTTTTTTCTTGTCACTCAGGATTTTGATGTTAGATCTAAGGATGTTTTGCCAGATAAAAGGTAGCAAAGATTTACCCCTAAGAGTTTCATTGATGTAGGCCTTTCAGCTGAGTTCTAGACAGTGTTAGATAAAGGTCCACCTTTATTATTTTGCATGTGAATGTCCAGATCTCCTTTCTTCACTGAGTGGTTGGCACCTTTGTCTCATGTGCAGGTTTGTTTCTGGGTTCAAACCCTTTCCATTCCATTGCTCTATGCCTGTCCTGTGCAGCAGCAGTCTTAGCTGCTACCAGTTTGAATGTCTGGTCAAGGCTTGACTTTATGGGACTGCTGGGTGAGCCCAAGACCATGGCCTTGAGGACAGGACTGGCAGAGCACAGAGGACAGCTCTGGGACCAGCAGGGAAGGAGGGGCCTGAGGCAGAGTTTGTGGCCAGGGAGCAGGGATGGAGGCCTGCATAAGGCAGGGCAGAGCAAGGGCAGAGCTGAGATGTGACCCATACCCTGCCCCCTGCCAGAAATACCCGCAGCCCAAGGGGCAAAAGAAGAAGAAGATTGTTAAGTACGGCATGGGCGGCCTCATCATCCTGTTCCTCGTGGCCATCATCTGGTTCCCACTGCTTTTTATGTCCCTGGTGCGCTCTGTTGTTGGCGTCGTCAACCAGCCCATTGATGTCACTGTCACCCTCAAGCTGGGTGGCTACGAGGTGAGCAGCCACCTTGTACTCTAGCCAGGGGAAGCAGTGCAGGGGCCAGCTCTCCTGGCCCACTGAGGGGTCTGCCAGGCAGCCCCAATCCCCACTCCTCTGCTTTCTGGTCCTCATGGGCCATGCGGACCTGGACCTGGTTGCTGGCAGCCTGGGGGCTCAGGGAGGACCCCCACCACCACGTTACTGTCCCCCCCAGCCCCTGTTCACCATGAGCGCCCAGCAGCCATCCATCGTGCCCTTCACGCCCCAGGCCTATGAGGAGCTGTCCAGGCAGTTTGACCCCCATCCGGTGAGTAGTCCCCCACTGACTCTACTCGGCAGGGGACAAGATGGCTTGGGGGAGGGTGGCCAGGCTCCACCCCACTGAGTTGCTGCCCTGCGCCCAGCTGGCCATGCAGTTCATCAGCCAGTACAGCCCGGAGGACATTGTCACAGCACAGATCGAGGGCAGCTCCGGGGCGCTGTGGCGCATTAGCCCACCGAGCCGGGCCCAGATGAAGCGGGAGCTGTACAACGGCACTGCTGACATCACCCTGCGCTTTACCTGGAATTTCCAGAGGTATGTCCTGGGTTTGCATGGGGGCTGGGTGGGGTGTGCCCCTTGGTGGTTCATGCTGCACCCCTGCTTGCAGGGACCTGGCCAAGGGAGGCACTGTGGAGTACACCAATGAGAAACACACCCTGGACTTGGCTCCCAATAGTACTGAGCGGCGGCAGCTGGCCAGCCTGCTGGAGGGCACTTCAGACCAGTCAGTGTGAGTGGGGGCCAGGAGGCTTTGGGGGCACCAGGAAGGCTGGGTCAGACCTGACCCGCTGGACTGCTCCCCACAGGGTCATCCCGAACCTCTTCCCCAAGTACATCCGTGCCCCCAATGGGCCTGAAGCCAACCCTGTGAAGCAGCTGCAGCCCAGTGAGTGTGTTTAGGGGAGGGTGGTGCTGGGCCCCAGCTGCTGCCCTGGAGGAACGTGATGGCCCTTACTGTCCCACCATTCTGACCCAGATGAGGAGGCTGACTACCTTGGTGTGCGCATCCAGCTGCGGAGGGAGCAGGTGGGCTCAGGGGCTGCTGGCTTCCTTGAGTGGTGGGTCATCGAGCTGCAGGACTGCCAGGCTGGCTGCAATCTGCTGCCCATGGTCATCTTCAATGACAAGGTCAGCCCACCCAGTCTGGGCTTCCTGGCTGGCTACGGGTGAGTGTGCGGTGACACGTGGCCTAGGGGCTTGGGGTGCGGCTGTGGGCAGCAACCCCAGGACTTACCCACCCCTGCCTGGCAGGATCATGGGGCTCTACGTGTCCATCGTGCTGGTCATCGGCAAGTTTGTGCGTGGCTTCTTCAGTGAGATATCTCATTCCATCATGTTCGAGGAGCTGCCGTGTGTGGACCGAATCCTCAAGCTCTGCCAGGACATCTTCCTGGTGCGGGAGACGCGGGAGCTGGAGCTGGAGGAAGAGCTGTACGCCAAGCTCATCTTCCTGTACCGCTCACCGGAGACCATGATCAAATGGACACGCGAGAAGGAGTAGGGCCAAGCTTCTGCTGCACCGTGAATGAAGGAGCCGGCCAGGCACGCAGGAGGGAGTGCTCCTCGGGCCACAGGAGCAGAGAACCTAGTCCAAGACCACCCGCTGTGACAGGTCCTCCTGGCCCACTGAGCCCTGATGCTGCTGTCAGAAGGAAGCTGTGGCCGCTCCATGGCCCAGCACAGGACTGCTGTCCCTTTCTGTCGTCCCTGCTGGGCCCAGTGCCAGACACACTGGGCCAGGGGGCCCAGCCCTCCTTTCCCCACGTGTACTGTAGTTTTTTAATTAAAAACATTTTTATTTATACAAACGGTTGGTAACAAGCTGCCTGCCCATCCTTGCCATCCTGCTCCAGCATGTTGGAGGTCCCAGCGAGTGGTCCTGGGTGTCCATCCCCAGGCTCAGCTCTCAACAGTCTGCACCTCGTTGTCACTGTCCTCAATCAGATACTCTTGCAGCTCCTGTAAGACCCAGACCCTGGGAGAAGCCACACAGTGGGAGTCAGCTCGAAGGTGCTGACGCCCACAAGGACTCCTCCCAGGGTTCTCCCAGTACAGCAGGTGCCAGTACCTCTGGCTGCGGAGCTGGGCCTCAGTCAGGATGTAGGGTGGCAGGGGGTCCAGGGAGGGCTGCAAGAGAGAGCCGGCACGGGTGAGGGGGCTGCGCAGTACAAAGCTGAGCCAGTGCCAACCTGCCACCCCACCTCTAGGAGTGGGAGGGCTTCCCTGTGGCCAACATAAGGGAGGTGTCCACTTACCACATCCTTCATGTTCACACGGCACCCGTAGCAAAGCTGCTCAATGACATGGGCTCGGGGGTCCTCCCTGTGAGAGCAGAGCTGGACCTGTGTGCCTGGTCCTGGCCCTTCAGCACAGGGCCTAGGGGCTTAGTCCCAAGCTGTACCACCACCCTCTGTGCAGCTGCAAGGGACCAGCCATGGGGTGGGATGAGTCAGAGAAGGGACTCACCTCCCACAGGGCCCAGCTCCCCGGCAGCAGCCCTGGGCCCCGCCCACTCTTGCAGAGCAGTAGGGTGTTGTGGGCGCCTCAGCTGGTGGGGTGGGGGGCTGCACCCGAGAGAGATGTAAGGTCTGGGCCCCAAAAGCCGTGGCACTATCTGCAAGCAGAGATGAGCTGCGGGGACTTCAGGGATTGCTGAACCCCAACACCCACTTGCCAGTACCCCTCCCTCTCTGCCCAAGCACCCCGAGGAGATGCGGCCCAGACCAGCAGTGTCGATGTCCAGTGTACACATGCAGAGCAGGCAGCGGGGGCCTGGGGGGCCACCAGCGTTGCCGTCCCTGGGGGCCTTGACCAGCTTCTCACTCGTCCTGGAAGCATGGGGACAGGGCACAAACTCACCACCGGTTGGCTGAGACCTTGCTCCTGCCCTGGCCCGAGCCCCAAAGTAGTGAGCTCAGTGCCCACCCTCCCACCCCACTCTAGGAGCCACACACACAGACCTGTACACAGTGCTGACCGTGGAGGGGAACTGGGCCTGCAGCCTGAGCACGAAGGCTTCCATGAGCCGATGGATGCTGGCCTTTTCGGGGGCCTAGGGACAATCATATGGTGGTTGCAGAAGTGGTCCTGGCGCAGAGGGACAGCCCCCAGGGCCAACCACGGGTTTCTCCACACTGTCAGCTCCCAAGAGCCTACCGTGTCAGGGCTGGAGTGAGCCAGGGCACACACTTCTACCATGTCCCCATTGCTATACACAGTCGTTATTAAAAATTAAGCTATGTAAAAAAATTTAAGTCTCTGACAAAGGCCATCCTGCCCCTCCATCATGTCCATGACCCCCCAGCTGGGCACCTCACCTTCCCAGGGACAGGGGCACCACACCAGCCTGCCCTCCAACTCAAAGGGATGGCCAAGGATGCTAGGGGACCCAGGGACTCCACTATGGCACCAGGTGGCAGGCACTGAGGCCAGAGGGCTGGTGTGGACACAGCTTAGGCAGCTGAAGGTATGCTGGTGCCCCGCAGGTTACCTTGGTGTCGATGGCCGGCGTGAATACAGAGGGGACAGCAAACAGGCGGTTGTAGAAAACAACCTCCTTCAGTGTGTGGTCGCGCATGGGCCGCACCACCACCACGTCACCGTGCCGCTCGTCGCAGAAACCCTGGGGGTATGTTGTTCACTGCACCCAGCTGACCGGCTCACGGCCCCCTCCTTCCCTGCCAGCTGGGGAGTCACAGCCTCCTCCCTCTACAAGGGAGACCCCAAGACTGATTTACAAGACTACTTTCCAGTGAAGGGGCCTATGGGACAGGGTGCGAGGGGCCCCTGTGCAGCCTGCTCCCAAGTACCGTGTCCCAGGCCAGGAAGGCCCCTCTCCCCAGCGCCAGGCTAGTCATGAGCTTGATGGCCAGGCGGGTGCAGCTGTCCCCCGTCATCACCTTGGAGTAGCCATGGGTCCGGGCCATGTGCAGAATCAAGTGGGTCCTGTGAGCAGGGCAGGGCATCTCAGACCCAGGTGGGGCAGGGCCAGGACCTGGGGGAGAGGGAGGCTCACCGCAGGGTCTGCAGCAGCTCCTCCTTGGCTGTCAGTGTCTTCACTGAGTCGAACAGTCTAGATAGAGCCTCAGTCTGGGCAGCTGTGGGTGGCTGGGCCTCCGTCTGGGCAGCTGAGGGTGACACAGCTGGGGTCTGGGGGTCCTGGGTGCCAGGCTGACTCAGCTGCTCCTTGCCCTGGGCTGGTGCATGCTGCTGCTGGAGGAAGCTATCCACGGCTGCCTTGTAGGCCCCCTTGGTCCCTGAGGGCTCATGGGCAAAGCAGCGAAGCACAGATGGCGGCAGGCTGAACACCTTGCGGGGGAGGGTGGAAGAGGCTGTATGAAGCCCAGGCCCAGCTCTGTACACACTGTGGAACAGGCCCAGGCAAGAAGCCCATAGCCACGCCCCAACCAGTAGGCATGCACCCATCATGGACATCCTCCAAGGGCCTTTCCTCCAGGTGGCCCACCCACCTCTTCTAAAGCAACAATGTGCCAGGGAAAGCCAACTGTCTGCAGGATTAGCTTCATCTCAGCAAGGATTTTGGCTCTGTCCTCCAGGCTCTGTCCGCAGGCTGCTCCCTCTGAAATAGGCAGGCACAGTGGAGTCGTGGCTTACAAGAAAAGAGCCCCAGGCCGGCAGGACAAGGCCAACACATGAGAAGCTCCTCAAGGATGTGCTCTGTAGCACAGAGGTTTCTGTAATAACCACAGGTTGCAGACCTTCTCCTTCTTGGAGGACAATTTTTAGAATGGGTGTAGGATTCTTTGCAGTAGCTGAGGGGCCCGGCAGGAGGGGAGAGGTGGGGCAGGTTAGCATCCGGCCCCTCGGGCCTGTCTCACTCACAGCCCTAGACCCCACGGAGGAGGCCAGGCGGACGCTCCTGTCTGACTCTCTGGTGGTCTGACTTATGGCAACAGCAATGCCACCTACTGCTGGACATGTGCGCTGTCTCCAGAGAAACACCCCCGCCAGGGCCTCGGCACCGGCACAGTCCAGCTGTTTCAGAAGGCCCGCCCCAAGCAGCTGGGGCCTGGAGGGAGAAATGGCCACACATACCATCAACATAGACGACCCCTGGCACAAAACGCAGTCTTTTGGCAGAATCTCGACTCAGGCCCTGGAGAAGGGAAGGGACTGGGCCTCAGCCCCATAGCCGGAAGCCACAGGACAATTTCCTACTGAGACCCTTCTCTGTCTGTACTGGGCACCCTCTGAAAAGGGGCAATGACCCCCACCTGTAGTGGACAGGTGGCACAGGGAAGCCATACAGTCCAACTCTGAACTGGCTCTGCCTGGGCATCTGTACTGTCCGTTGTAAAACCCACCCTCCCCAGTCTGTCCCTGCTGCTGGCAATGGCCTAAAAAGCAGCTAGGTTCACATAGTCATCCGTGCCCCCTACCCAAGCCCTTCTGGCTGTTCAGCACAGGACAGGACAAGAGGATAAAAACAAGGAATCGCTACTCAGACAGAAGGCGGCAACAGGTGCTGGACAAACACCTGGGGGAGGAGGTGCTTATCTCACATCATCCAGCCAGGTTTAGGGGACAGGAAGTGAGAGCAGAAGCACCACCCTAGGGCCCCGGGCACCTCCCAGGACCCGGTACAGACCACCCCATGGCTGTAGCCTTGTGCCCAGTACCTCCAGTCTGCACCCCCCACAGGGAGTACAGAAGGTCCTTGTGTGTCCCACCCCTGGGTCAGGGCCTCCAAGATGTCCAGCACCATTGGGGAAGCCACAACTGTCCCCAACACTGTGATCTGGGCAGGGTGGCACTCCGGTGCAAAGGCCCCCTGCTGTCTCTCATCTGCAACCGCCTTCTCCCCTCCCCACCTTGACATGAGCTGTCCTTTCCAGCAACACTGCTTCACCTGGCAACATCCCTCGTCATGCCCCTCATTCTCAAGGAAACTGCCAGGGCCAAGCCACTTTTTTCTCCCAAGGCACCTGCTCCTATTTCAATGTCTTGTCCCAGACTACTCCCAGGCTGAGAGGAGACCCATGGCTTCAGAGCTACCTTGAGTGACGCTCCACTGTGCCCCCTGAGACAACCATTTCCCAGTGACTACTTTTCTACAGTAGGGCAAATGGGAGAGCGCTAAACTGGGGCATAGCTGGGCACTCCAGATACAGCTCTGGGCTTGTGCACCTCTTGTATACACATCCGAGAGCTCTCCGGGGCTGGCCCCACCCTGGAGCTTGGCTGGGCAGTGGCCTGGGCCCAGAAGAACGGTGTGGAGACGCACCTCAAGGACCTGCCAGACCATGGAGCTGGACGAAGGCCCCCCAGACCAGGCCAGGAGCACCTGGGAGAGAAGGAACATGGCTGGAGGGCCCCACGTCTGAACATGAGCATGCTCGCTCACCCCCAGCACTGTGGATGTCCCCAGACATGGGTCCATCCTCAGAGTCCAGGTGCAGGACGGCGGGATGTGGAGGAGGTGGTAGGATGCAGGTAGGACAGGCTGCCTGCAAAAAGGGTGGCAGGAGCATAGAGCCAGGGCCTGGGTGGCCAGGCTGCCTAGTCAGGGACTCCACAGAGGAGTCACCTCACACTCTACCTTCTCTCCTGGAAAGATCAGCCGGTTCTTCCCAAGCACAGCTCTGAACTTGTGGACGTAGAATGCCTTGAAACAGTCCCTGCAACAAAACCACCATTGGCTGCGGCCACATGACTCAGGTGCCCACCGTCCATGCCAAGACAGGAAAGCTGCTTAAACTGGCCTCCACAGGGCAGCAGCCTGATGCTTGCTCAGTTACTTTTTCCTTCTTGTCCCAACTTCCATCTTTAAAAGCAACATTTTGATATTGAGGCTCTATCCAGAGGTCAGTGTGGAGGGGTTCTCATCAGGTATGGTCATCCCAGGATGAGTCTCACACCACATGGGAAGGCATCTGAGTCACCCCCATAATCCTTATCAGCGTGAACCAATGTCTGAGGGGTCAGGAGCTCGGTGCCACCTGCTGCCACAGGCACTCAGAAAGGCCCAGCTGGTAAACAGACAGACACAGGCATGTGCAGGACAAGGCCACCCCAACCCTCTCCTAAGCAGAGTTGATCTCTTCCAAGACTCCCACAGAGAGAAGTACCACCTCTTGGAGTGAAGGGGGAAGTCCTGGGCAGGCCTCCGGGGCCCAGCATCCTGAATCTCCACAAAGGCCTTTCTCCAGTTCTCTGATCGCACCAGGACCAGAAATGCCCGGGAAGCTTCTGTAAATGCAGAGTCCTGGGCTCTTCCCCATACTCACAGATCAGAACTTTCAGGGTATCCCTGGCTGGTATGGCTCAGTGGACTATGTACTGGCCTATGAACCAAAGGGTTGCTGGTCCGATTCCCAGTCCGGGCACATGCCTAGTTTGTCAGCCAGGTCCCTAGTAGGGGGAGTGCAAGAGGCAACTACACATTGATGTTTCTCTCTCTCTCTTTCTCCTCCCCTTACCCTCTCTCTAAAAATAAATACATAAATAATCTTTTTTTTTAAATGAACTTCCAGGGTAGATCCTGGGAATCTGTGTTCTTGATAAACCTTCCAGCTGATTCTCGGGCTCACTAGGTCAAAGGTTATCAGCCTTGACTGCATATTAGAATCACCAACTATGTCACAGTATATTGGGGATGAGGCCCAGGCATCTGCATTTTAAAGCTCCCTGGCAATCCCAGCAGCGAGGACAGAGAACAGCAACCTGAGCAGAAGGGGGCAACACTGCCCTAAGAGAGCTGCCCCATGCCTGGGGGTGTGCCCTGTCTACTTCCTTCTTCCTGCTTCCTGAAACCACACTTTCCCTCTGGGTCAGGCCACAGCTTCCCACATATGCTGATCCTCACAATCATTGAGGAAACATGCTCAAAACCGAGACTGACAAAACCTACAAGCAGAAAATCAGCTGCCCATCTTTTCCCAAAACTGAGCAAGCACAGGCAGGGGAGCTCTGGGCCCAGAAGGAGCCCTGCAGCCTCTGCTCCTGTCAAGCAGATAGGAGTTCTCCAAGCAGATTGGAGAGACCACCATTTTTAGATGCACTTAAGTGATTAAAGCATTGGCTTCCGTGCCTAAAACATATCTCCTGGTGGCACACACCTCGTTCTACTAAACACGCACCAAGTCTACTAGGCTCCCAGAAGATGTTCAGGGACAAGAACATTTTTGGAAAACAACTTACTGAGTCCATTCAGTTTCCTTTTTGGAACATTTTAGAAAGCAAAGTCCAAGACTCTTGGAGACCAATTTAAAGATGTGAGCCAGTCACTCATTCAACAAATGTTCATTTGCTGTACAGAGCATGCAACATCACCAGGAATTAACTGGGATAGAAAATGGGAGACCAGCCCTGCCTTTATGGAACTATAAATCTAGTAAAAGTGGTCAGACATAGAAAACTTATGATTCAAGGGCAATATGACAAGGGCACAAAAGAGCTTCAGACAAAACAGAATGTGCTGGTGCCCAGCCCCTCTGAGAATAAGCCTCTGCTCCTCCAAAGGACCCCCAGAAACAGAGGAAGGCTAGGCCTGCCTTCCACTCCTCTATCCCTCAAAGTATTGGGTTGGCCAAAAAGCTTGTGTGGTTATTTTCCGTACGATGGCTCTAGTAGCACTTAGTTGTCTTTAACTTCATTTGAAACAATTTTGTTAGTTGCATCGTGACAGCTGTCATATCAGTGTGCACTAACAAATAAACATCAAATTTGGTGAATTTTTGTGTAGCTGTTTTAATATTGAAGATGGAACAAACTGCACAATATTTTTGGCATATTATGCTTTATTACTTCAAGAAAGGTAAAAATGCAACTGAAACACAAAAAAAGATTTGTGAGGAAGATGGCGGCAACATAGGTGGGAGCGGAAACCACTTCCACTCAGCGCCAGGGAAATACCTAGCTGATCTGAGGAGCAGAGCGAACAGCCAACAGTACTCCAGCATATACGAAGATTAGAGACCAAAGATAGAGGACATTGAAAGATCTGACGGTAAGAAGAGTGCTCAAGGACAATAAGGTCCCCGGGACCCGGGACCGCGCGGTACAAGGGCTGCAGAGGCGCCAGCCCTGGCGCAGGGGCTGCTGCAGGAGTCCTGGGAGAGGGCCAGGCTGCGCTGTGAGCAGCCAGGTGCTTGATTGGACCAGGGGGGCTTGAAAAGGAGGAATTTCTCAAAAAGAAAAAGAAAATAGAGACACTCAGGGGCTAGTTAGAGAACTCTCGGTGGTGGCCGAGGCCCCTGGCGCCCCTCCCCCCTCCGCCCCCGGACTGCGAACGGGGAACGCGGGATAAGCAGCACCAGCGCTCACCTGAGGTGCGGTTGCGCGCGGTAGCGCGCGCGCAGATTAGCGAACGGGGCCCATACGTGAAACCCCGGAGGGGCGCCCACACCTGAAACCTCCGAGATCTTTTGGAGCAGAGACTAGCTGCTCCACCCACAGACCCAAAACCTCGGAACCGAGGACCGCGTGATTCGGTCCCAGGGCGGCCCCGCCCACCCGAGAGTCTCAAGCCCCGGGCGGCTGGATCGGGCTCCCAAGCGTAGAGCCTCTGGCTCAGCGGCGGGCTGCGCGCTCACCAAGCGTAGGGCCGGCTGGGTGCGCACTTCCCAAGCACAAAGGGGCTGGCGAGAGTCGTAACACCAAGGCGGCTGAACCAGCAGCTTGCAGGGCGCCAGCCTCCCTAGCCTGGGCGGCTCGATCGGTCGGCCGGCTGCGCGCTCAGAGCCCAAATAACGTCACAAACCCGAAGCGGCTGGATTCCCCTGCTGCGCGCGCACGCGTCCGGAGCCAAAGCGGCTGGAGCGGCCACTCGAGAGTCCCAAGAACAAAGCTGCTGGATTGGCTGATCAACGGCCTGATTGCCTGCCAGGGACCACACCTACAAAACAGTGAAGAGTGTGACCCAGGAAGGAAGAAAAGTAAAACCAATCCTTCCAACCACCCCCTCCCGTTGCACAGACAGGACAACAGCAGAAATAACCTGAACGGTTTAAAGCCAACAGAAGATTTTTTTTTTTTTTCCCCTTTTTTTTTTTTTTTTTTTCCCTTTTCCTTTCCACCTGAACTCCTTCTTCCTCTCTCTCTCTTTTTTTTTCTTTCATTCCTTCTTCCTCCCATCCTTTACCATTTTTATGTCTTCTTCCTGCCTTCTTTTATCTATTTCTATGTTTTAATTTTTGTTAAAATTCCTTCTTATCTTGCCTCCGATCTTTCTTTAATCCTTCTTCCCTCCTTCCTCCCTTTCCTCCTTTCCTATTTCCTTTTTCCCTCCTTCCCATCTTTGGTTTTTTTTGTTTGTTTGTTTGTTTGTTTTTTTTTCCTTTTCTTTCTCCCCCCCTTTCTATTTTTCCCACAGGTGCGACAACAAAACCTGGAGTGCTGAAAAGACTAGAGTTAGACCGTGTTAAACACATAAACGTCAGCTCAAGACCAGTGAGCACAGGAGAGTAAGGAGACAGCACCACCGAATCCCATTGGCATTCTACCATAGAAGTTCATATCATAAACCCAGGGATTCAGAACAAAGCAATTTAAGAAGCAGAGGCCAACAAGAAGAGCCTCACAAACAATGGGAAGACAAAGAAACAATTCCCAAATGAAAGGAAAGGAGGAAGTCTCAGAAAGAATGCTAACCGAAAAAGAGGCAAGTCAACTATCAGATACTGAGTTCAAAGCAATGGTCATCAGGAAGCTCACTGAGCTCTCTGAGCTCAAAGAGAACTACCAGAAACTACAAGGAAACTACAATGAACTCACTGCAAACTATATCAACATGAAAAAGGAAATAGAAAATATCAACAAGAGCCAAGAGGAAATGAAGAATACAATTTCTGAATTGAAGAACACAGTAGAAGGAATTAAAAGCAGACTTGATGAAGCAGAGGATCGGATCAGCGAGCTGGAGGATAAAGTAGAAAAAAACACCCAGAAGGAGCAAGAAAAGGAAAAGAGGCTCAGAAAGAATGAAGAGGCAATAAGGGAAATGCAGGACAACATGAAACGTAACAATATCCGTATAATAGGAATACCAGAAGGAGAAGAAGAAGAGCAAGGGATAGAAAACCTGTTTGAAAAAGTAATGATGGAAAATTTCCCTAATCTGAGGAGAGAAAAAGTCACCCAAATCCAGGAATCACAGAGAGTCCCAAACAAGAGGAACCCAAAGAGACCCACTGCAAGACACATCATAATTAAAATGGCAAATTTCCAAGACAAAGAGAGGATCTTAAAGGCAGCAAGGGAGAAAAAGGAAGTAACATACAAGGGAGCCCCAATAAGGTTAGCAACTGACTTCTCAATGGAAACGCTCCAAGCCAGAAGAGAATGGCAAAAAATATTCCAAGTAATGAGAACCAGAGGCCTCCAACCAAGACTACTTTACCCAGCAAGGCTCTCAATCAAGATAGAAGACCAAATAAAGAGCTTCCCAGACAAAAGAAGTCTAAAAGAATACAGCTCCACCAAACCAGCTCTGCAAGAGATGCTAAAGGGACTGCTTTAAGGAAAGGAAGGAAAAGAGAAAGAAAGAGGAACACAGGTAGGAAATAATGGCAATGAATAACTACCTATCGATAATAACCTTAAATGTAAATGGATTAAATGCTCCAATCAAAAGACATAGAACAGCTGAATGGATAAGAAAACATGACCCACACATATGCTGCCTACAAGAAACCCATCTCAGGACAAAAGACTTACACAGACTGAAAGTGAAGGGCTGGAAACAAATTTTCCAAGCAAACGGACAGGAAAAAAAAGCAGGGGTAGCAATACTCATATCAGACAAAATAGACTTCCAAAGAAGGGCCATAAAGAGAGACCCAGAAGGTCACTTCATAATACTCAAAGGAAGAATCCACCAAGAAGACATAAACATTATAAATATATATGCACCCAACATAGGAGCACCCAAATACATAAAGAAAATCTTGGAGGATTTCAAGAAAGATATTGACAGCAACACAATTATAGTAGGGGATTTTAACACCCCACTATCAAAAATGGACAGGTCTTCCAAACAAAAGATTAACAAAGATATTGTGTCACTTAACAATACCCTAGAGGAAATGGACTTAACTGATATATACAGAGCTTTTCATCCCAAAGAAGCAAAATACACATTCTTTTCAAGTGTCCATGGATCTTTTTCAAAGATAGACCACATGATAGGACACAAAGCAACCCTCAACAAATTCAAGAAAATTGAAATCATATCAAGCATCTTCTCTGACCACAAGGGTCTGAAACTAGAAACCAACCCCAAGGGTAAAAACCCAAAACACTCAAAATCATGGAGACTGAATAGCATGCTATTAAACAATGAATGGGTCAAGAACGAGATTAGGGAAGAAATCAAAAACTTCCTGGAAACAAATGAAAACGAACTCACAACAACCCAAAACCTATGGGACACAGCTAAGGCAGTCCTGAGAGGGAAGTTCATAGCAATACAGGCCTACCTTAAGAAGTTAGAAACAGTTCACACAAACAACCTAACCCTACGCCTACAAGAACTGGAGGAACAACAACAAAGACAGCCCAGAGCAAGCAGAAGGAAGGAAATAACCAAGATCAGAGCAGAACTAAATGACATAGAGACTAAAAGCACAATTGTAAGGATCAATGAATCCAGAAGCTGGTTCTTTGAAAAGATAAACAAAATCGACAAGCCTTTAAGTAGGCTTATCAAGAAGAAAAGAGAGAGGATCCAAATAAACAGAATTAGAAATGAAAGAGGAGAGATTACAACTGATACCACAGAAATACAAAGGATCGTAAGAAATTACTATGAAGACCTATATGCTAAGAAATTTGAAAACCTAGATGAAATGGACACATTTCTAGAAAAATATAATCTTCCAAAACTGACTGAAGAAGAAGCAGAAAACCTGAACAGACCAATATCAGCAAAGGAAATTGAAGCAGTCATCAAGAAACTCCCATCACACAAAAGCCCTGGACCAGATGGTTTCACAGGAGATTTCTACAAAGCATTTAAGGAAGAACTAACCCCTATCCTTCACAGACTATTCGAAAAAATCCAAACTGATGGAAGACTCCCAAACTCTTTTTATGAAGCCAACATCATCCTAATCCCAAAACCAGATAAAGACACAACGAAGAAAGAAAACTTCAGGCCAATATCGCTGATGAACATAGACGCTAAAATTCTCAACAAAATATTAGCAAACCGCATCCAGCAATATATTAAAAAGATCATCCACCATGACCAAGTGGGATTCATCCCAGGGATGCAAGGATGGTACAATATTCGCAAATCAATAAACATAATACATCACATCAACAACAGCAAAGACAAAAATCACATGATCATATCAATAGATGCGGAAAAAGCATTCGATAAGATACAGCACCCATTTCTGATAAAAACACTCAGCCAAGTGGGAATAAAGGGAGCAGTCCTCAACATAATTAAGGCCATATATGAGAGACCTACAGCCAGCATCACATTCAATGGACAAAAACTTAGAGCTTTCCCACTAAGATCAGGAACAAGACAAGGATGCCCTCTCTCACCACTCCTATTCAACATAGTATTGGAAGTCCTAGCCACAGCAATCAGACAAGAAAAAGAAATAAAAGGCATCCAAATTGGAAAGGAGGAAATGAAACTGTCACTGTTTGCAGACGACATGATAGTGTACATGGAAAACCCTATAGACTCCACTCAAAAACTACTCAACCTAATAAATGAATTTGGCAAAATAGCTGGATACAGAGTCAATACCCAGAAATCAAAGGCATTCCTGTACACCAACAACGAAACTGCAGAAACACAAATCAGGAAAAAAATCCCATTCGATATAGCAACAAGAAAAATAAAGTACCTAGGAATAAACCTAACCAAGGAGGTAAAAGACCTGTACTCAGAAAACTACACAACACTGAAGAAAGAAATTAAGGAAGATACAAACAAATGGAAGCATGTACCATGTTCATGGATTGGAAGAATTAACATCATCAAAATGGCCATACTACCCAAAGCAATTTATAGATTCAATGCAATCCCTATTAGAGTACCCATGACATATTTCACAGATATAGAACAAACATTGCAGAAATTCATATGGAACCATAAACGACCTCGAATAGCAGCAGCAATTTTGAGAAAGAAGGACAAAGCAGGAGGTATCACAATACCTGATATCAAACTGTATTACAAGGCAACGGTAATCAAAACAGCCTGGTACTGGCATAAAAACAGGCTCATAGACCAATGGAACAGAATAGAGAGCCCAGAAATAAACTCAAATCTATACGATCAATTAATATTTGACAAAGGAGGCAGGAGCATAAAATGGAGCAAAAACAGTCTCTTCAACAGATGGTGTTGGGAGATCTGGACAGCTACGTGCAAAAAAATGAAACTCGATCACCAACTTACGCCATACACGAAAATAAACTCAAGATGGATAAAAGACTTAAATATAAGCCGTAACACCATAAAAGTCCTTGAGGAAAACATTGGCAGGAAAATCTCAGACATTCCACGCAGCAACATCCTCACAGACACATCCCCTAAAGCAAGGGACATAAAGGAAAGAATAAACAAATGGGACCTCATCAAAATAAAAAGCTTCTGCATGGCTAAAGAAAACAGCACCAAATTACAAAGAGAACCAACAATATGGGAAAGCATATTTGCCAATGATACCTCAGACAAGGGCCTGATCTCCAAAATATATAAAGAACTCACACGACTCCACTCCAGGAAGACAAACAACCCAATTAAAAAATGGGCAAAGGACTTGAACAGACACTTCTCCAAGGAAGACATACAGAAGGCCCAGAGACATATGAAAAGATGCTCAGCATCACTAGCCATCAGAGAGATGCAAATTAAAACCACAATGAGGTATCATCTCACACCAGTCAGAATGGCCAACATAAACAAATCCACAAACAAATGTTGGAGAGGATGCGGAGAAAAGGGAACCCTAGTGCACTGTTGGTGGGAATGCAGACTGGTGAGGCCACTGTGGAAAACAATATGGAATTTCCTCAGAAAACTAAAAATGGAACTGCCCTTTGACCCAGTAATTCCACTGCTGGGATTATACCCTAAGAACACTGAAACACCAATCCAAAAGAATCTGTGCACCCCAATGTTCATAGCAGCACAATTTACAATAGCCAAATACTGGAAGCAACCGAAGTGCCCATCAGCAAACGAGTGGATCCAAAAACTATGGTATATTTACACAATGGAATTCTACGCAGCAGAGAGAAAGAAGGAGCTTATACCCTTTGCAACAGCATGGATGAAACTGGAGAGCATTATGCTAAGTGAAATAAGCCAGGAAGTGAGGGACAAATACCATATGATCTCACCTTTAACTGGAACATAAGCAATAGAAGGAAAAAGCAAACAAAATATAACCAGAGACATTGAAGTTAAGAACAATGTAACAATAGCAAGGGCGGGGGTGGGGGGGTGGGGGCGGGGGACAGTGGGTAGAGGGGATTACAGGAACTACTATAAAGGACACATGAACAAATCCAAGGGGGAGGGTGGAGAGGGGGGAGGGAAGTGGGTTCACCTGGGGTGGGGTGAAGGGATGGGGGAAAAGGCATACAACTGTAATTAAATAACAATAAATAAATTAAAAAAAAAAAAAAAAAAAAAAAAAAATCTTATTGGGATTATGAAATGGGTGGTCAATTCTGTGGCTGGAATGGTGATTAGGATGCAAGGGATGAGAATGAGGACAAGAAGGGCAAGAGTAATGATATTAAAGCTAATATCCTAGTTCTCTCTAAAAAAAAAAAAAAAAAAAAAAAAAAAAAAAAAAAAAAAAAAAAAAAAAAAAAAAAAAAAGATTTGTGCAGTGTATGGAGAAGCGTCTGTGGCTGATTGATCGTGTTAAAAGTGGTTTGCAAAGTTCCATGCTAGACAATGTTCCACAGTCGGGTAGACCAGTTGACTACAATCAAATCAAGACATTAATGGAGAACAATCAATGTCATACCATGTGAAAGACAGCCAAATTACTCAAAGTATCCAAATCAATAAAGTTATTGGTGAGCCCTGGCTGGTGAGGCTCAGTGGATTTAGCACTGGCCTGGGAAACAAAGGGTCACCAGTTCAATTCCCAGTCAGGGCACATGCCTGGGTTTCAGGCCAGGTCCCCGGTAGGGAATGCGAGAGATAACCACACATTGATGTTTTCCTCCCTCTCTTTTTCTCTCCCTTCTCCTCTCTCTAAAAGCAAATAAATTTAAAAAATAGTTATTGGTGAAAATTAAAAACATGTCTTTTATTTTACAGAAAAAAACCATACAGACTTTTTGGTCAACCCAATAAAACACATCAGGCAGAGCACCTGCCCAAGATCCTAGGACGCTCCAAGTTACCCTCAGATGTGTTCTAGCTGCCCAGAAATGCTCATCCCACCTACAACTCACTCACTCTCGCTGCCAACTCTCCTCATAAGTCCATCACATACCTTCCCGCCACCTGATCCACAGTTGAATCATGGGAGAATGTTACCCACACAGGAAACCAATACTTCCCCCACTAATACCAGAGTCACCAAGAGCAATATCAGAACCAGAATTAAAATGATTAAATGCTTCTAAAAGCAAAAATAAAGCCACAGAAATGGAGGCAATCCTGGCTGCTGAGCAAGACCATTTGCCAGGGTCTCCTACCTACCTCCAGGCCTCACCTGCAGAAAGCATCTCCTGAACGGATCACCACCACCGGCAGGCCTTCCTTGCACTTCACACACTTCTTCTCACCGCTTTGGAGACACGTGGGAGAAAACAGAACAGGAACATAGATTAGCTCAGTGAGTTAGAGCATCGTCCTGATATGCAAAGATTGTGGGTTTGATCCCAGGACAGGGTACATACAAGAATCACCCAATGAATACATAAATGGGTAAACAACAAATCAATGTGTCTCTCTCTCTCTCCCCTCCTTCTTCTCTCTAAAATCAATCAATAAAAAAAATTTTAAATACAGAACACTGATTACACCCCCCCTCCCAGCAGGCTTCAGAAAGAGTCCTGTTTCTCACCCCAACCCTGCGTAGAAGAGGCAATGTAGGGGCCTGTACACACACAAACCAGGGCTTGTGTCTTATCCAAAATACCAATTTGACAAAAGACAATGACTCTGGAGATTGCCAGTCGGCTAAAGCCAACTCAGGGGGCAGATAAAGGCCACCTCTCAATCCCTTCATGGCTGGCACAACAGGAGAGACAACTTGCTCCGCGTGGCTTTGGATGGGAGATATGGAGCCACTGGAAGAGGAAGCCCACGTCCTCTTCCAGTAAAGACAGAATGGTCAGCGGCAGAGCTGTCCCAACCACTGCAAGAATTTGAGGTGCGAGCGAGCAGAGGGAGCCCCTTCCTGCCAGTGTTCACCACAGGCTTGACAGGCACTCCCGGGTGCTGCGGAGCGAGTTCCAGGCCCCACCCGGGACTCCCGGGTTCCCGGGCTCGGCCATGACGGTCTCTGGGTTTTCTGGAGTACAGGGCCCGAGACTGACGGCAAAAAGCGACGGGGGCCTCACGGCGGACTCGCCGCCGGCTGAGGCCGCCGGGTACCGGAGGGACGGGTGTGGCGCCCAGCTCTTACCCGGGCCGCGGCGGCAGCGGTCCCTCAGCCAGGGGATCCCCATACTTCTCGCCCACCTGGCACATGGTTGTACCGAATTCAGGTGCAGACGGTGGCGCCGAGCGCTCTGATGACGTCACCGTAGCGCCGTCGCACTAGTGACTCCCATACGTCAGCGCGGCGCCGTCGCGGCGGTGACGCGCGGGCCGGGCCGGGCCGGGCCGGCCGGGACAGCGGCGGCGGCGGGCCTGGCCCCGGGATGGCGATGTTCCGCAGCCTGGTGGCCTCGGCTCAGCAGCGGCAGCCACCGGGCGGACCCGCAGGCGGTGACAGCGGCCTGGAGGCGCAGTACAGCTGCCCTATCTGCCTAGAGGTCTACCACCGGCCCGTGGCCATCGGCAGCTGTGGCCACACGTGAGTGCGCCGGACTCTGGGCGACCGCGGGTCCGGCGCTCCGCCGCGGGGAGGGGTCTGAGCCTGGCCGAGAGGGGCCCGAGGCCCACGGACGCCGGGCACAGCCGGAGAGCCCGGCGCGCGGAGGACTCGGGGGCGGAGTCACGGGGTTCCCTACGCGGCGCCGGCCCTGCGCTCCCGGCGCGTGCATCTGCGTTAGCCCCGGCTCCGCCAGTCCCGGGCGCTCGACCCCACCACCCCATGAGCACAGAGAGGCGACGGAAACTTTGTCCGGTTCGGAGTCCCCTCGTCCCCGGGGCTGCTGACGGCCTCGGTGGGCCTCCCTGGGTGCCCAGAGGGCAGCAGGCGCGACCTCTGCGCCAGTCGCCTTGGATTCGGTCCCGTGGAGACTGGAGTGGGCAGGTGTAAATAAATGCCTGTGGCTTTTGCTTTCAACTCTTTTTCGGATATATTGTCTAGACTGCTGAGGAGAGGAGTTCCCTAAAGTTAGGAGAGGGGCTTGTTTGGAGTCTGATGCTGTTTTGTTTTGATGGAGAACTTGGGTCATATCGATTAGCACGCAGCCAGGCAGGCTGGCCCTCAGGGGACCAGTCGCTAAGCACCTTACTAGGATTTCCAGCTGCACCAGGGCCCACAGCGGGCTTCCACGGGCTGTTTGAGGAACAGAAACCTGAGGATGTGGTTCTCCCAGCTGAGAGCTGCACTCAAGTCTAATCGTCAGCCTGTTTGGGAGGGAGCTTAGATCAGAGTATCCACTGAAATCAGCAAGACCGGGAGAGGGGACTAGAGGACTTGGCTGCCTATGGAGCTGCTGAGCGAGTAGAGCTTTCACTCCAAGGGACTGAGCTGAGGTGCACCCAGGCTGATAGGAGGCCCTAGAACATTTTGCAAACAAAGCTGACTTGGGAGGCTCTTGATACAAAGTGGTAGCTGGAACTGCTGGGTGGGTGTGTGACTGTTCGTCACGCAGAGAAGTGGCAGAGATAGTGTCAGGTTCCAGGAAGCCTTCACTTCCTTTCTAACATCTCCATGTCAGGCAGCATAGTAGAGCACTGCAGGCTGGTCTTGAAGGGCATGGCGCCTCACTTTTTCATGCTTCTTGTGACATTTTGACAGGGGCAGTCTCTGAACAGGACTTGTTTCTTGTAAGCACATACCAGTGGGTGTTTTAAGGTGTGTTCTGCATCTTTCAGTCCATCGTTGAGAGAGCTGTAAGGCTTCTAATTTTAGAAGGCCTTCCCTAGGCCTCGGGTGGTGTCCCTTTGGCACCAAGGCTCACTCAGCTCTGAGCCACAGTGTTTCCAGTCTCCTGGTCTGCACAAATTTGTATTTTCCAAGCATGTCTTTTCTTCTTAAAATGTGGTTTCCAGAATACAGAACTACACAGAATTGTGAAACGTCTTATAAACACCCTCCCCCCCATGCTTTTTTTTTTTTTTTTTTTTTTTTTGCATAATCTGATCCCTCTCCTATTTCTGAGGCCTGTCCTACAAAAGCCTTTTCTACAACTTCTACCTTAAAAAAAGACTTACTCCCTAGCTCTCCCTGCTGGCTTGTTTTCCTAGCTATTCTGTTTCTACTTCTTACTTCCCCTAGGTTTCTTCTGTAGTGTTGTAACTATATGTGTGCAGATAAGCGAAGAAGATTTAAAGGCTCTGCCTTTCCTTTTGAAAACCTTGCTGGTGGTTTGGTTATTTCCCCCCACGGCTACCTAACTAAGCAACTTCCTTCCTCGGCATAAATTTTCTAGTGGTGAGAGCAGCTCTGTATAGGATAGATAGTCAGCATCCAGGCAGAAGGAGGGTTTACAGGGCTTTCGAGCAGGATTCCCCTCAGTGGAGCTTGTGGAAGAGCTCCCAGGAACTGCCCAGGGGCCCCAGAGGAAGCCAGTTTTCTGTCACACTCAAGGGACATTCTGGGCAGTGAGCCACATCCGGAAACAAACTGCTTGGCTGTTTCTAACTATCTCATAGACCCTCCCCGAGGGCCTGTGTTTGTTTGGGGCACGGTTCAGCCGAGGCTGCCTCTGGCTTCTATGTCTCTTCTTTCATCCCCTCTACTCAGTGCTGTCACACCTATCCCTGCATGTAAGTGTCCTCACATACAATTTGTTAATGAACAGAGATCAGAGATCGTAGAACAAAGCTCATGTATAAGGGGAACTGTAAGGAATGATAATAATAGATGTTGTCTGAGTACTCCTTGCATGCCACAGCCCTGTGAGGCAGGTACTGTCCTTATTCCTTAGTACAAGGAAAATGAGAGAGAGGCTCAGTAAAGTTCCCAAAGTGTCATAGCAAAGCCAGGATTTGAGCTTGGGTAGCCAGGCCCTCCCTCTTAGCTACTCTCCCCCCGCCACCTTCAGCACCCCCTTCCCCTGCATTTTTGTAGCAGTGACTACAGACCCTGGGGACCAATAAGCCTTTACAGCCCTCCGCCCAGCTGCACCTAAGCCCATGAGCTGGCTTCTCTGGGTGGGGTCCCAGAGGCCTCAGGAGCTTCTGTCACTCCCTGCTCAGCTGCCCAAGAGCACTGGCCTCAGACCCATGGAGGCCTGGGCCCACAGGTGGCTCAGCTGGATCTGTGTGTGGGTGAGCCCAGCCATGTGGGGTCAGGGCATGAGCCAGTGAGTGACCACATAGAAAAGGCTTTGGAAGTCCCCCTACCAGCTCAGGACAGCTCCAGGTGCCTGGGGCCCAGCCTGCTTGCCCTCCTGGGTCTCTGAAACATTGGCCTGTGCTGGTGCACCTGAGTGCTGCCGCTGTGGCCTGGAGTCCATGCAGCAGCCGTCAGGCTGTTGCAGCTGTTGCAGCTGTGCCTGCAGGCCTGAGTGAGAGAGCAGACCCCTCAGCTGCCTTTTTCAGCTGGGAAGCTGTCCAGCACCAGCCCCTTGGGCAGATGCGGGCACTTTTTGTCTGCGTGGCTCTCAGCACACCACGGTGATGGTGCTGGAAACTAGGCCGTGAGCTAAGCTACTAGGTGGACACCTGGTTCTGCCTCTAGCTCCTCAGGGACTGGGACATGGAGACAAGCAGTGCTGTGGGGCTGTCGGGCGAGTCCGGGGTCATGCAGGGGTCTGTGTATGTCTTCTTGACACGGGTCCCAAAGTTCCCCTGCCTGCTGCTGGAGGACAGTTGGGCGCCCTTCACCCCAACCTCTGTCTGTCGGAGACCTGCTCCTCTGGAGGCCTGTACTGGGCCCTGCATTCTCCTGATGACGTGCAGGGACCACACATGACAGCTCGTCCCCACGTGTGGTCCTGTGTCCTTTCTTTCTGCACGTGTGTTTACAGCTTTATTGAAATACAGTTGCCTTATTTAAAGCAGGTAGGTCAGTGGTTCGCAGTATATCCACAGCACTGAGTAACATTACCTCAGTCACTACATTCTGATCACCCCAAAAAGAAACCTCATCCCCATTGGCAGTCAGACTCTGTACCCCAACCCCACACCCACCAACCTGCTTTCTGTCTCTGTGGGTTTGCCTGTTCTGGACAGTTCACATAAACGGAATCCTACTCTGTGGTCCTTTGTGATCAGCTTCTTTCACCGAGCATGACTTTTCCAAGATTCCCCTAGCGGTCGCACCTGTCAGCCCACACTCCCCCTTATGGCTAAGTTGTAGTCCATCACAGAGATAGACCACGATCTGCATGTCCAACATCTGTCGATGGACATGGGGTTGTTTCCGCCTGGCTGTTGTGACTGGTGCTGGGTGAGCACTCATGTGGGCTTTTTTCGGCTTCCCCATTGTGACCATCTCACCAGCACTTTCCTCCAGACTCTGGGTGAAGGAAGAGGCTTCTTCCCCCAGCTGTTAGGCTAAGCATATGCTGAGACTGGCGAGAGGGGCAGCCCTGGAATCCTCACTGGAGCACCGGGGTGGGTGCGTGGTGTCCCCCTTGCATGCCTGCCGTGATGCCTGGTGAGCCCTCCCTGGGTGCAGGATGTGGCAAGTGGGCCCACCTCCTTACTCTGCAGGACAAAGCCTAGCTGGGCCTTCTCTCATGTGCAGACGTTAATGTGAGAGGGGACTGGCCAGGTGGTGGCAGCACCAGGGGCCAGTGTGTAGGAGGAGGGCCTTGGGTTGGGCAGCATGAGGGACTCTGGATCCCCTTGCCTGGGTTTTTTTTGGAAAAGGAGTTGAAAATATGGTGGAAAAGGGACCCTGAGCCCTTAGCTTAGCTGCATTCTCTGGACACTCAGGAACATTCTCACACCCCTGTGTCACGTACAGCTCATGTCCCCACCATGGCCCAGTCTGCTTGACATACCCAGGTGGGAGTAGAGGGGTGTGCACCCTGGTTTCTTGCAGGTTTCCTGCAACCTGCAGAGCTGCCACGTTTCTCATGCATCCGGGCCCGGCCCCTGTGATGGGACTGAGCACGTGCTTTTCTGGGGCTGTGGAGGTTCCAGGTGCCTGTCTCAGCTAAGTGGTCCCCACAGCTCTTTTTAAAGCTCGACTGATGTGGTCCTGCAGTCAAGCGCCTTCTCCCTCTCACCCCCTCTGACCAGCTCTGCTCCCTAAGAGCAGCCTGCTCCTTTGCATTGTGGAGGGTGGTTGTGAATTCCAGCTGACGGGTGCGTGGGCAGGAGGGCTCACTGCATGTGCAGCACGCACAGGATGGGACATCTCCAAGGACGGCGCTGAGAGCTCAGGACCACAAGAAGCCTCAAGTGCCCAAGTGCATGCCCCAGGCCAGGAGTATCACTGCTGAATAGTCGGGGTCTGAGCACAGTCCCTCCTGTCACTGTCTTCAATTCAGGCCTGTCAGGAGCCCTTACTGTCTGAGGAGGGGGCAGTGTTCCAGGGCTGCTGATGCTCACGTGCCCGCTTTGGCCCTGCCCCATCCAGTGAGTCCTGGGTCCCTGGGGCCCTGTGGTTTCCTCTCACCATTGTTAGTGATTTTACTCCCCAGAGCTTAGTGGGTGGAGGGTCTCCAGGGTCTCCTGTACTGCCCCTTAGTCCTCTGAGCCCCCTGAGGTGTAAGTACCATGTGGCGGTGAGACAGGCAGGCCAAGCCTGGCCTCCTTCTACAACCAGAGCTCTTGCTGGGAACAGGGCCATGAGGCCAGCACAGGTCCTAGAGAGCCACAGCTGCAGCTCTGCCCAGTTCCAGGGTGTGGCAGAGGGTCCCAAGAGCCCATGGCTAAGAGGGGACTTCGAGTCATTGTTTAGCCCAATAGTGCCCATCCAGCCAGTGGGACTCAGGCTTAGGAGTGACTGTCTCCAGAAACTTCCAGTTGACAGCAGAGGTGAGTTGCCCTGCGTGGGCTGCAGCAGGCTGGCCTGTGACCTCAGGCCCATGTCCCCTGCCCCACTGCAGGTTCTGCGGGGAGTGCCTCCAGCCATGCCTGCAGGTACCATCTCCCCTTTGTCCGCTGTGCCGGCTGCCCTTTGACCCCAAGAAGGTGGACAAGGCTGCCCAGGTGGAGAAGCAGCTCTCATCCTATAAGGCACCCTGCCGGGGCTGCAACAAGAAGGTACCCCACCCCAAGGGGCTTCCTGGGTCCAGGAGGGGGCTTTTTTTAAAAAAATTTTATTTATTTTTAGAGAGCCGGGAAGGGTGGGAGAGGGAGATGGAGAGAAACATCGATGTATGTGAGATAAACACTGATTGGTCGCCTTTCACACACACCCCAGCCAGGGACTGGGCCCCCAAACCCACATGTGCCCTGACTGGGAATCGAACTGGGGACCTTTCACTTTGCAAGACAATACTCAGCCAACTGAGCCACACCAGTCAGGGCCAGAAGAGGGTTTTGAGTGCTTGGGGCCCTGGTTCTGCCCTCCAGCAAAGAGCTGGGCTCTTCCCTTTCCTGTTGAGGACCCTGCAGCTCTGCTCAGCCCCTCCTGCACAGCATGAGGCATTTCTAGATGGTCCTACCTCTTGTCCCATGTTGCACCCTCTACACCCCACTCCACTCCACTTCCTGGCCTGGGCTCTGGGTTGCTTGTATGCATTGTAGCCGATACAGGGACACAGGCTAAGCTGAAACCCACCCCAGACACAGCCTTGATGCTCCAGGGATCCGCTGCCCACTGCAGGCATTGACGTTAGGGGAGAGGGCAGTTGGGGCCATGGGCTGAATGGAGCACATCGCTCTGTGGCCTGTCACCCACCCCAGCCTGCCTTAGGCATGCTGTCCGGAACCCACCCCACCACTGTCCTTACACCCCACTGCTCCTCCAGGGCTGAGAGGCCCTCCCTCCTGGTGAATGGAGTAGGAACTGAGTTTGAATTTACATTTTGAGACTTAGCCATCTCTCTGGTTAACAAGTTCTACTAATCTAGTACAACGGAAGACAGCCCTGGATTGCTTTGCCCTAAAGGTCAAAGGTCTGAACTTCTGGGGTTCTCTGAGGATCTCTGGGAGGGGCTGCTGGGGCTTCCTTCAAGCTCACGTAGCCCCTTTCCCGCTTCTCCCCCTGATCTTTCTGTAGTTTCACATGTGAAGTGGCCTTGCCCTTCACTCCGTGCCCCCCCTGCCCTGGGCAGAGCTGGTATTGGAAGGCTGCTCTGTCATCTCAGACACTGGGTCAGGCCTCAGCCCTGGGGACCATGCCCTGGACTTATAGAGGTAGCTGTGTCCCTGGCTGCTTCCTCAGTTCCACGAACTGCTTTCCTTTTTGTGAAACGTTTACCTTCTAGCCTCGGCATAGGCACCATGGCAGGAAGGTGGTGTTCACACCCCAGGGAGGGTTGAGCAAGGGTCCTTGTCAGCTCTCACCTTCCCCCCACTCTGACCTGAACTGGGACTCCTTCCCTGCACCCCCACTGCCCTCTAGAGTTTGTGACTCAGGAGGCCGAGAAGATTGTGCTGTGTTTGGTTTGGTACCTTTTGGTAAGGAGTTTTGTCCAATGTTCGGTGGTCTAAAAGAATTTGACCCATTGGTTCCTGTTACAAAGGACATTTTTCCTGAATGACCGTACCTTCCTGTTCCCCCAGGAACTGTCTCTGCCCTCAGCTCCCCAGAGACCCCAGCCTGGGTGTCCTCCCATTCAGGAGCTGATGGCCAATGCCAGCCCCCTGTGAGGTCCCGGCTGAACAGGCAGCACCTGCTGCTGGGTCGCAAGTCCGCCTCCTTTCCTCAGCGCCTTTTCTCCAACAGAGACGCTGCGCCCCTGAGAGAAGCCCCAGAATGTGCTCATGGAGCCACTGAGCTGTGAACAGCAGGAGCAGGACCTGCTTGCTGACTGTTCTCTGGTCCGACAGACCCTGAGGCTTTTCCTGTCCCCAGACCCCGGACGGCCTGACACCTGCCCTGCCTCTCTTCCTAGGTGACGCTGGCCAAGATGAGGGTGCACGTTTCCTCCTGCATGAAGGTCCAGGAGCAGATGGCCAACTGTCCCAAATTTGTCCCTGTGGTGCCCACATCCCAGCCCATTCCCAGGTAGGCTACCCCACCAGGGGCCCTCAGAGTTCCTGTCCCTTGTTGGAGCAGCTCCTGGTCTGCATCACTGCTTGGGGCAGCGCTGCTCTGCCCTGAGAAGTGGGAGGCTCTGTACTTCCTCTGGGGGAGCCTCACTACCCTGCAGGAAGAGGAACCCCGGAGGTTCCACGCCAGGCTCATGCATCACCACCTAACAGGGGAGTGCTTACCCCAGAAAATCTGGGTCTGGACAGACGCCACCTCTCAGGGTAGGCAGCCTGTCCTCACCCTGCTTTCCCAGCCACGTTGGGGGAAGAGAGAGACTGGGAGTGTATGAGATGGCAAGTGGCTCCAGAGAACTTGCAGTGGGGTGTGCAGGGGAGCAGGGCAGAGGGTCTCATGATGGCCAAGGTCCCATTGATGGCCATGGAGGAGCAGTGGGGTATAAAGACAGTGGTGGGGTGGTTTCCAGGGCAGGATGCCTAAGGCAGGCTGGGGTGAGTGACAGAGGCCAGAGAGCGATGCACTCCATTCAGCCCGTGGCCCCAGCTGCCCCCCTTTCCCCTCTGGCTGGGCCTCCTTCCCGCCTACTGCCCAGGGGAGGGCAGGGCATGCCTGTGGTGTGACAGATGGGGCCAGGCTTCAAGAAGGTCAGCAGTGCCCAGGTGGGCCACCACTTACCCCTCTGCTTCCTGCCCAGTGCCGTCCCCAACAGGTCCACCTTTACCTGCCCTTACTGCGGCGCCCGCAACCTGGACCAGCAGGAGCTGGTAAAGCACTGTGTGGACAACCACCGCAGTGACCCCAACCGCGTGGTGAGCGCCTGCTGCCAGCCTGCCTGGGTGCCTGAGCCCCACTATCCACCCATGGTGCCTTCCTGGGATCCCGGGGTGGGGGCCTCTCCACTCTGGCTCAGTTTCACCTCAGTACCCCTGTTATAGGTGTGTCCCATCTGCTCGGCGATGCCCTGGGGTGACCCCAGCTACAAGAGTGCCAACTTCTTGCAGCACCTGCTCCACCGGCACAAGTTCTCCTACGACACCTTCGTGGTACATGTCCTGCCTCTTTCCCCCTGGCCCTTAAGCAGCCTTAGGCCCACAATTCAAAGGGAGCTGAGCACACAGAGGGCCCCTGGGTTTCTGGAGCTGCCGGCAGGCCTGGTGCTCGTGGCAGTTAGGCCCTGAGGCCACTGGAGGGCCTTGGGGGCTCCGGAGCTACACAGAGCAGCTCAAGGGGGCCTCTTGGCTTTTCAGGGTCTCACCACAAGCTCTCTTCACACTGGGGGAGTGGGGGAGCTTCTCTGGGAGAGGCAGCCACACATATGGTGGCCGTCATAGGGCACCGTCTCCCTAGCCCTGCCAGCATAGAGAGCCCCATGGAGGCTGACAGGCTGGCCTCGGGTGCTTGTCAGAAAGAAGCCAAAGGGATTTCACCAACTGGAAAACCTCCAGCTCGTTCTCCTTCTCCCACCTGCTTGGGCTGGAACCATGCAGGCTCTTCCTCCTGCTCAGCCCCACCCCACCCAGCCCTGTCCTCCTGTCCCTGCCAGCCGCAGGTTCCTTGGCTGTGCGGGACAACCACCTGTGCTCCTGTTTGCCCTCTGGGCTCCTGGTGGTTACAGGTATGCAGCTCTCTGGCTTCTCTGCTCATCTCAGAACCCCAGTTTTCACATCTGAGGCACAAGGACAGCTCTTTCTCCAAGCGTCTGCCCCTCCCACAGGTCCGCTGCGCAAGGTGTCCCCTGGACGAGGTATCCCCTGGGCAGCTGCAGGGACCCTGTGCAGCCCTCGGGTTGAGAACCTGGGAGCAGCCAGATACCGATCCCACATGTGGGCAGCACTTCAACCTCCAGCAGAGCTTTCGCTACATGACAGTGGTGACCCCATGACCCCGTATGACTATGCAGGGCCTCCTTCTTGTCCTGGGTCATACTGAAAGGAGGTGGGGAGACAGGAAGTGGTACTGCTGGTTAGTTTGGGGTGACTGGACAGAGGAAGTGGTCCTGAGAAGTCACTAGCACAGCCGGCCCTCCTGCCTGAGCCCATGAGCCCCCAGCCCATCTCCACCCCTGTCTTCCAGGACTACAGCATCGATGAGGAAGCCGCCTTCCAGGCCGCCTTGGCCCTGTCTCTCTCCGAGAACTGAAGGCACAGCCCAGCTGCCAGGACCCTACCCTCCAGCCTCGAGGGACAGGGCCATGCTTGCTCTCTGGCCCGGCACCTGCACTTGAATGCGCCTTGTGGGCCAGGTGGGGCCTCCATCATTTCAGAAGGAGAGGCGGTCCTCAAGATTGCCAGGGCCCAGGAGAGACCACTGTCCCCTCGCCATCAGAGGATGGCCGCCTGTGCTCCTGGCCAAGCACGGCTGGTTTCTTCGGTGCTTCGGGCCAAGCAGGCGGCCCTCTCAGGGTCGGCCCTTTGGGACTGAGAGCAGTCAGCTGCCTGCCTCTCTCAAAGCCATGCTGCCCTCCCCACGCGGAGGGGGAGCCCCAGCGACACCCGGCTGGCCGCCGGCGTCTGGCAGCGCTTCCCCTGTGCACCCAGTACTGGCTTTGTGATACCTAGAAATTCCAGCATTTTTCTATATGTTCCAGCGTGATAGCCTTTTCACATTTTATAGAGCCAAGACAAAGCAGTTACTCTTCATATTGCAATATCTGTGTTTGACTAGGAACAATAGTATTTTTATGAAACATTTACAAAATTATATTTTTAAAAAAAAAATTGAAAACAGTTGAGTGATCAAGCTGGGGAGGGAAGGAAAGACGGGGCAGATGCCAGAGCCAGAATGAACCATGAGTTTTGCTTGTGCGCACAGAATGGAGGGCCACGTCCTGGGTCATCTGTTTTCCAGGGTTCCTGTGGCTGGTTTGTCACTTCCCTTTGATAATGACCTGGGAGAAACCCTAGCGCCTTGGCCACTTCTGTGGCAGCTTGGCTGCATGGGCCTCCTGCCTGGGGTCTTGGCTTCAGCCAGCACCTTTCCAAAGCTGGCCACACCCTGCCACCCCCAGTGGTGGTAGACCTTGGGGGTGGCTTGTGCAATAGTGGGCTGGACCGGAAAGTGCTTGTCTTGTTTGGTTCATGGCATAAATTATTGCTGTCTTTTTAAAAAATTTAAATAAAATGTTTCAAAGCATCTATAGCAGCCTGGTGGGTTTCATTCTGCGAATATTAAAAGCAGAGGACCAGCCCTGACCGTTGTGGCGCAGTGGGTTGGGTGTCATACCACAAACCGAATGGTCACCGGTTTGATCCCTGGTCAGGGCACACACCTTGGTTGTGGGTTCGCTCCCTGGTCAGGGTGCTTATGAAAGGCTACAGATCGATGTTTCTCCTGTCAGTGTTTCTCTCCCTCCTTGATGTTTCTCCTCCTCTCTTTCTCCCTCCCTTCCCCTCTCTCTAAAAATAAGTAAAATCTTTTAAAAAGTGGAGGGCTGGTGTGGAGTCACCACAGCCTTCCTTTGCAAATGTGTTTCTGTCTCCAGGCAGCTCCAGCTTAGAGTGAAGCTGGCTCCAAGGTCACCATGAAGAGGACGCAGGGCCAGGAGGAGCACCGTGGGTCAGCCACCCTGCCCACCACTCCCAGGCCCTGTCAGCCTCGACCACTAGCGGTTACTGGGAAGACCAAGTCTTCCCATGAGTGCAGTGCTTCCTTAGGGCACTGGGGGTTTCTCAGCCCGCGCCCCTCACACCCTGGCCTGTTTTTGCCTGTCAGAGCAAGTTCTTGAATTGCATCTGGTCCCTTGTGACAAACCCAGGCAAGGGTTTGCTGGGCATTGGCAGCTTTCACCTCCTTCTTGGTCCTAGGATGGAATTCACTGAGGCCAGCAGGCTGGCTGGGCACCTACCCAGGCTCCCTGGCCGAGCCTGTTATGGGGTCCAGAGTTGGCTGTGGTGGTCTTCAGGATGCCCTTGGGGTGAAGCCCCACGGTCCTTCTGCAGTCCCCTTCTGGCAGCTACTCTCCTTGCTACTGGCTCTTGGCACCCTGCAGCCAACCCCATAGCCTGCCTGGTGCCCCTAAATGTGACCTTGGCCCCTGAGCCTCACTCAGCCACTAGAGGGTCATGAAGAGCCATTTAGACATTGTAACTCTGCCCTCCTCCACTGCAACCTCCACTTAGGGACTGCACTCCAGGGCCACCATCAGTGCTACAGCCTCTGCGGTTTCCCAAGTCACCATGGGCCTTTCAAAGTTGGCAAACATCACCTGCTGGCCACTATCATGGCCGCTGGTCATCAGAGCTGAGCCCTGCACCTGCCTCGCTCTTGTCCATTTGTCGGCAGGCTGTTTACCCAAGCAGGCCTGTGTTCTGGACCATTCCTGTGGAAGAGGGGGTTCTCCTGAGCTTAAAGCTGTGGCAGGGCAGGACAAGAAGATTCCACAAGCTCAAGGGGAGTGTGACTTGGTCTGAAGTTACCCCCTTTAGAAGCAGTCAGCCTCAGACACCTTCGTTAGGAACCACCCTCCCCTCTGACCAGTCTTTGACTCCGCTGGCTGAGGGTGCCAGGTTCCAGGGAGCAGCAGAGCCGCCTGCCAGCCTGTCCTTTCCATCGCTTTCAGAAGGCAGCCCGTGGTGCAGTGTGCCCCAGAGGAGCTCTCTGGGTCCAGCCTCAGCCTCCCCAAGGGCTGACAGGAGAGGAAGGATGGTGCAGCAGTTAGGGTCCCCCCACAGGAGGCCGGAGGGCTGGAACCCCAGGACCTTGGCTGCAGTGAGGCCCTCTTGCCCCACACTGCCGACTGGCCACCAGGGTCTCAGATTGGAGGCCACCTTCCCTGGCCTCACTGTGGGGGAAGGACCAGGGCCTTGTCAGCTCCTCAGGGAATATGGAGCCAGCTGGGGCAGTGCTGACACTTCCCCTTCCTCCTGCTGCCCCGTCTCTGCTCCACCCTCTACCCCAGCACCATCCTCCTCCCGGGAACCTCCCTGGCACCTGATGCTCTAAGTATTAGGTTGGCCAAAGAGCTTGTTTAGTTTTTTCCATATGATGGCTCTAGCAGTGCTTAGTTGTCTTTAACTTCATTCAAAGCAATTTTGTTAGATTGTATTGTGACAGCTGTCATATCAGTGTGCATTTAAAAAATATTAAAATTGGTGAATTTCTGTGCAACCATTTTAATATTGAAGATGGAAGAAGATAGGCAATATTTTTGGTGTATCACGCTTTATTATTTCAAGAAAGGTAAGAATGCAACTGAAACAAAAGAAGACGTGTGCAGTGTGTGGAGAAGGTGCTGACTGATCACACGTGTCCAAGGTGCTTTGCGAAGTTTCTTGGTGCTACTGACACTTTGGCCAAACAATTCTTTGCTGTGAGACTGATGCACTGGAAGATGTTCAGCAGCACCCCTGGCCTCTGCCCACTAGAAGCCGATAGCGGGAGGTAGCCGACATACTCAGAATATAAGTCAATAAAGTTATTGGTGAAAATGAAAAATGTATCTTATTTTACAGAAAAAACCGTAACAGACTTTTTGGCCAATCCAATACTAACCTCTTCCAGAGCCAGCTAAGCCTTCCTTGGGCCAGGACCCTTGTCCCTTCTTCCCCCAGAGCTGCCTGGACACAGTCTGTGGTTCTGGGCCATCCAAGGGGGCACACGTCCTGCCTCCAGTTAGGTCTTAAGCCTTACTGCAGCGCTGGTGCCCACATGTGTGTTCACCACTCGGCTGCTGGCCAGGGCTGTCCACACCTGGTCAGCCCACTGCCCACCACCTCCTGGGGAACAGGACAGTGCTGCTCCCACAGGCCCCGGCCACTTAGTTGTCATGGCCCTCGGTGCCCAGGAACGCCGGAGGCAGCTATAGGGCATCTCAGCAGGTCCTGACCTTACCATGCCCTTGCTTGCTGTCCACCTGCTAGGGAGATGGCCAGGTGATGGGGCCAGATGGGGCCAGACAGCCACATGGAGCACACAGCACACACAGGATCCGTGAGGCACATGGGGACATGAGGCACAGACAGCCCCGTAGGACATACGGGCCACACTGACCACACCCTTGCTCCAAAACAACGTCCAAGACAGCCTTCCCAGGGGAGAGCACCCCTGGGAACCCCATGTGGGGGGAATGTAGACCTGGACTAGCAGCCTTGCAGTGAGGCTTCGGGGACTCCTCAGGGTGAAGCTGCCGCACCAGCAGCCTCCTCTTCCTTCAGATAAAATCTGAAGTGGAGCCAAATGTCTGAAATCCATGTGGTGGGGCTTCCCAATGAGGATGGGGGCCTAGACTGCAGCTGGGGTAGGAGCTACACACCCAGGCCAGCCCCTCGTGTCCTTTCCCAGGTCCCACCACAAAGCCACGGGGCAGCCAGAGCCAGGGCTGCCACATGGCTGCATCCCAGGTTTCCTGCTGCCCAGCATGTGGGCTCAGATGCAGGGACCCCCTGCTTTGAGGTGGGAGTTCCTGAAGCCAGGGTCACTCCACACGACAAACGCAGGGCCTGACAGTCCCCAGCAGTTTGCCTAGTCCACACAAAGCCAAGCAGCCCTTATGTTCAGGGTCCCCTTATACCTTTGCCCTGGAGTGTCCCCAGCTGGAGGTGTCATGCCCTTTCTTTCATGTTAGGTGGCCCTAGAAAGTGCTTCTTGGTTCCCTGGTATCTGTGGCTTTCCTTGCTAGGAAGGGGACAAACAACCAAGCCTCCTAAAGGAAGGACACTCACAGCACAGGGCTCCCTGGCCCAGGCTGGGTTGCCTTCAGTAACTCAGGGCTCCCAAGCACTGGCCACCATCTCTGGGCACAGGGTGGACTTACAGGGCAGACTGGGCACAGCCATGCTGGCCCACTGCAGAGCAGCCTCCTGGCGGGCTTGGCTCAGCCTGGGTTTGTGGGACTCTAGGCTGGTCCTTTCAGGAAATACAAATGTGTCCAGGGGCCTGGCACCAGAAAACGAGTGGACTACCTGCTTCACCTCATCATCAGGGGCCCAGCACACCTGCCGCACAGGGCTGTACCCTCCCCAAATCCCCTGGGCATGGCGCATGGTTCCACGGGGGAGATAGGGTGAAATCACTGCCCCATTTCCTGAATGAAGACAGAAATTGCAAGAACTTGTTACAAGAGACAAAAAGCCTGACATGCCACAGCCATGGACGACTCCTACTGGGGTACCCTGACAAGTCGAGGCATCTGTGGGGGACAGGATGCCTCTGCCCCCAGGGTCTGGTGTGACAGGGAACTTCCTCATGACACAGCTGCAGTGAGCCTGCTCAGGGGGAAGGGCCTTAAACTCACTCCCTATAAGACATCCTGGGCAGATGGGGTCAGAGGCACCCTCCCCCAATCAGCCTTGGGAACACATCTCCAGCCACTCACTCTTGGTCAGTCAGAAGCAACTAGGGGAGGCTGGCCTCCGGGCCACAGCATGGGCTTCAGCCAAGGAAAAGGACAGACAAGCTAGTGGGAACAAGGTAGACTGGAACAGGTCGGTTCTCTCCAAGTACATCCTTCGCAGCCACGGGTCTGGCCAGCAGCGGGGCTCCCGGTGTGGGCTCTTCCGAGGGAGGAGCAGGAGAGGCAGGCCCCAGCAGACTGTCTGGTGGGCCTGCGCCTCCCCACGAGTCTACGCTGTTAAACCTCTGGAAACACTTAGAGAGGAAGGGGCGAGCACAAGAACAGGCCCCTGGGAAGTGCAAACAGCACCAATGTGGTATTTTTCTAGAACCTCTGAGCACATTTGGTGTGTGGGTTGTGGTGCTGTGCCTAGTTAGTTCTTCTTGATCAGCTGGGCCCTCACAGCAAATAGGAGAGAGCAAGGCCACTGTTAGGGTGACTCTCCTGGGCGGTTGTAAAAAAAACCCCACAGCTACCACAACACAACTGGATTGTCCCATAGCTCAGGAGGTCTGGGGTCCAGCTATTGTCGGGGCTGGTGCCTTCTGAGCACTGTGAGGGAGCATCCATTCTGCTCCTGCCCTCTGGCTCTGCCAGGCTCTGGCAGCCACCAGCATCCTTGGCTCATAGCTGCATCACTGACCTGTTGGCTTCACACAGCATTCTCCTTGTGCCTTCACCTCGTCTGTCCTCTGGATGTGTCTGTGTCCAAATTTCCCCTTTTATCAGAACACAAGTCATCAGACAGGGGCCACCCTAGTGACCTCCCTTTGACCTACAAAGACCCTATATCCAAGTAAGACCACAACCACAGGTGCTGGGGTTGGGACTTCAACATTCGACATCCTTGCAGGGCAAAGGCTTCAACCCCCTGTCAGTTCACCGTTGGCACATGCCGAATAGGGCAACGCTAGGCGTGAGCTCCAGCTTGGTGCCACCTGGACAGGGGCAGCAACTGGTGTCTGTAATCTTATCACACTCATGCTCCGTTGCCTTGTGGATTTCTGGAGGGTGCTGGAACCACCTCTTGGCACCAGGGTTGCTGAGGGCCCCTTGAGAGGTGACATACTGCCCTGACCCTGCCTGGAGACAGAGCCAGTAGGCTCCTGCACAGGTGTTCTGCTCAGTGTGGCAACCAGCACACCAGGCCAGTGAACCTGTCCAACCCACTGGGGGCTCCTTTGCACCTTGAAGGGACTCTGAGTCCTACAGTTAGTGGCCTCTAGAGAGCCTGCCCTAGGCTGGGCCAAATGCCAACAGGATTCCCAGGGCCTGAGAGGTGCATCCTAGAGTCCCAGGCATGTTCTGGCTGCCAGGGCCAAGCTCCTTGACTGAAAGCTGCTGCAGAGGTGAGAGCCAGCTGAGACGCCTCTCCAGCAGACCTCAAGGACAGGACGGACCTTGCTGCTCTCTGTGCCCTGGTGGCGGAGTGAGTAAGAGAAGCACAGCACACCGACCAAGTGAACTCAACACTGTGAGAGTCAAGGTACAGACGCTGCACTGAGGGTGGATCAGCATATGAGGAGGTCCAGTCCGTCACTGTGAGAGAGAACCACCCAACACGTGGCCTTTTGAGTCTCTCCAGCAACCTGTGGAGGACAAGGGGACTGCTCCACTGTGTGGGCAAAGAAGAGTGCAGAGAGGATGCAGTGGGGTGAGCAGCTGGGAACTGAGCTGTGGACTCAACAGACCCCTCACTTCAAGGCCAGGGCTCACCTGCTGATGTCTGACCTCTGTATCATACGAGAACAGCTCCTGCAACCTCACACATGCACCCACATGTGTGCACACATACACATGTTGTTGTAGGTGTGCACGCACAGGACACAGGTCTGCACAAGGGCACATACAAGCATGCACACATACTGACGCAGACGCACACAGCGCATCCCTGCCTGGTTGCTGCTCAGTTCTCACCTCTTGTGCCCCAACCCCCAGGACCCTCCTCAGCACCCAACGTCACACTCTCTGCGTGCCCAAAGGTGTCTAGGCCTCTGTGGCCTACCATATAGTCTGTGTGCAGAGGGACAACGTCCCCTCTCAGTACCCCCGTATCACACAGGATGTGTCCACTGACCCTCTATTTAAGATCCAGTATCAATCACCTCTAACAATCAGGCCCCCAAATGGAATGAGATGAGCAACTGTGAGCAGTAGTGAGTTCGCCTTCGCTGGGGGTGACCAAGCACACACTGGCCACCAGTCTGACCGGTCATTGGGAGCTGGAGCATTGGATCCGAGTTTTCCCAAATCCATCACCTCGGATAGTGTGGGGGTTACCTCAAGTCGGGATTTCCCAACTATGCCCACCGTCCCTCGAGGAGTGCTCCACATACTGACACAGGGGGCCACTGTTGCAGTGGCTGGTGCCCCCAGTGTGAGGGCCATCTGCTTGCTACCTGGGACAGATGAGCCCCAGCTTCAAGGCCCAGTTCTGAGCACTATTCCAAGTCCTGGCGCCAGGCTTACCCCTGGAGCCTGGTACCTTTACACCCGTATCTGCACTCAAGAGCACAAACAGGGGCCCACCCCCCAACCCCCAGAGACATGCATGCCTGGGACCGGGCTATCTGGGGAGTCAATGCTTTTCCATCTAGTCCGACAAGTATTGCTGAACACCCACTGTGGACCTGAGTACACGCGGGTGCTGTGTAGGAACAAGGGCTGACTCCCATCTGGCCCAGGGGAATGGGGGTTCCCACACTGACAGAAGCTGATGGGAGGGGCAGCAGCCTGGCTCTGGGAAGCTGACACCCCCCAGGTCCTAGGTGCCCAGAGAAGATTGCTGTGATTTCTGCAGGAAAGGTAGACCTCAGTCCCCAGCAAGGCTTACCCTGGGTGAGAGGGGGGGGGTGCTGAGAAGTGTATTTCCCACCGCAGGGGGAGGCAGAAGACTTCACCACCAAGCACAGTGGCTGTTCTGAAGACAGGAGAGCACAGAGCAGAGCAGATGAGGACCGCTGCACCCCTCTCCCAGCTGCACAGGTAGGGACAGATAGATGCTGAGGTTTTCCTCTGTAGGTACCACTTGGGTCCCACAGCCAAAAGTCAGTCTGTGCCATCAAGTGAGGGCAGTTCTGAGATGTTAGCAGGGACTGGAAACTTCCCTTTGGGTCATTTGTTACAGCAGCCCCAGGAAAGGAATCAACTGCCCCTACCCGAAGGCTCTCTCAGGACCCTCAGGTCCCTCGTGCATTTCCAAGATGAGATCAGCAGACTCTCCACAGGAGTGCTCGAGCTTCCCTAAATAACAGAGTGTCTCTCTGGGGATTAGGAACGGGTTGCTGAGTGAAGAAGAACAATATAGGCAAAAGGTTGGCCCAGGTGTCTGCAAGTGCTATCTATGTCTGGGAGGGGAAGAGAGAAGGAAGAGAGGGTATAAACAGAAAACTTTCAAGGCCCAGGAACAGGTGAATAAGAAGAAGGCAGTCACGTGTCCTCTGAAAACCACATTCATGGTAGCATGGTGCCAGGCCATGGCCCATAGGAAAGACTAGTGTCTTCTGTCTGTGCATGACCTGACCTTCCATGCACCCTCACCAAGCAACAGATGGGGTACACACAGCTCGGGTTAGGCTAGAAGTGTGGGCCCAGGTCCCAATTCTACCGCTTCCCAATTTCTCGGAGCCTGTTTTTTCATCTGCAAAACTGTGGGAATGTAAAACACTGTGTGACATGGCCCTCCGTCCCACTGTCTGCACGGGTTCTTCTACAGACTCACCCCCATAACCACCGTGCCTCCCCACCCACCCAAGCATCAGAGAGCACCAAAGCACCAATGCAAAGCACCTGGGCCTCAAAAGGTTCTTCTGGGAAGGCAGGCTTGCTGCACATCCATAGAAACACCTGGGGCTCTCAGGGGGCTGGCCAGGTGCTGTGTCCGCCCACCTAGAGACTGCCCCATCTAACCCTTGGATGCACGAAACATCCACATCAAAAAGGAACAGACATCAGAACTGACTCACCCAGCTCTTTGTGGCACTGAGGATTCCAAAGGACACTGGAGGAGGCACATGGCTGCCCAGAGTCACAGACAGGCTGTTGCAAAGTGCACGGGCTTTGCCCTCTTTGATTAAACTTCCAATAACCACATGCCTGAACCCCTTGGAATTCCAGAACTCCAGGCTGTGTCATTTCTTCCACCAAATGAGCTGCCTGGATGCCTGGGGCCAACTCCTAAAGTATTGTCTCCAGAGGGAAGGGGCCCACTGGAAAAGGGTCCCAGCTCCACCGGGCCTGCTGACCCCACTGGTCACCATTATGGCTGACCAGCTGAGGTAGCTTTGGAGTTCAGGGCTTGTGCGCATCAGTCCTATCGCGCGGGTTTGAGCAAGAGGTGGGACGTACGTAACAGGCTGGAGCGAGGGTTATCCCAGGGCTCTGGGCACGCTCCCACACCCTATGCACTGGAGACGCTGGGCTCGCATCCGTCCCTGACCTCCGCCATTTAGTCCGCAATGAATGGGTGCGTCAGGCCGTAGGTGTCGGCGTGACTCCCGGCGCACGCCAGGGAGGTCCCGTGGGCAGGACACGCCGGCCACGCGCTCCTGCCCCCACGCCGCGCACCTGTCCTGGGCGTGGCCCCAAACCCGTGTTCCGAGGTCCCGCCCCGCCCCGCCCCGGCCGCGCCGCATGCTAGTTGGCCCAGGCAGCGCGCTATGCTAATGAGCCTGACCCTGCCCGGCACCTGCCGCGGAGCTGCGGACCCGGGTTCTGTGGACTCGCAAGTGGGACACGCGCCTGCGAGGAACAATGCCGCGCTCTTTCCTGGTGAAAACGCACTCCAGCCACAGGGTCCCCAACTACGGGGAGCTGGAGACCCAAAGAGGTAGGGGCTGCCGGACTCCGCAGCCGCCGCCCAGGGCTTGAGCTTCCTCTGGGCAAGAGAGGGAAGCCCCTGGGAGCGGGGAACACCTGTCCCAGGTAGGAAGAGAGGCGTTAGCTCACCAGCACGGCTGGCTCCGAGGCCTCGAGGCTGGAGGTAGGTTGGTGGTCCCAGTCCGAGTCCGCGTCCAGCGGAGTGCGTGGGCATTCTCTCCCCACTTAGAGAAGTTTCTAGGCCCCCAAACACTCTGGGCTGTCCCCCTATGGTCTGGCGAACCGATCACAGCTAAGGGAACCAGGATTCATCTTCCTGGGGCAGGAGGTTTGGGAGGCGTCCCAGAGATTGTGGGAAGAGAGCTGGAGGGCCACCTGGGGCTGCCGTCCAAGGACTCACGAGGAATATCCTGGTTTGGGTGGTGAGTACGGGGGCCGGGAAGAGTGACCATGGGCTGTCTAGTGCCAAGGCCCAGCTTGTTTAGCGTTCCGAGGGCTCCTCCTGTGCCTCCTCACTCCTCCTGAGGGTCTCCTTCCCTCTGGCCTCCCTTCGCCCCAGTGGAGGTGGCCAAGAACAGGCTGGGCTAAAGGGCTGCGATCCTATCCCCAAGGGGCTTGGTAGGGAGATGGGAGTCCAGGACCCAGCACTGTTCCCCCATTCCCATTTCCTACTGGGCATCAGGACTTGCAGAGGCCCCAGGGTAAAGCCCCTAGAGCAGTCAGGCTTTGTCCCTCCTAGCTCAGCAGCTTCCTGGGGCTAAGACCCCCTGGGGGACTGCTTCATGATTCAGAGTGAGAATGGGGCAGGGGAGACACTGTGGTGGCGTGGGCACCTCAGAGCCTTTTAGGGCTCTCAGAACCCGGTGTGGGGAGGGAGTCTCTGGCCAGTACC